>NC_141772.1:18059000-18697500 GCF_051362555.1 Lingula anatina | reverse complement strand
GGTATCTGTAATAAAAAGCACTATTTCTAACAATTTACAGCTGTGAGGTGATCATTTGTAATTAAAAGTACATGGAAATGGGGGTGGGACAACCTTTTTGACCAATGCTGTATATATATATATATATATATATATATATATATATATATATATATATATATATATATATAGTCTAAAATCCAAATTTGTTCAGTAGACTTTACAATGAAACGCAAAAGAAGTAATATAAAGGCTAGTAAAATTATAAAAAGAGGAAAATTAATTGAAACAAATAATGTAGAAATTGAAATGGTACTTGATCACTGACTTAAAAACGTCAATAATAAAAACTATTAATAAAAAATTTAAATAAATACGTCTATAGTTCCATTTTAAAAGTAGCTGGAGAGTATATCCTATGCAGTGAAAGTGGCAGTTAATTCCATTCACTACTGCACGTGCAGCGACCTTAAAAGAATTGTCACCATATCACGTATGACACAAGTTGAGCCCTACACGATGTTCAAAGTAAATGGTCGGAAGAGCGTAACTGGCAGGGGGGAGTCGTAAATTGATACAAGAACGGATAAATATGGTGGGGCCAAGTTGTAAAAGCAGCGTGTGCGTATAATAAAAGTTTTAAAAGAATTTGTGCTTTTCTGTGAAGCCTATGAAGTTGTTTGAGGATAGAGCTAATGTGGCTGTCACCAGGTGTACGGGTAAAAACAGAGATATTTTAAGCAGAGAATATTTTAATACATTGCAGATGTTTTATTTTTTCTTATGGACATTTGTAAAGAAAATAATTGTGGTAGTCTAGTCGAGATGTAATAAGAGTATTTAAAATAATAGCTGCAGAGGAGTCACTTAGATGATTTCTCATAGAAGCTATGTTTCAGATGTGAAACATGCATGACTTAGAAATTTGCGATGTTTGTTTGCCCATAGACAAAAAAAGTGGCCACGTATGTAACGACTCTATCCTGGTCCTCAAATCAAATTTGGTCCCCTGGTTCTAAATTGTTTACAAGAGGCTTTACAACACCGAGTAATGAGCCCCCCCCCCCCCCCCCCCCACCATCATCCACAGTTTTGAACACAAGATGAACAGCACGCTATTAATATGAATTGAAAGGGTAGGCACGCGGCAAAACTATTGTGTTTTTAAAAAAGAATGATGAAATATTATAGCAAATATAAAACGAATCAAATAAATTAAATGCATTTGTTTCTAACATTCAGTGTACAGCCGGTTTTTTGGTAGAACATAAAAGTTTTAAGCTTCAAGAATTGGATACCATAACAGAGTCAGTCAAGGGCTTGATTTCGGTGCCACATTTGATCACGTCACGATGGACATTCACAGGTGAAGGACCAGAACAGTCTTGATGGACATCCACAGGTGAAGGACCAGAACAGAGTCTTTCGGAAACAATTTAGAACCAAGGGAAAAAAGTGATTTGAGGACCAAGGTAGAGCCGTAACACACGTATACACCAAGTTTTTTTTTTTTTTTTTGCATGAGAAGAAGTTTAGGCCACACTTTCACCAATCTTGATACTGATACTAAATAATACATACTTATAATAAAACATGTAGATCTACAACTAGTAACTTGGGACCCAAACTTCAAAAAGCCTTCTAAAAATGATAAAAAAATTAATGATATAAATTGTCTGAATATCGCCGGAGAGCCTTATATGCTATATTATGCCAACTGAAAAATACATATATGAGTAGGGTCGCATGTAATAAGACCGGTAACCAGCGACGCAGAAGTATCAAACGATGGTGTACGATCTATATTATGGTGACCTACCTTATCGCTCTCTTTTGTGGATTCCAGTGTTTTGAGGCACAGTCATCCATACTTTGACACTGCATTTCTCCTACCCTGAACGACTCCATATCCACGAACTGAGCAGTGTTATTCACCATGACGAACTGGCGCATAGCAAAATCTCGAAATTCTACTGATCCATTTGGATGTCGACGAGCATAGTCCATTAAATCTGCCACTTCATAACCGATCTGTAAAAATGCACAGACACAGAGCAGAAAATTATGATTCTAGCCCACGATATGTGTATTTTATCAATTTTGATGTCTTATTATGTATTTTGATGCCTATTTATGTTGAATAGCATAATCACCAACAATTTTTTTTATTCATGTGCCACAGGTACATGTAACACAGACATTCAGAAAATGTGCATAACATTGGGCTTCAGGCCATGGAGATTTCAAAGTTACACACTAAAAATGCCATTGTGTATGTTACCATTGCAGTCCAAATATATCTTTCTAGAGTACCAGGCGAATTAGTAATTTAGAAACGGTCGGAATTTACAGCAAAACTCTAAGCATCTTGCAGTTCATATTGAATATTCAACGCCAGTGTGTCGCTCTCACAATCTGTACAATTGAGTTAACTGTACTTTCTGAACAATTTGTTCCCTGTAGTGTACATTTGAGTTGCCTTTGAGTTACAGTACCTGTAGTTTCTGGTCCCATGTCATGTTTGACAGGTTAAGCGGTATCCCCATCTCAGTTACCATGGTTACCGTCGTATCTACAGTGCCATCAAACAGTTTTTTGGGGACGCAATAGCCCAGTAACTAAAAACGTTCAAACAGAAATCAAACATAATATGAAACTTAAACATAATATGAAAAATGAGGATGCTTTCACTAGCAGAATATGTGCTGGAAGACCTCATGACACCGTATGGGCTGATAACGCACGTAGGTTTTGCAGGAAGCGACATTAAAATTAATTAGGACGCATTATTCCTGGGGTCATCGTTTATTAATTTCTTTCTTCACAGCTACCTATTCTTTCCAGGAAATGCATGAATGATATTAATATTTAATTTTTTCGCCATTGCTCCCTAGAAACTATCTCTGCCGAGCACCCTTTATATATCGGTACAAGTTAACTTGAATGTCGACTGAAATGGTGGAAAGTAGGGGCAATGTGGTTATGTATTATACAGGTGATGGCAAGTCTATAAAGTAATTAGTCAAAGTTACAAACGAAACCTACCTTAATGATATTTGCGTGACGTAATATTTGATGAAACCAAATTTCCTGTACGAAAAAACGGGTCACTGCTGCGTAACAAGTAGGTAGCGACTTTCTCTCATGCAAAAGGCAATTTTTAGAAAAATTGCTGAATATAAACGGTGTTCTAACCGCCACTTCTCGGCCTTGGTACATGGCGCCATAGGAAAACTTATGTGTTCCATGCGAAAGAGCTCGACGGTTCGTGAGGCTTCGTTTTGCTTCACAGCCAATTCCGTTTTCCAGTCTAATGAGACCAGAAACTTCACTTACAGGTTGCTGTGCCAGCATAAGTTTTCTGTATGCTTTGTAAAATTGCACGATAATATCATCATGTGAATCATCAGTGGGTCTAATCGACAAAGTGCAAGAGTTTGTCAGCGGTTTTCTGGTTCCGGATAAAACCCACTCTAGGTAAAGGTCTGAGAAGGCGTGAAGTCCATCGAGTGTGTTGACGTCACACAGTGAAGCGTTGGGTTTTGTGGCACCGTCCTCCTGCAACACGCGATGAAATCTTAGATAGTGCAATAAGGTATCGCGGAAACGGTCGACATGGCGCGGCAACGGTTGGTCACGTCGCAGTTCATTTACCAAGAGATACAGCACACATAACCCAGTGACGTTTATAAGACAAAATGCATACCAAGCATGAAGAGGACATTTCATCGTTCACTGTGATATGTAGAACACAAACCACGTTTTAACTCTCCTCTGTCTTCAATCGAATGTTGCGTTGTCACTTCTGTTATTCAGCAAAGCGAAGCAAGCATAAAAATTTACATTAAGCAGGTTGTGAATATATCAGCGAAATGTTGTACACATACTTTCTGTACTAGTATGTAAAGTGAGACAATACATGACTATCAATACCACAAAGGTTTCGCAGTGTCTGACAGATAAATTATTTCAAATCCCAAACAATCCAACCTTTTCACATGCACATGTGCCTATTTATTGTTCTTCAGTCTCTATGTTGTAGTTTTATATTGGTAGTTTGATTACTACCATTTACATTCACACTCTCATATTTATTATTTTACAAAAGACTGTTGTTAGATTTATAACAATTTTACATTTAAATGATAATCCCCAATCATGTGCGCGCTACTTATGCCATATAAAAACCGAAAGTCCAGTGTTACACGTGAAATACGCAGGGGGTTCACGGTGCAGAATGACCAACAGAAGGGAAGGGAGGGACGGAAATAAGACCAAAAAAAAAAAGGAAAGCTGGGCAAGGGAAGGCAAGGCAAGCTAAGACAAGGCAGTGAAAGGACGGGAAAACAGGACAAGTCAAGGGGAGCAAGGGGAGTCACGGTACGGAATGACAAGGTAAAGCAACACAGACAAAGGCAAGCCAAAGGAAGACTGGGAGGGCAAGGTATAGAAAGGAAAGGAAAGGGAGGGGAAGAAAGGGAGGGGAAGGGAAAAGAAGAATGACAGGCAAGGTAATGAAGGTTCACACTGTCACCATATCTGTTCAGTTCAGACTCTATTACTATGTTTGATTTTCATCAGTAACGACCTCCTGATTCAAAAGACGTTCAAAATGTGTAACCTAAGAATCAGAATCAATATTACTTCCCATCCTGCAAATCTGACATGTACAAAAGAAGAAAATCGCGGTGATTCTGCATTGAATATCTAGTATTATAGATAATGCTAAATTCCTGTCCAAGAGATACATTCAATAAAAAGAGGGATATGAAAGGGCAAGTAATTTAGCCAGTGTATGATGTGGGAACATTACCAGTGAAACATGAAAAGAACACCCCGTTCATACATGTCAGGTTTGACACCCGCATACTTCATTGCAACATTGATTATTTGAAAAATAATGTGCGTTTAGAGGAAGATGAAAGCCCTTTTTATCCCCACATTTATCGCTGGGCTTATCACTGCCCGACGACACCGACGAAATCTTGTTAAACTACATACTTATAAATGTCGTTGGTTTTCCCCCCATCAGATGGTAAAACTAATTGACGTATCGCTGGCTGTCAATCATCTAACCCAGCGCATGGTATTTTCCACATCCTTTCGTCTATCACAGAGCCGTCAATTACTGGTCAATCAACTTGTTCGGTACCATATTAGAAAAAAAAGCGATTTGTGTGAACAAGTGGGCGCCTTTTCACATACACAAAAAACTTTAAAGGGTGTCATTGACTTCTTACGTAAATTTCCCTCTCTTGAAGGGTGATTTTCTTTCTTTATTGTTGAAAAAGTTAACAAGATATGAATATTCTTGTATATTAAAATATTTCACCGAAGGCATGCGAAACAGTTAGCTATCGGGTGTACCAATTGACGAAAAGATATATGGAAGATATATGCTTCACAGCTAGTGAAGCTACTGAACTACCGATTACCGAAAATAACGACCCAGTAAAAATGTGCACTTTATTCCCAACTACTGTTACACACGACTGCGTATCCCGGTGTCACAGTCACGTCACCGAGTGTCGTCGTGCCTTGATTGCTTTAAAATATTTTACTGCAGTTTACAGTCCCATATACGGCTCCTACTCCCAGTACACATACATTTACACTTCTTACATTTTTGCCAGGGATTTAATTTCGTTGTTTGCATCAAAAGGATATAACATACACATTCAGGGCATACACTGTAAACATAAAAATAAGTAGGAAGTAGATAAAATATATAGCATAAATAATAGGAGTTGGCAAGAAAATATAGTGAAGCCCTTTGGTTTTAAGCAATGGATGCAAAGCTGCATACAGGACCTGTATCTTGGCCTTCTGTGGATCATTTCTGAAGATGCGAATACTTGCTACATAGGATCTACATAGCTCAAACAGATCCTCGGTATCAAAATACAGTGGCTCCTCTCATCGGCATAAGCCCCCTGTAACATTTATAATTGGAACATTCGGGACCCGTGGTAATTAAAGCGGCAACTTTCTATCAAATCAGAAGGAAAACGGCCTGCTTTGCGTTTTTGATGTTCGGCGGAGCACCATGAAAAATACATTTAATGCAGATGAATGGTCATCGCATGGCCGTTTACTGTTTCATCTTCGCCGATGAAATTGTTTCTAATCAGGATTAAAGGTATAACAGATAGTAAATTATCCGCCCAGTAAAATTCACTCTTTCATCTAACGAATATGACACTGCACTGCGTAATTTTCTTATTCAGGGAAGGTAACTGAAAATTAATACTTGTCGCGTACAGAGAAAGATATAAACCATGCCTCCTGACACACTTCCACAGTCAGCAGAGCAGTGTTGTTCATTTGTCTTTAAAGTGAAAAGTAATGATGTTTTGATCAACAAATTAGATGGACAAAAGAACACCCCTGACGCTGTCATGCTGATATAAACCACAGTTACAGACACGTTTCTGGGATGTGAATGCCATCATGGAGCAATTGCTATTCTTTGGCGTTAGCGTGTGTTATTTATTCATTTCAATCGCTGTTCACGCGCATCGCGATACCAGCGTGGAAACCATCCTTCAGCAGTGTATTCGACGCGCACTGAGCAGGACCGCACAGCTGTCGTCACGACACGAGGCAGTGCACGCATGCATCAACTCAAAATACAGCGTCACAAAGAGAGACACATGTTTGGACTTTAAAGAGACTCTGACTTTGACCACTCCATACGGCACTATACAAAACCCTGGTTATCCACAAGAGCCCCCATCTTCATTTACTGAATGTTTATGGATCATCGAAGCACCAAAGGGATACATGGTAAATTTGACTTTTTTTAGCTTTGAACTTAGCTACTCTGGGCCAAACTGCACCATGGGTTATGTAGCTATATACGATGGTAAAACCAACAGTGGCACTTTGTTGGGTAAATATTGTGGCATGCGGTATGGCTGGACTGTACTCTCTGGACAGAACAATGCGATTCTCGTTCAATTTAAAAGTGCCAGCAACTTAGCACGGCGGCGATTTACAGCTCAGTATGCCAGCGTGAGAGCCCGCCTTCGTACTCCGCAAGTAGTCAGATTAAACACACTTGAATCAGAAACAGTAATATTCAGTACTGACACGTCACTGCCGAACGTAAGTAAATATTACCAAACATATCAGTGGGAACTTCTAGGCAAAGCGGGGTCCTCAATGAACATAAAATGGCGGATACAGGCGATTTGTCCTTGCTCGCAAACCAATGAAACAACGCTGTTTAATCAAACAGACGCTGCACTTCTTATATGGAATTCTACATCCGTTCATAACAAAGAGGAGTTTCGCCTGGATTGGGGCGACATTTTGAATGGCACCGCATGTTTACCTGAATACAACAGTAGTTTGTTTCTCAGTGACACAACATGCGGTCAAGGCATTGGAGTCACGCGAGTACCAAATAGCACCGCATCGTTTCTGGGTATCGACGACATCACAGCCTCTGATAAAACATGCTTGCCTTCTAACAATACTGCAAATAGCACTGTATGGCTATGTCGAATTGACAAAAGCGGTGTTTTTGGCTCCACGGCATCCACTGCAATAGTGCAATTTCAGAAACCTCTTAATTATTATGCAAAATTTTCAGCATTTGTTTTATCTGTAGGCTTACCGTTTGATCTTACAGCTGCCAAACCCAGAGAGTCTACCGTTCGCCTGAAAGGTTTGTTTGAGCGTAGTTTTTACATGGACAACAAACAAAAAAGGATAGACAAACGCATCTTCTTTATTGGGAGCTATCTAGTGATGTCTCTGGACTTCGACTTGAGGTTTCCCGAGGAAAGGTGTCGCTTTGCCGGTATTAGGATAGATGGCGTTAAGGGACAGGACGCCCTAGGACCAATATGTGGTAGAAAGGAGGACATGCAGTATTTGTACCAAGGCATTCACAATCACAGTATCTTATATGCGGCTCCAGCTGGTAAGATGTCAATACATGTTTATTTCTATCCGGAGTTATTGTCGAAAGAAAACATTTCATCTGGCTTTGTACACTTTAAGGTCGATGCAACTGGGAATTTTACTAGATTTGGATTTGTGCCAATGCCTCTTTTAAGTGGAAGCACTGATATGGCTGTGCGGGGAGTCTCGACACACGGAGTTCAGTATATCCAGTACCCTCCTGTCCTTGGGAAACTCACAATTCGAGCTCGGATGGAATTTACATTTACCCAAATGGCACATCCGGTGCACGTGTACTTCCACGTAGCGCACGAGACAAAACACGTCAACGGCATTCGGATGTTGCTGATATCTCCATCCGGACCTGCACTAATGAAAGTAAGGGCAAGTTTTAAATCGTTGCACGGATGCGTTCAAGTGTACCTGGGCCGATCCTCAAACTTGCTTCCCCTTTCAGACGAAATGCATGCGAGGAAGTTGGATATTCTTATTAAAACCTCATGTGACTGGGACATCAGCTCCCTACATCTCGTCGTTCAACGCTACTTTCCAGAAGCTGTCAGCACTACATGCATGATTAAGAATGTGTCACATATCCCTGCTCTAAATGGGTCTCTGTCCATTTGCCCATCCATGTCAGATCCGTTTCAAAAGCAAGTTTATCGTGTCACATTAGGAGTTCTATTTGAGTCTGGTAGAACGAGTTACTACGCCATAACAATTGATGATGCCAATGTTGTCTTGTCGAGGTCTGAAGCTTACGATCAGGAGGAGGTCAGTCGGGATTTCCTGAGATTTCCTGAGTTCAGAATGCAAGAGCATATACCTTGCTGGGGAAATAACGATGAACTTTGTTTACTGTATACTTCACAAGCCATGTCTATAACAAAGTCTCCAACCTTGTATTCCACGAACGCTTACATGATAGATTTGGTTTTCAGCTACTTGTCGAACTCCAATAACTCACCGACACATTACAAACCCTTTCATGTCAGCTATAGGATGCTGAGTCACCAGAAAAATACTCCTAGTGTAGGTTGCCCGACAAACTTTGTGCACTTCAAAGGCAAGTGCTACACCTTGCTGGCGTCAGCTCAAAAGTTAACCTGGTTGCAGGCACAACGACAATGTCAGGGTCTGAACGCGTCTCTTGTAACGGTACATAGCACACTGGAGTTGGATTTTTTGAAATCACGCCTGTCCACTGACTGGCTTGACAAAGTGACACGGTCTGGCAGGAATTTGGTGTACATTGGATTGATTCGGAAAGAGGTGAGTCTACAGAAACCATCTACAATGTGAAATTAATCATGGTAAAGGCACTCTGCCAAAAGATACAAAAAAGGAATCATGTATATTGGGAATACAACTAAATAGAATAATATAGATAAAACAATAATGCAACGAAATATAAAACACTTGGTAAGTTATAACATGGTTCAAAGTTTTATATTCATTTTTGTAACGAAGACACAAACATATAAAGGTCATTTTTTCCCTTCCCACAGATAGAGAACGTGTGGACAGACGGTGCACCGTTAGGATACGCTGAGTGGTATAACCCATCTCCTTCTAGAAGCCTCGCTGCAAGCTTTTTAGATTACGCAGAGTCATTAAGACGCATACCAGCTGAGGATTACCTCAATCTTGATCTTGACATTAAGCACCCGCCAAATGAAAGGTCGAAGTCTTGCTCGGCCATGTTGATTCTAAATTCCCGTTACAGCACTAACTGGGTTAAGATCCCCTGTCAATATCCGTTTTCTATACAAAAGGCAATATGTAAGAAGCTTGCATCTGAGATGGCTCACGATGAACGAAACGTCCCAGAGCCTCAGCCATCTGGAGTTGTAGCACCGCCATACTGTCCTAGTGGAACATTTCCACTGGGCAACTCCTGTCTTCATTTCAATGTATTGTTTCCTAATTCTGGAGACCAGATGACCCATTGTAAACCAAACAATTGTAGTTTCTTACTGGATGATGTCCTCCAAGCAATGGAAGATGCATGTCTAACGAAAAATTCCACCTTGACAACGGTCCTTGAACGCGAGATGCCTCTCCTTACATTCCACGCAGAATTAACGAACATTGCATCAGGCGATATCATCCTTGTTTCAGAAATGGAAAAGAATTCAAAGAAAAACATTTTTCAAATACGAAAGGATAGATTTATTCAAAGGTGGACTTACTCTACCCTTAAACGTGGACAAATAAACCTGTCTCCATTTGGTGTCTTGTGGGTTGTGTGCAACACTTCGGAGGTCATAAAAGAAAATACATCTCCAGCATGTCGCGCGTTCCATTTCACGTGCGACGACGGGACTTGCCTCTCTAACGACCAGCGGTGTGACGGGGATGTCGACTGTTTTGATGGCAGTGACGAGGCACAATGTGATTTGTGTGGGGAAAGTTCGTTCAAGTGCGAGGAAGAGGAAAAATGCATCCCGCTCTCCCATTACTGTGACTTCTTCCCACACTGTAAGGAAGGGTCTGATGAAGTTCATTGTGTTTTCTCCTTGTGCTCCCCTGATGAATACAGATGTCGGAATGGTCAATGTATCCCAATGGACCATAGGTGTGATTTAATTAAGCACTGTCTGGACGGCTCTGATGAACAGGATTGCTCTGTGGGGCTTACGACATTACATTCGTTTCAGTGTTTTTCTGGAGATTTAATACCAGTTTCAAACCAACGGGATAAAGTCCCAGATTGCCAAGGACTTTTACAGGAAGACGAAGCTGAAAGCGTCTCTTTTACACCGTACCGCAATGTCTCCAATTGGAACTTAAACAACGAGGACATCTGCGTGTTTGACCATAACGAATATGGAATTCTAGCATCATCTCGCATAGGAACCCATCTCAAATCGTGTGAAAAGGCCACTTGTTCTAGGAGGGACTTACTCAAGTGCCCCGATTCCTATTGTATTCCACGTAGAAAAGTCTGCAATGGGGTAAATGACTGCCCCGGAGGACAAGACGAGAAGTTCTGCTCAAACTACACGTGTCCCGGATCCCTGAAATGTAAGAGCATGCCATATTGCATAGATTTGGTTGAGGAGTGTGACGGGAAGATAGACTGTCCACTACACGCCGACGACGAGATTTCGTGTTCCCTGAAAAAGGTGGAGCTACCAGATGAGTGCCAGTACTCTGGTCATATACTGAAATGTGTCAATCAAAGTCTGACCCTCCTACCTACGCTGTCTGATTACGTAAGGGGTCTGTTTATAGCTCATAATAATTTGCAGTTGAACAAGAAAACGTTCTCAAGGTTCAAAATGCTTGTCAAGCTAGATATATCTTTTAACAATTTGCAGAAATTGCCTAAAGAGTTATTTGCAAATTTGGCCAACCTTCTTCACCTGAATATTTCCTATAATAATATTACAATGATTTCAACTAGGTCTTTCTTTGGCCTAAGAAACCTGTTAGAACTTCATTTACAGGGTAACTTTATCACTGTGGTGATGCCTAGAGCATTTGAAGGACTACATAGGCTACGAAACTTAGACTTTAGCAACATTGCCGTTTCCAGAATAGAAAGTGAGGCGTTTGTTGGCTTAACGAGTCTTGAACATCTTCTATTGGTCAGGACTAACATGTCTGCGTTAGAATCTGGGACGCTCAGGGGGTTGAATAACTTGCAAACCTTGCGCCTCGAGGGTAACCCTTTTCATCAGTTATTGACAGAGTCTGCTTTTGAATCCCTATCCTCTTTAGTTTTTATATCTTCTGATTCACTCAAGGTATGCTGTCTTGCCGCCAGAGTGGGTATTGCAAGGTGTGTGCCCATGAAGAGCCGTGCAAGTTCATGTGAACACGTGATCCCCTCCAAGCCATTGGTCTACCTTTCGTGGGCGGCCAGTGTCCTTATGATCCTAAGCAATCTGTATGTGTTTGTTACAGTTACGAACGAGACCACATGCCTGTCAGAAGTACTGATCATGCTGATAAGGACTTTGTCTGTGAACGGCCTGATGGTGGTTATTTATTTGATGATTTTATCTTCAGCGGAAATTTACATGTACACCGATTTCATTCTGCACATTGGCAGTTGGCCTGAAAGCACTGCCTGCATTGTTGCAGGGACTTGCTCCTTTCTTTTCGCCACTCTGCAGGTTTTTTTAGTTTGCCTCTTGACGTACCATCTTTTAACATGTTTGGTGCTCCAAAACAGGCGCGTGGTTCAGCTTAGTCCATTTCTGATTGTCGTTGTGGTAATAATATTCATCGTTTTATCACTTCCTTTTGCAGTACTGATGGCTATGAAGATTTTGTCAAGATCTGAAACACCTCTTTGCCTATATTTCGTACCAGATGTACACCCCGCGTCCAATGTCCAATACTTTGTCGGATTATACTTGTTGCTTGCTGGTATATCTTTGACCTCCTTCCTTGCAGCACTTGCAACTCTCTGCTACATATCATGTAAATATCATCACCCTGCAGGAAGATCTAGGTCGTCCTCGCACCTAAAAATATTGGGGTTCACGTGTCTGATGAGCGCGTTTTGTTCCGTTCAGTATCTGCTGGTGGGACTGCTGCCGTATATAGAAGTCTCAGACGTTGCATATTTATATATTCTGGTGTTGCTACAGCATTGTTCACCACTCATGCTACCCCTGCTTTATGTTACATTTATGATTAGATTGAAAAAATGTTGTTGTAATGGCCTTATAATAAGCAAGAAACGATCATCTTTGGTGCCAGTAAGAGCCAAAAACAACAAGTCGTTCATCATGCCAGGTGAGAATGGAAATAGTCTGGAAACATTGGCAAGTCTCTCCATCCTTACTTCTCACGAGACTATGCTAGAGACCGCACGGCTCTAGTTACATCGCAGCTCTAAAGGCACCGTATTATGCTGTATTTTTGCCTTATTTTTTAGATACATGTAGTGCTTATTTTCGAAAGACATGCAACACTGTTTATCTTTTAAACAATAAATAAATAAATAAAATAAAATAAGATAAAAAATAACTAAAAAAATTCAATGCTCCCTCACAATCATTGCATAAAACACAAAGTTAAATTGCGACGAAGGCATTTTCGCTCAATACGATCTTTAACCTTGTATTTGTCAGGTATTTTGTTATTCATATTACATACCAAGTGTTTGAATACTTATGTAAAGCAGAATTGTTCAGTCGCCAGTAAATGTGTTATTTATTTTTCGTATCACAGGTAATATGGATTGACTGACAACAGCTAACATTCTGCACGTGTGTCTTTCAGCCTGCAGACATAGTAATAGTTTACATGTATAGCAGCGCGAATTGATTTGTTGATTTGTTGATTTTTGATTGATTTGCTGTAGTTGATAAAGAGTTGACGATTACTCGTTCTTATTTTGATATCGCAGGAAAATAACAGACAGTAAAAACCAACGAATATAATTACTTTCAACATACTGCTAAAGAGATGTCAAGCATTCAACCTTGTGCCGATCACTGACTCCGATTGCATTTTCGTAATTAAATTGCAATATTTATTATTAGGCCCAACCTAGATAACAAATTATCGTTTTAAGTGATATAAAACTTGGAAAGAGGTGATGCTATTGAAAATAAATCGTTTACATCCAAGTGTTTGTGTTTTTAAACATGTACAGAATTGTTCTTTTAGCCAAAAGCTTTGGAAATACATTCCAATATTTGTTTGGCATTCGTTTTAGCTCGACTGAAATAACATAGCCAGAATGACTTCCATAATGCTGTGAAAGTAACTATAAAATTTACAATATGACAAGTTGCAGATAAAAGAATCACTATTATTGCCTAGCTTTCGACATAATACGCGTACACCTGACTTGTGGTAATCAGCTACTTGTGAGGTCATCCAAGCAACGTTAGCCGATATAAAGAAGAGGGAGAGGGAGCTCCATTATAGATAGCCTTGCTCTTACATCACCCCTCTTCCAATTGCTCATTTCTGAAGGCGTAATGTTGCAATTTCTTTCAATCTCTTTCTACTTGTTTTACCGTTGTCTGTCCGTGGATACTCGTCAAACTCAAGGGTATAGCTTGGCACCAAAGACCGACCGTCTGGTCCGATGGAAAACCGCTCCTGACACCAGTGACTGAAACTGCTGACGTCAAATAAATTGGGGTCACGTGGTATAACACACGAACAGAGATCTTCAAACAGACGCTCATCAGGTATCCCAACCACCACTACCTCTTTGATGCACGGATGTTGACGCAGAACTTTTTCTACTTCCATAGGAAACACTTTCACTCCCGCCCTTTTGATCATGTCGTCTGAACGCCCTAACAATACAACCTTGCCGTCTGTCCTACTAAGGGCTATGTCTCCGGTGCGGAACCAGCCACCAGGTAGGAACGTTCTTTCGTTTGCCGAGGGACAGCCGAGGTAACCTCGAAATAGAGCTTGCGATCGAATGCATATCTCTCCAGGGGAACCGGTCTCCACGGTCTCGCCACCTGAGTCGATAAGCTTGATCTCGATTCCATCGTGGATGCTGAAACCTTCGTCGAGTAATGTCGTTGTGTCGGTATGACGCTGGTACATGGCAAAGCCGTTCTCACTGAGACCATAATGGTACAAGAATGAAATGCCAGGAAAAGACACGAGCACGTGCTCTATTGCCAAGCGATCTGTCTTTTGTCCGACTGTCACCACGTATTTAAGGTAACAAAGAGGGAGGCACGTGTCTCCACGGTGCATTAAGTCGACGAGTTGGTAATTCATTAGAAAAGCGTGCGTACACTTCTCCTCATTTAAGATAGCCATAACGAACTCGATAGCACCACGATGCATGACAAAGTCGGTTGTCATAGTGACTGAGCATGCACCAAATACACACATATTAAGTATCATGTGGAATCCCCCGGTCCACGCCAACGGGCGGTCATTGAAGAATCTTGTGCCCGCTGTATCTGGCCCTGAAAAGGCGAACTCGCCCCAAGAACGAGTCCTTGCTATCAGTGTCCGATGACTGCATGGGATAGGTTTGGGCTCCCCGGAACTGCCAGAGGTAAAGAATATTACGCAGTTGTCATCGGGGCCCACATCTGGGATGTTTACCTGGCTAAGGTGGTCAGATATTTTCGCCTTGCCGGACACGTGCACTTCTTTATCACGAGGGCCCATTCCCATGACCATAAATGGTCTTTTCTCCGTCGTATTCTTCCTTTCATCTACCATGAGGGTCTTAATGGTGTTAACTATGGTGACGTCCTTTTCACAGTGCGCACTGCCCAGCAATCCCCTGCTGTTGTTCTTGGTCAACAGCATGCAGACCTCTGCAGCCGTGCTGCCATATCGCAAGAGCAGTATTGGTGCTCCTATCCGAGACAGGGCTAGAAAAGCAACGAAGAACTCTGTGCAATTCGTAGACAGAAGACCAATTATATCGCCTTTTCCAATCCCTTTACTGATCAAGTGTTTGGCCAAATTTAGCGATAGATCACGAAGACCTGAGAACGTCAAGGACTGTCTGTCGTCTTGAGAATGATAGACAACGCATGCGTCTTGATCGGGGGACTTCTTCGCCATTTTGTCGAAATAGTCATGCATTGTCACACATATCGGCAGACACTGCACGCGCTCGCTAACTGGATGCTGGTCCATGGCTGCAGCTTTTGCCGCCGATCTGATTTACATTAACCACAAGATGCAGTCAAACTGATAAAAAGATAACATTGTGGAGAACATATATATATAGTCCTATATATAAGGCCTACTGTGTATATATATCTTATATAAACACTTTTTCCTTCCCAGGCTTTTATCGGTGACTTTGACCTCTTTAAATGTGTCAAGGTCGCCAGTGCATTTGGTCGAGATAAACAGGTTTACATTCAAGTGTGCATTGATCGCGAGGCTATAACCTTCGTGAAAACTCGAGCAATAACGATATATCCTCCCAGTATGAACAAGTTCATGAACAATTAATAATTATCAAGAGCCTGCCTTTAACAAAATCACTTCACACACATTGTTATTCAGACAACTTCCTTTTGAAAAATATTGATTTTGTTTGTTTTTTTACTTGACCTTAAGATTCAGATATTTTTCTCTCATTAAAGATGTAAAGGTCTATACAATCACATGAAAATCACGTCGGGTTTCTACTGTGCGTTTTGCACACAGGTTAAATCTATGGTATTATGGTAACAATTTTACTGCAATAGTTATTGGAAAGAGTGGTGTTTAAACTATGTCTGTAGTTGCAGTTAGTTATGACTTGTTTCTGTCTCGTTCCTGCCCCCCATCCCCACCCCCGATTCGCCATTTGATATTAAAGAGCAGTAAACGATTCTTCGACTGGCGAAAGAATTCTGTTTAACGGCGCGACGTAGGGGCCCAAAACACTAAACTATGCTAATACAGTAGTATATAGGGCATCGAAACACGATTCTAAAACATACAAAAAAAAAAAAAAACAAACAAACAAACGTTTCTAAAACATACGAGAACATGAGTTGGGCATAATTAAGACTGCAACTATCTTTATCTGCTTGTCATTCCCGCGCGATGTCGTATTACGAAAAAAACGGACATGAAAACAAAGATTTCATAACGATTCATGGAAGATGAGCCATAGCCACGAGGTAGAGACCGTCATCAGCTCTGGATTTCAAGTTGGTCTTTTATTCACCGGACGATCCTGTATGTCATGAGGGCAGACTAAAGAGATCATCCCGCTAAAAATTTCCTTCCGATCACCTCCCCCCTTCCAATGAGCTTGTGTTACAGGGTTTTTTGCACCATCCATCAAGGCCTGAGAAAGAGCTTTTACGTCTATTATTCCTCTGGTAATTCACTGGGGGATGTTCGCTGGGAGATGTTTGCACGTCAACAAGTCTTCACCTGGTCGGCCTCTGGCAAAGAGTGGGGATTTCGTGACGCAGTACTAGCGATCCGCAGATCAACCAAACGGTTAAACCATTTCCTTAAATTCCAAAAACAAGAAAATCCACGCATTTGGGATTAAGTATTGAAAGGGTGTATAGTTGTCAATAATTCCACGTAAGCTAGTTAACAGTTATAATGGAGCCATGTAGTTGTTATAACAGTTTTACATGTACTATACCCCAGTACCTCTTCCAGCCCCTTCAAACAGTCGATATCTTTACGTATCCCCTCATTCATTTTTAACCCTCTGATGTTACTGACCTTTAATGTGTTCGTGATGTACATTGTCCTATCAAAATTTACATTTAATGAAAAATAATGCAATGATAACAATTACAGCTATTGAGCACTAAATACACATATTATTTACAATGAAATTTACATGCTCTATTATTTAATAATAAACATATACAAGGTTTTAACACATATCATACTTCATTTGATAATCCCGTGTACAGGTACAACACTTAATTACTATTTTATTTGATTTAATAAGAGAAATGAACTTTCACTTATTGCAGGTATTTTTTTCTCGGGAAATGATATCTTAGCGTATTACCTGTACCCCGAGGTTCGGTCTATGTTTATACGATATATATGGAAAATTAAACTACAGAGAAACACGAAAGCAATTAAAATAAAACAATAACGTAACAGCCATTACTAAACTGCGTGCCCATGCAGGCGACTCCATTAATATTACTTAACAAGCCTGTTGGTTATTTTCCTATTTTTGCACAGCTTGTTTAACTTGAACATTTCTAAAATACTGGACTAAATATTCCACTCAATTGCCATACACCACTGTATTTACGCACGTCCACGTCTATTCACAATGACCTGTGACTTTTTATTGCTCATTTATAAACAATATCCACCTCTTTATCTAACTGTGTAATTCAGGGGGCGGTCACATTTTGGCGCTTGTCCCGTCTCAAAAATATTGTGAGTTTTACCAAAGAATTAGTGGAAATGTACTCGGCCTGGCAAGCCGGTGGCTTGCAAAATGATAGTCACTCTACATGCACTTTTAACCGTCTAAATTATTTTAAGTATTGCGAAAGGGTTTAAGTGCTCGCGAATTGCACTTTTTGCTGTTCCTCATCTTCTGGTCCTATTACAATGTTATTCTGAATAATTATAAAATTTATTATTGAAGTTGACAACTGCTAAAAACAACTTTTCATCCGCGGTTTTGATTTGGCATCTGTCTCAACATGGTTGTGACGTGTACCACAAAATTGCTGGAAATGTGCTAGGTGTGACAAGCCGTTGGCCGCTGTTCACTGTACATGATAAGTGATTTTTTAAACCATTTATTTCACTAAATAATATCGTTAAAGGGTTTTAATGCACGTCTTTTTGCGATTTTGTTATTCATCTTCTGATCCGAATAGAAGATCCTTCTATACAGTCGTAGTATTTACTTGTCCATATGTCTCTAATATGTAGTATACCGTGCATGGTGAAGTGAAAACGCGCAAGACACTGCTTTTTTCATTTGTGTTATACGCCAAGCCGTACACGAAACACCACATATAATCCTGAGGTGTACGTGTGATTTTCTTAATGCACGCGTGTGTGTGTGTGTGTGTGTGTGTGTGTGTGAGTGTGTGTGAGAAAGAGAGAGAAGAGAGAGAGAGAGAGGAGGAAGAGAGCAAAGACCTTGGTGTTTTTATACTTGGAACACTGTCCATTAACAAGCAAATTAATAGCGTGTGCATAACTGCCCTATATAACATTAGGAACTTAAGCTTAATTCGTAATCACGTGCACCTTTCTCATCCTGCCGCAGCTACAGTGATACATTATTTGGTAACTTCTACTTCAACTCTCTTTTACATGAAAGTTTCAAGAAACAGATACAAACTACAACGCATTCAAAACATTTCCACATATGCGATCAGTAGATCAACTTTTATAAAACTTGTAAAAATTTGTCTTAAAACTTATGGAGCCATCTGGTCCAACAGAATGAAATATGAAATCCGCTCGATTGAATCAACTGATAGAAAGTTAAATTATAATTATTATTATTATTATTATTATTATTATTATTACAGGCATAAAGCTCTTACATGTGCATTTAAACCTTTTTATGTGAACAGTGAGTAATAAACTGTGTAAATATTAATGTATATGAGAATAGTGCATGTTTCAAAGCTCATGAATCGTCATGCTGATAACTTGCAAGTTGTACATTAACAATGATTTTCTGGTCATTTCATGACCCTAAAATTTGCGGTAAAATGTTCTACACTTCCGATTGCAGCAGAGGCGATCATTGTTTTCTTCCAGATGGCGCTGAAGTACGGTCTGGTTGGTCAAACACTGCTCAGATAAAGCATGCAGTGGACAAAACAATGCAAATCAGTGACCTTCATATGCATATAAGTGATATCATTTCATTAGGGGTGGGTAAAGGTCAGGGATTTTTTTATTCTGCACTATTTTGAATATGTTGAGCACAAAGCATTGTATGTATTTTTATCTTAGTAAACTATAAATAAAGCTTTATCTGTCAGATAATGTCTCGAGAGAGTTGAACACGAAAGGCACCGACTTCATCCTGCCTCCTCCCCCTGCATGACACTAATTGAACCAGCTCTCTAGAAAGATATTTCACTTCTTCTGCTCTGGGATCAGGTCAGGGATGGGTCCGTGGCGGTCTAGGTAATAAATTAACGAATATCCCAGTTTTAACCTATTCAATATAACGTTAAAAATATAAAGTTGATAATTTGAAGATCTATAGCTTATTTATGATTCACTTTTGAGGAGTACTGATACCTGCATGCTAAAAGTTTGTATAAATAACACTTCGCTTTCCCCTAACTTCTCTACTCCTTCACGTGCCTCGTTAATTTCAACTCTGTTCATAAAAATACAGTAGTAGTGCCAGAAAAAAAGGGTTACGTGAGGAAAAGCCATTTAATGATAAATGCTGTGGAAATTCTGGCTATTAGCAGGCTTATATTTAATAAGGGAATGGTTGGTAGTCGCATCAACGAACACTATAGAGGTACAGCAATATAGGCCTACTTCCGTTCCTTAATTTAATAATAATTTAGAAATCTACTTCCATTTCGAATTTTGGCACGGTTTCGCAAATAAGCTGTAATATTTCAATCCGTTAAAATATATAAACTGAACTATTGTTATACTGTTTCTGTGTGAAAGATTTAAGATTAGCCCTTCAATGCACATGGGGCAAATTGTTGTTTGAAATGGATTGTGATTCTGCTTGCAATATTCTACCATCTATATGCCCTCCGTCAGCATCATGCTCTTAATTCAAAACGCTCTGTCCAAATACACTTTTCATGTTATAAAAAAAGATTTCCCCGATTTTGAGATTTTTAAATGTAACGTGTACTACTCTAATATTACTTTCAGGTTTGACGCTGTGACAATTGCACATTGACCGGACCTGAGATATGTTCCGTATTCCACAGCAAGGGAGCACATGGTGAACTGCCGTTACGTTCTGATGCGATAAAGTGCGCACAAATATGGACTATTCTAGAAAAAAATCAGTTTAAAGTTCAGTTTGACCTTTGTGAGTATCCAGACAGATTGTGACCTTGAAACCATGTTGATGTATTTTTGAACTTTTCATGATTAGGGTTCTTAAATTTTGTGGCGAAAAATAATTTGGATGGATATTAAAGTAGCCTCAAGTTGTTAGTGTTATTAGTGATACACTGCAGGGAATCAATCCCTCTATCCAGTTAAATTTTAAGTTGACAAAATTACACCGAATAATTAATTTTTTGCAAATTTTAGTTTTATAAAATTTTCAACTCACTTTCAACGTTTGGGATTCTAAATTTGATTGTAAAGGTATACAATGCGCGTTTTAAGGTACACCATCTAAAACGGTCGAGAAAAAAGAATCAACAGTAGTTTTCTAGCTCTAATTTTTTTATTTTTACCGTCACGAGTGAAATTCACTGGTCTCTATCTCCATTATGAGAGTGACTCTAACACTAGCAACTTAGCAACTCTAAAACTGTTTTGATGGATCATAATTCTCTGGACGGATTTTGATGTGGCACACCTTGTTTGTTAGGGAAAGTGTTGAAATTTCCAGAAGAATTGAGTTCACTATTTACTGGTCTAACGCTCACTGTGTGATTTTAAGGCTCGTTTTTCTTTTGATACTCATATAAAAAGACATTTTATCTTTAAATTTGAAAATGTGTCGTCTTGTCGTCTTGTTGAGTTAAAGAAATCATTTTGTTAAAAACAACCCATTATTTAGTTATTAAGTGAAGTCTATAGAGTTCACAAAATTAAGTCTTCAATTGTAAAGATTTCTATACTCTGGAAAAGCTCATATTATCGGTTTTTCTGTGCATAAAACGGAATATATATTTTTATTTTTTTTTTAGTATTTACCTCAATTGATTCATCAATCCAAATAATAATGTAACATTGAAAGATGCATATGAAGGGAGAGTAAATTCCTTGAAACTTTTGTAAATTATTTGTACTAGTTTCTAACAAAACACAACAAATACACAAATCAAAAGAAGCAAAAAATTAAGCTCTCTATCGGAAAACAGAAAAAGGCCTTAAAACTGACCTTTGGTCTATTTATTTTCCTCTTGTCCGCACAACACAGAAGGTTAACAGAAAAAATATGTGCAAATTCGACTTTTCGAGAAGTGATGTAACGAAACTTGTTTTTCTTTCATACATGTATTTAAAACTAAATGGTGCCATTTGGAGGGGTTGAAAGGAAATAATCTGACAATTACTCGCTTATATGCATCTTTAAGACTTTTGATAATCATTTTCTGAATTATTGGTTCCTAGATTGTACGATAAAAAAACGTTTTATCGTAAAATATTAATGACATCTCTACTCGTAAAGCAATTGTAATTTTTTGCGTAAAGATGAGGGACCAATCATGCGATTGAAATTTTTGATATTTTCAAATATTTACATTTTATTTACCCTTTTATTTACCCTACAGCAACTTATTTTCTCGACCAGCAGGTACAGGAAAACAATTTATATTAAGAAAGTTACAATCCGTATTACAATTTTTTTATAAATGAAAATGAATGGAGTGAAGTAATATCGGTGATTTCATGTCATATATGTCAATATCATGTAATATCGTGATCTGTTCCTCGATTTTTACCAAGATCTGCTAACTGTTATTACTGGCTAAATCATTTTATAAACGTCGTTGACATTTTGGCCAAGGAACATTAGAGAAAATATTAATATGTTATGATTATAATGAGAGAAACAAAACAATGGCGAATTTAGGATGAAGGGGGTGACATTTTGATATTCGGGTAAATCTAGTAGTGTTTTGGGACGTAATTGATTAAGTCCTAAGTGGGTCTCTTTTTCACCCCAGCCCCCTTTTTGGCGGGCAGGGCAGTGGGGAGGGAGATGCTAGATCTGCCATTGTTTTTTGAGGAAAAAAATTGTACAAATGTGTCATAGCTTTTTCTGAAATATTTTGTCTGCAATTGTTTTTTAGGAAGAAATTGTACTTATGTGTCATTGCCTTTTCTGAAATATTTTATTTGATATTTAGAACATTAAATACATTAGTCAGTAGTTTAATGAGTCTTTAGTTTATTTGTCCCAACCGAATGAATAGAAAGGATGTACCCGTACTTTGTGAGTTTGTAAGACAAAATTATGGATATCTGAACTAGAACTCTCTATCAGAATGTAGAAATGGTAGTACTCTCTGACAGTGAGTTCTAGTTAAGATATCCATAATTTTGTCATACAAACTGAAACATTCCGAACTTATAGAGTTCATGTTCCAAGAATGCAGTTTTGTGGAGATTCTTTTAAAATGAATAAATACATAAATGGAAATTTGTTTTGCTCTTAATCGTAATAAAAACTTGAAAATATGCGAAATGCCTTAGTGTATTCATTGACAGTTGTATGGTTCGGTGGTAATCTAGTGATTGGGTTTCCTCTCACTGAAATGCTTTTAGAATTATCCCTTGGTTACTATAAGAAGAAAGTCTACCCGGGGAGGGTGGGTGGGAACACTTAGAGGAGTGGATAGCACGCTTGCCTCCGAGTCAGAAGATCCCGGTTCAAATCCCGGTGCTCCTGGGTCCAAGCAAATTACCTTTTGCTTTAAAAATCTAAATAAGAGACCAACTTGTACAAAATGAATATGCGACGCTGTGGTCGTGGGCAGAGTCAGTTGCTCAGTAGGTAAGAAGGCGGAATTGTCTGCAGAGAATAGCAAGTACCAGACACCGGTTCGAATCGAGGAACTACAGAAAAGAAAGCTGCAACAGAAAAATTCCACATTTTGCTCATAGACACAAAGTATAGGGCCTACATATTAGCGTTTATTATTGTCCAAATCAATTCTAACAATTGTAGCATACAGAGTATCACAAAAGTATCAATACCATACAAGTACATTTTTGATCTCTATATTACCAGTCACCACCTGCAACGTATTTTGAATTATATATTAATGTTTTGTAATATGAACAAATAATAAACATACTTTTAAATGTCCGCTATCTCTAAAAAAATGCCAAATATTTTATGCATTTCGAACTTTGCTGCTTAAGATTATAATTCTTTGGCTCTATAAAAAAGTTTAGGAATACTATAATCGACATAATGCTGTATAACCAGAATATCAAATATACAGGGTTTAGGCAAGAATTAACATACAAACTGGAAAATTGGCTTTATTCATGTACTCTTCAGCTTCAGTTCAGTTGACAGTGCTCGTCTTACAATTGATGACAAATGTAATAGAAGAACATTTTTGTACATATTCAAAATAAATATAATCTCGTGTAAGGGTTACCCCCGTCCGCATGCACGTGTAAACCTTGTTCTATGCCGTCCTGCTGATGATCACATTCATATGCAAAACCAGTTCCACCCGCATTTTAGATGAAATGTTTATTGCGCCCATCTCAAGTTTAACATTATTTTTTCTTCAAATAAAAAAAAAACCAAAATAAGTACGTTGGGTAAAAACCTAAATTTGCACAGCATGTGAATCAGGAACGGCATAAATACACGGTCAGTTTACAAGCTTATCCCAGCAAGAGCCATTTAAAAGAATGATATCCAAACAAAGTTAAAAAGGTTATAAAAATCAATAAGTATGAAATAACTCATTACATTCATTTAGAAAATTCCAATAAACTGAACTCCGATTTTTGGTGTTCCGTGATCCAAGAACGCTCAGTTAAAATAACCCAACAGGACGTGCAGGACTGACATCAAATAAGATATTTCTTTCTCAATCACCCCTTGATTTTTAAAAAACTTTGACTGGACATTTCAAACTAAACAGTGTAATTATATTTAATTTTGATGGAATATGGAATCACTAGTTGTTAAGAGAAACAAAATGCTGTCAAAAGGTATTTCCTTAGATAATAGTTCGGTAAATAACTGACCAAACCACAAAAACTCCTAAAATAATCTACCAAAACTAAGTGTTATGTATTTATTTTGAATATTTTTTTGCAAATTTCCAATAAAATTGTTTCATATTTTATTTGTACAAGACTGACCAAAGAAGGCGGGTTATAAAACTGCATTTGTTTTTAGGTATACTTGTGAATCCCACCCAAATTGAGCTTTCAATAACAATGCTACAATAAGATAAGGATTTTTCAAAATCTCTCAAAGGTTATGACAAATGCCAGTCCTACATCGACCTTTTAATAGTGAAAAGATGTGGAATAAATGACTGCCTATAATTGACCGATTTTTTTTGTAAACATTTACCATTTCTACTTCTGATAGCGAAAAAAAACTTGAGAACAACACATAAATGAACTCAATGCGCGTAGCCAAAGTAGGGACATTTTCTTATCATCAACACACCGTACATATTCTCCTATTACATTAACAAATACAAAATTATTTCGGGAATTTTTTTCTATCCATCATATGGTTTAACATTTCTTTAAACTAACATATTGACGCCCCTCCAGCACTGAAAATATGGGTCTGTCTCTGGACACACACACACACAGAGTGTAAAAATACAGAGAAACAAAAAGGTTCTTTAGCATGCGTTACAATCGCATATCCATATTCACAGTGTTGAGAAAGATCGCTTCAATACGTAACGGCAATTCTGCAAAAAATTAAACGCATTTAACCAGTTTCATAACAATGTCAATATAATTTTTGAATTGTAATAATCTTGGGTACACCTTAATTAGATTATTGTAACTATGCACATCGCTGTCTCCTTCAACTGAACACAACGTGTATTACGAAAAGGTTTCCTTTATACCTTTTTATATGTGGGATATTAAATCAGGGTTGACGCTTAACATAGCTTTAGTCCACCACTTTCTTTTCTTGTTCAGAATTTCATGAATTAAAATGCTGGATACGTCCATTTATCACTTGATACACGTTTTGAATAGTACAACCGAGAGTAATCATTATATTCCATATTAAACGTCAACCCTGCGATTAACAAGAAGACAAACTTCGGCAACCGAGACAATCTTGGCATGGAGGTGGGCGATGTCGTAAGTGAATCTGATGTCTCTGGAGGAGGAAGCATATCCATCCGCCTCGTTATGGTGGTTAAGAGTCACTGAAATAAAACGAAATATTTAGATGCCCGGAACGATGTGTAAGCGGTTTACATAGCATTGTTTTAAGGAATTGTATTTAATTTCTAAACTCAACGAATATTTATGTAACAGGTTTTATTCAATCACACGCCTTATAATAGCATCATTTCTATTCTTTTATACTCTGTACGCCATGCTTAACAGCAACATTATGTATTAAGATTCATATATAAGCACAGTAAAAATGATACAGGTGCTTGGATTACGCAGATATTCAAAGAAATGAAAGTGAATAAATTTTGACATTTGGCAGAAGGGGGGGGGAGATAAAACAATGTCTTGCTTCTAGGAAAATATAAAACAAAAGGCGAAGATAATGTTACCACAGACCTAATTGGTAGGACATAGGAATAAAAGCGACTTGGTTTTGTCTTGTTTGGCTTCTTTGGTGTGGGTGGGTTTGACAGAAAAGAGATCGGTGTCATCAACAATAAAATGAGCGCATTAAAGGGCAGCAAATGGGATTACCTGTCTGGTCGTTTTACACTGGTGAAACTCGTTCAGGTCTTTACACAGCTGGCACAAACCCCATACGTCTTTATTGGCAAATGCGTCTCTTCTGGAAAAATAACAGAGTATAATAAAATCATTGAATAAAACGGCAAGTCGGTTTTGAAAATTTAAGGTAACGTATCGTTCACCTCAATAAGTTGCCTGCATCGTTATAATAACTTAATTACAAAATGTACTATTTTGGTAAAATACAGTTATGGTCAACGCAGATGAGGCAATCCCTCATTAGAAGTACACCTTACAGTACTTACAGGAGATTGTTGCCGTTGTCAGTATGTTGGGCCTACGTGTGGCATAGGGCTTCTTTCTCCGTTTTGCACTGACTATGGTCCTACCTGAACACATTTCACCAGAATGCTTGTATGATTTACATGACAATGTACAGATCGTCCATTCTCCGTACAAAAGCCTCGTTTTAAAGATTATTTAGTTATTGTTATCTAACAAGGCACAATGGATTTTCATCCCGGATAAGTGATTTGCCGTGATCATAATAGCAAAATCCAGCACATTAGTCATTATACTTGATATCTAGTAATATTTCACAGATGGAATAATTTATCTATAACTGTAAATGAATTTTTTTCATGAAGACGAGCTGTGGGAGGGGTGCATTTTATTTACGACTGTTATTTATAGGTTGTTGACTTTGTTGTCTTTTGACCATGTGTCTTATGTTTTACTTGTGACTTGAATACACTTTAACCTTTTGTCATTTCATAAAATGAATACAGATATGAAAACAGTGTCAAAAAGCTCATGTACAATGTTGATGGTGTTGTCGAATCCTTAATTAAGAAGATTCGTCTTTTAGTCACAATTTGGGCAATATTTAAAACAAACTCCTTTGCATATCTTTAACCAAAGACAGACAATTTCAATTACGGTAAAAAATTCAGAATGACTACTGTGCGACAATTTCTATTTCTATTGCAATTATTTATGAAAATATTGCAACTGTCACATTCAAGTAATCATGGAAATATGAAATCTTTTTGTGTTTTATAATCCCAAGTGTTCTTCGAATGACATGTAAATCTATAAAATCCACTCGTTTTTTCAGTACTACTTCATAAATTTGACAAAGTTTGACAACTCAAATGCGTCTGATCCAGGTGATGTCATTACTTGTGCTTCCGACATTGATTAGTCTTAATTTCCTAGTTGCTACACATTTTTGCAATTTGAACAATCCTGCACTATTTGCTTGAAACAATGTGCACTCGCTTTTTAGCCTCCTCTTTCAGATCCTTCCTGCTGGTTTTTCCAGTGCGAGTCTTCGGATATTGATCAAATACAAGAACATAAGTTGGGGCCAAAGAGAGACCATCCGGTCCGACGGAGAATTGTGCTTTACACCAAATGAGGAAGTCGGCTTCGTCGAATGCTTTAGGGTCACGTGGTATGATGCATGCACAGAGATCCTCAAATAGACGCTGATCCGGAACCCCAACCACGACCACTTCTTTAATACACGGATGTTGACGAAGGACTCTCTCGACTTCGACGGGAAAGACCTTTACAGTTGCTCGCTTTATCATATCATCTGATCGACCAAGCAGCACGATTCTTCCATCTTGCCTTTTGACTCCCACGTCACCCGAGCGAAACCAGTTGTCTGGAAGCCGTGCTTTACTGGTTGCTTCAGAATTATTGTGGTATCCTTCGAAGAGAGCTGGTGAGCGAATGCAAATCTCTCCCGATGCCCCAGGTTCCACGGTTTCACCACTGCTGTTAATTAGCTTGATGTCAGCGCCTTGGTGAATATTAAAACCATCGTCATCTAACGTGCTCGTGTCAGTATGACATTGATACAAAACAATTCCCGCCTCACCCACACCATACAGGTATACCAGTGTTATTGTCGGCAATGCGGTTAAAACATGGACCAGCGATGCGTGGTCGGCTTTTTGTCCGCCAGTTAAGACATATTTGAGATGTGAGGGTTTGTTGTTTGGATTGTTGCTATGCATGAAATCCACGAGAAGATAATTCATTAGAATGGCATGCGTGCATTTTTCATCTCGCAAGATGGTCATGACGAAATCGACCTCCCCGCTGGCAACAGTGAAGTTAGAGTTGATCGTGACTGCGCATGTTCCAAAGATACACATGTTTAGTATTGTGTAGGCACCACCTGTCCACGCCATCGGGCGGTCATTAAAGAAAGAAGCTGCTTCTGTAAACGAAAACTCGCGCATTATACGGGTTCTGGCAACAAAAGCACGATGGTTATTTTGTATGGCTTTTGGCTCTCCCGTACTTCCGGAGGTGAAAAATATGGCGCATGCGTCGTCTGGCCCTACCTTGGGAAAATGCATTTCTTCGGAAATATGTGACAAATTAGTATTTTCACCGTCAGTTTTTGAACTGCACGAAGCACTACGCTTGTCGAGAAGGATCTGACTTATCACGACAAAAGTATTATTTCGGTGTTCCCTTGACATTTTTTGCTCTATGCTTGTAATGACTTCGGCATCCCGGTCTGAATAAATGCTTCCCACCAAACCTTTACAATCATGTTTTGTCAATAAACTGCAGACTTCCTCCGCGGTGCTTCCATACCGTAGCATCAGCACAGGGGCCCCTATGCGAGACAAGCCAAGGAAGGCAACGACAAAATCCACAGAATTGGTAGACAGAAGACCGACGATATCACCCTTTCGAAGTCCCTTGGTGAGCAGCATTACAGCAAACTGTATTGATTGCTTACGCAGTTCAGCGAAAGTCACAGACTCGCGTACGTCTTTTGCATGGTAGACTATACATGCGTCACGCTCAGGGAATTTTTCTGCTATTTTGTCGAAAGAATCGAGAAACGTTAGGCTCTGGCCATGAACATAGGTGGGGAAAGGTTTCTCCATTTTCTGTGAAATGAAAGTAGAATGAAATCTAAAAAAGAATTGATTCAAAAATTACAAAATAGCTATGACATTGCATGTAGGAAAGGACAGATTTAAACTATTAATCCCACTGTCAATTTACCTCTGATTTAAACCCCCTTTACACTGGACGGCATCCTTTCTGCGTCCTTTGTGAGATAGATGGAACTGCAGGCATCACTGTGGTCATAATAAGGAGGCACAATCATTGCTTTGTTTGCAGAATGAATGCTTAATGATCGACCAGTTTTCGGCATGTAAATTATTATATTTTTTAACTCTCAAACGGGACCGAGCTACAGGACGCAGAAAGGACGCCGTCCAGTGCAAAGGGGACTTTAAGACTTGAGGCAGCAGTTTAGCGTTACGCACACTTGAGGTCAGTTTTTCACCAACGATGTTTACAAATCATATTTTAATCATAGACTATTGGATGCTACAGAATCAGCGCAGAAAAGATTCGATTATCTTTAGAACATTTTAAAAATATACACTCAACGTAAAATGCGTGTTTGTGCGTGATAACTATGACCCCCTCTATTAAACGCTATTGCAATAGCACCGTTGGTAACCCACTTTACATACTGGTATACCTGTATGTAATATATATATATATATATATATATATATATATATATATATATATATATGCTCGTAGAATATGGAACACCTGATGCAGCACGCATCTTTTGCAAACAATGTTATTTTGGTCTTCCTATAAATAGTACAATGGACGTTCCATTTAACAATGTCACCGCTCGGACAATCACACTAGCTGACTGTTGTGACATTAATTCGATCCCTGTTCGAATAACCTGCACGGTGTATACCGGTAGGTCCCTAACCTGTCTTTATAAATGCCGACATTATAGCACTTTTCGCGTCCGCCCCCACCCCTTCGTCCTAATAAATCATTACTTAACTGATATCACTATCAAGTGTTTGTAGTGTGTGTGCTTGTTGGCCAGAATGACTACTAGAATACTATCATCACTGCTGTATGACTGTCATCGCCTGAGTTCAAGGCGCTACTGCTCTCAGCAAGTGCGTTAAATACAGAATCCATTCCAATAGGGCTACTGACCGTATTTCGAGTATAGGTTCCAGTGCACGCCACTTGCTTATGGACATTCCACCGTATCAATCTGTCGTGACCCGATTTTTGTGTGATAACGAACTGCCTACATGTTGACAGGACGAACTTGAGTCCAAGGGAACAAAATCTCATATGCCACGTCATGTGAGGGCGTACATGGTCTACAGCTGCACATTTGTTACGTACCTATTCAAAACATTGCGATAAAGTAGGTCAGCAGTTTCCTCAAACTCACTAATTTAGTGCTCATGCTATACAGGGCACGGATATCACAAAAATATTAGTATATAATTAAATAAAATAAAATAATTAATTAAGAAGAAATAACACTAAAACAGAAATGAAATAAAAATTAAAACGACAAATTAAAATGAATGAAAAAATTAAATAGTGATGAATAAAGGACTCATAAATTTTATATTTTCAACTCGTCCTTTGTGTAGAGTTATTGATCATTCAATAGAACGTTAATTATAAGATATTCATGCTGTCTCATAGAAAACAATGTTTTATATCAAATGAATAAATTAATAATCTATGCCTAATATATATTCTGCCATCTGTTGTTAACTGCCTGCGACTCTACCCCAAAATGATGGAGATGAACGCCATGAGGAACATGATTTTAAGTATAATTTTCAATTTTATTCAAATATAGTTTTTGCTTTCTATCCATTTAGTAAAATGATATTGCGAACAATTTTCAATAAACAACATTTCTTTGTCTTATACAGGAGTTTTTTCTACGGTCGTTTCAAAGATGCCTATGTGTGGCAGGAAATAAATCAAATAAAATTAGATTCCTAATATACTGAAAACAAATATTTGCCTCAGGATTACAGTTACTTAAACCACTTTACTAAATTATGATCCTTACAGAAATATTTTGAACATGTCTCGAGTATTCATCTATTGTTTTCGTTTTCAAAACACTTGTTCGCCTTTTGCCTACTGATCTACATAATTTCTTTTTCTGGTTTTATCGATAATGCCTATAAACAACCTTGTAAAACTACAATGGAACTTGGGGCTACTACAGGAAGTCTAAAAGCGTTAATTAATGCGTCAATAGTGACTCAAACCTGTGCAATTTGCACTCGCTTTTTAGCCTCCTCTTTGAGGTCCTTCCTGCTGGTTTTTCCAGTGCGAGTCTTCGGATATTGATCAAATACAAGAACATAAGTTGGGGTCAAAGAGAGACCATCCGGTCCGACGGAGAATTGTGCTTTACACCAAATAAGGAAGTCGGCTTCGTCGAATGCTTTAGGGTCACGTGGTATGATGCATGCACAGAGATCCTCAAATAGACGCTGATCCGGAACCCCAACCACGACCACTTCTTTAATACACGGATGTTGACGAAGGACTCTCTCGACTTCGACGGGAAAGACTTTTACAGTTGCTCGCTTTATCATATCATCTGATCGACCAAGCAGCACGAATCTTCCATCTTGCCTTTTGACTCCCACATCACCCGAGCGAAACCAGTTGTCTGGAAGCCGTGCTTTACTGGTTGCTTCAGAATTATTGTGGTATCCTTCGAAGAGAGCTGGTGAGCGAATGCAAATCTCTCCCGATGCCCCGGATTCCACGGTTTCACCACTACTGTCAATTAGCTTGATGTCAACGCCTTGGTGAATATTAAAACCATCGTCATCCAGCGTACTTGTGTCGGTATGGCATTGGTACAAAACAATTCCCGTCTCACCGGCACCGTACATGTATACGAGCGTGGCCTCCGGAAAAACAGTGAAGACATGCATCAGCGCCCCATGATCGGCTTTCTGTCCAGCCGTGATGACGTATTTCAAATGCAAAGAGGGCTGTTGTTGACCGTCGTAATGCATGAGGTCGACGAGTAGATAATTCATAAGTAGTGCGTGTGTGCATTTTTCATTCCTCATGACGTCCACGACGAAGTTTATCTCTCCACTTGCCACAGAAAGGTTAGAATTCACTGAAACTGTGCAAGCGCCGAAGATGCACATGTTAAGTATCATATAAAAGCCACCTGTCCACGCCATCGGGCGGTCATTAAAAAAAGTAGCTCTCTCAATGTCCGAAAACATGAACTCGCCCCATGGATGCGTTCTGGAGACTAATGCTCGATGACGAAACTGCATAGCTTTTGGTTCTCCCGTACTACCAGATGTAAGGAATATGGCGCACGTATCTTCAGGACCTACATCTGGAAAGTGCAGGTCGGGTTTCAGTTTTGTTTCACTGCTCAAAAAGCCTACCTGACTGGAAGCATTGTCCTCGTCTGGGGTCTGCTTTATTATGACAAAATGCTCATTTCTTCGATCCTTTTTTATTAGGTGTTCAATGCTTGAGATTATTTCTGAATCTTGATTTGAGTCCACGCTTCCAACCAAACCTTTACAGTCATGTTTTGTCAATAACCTGCAGACTTCCTCCGCGGTGCTTCCATACCGTAGCATCAGCACAGGGGCCCCTATGCGAGACAAACCAAGGAAGGCAACGACAAAATCCACAGAATTGGTAGACAGAAGACCGACGATATCACCCTTTCGAAGTCCCTTGGTGAGCAGCATGACAGCAAACTGCTCCGATTGTTTACGCAACTGAGAGAAAGTCACAGACTCACGGTCATCCTCTGAATGATAGATTACGCATGCGTCTTGGTCTGGACATTCCTCTGCTACTTTGTCGAAGGAACGGTGCAGCGTTATTCTAGGAGAGTCGGTGTTGTTGACGGATGGATTCTCCATTATCTGCAATCATTGGATATAAAATGAAAAGCTACTTAAAATGGCTACTTGTATTACGATCCTACTATTTTCTTTAGCCTGTAGCAAATAGATTGTCGATGTATGTGCAAAAATAGTTGATTCCTGAATAGAAAATTTATGAGAACAAGATTCGGCTAAGGACTAGAGAGGCGGACAGCCGAGTTGCTGTACACCTTTGATTTAGGACTGACGTGAAAAGCAGTCGCTGTTTACATCGCTTCATACATATGCATCGTAAACGCACTGACACTGCAAATGGCCACATTTCTCGACTCTGCACAACCACTATAGTGAACTCCCCCTCCCGTACGCAGTACAGTCTAATTGTTCATTTAAGTTTTTCATTTTTCAGTGTGTCTGCTACATAGTAAATTCATAAAATGTAAGTACTTACCGTCTCATGAATTGTGGAAAGCTCAGTGTGGATCAACAACTGGAGATGATCTTCCCACAACAGCCTGTGTGGTCTATATGCTCTGTGTGATAAGTAATGCCCGACGTCTGTATACAGTGTCTCGATCTGTTTACATTTACTGACCAAGATAAAGTTAAAGAAAAAATCTATCAGTTTTAATTATTTTACCATGTGATATTTCTTAGAGTTTTCACCCAATTTAGTGTTCACCAGCTGTCGTTCTACTCACACATTACTCCCACAATATTACCAATTTGCTGTTCAATTCACTTCTTCTTAACCTGGCTTAAGCTAAGTTAACAGCAAATGCGATAATAGTATTTGTGCTTCCAATATGAAAACACTATGAAGCACAGGTGCTACGCTACTCATTGATTATGTAACATTCTTGTATATTTGAACACTGCTTCGGAGAGACAAATAAAAAAAATTAAAAAAACAACAACATAAACTGGCGCTTTAAGTGTGTTTAAATAGGTTATGTATTCGGGTAAGCGTAGTTCTAAGCGGGTCACACGTGCGTCGTGATAAATTACTGATCCTACATAATAGGTGTTACAGGAATGGAAGTCCGCCAGGAACCGCAGTCCGCTCTCCATTACTTTGATCAGGTGACATTCGCCCCATATACTAACCCCAATACTCCAACTAACCCTCACCTGTACATATCATATGGGACCCCGAACTTCCATTCCTGTCACAACGCCCCCCCCCCCCTCTACCTGGTAGGGAAAAGGTCTCCAGAAAAGGTTACCTTTTTGTGTTTTCTTTCTTTTTTTATCTTTGTTGTATTCTTTTCATATGTATCAGTTGAAAACTATTCATAAATCATTCATCGCCATTTTAATGGCACACGGTGTAGGTAGGTCTGAAGAAATTTGCAGCGCAGCAAAAAGTGAACATGCAATAATTTTACAGAACTATATTGCTTTAATCTATCTATATTTCTTTAATTTCAATGTATATAAAAACATAACTTCTTGCTCAACCATAGTGCTATAGCGATCATCATTCAGCTAAGTTGCCCAATCCAAGAAGTTATATAGCTTCTTGCCCAATCTAATAATATAATAGATCCATATAGGTGACCCTGAGCCAGCACTGGCAACCTGTATCTTTTATTTTACCCGAGGTAGGAAGGGCACAAGGATCAAATTCAGACACGAGCCTTTGTAAAAAAAAAAAAAAAAAAAAAAAAAAAAAAAAAACTCTGAACATTTATCATGAGACCTAACACTTTACCAGCCAGAGGTCAGGGGGTTGCCTTAGGAATTGAATTAAAAAATGCGGAATTCAGCATTTACACAGAAAAAGCTCATATCTGCAAGTTTAAGCCGAAAAGGGCCATCGTGTCCTATGAATGAGGCCCATAGTGAGGGGGGGGACAGGGGGTTCAAAAGAACCCCCCTTTTTGCCTGGAAAAAGTCTCCTCTGGATAAAATTTTATGTAGGTACATGTTTCAATATAATACTGACTGCCAACAAGTCAACGACACTGTGTCTAACCACTTTCATTGTCATTTTACTGCCACTACCTGTCCAATAAAAATATAACATTCTAAGTCGGTTACAAACTGGACTTGATGTCAGTTGAAAACATCATTTGACTCTCTCTTCTAAAATGCAGTGTTATTGCTATTCTAAGTTTCTACTGATTCATGCTTCTTGTGCATTTTATCATTGAATAATATCCCTGAGCCCCTTTAATTCTTAAATACTAAGTGTCGAAAAGAGCAAGAGTTAGTTCAAATTGAGCAACGACCTTCCAATTGTGTGATACAGCTTTTAAATAAGTGGTTATTTGAACTCACAACTTTTCTTCAAAAAAATTTAATCTTTGTAAAAGATAAAGGCATGAAAACCGTGTAGTATAGCTCTGTCTAATTCAATATTGACATTGAAATAAGTGCTCCCTGACTAAAATAGCACTGCATAGTTCACAGTTTTATATCAACTTCAATATAAACAAAACAAAAAACCTTTCATTTTTGTTTAAGCACCATGAAATTATGAAAAAAGCTAAGACTTCTTAAATTCAATAACTCAAAAATGTGACTAAATTTTCTCTGCATCTTCTTAATAACAAATAAAAGCCTAAGTCAAAATGATACTAAATTCAGAAGGTGTTGAAACATCAATTAAATGTTTACTTCTAAAGATGAACAGATAGCATATTATATCCACTTTGTTCATCTTCTGGTACATTTGTTAACTTTGTACTGCAACTGATGTAGCCATGTCCAATTCAGAGACAAAATGAGACTTAAACACAGCACAATGCTCTACAGAAAACCTTTTTAACACATCAGTGATAATACATTTGTCTTTTGATAAATGACCTAATTAACAATAATGTTATTACATCACAAACCCCTTGAAATACCCTAACAAACAGGAATCCCTCTAAGCTTTGCTGTTATACTTAGTCACAAAGGCAAATACTCAACAATACACAAATATATTAAATCTATGAACTGATAAATCATCACAGGCTGTAAGTTAATGCAACATCACCTATAGGCAGCCCATAGGCAGTGTTTAACTTCAACAGAAAGTTTGTCTCAAGTTTGAAGTCTCAGAATTCTTGCATACTATGACCCAGGGTACATCAGTTGTTGCCCTTCTGAATGAGAACATTGGGTCCATTGAAAATTTAAAAAAATTCAACTGGATCACTCAAGAGGACAAGAATTTTCTCTCAATATAGAGTGTCTGCTCAATTTTTTTTGTCAAAAAAGGTCATGTGGGAAGAGGCCCATATGGCAGCCGAAATATGCTTGGTAGAACACTATCTGGGGGCAGCAAGCCAACATTGTATATATTACATGATAAATTTAAAAAAATTGCACCTTCCAATTTAGCTCTGGTATTGCTTAACATAAATCTTACCATAACAGTAAAGCTGATAAGTAATATTCCTCTACAGAATAAGGAAATTGTACTAGTGCATAATGAAACTGAGGAGTTAATGGTTACCTGGTACACAGCAGTGTGATAGGTGAGACACAGGTTGGATGTGACACTGGAATGTGCTAATGAGCTGAGTATAAATATAGTGTGCTGCAATGGGAATGAAAATGGAATATATGCAATAAACAATGTTTGTAGTGAGGAGATGTCTTTAGTGTCATGATATGACAGTGACGAGGTGATGCTGGATGTTAAAACACAGAGTTCGAAGGAAACCTTTGGTATGGTCAGGATGCATAATATATGTAGAGTATGACACGATAAAAACACTGCTGAAGGTAATGTTGTAGACATAAGGGCGACATGGACAACTGCAGTGTCTGTGACAAGTCTGAATCTAAAAAAGAAGTTTTAAGTTAGATAAAATACAGCAAATTTAAACTTCAAGGCAGATCTTATGCTCTGGTAGGTAACTCCTAGCTGAATCTGTTGACTAGGGATTATTTCTGCACAACTCATCTAAGTCCTCAGTGGTCAGGTTACAGTCAAGCCTATACTAGCCTCTACTTGTTGTAGATATCTGGTCTCCAGTGGTAGGAAATACCTCCTCTCATCTGGAATCCTGTCACACTGGAAAGAAATAGTGGAGCAATAAATATTTAACTTGGTAAAATCTTCATCAGCTTGCTTTTTCTTTACTTCTCTTCTTACCAATTTTGTACTGCTACAGTCTTATTAAAAAACATCCTTACAACATTTACAAGTATCGTATTTAAGTTAAAAGAACTACCATATCAAAATCCTTTCAACAATTACATAATTTGATGAAATGTGTATTTTACAATTTCTAAATAAAAAGGTAATGGTGGCCTTCAATTTTTGACAACACCAGAGCCTTACAAACAGCTATAAAATCCACAACAAGTAAATTATGAATACCTACTAATACTCAACATCATAGCACAAAGATCCCCATACCAGTTTTACGCTCAACTGTTAGATGCTTACATTGGTCATATTATTTTTCCGCACATCTAAAACGCTTTTTTCACTGTCAGATGACACATCCTGTATATCATTTTCTAAATATTCCTCCCAGGGTTTCTCTCTCCACCTGGGGCTTATTGGTAATATATGTCCCTCTGTTGTAAAAATATAACTGGCTGCCTCTTTGTTTAAATGGTGATCTTTGTCAAAAAGCTGGAAGGTGGAAGAAAACAATACATTTACAGAGTTGGGAGGGTTGACTGAGAGGGTTATGGTAAATACTCTCTACCTTCTGCTAAAGATAAGAGAGGTTTCATGGTATGTGGCTGTTTTATCACATCACAGACAACATTGACATTTTTCTTTGTCTAATTTTTGATCAACATCAAAAGAGGAAGGGGGGCTTCCAAACCAAACTTTCTCAGTCACATTTGGAATGAAGAAAGCAAACATAATAGTTACCCTCTGTAAATACCATTTTGAGTGCATATTTTGCCTTAAAATATAACAAGGGACAGAATATCAAAACTCATCTCCCTACACAATGTGCCTCCAATTAGGGGGTTCACTGCCCAAAGAAGTTAATAATATCTAATAGCTTGGTTTCTCTGCCCCAGGTCAACAAGGCAAAAATATGTGATGTAAGAAAACAACAAAATATAAATATCTTTTACCAGACCTAATGAATTTTTGAGAAAAATAAGTGAGGTAGTTCAAAAATTGTGAGTAATTACCATCACAATCATAAGCGACAACATGAATAATTTGTACAATAAAGCATAAAAATTATGGCAGCTGTTTTCAATAATTTGAGACAAATTTGGAGCGCTAGAAATAACAATGAAATGTAGGTCAACAAGGCAGCAAAACTGCCAACTGGATAGACAAAACTGATAGAAGCAGTGACATTAAAACAACCAGAACAATGGATAACCATTTTAGTGTGAAAGAGTACAAATGTTTTGTCAATTTTAACAGTGACTGAAGTCAAAGATAATGGGATATTCCAGAATGCACCAAACATTTGAGTTACGCAAGTGATACACATGATTTTTGTGTTTTATAACACTTTTTATTCACTGTTGATTTCTTTCCTTATTAAGAATGAAAGAAAATACTGTGGCAAGGCAGACCTATGCATATATTATTCATAAAATACGCACATAACTGACGTAACTCAAATGTTCACTATTTTGTGGCAAGACTAACATGACAGACATTGGGGTACAGTGTAAAATCCTTGAGAAAAGCATGTACAATTTAAAATTGTTTTGCATTCAACTTTGTTGAAATGAACTTTGTTATTTCTGTAAATCATCAACTAAATCCAAAATACTGAAGTGTGCATGTAAAAACAGATACCTTCTCTGAACACAAGAGAATATATATACAAACAACATTTCCCTCCCCAACAACCCCCCACCCCTCTCCCCATACCAAAAAAACATTCCTCTATGAAAAATACAATAAAGCCCAATGATACAATAATACAAATATATTTTACATTCTTTCGAAAGCAAAACTAATATATATGAAACCGAAATTTGACTGGCCAAGTGCTACATTGTTTTTTTGTTGTTTTTCTCTCTACATGAACACTTATGCTAATCTCTACTGACAAAACAACAAAGCTATCACAGATCATCCTGTATGTACTGAAGATTGACACTTCTTCACTTTTGAAATACTTACAAGATATAAATATTTACAAGTTTCACTGAGGAAAAAACTTTCCATTCTGTCCTCCAGGTCCATCTTTGTAACATCATGAATTGTTGCATAGCCACATCTGAAAGATACACACAGTCATGAAGGTTAACCTGGCTGGCAAAGATAGTGGAGTTGTTTCTGACAGAAATGAAATTGGGTCAGAATAAAATTCTCTGAAATTAGGAATATTCCTGAATAATATAATCTCTGATGAGGCATTTCAGTTTTTAAATTATAACAGCTTATGGTTTCCAGCACTACATCAATTCTTTATCATAACTAGAGGATCAGAGAGGCGATACCGCCTCCAAATATTGTACCACCAGCTGGAGCAAACGCATTCGTATAGACCCCCACATACACAAAATAAGGGACACAGCCACCAGTTTTGTGCTTGACAAGCTGTAAAAATGCAATCAACAAGAATTTTTTAACTATTGCAAAAAATATATATGGTACAATCAAATTTAAGTTCTTCGTAAGGTAGGTCAAGGGTCAATTTCAAGGTCACAGTAAATTGCCAGTATATGACTTCCTATTCAAGTTCAAGAGTAACTATGGACCTATCTCTGTCAAGTTTGAAGTTAAAAGAGAAAGAAATTAGCAGAGTTCAGTTCATGATAAAAAGTAGGTCAAAGGTCAATTTCAAGGTCACACTTAGATTGCCAGTATATGACTTCCTATTCAAGTTCAATAGTAACTATGGACCTATCTCAGCCAGTTTTGGAGATAAAAGGGAAGTAAAATTTGCAAAATTCAGTTCATGGTGAAAAGTAGGTCAAAGGTCAATTTCAAGGTCACATTTAGATTGCCAGTATATGACTTTCTATTCAAGTTCAATAGTAACTATGGACCTATCTCTGCCAGTTTTGGAGATAAAAGGGAAGAAAAATTTGCAAAGTTCAGTTTATGGTGAAAAGTAGGACAAAGGTCAATTTTAATGTCACATTTATAATGCCAGTATATGACTTCCTATTCAAGTTCAATAGTAACTACGTACCTATCTCAGCCAGTTTTGGAGATAAAAGGAAAGCAAAATTTGCAAAATCCAGTTCATGGTGTAAAGTAGGTCAAAGGTCAATTTTAAGGTCACATTTAGATTGCCATTATATAACTTCCTATTCAAGTTCAATAGTAACTATGGACCTATCTCTGCCAGTTTTGGAGATAAAAGGGAAGCAAATTTTGCAAAATTCAGTTCATGGTGTAAAGTAGGTCAAAGGTCAATTTTAAGGTCACATTTAGATTGCCAGTATATGACTTCCTTTTCAAGTTCAATAGTAACTATGGACCTATCTCTGCCAGTTTTGGAGATAAAAGGGAAGCAAAATTTGCAAAATTCAGTTCATGGTGTAAAGTAGGTCAAAGGTCAATTTTAAGGTCACATTAAGATTGCCAGTATATGACTTCCTTTTCAAGTTCAATAGTAACTATGGACCTATCCCTGCCAGTTTTGGAGATAAAAGGGCAGAAAAGTTTGCAAAGTTCAGTTCATGGTGAAAAGTAGGTCAAAGGTCAATTTCAAGGTCACATTTAGATTGCCAGTATATGACTTCCTATTCAAGTTCAATAGTAACTATGGACCTATCTCTGCCAGTTTTGGAGATAAAAGGGAAGCAAAATTTGCAAAGTTCAGTTTATGGTGAAAAGTAGGTCAAAGGTCAATTTTAAGGTCACATTTAGATTGCCAGTATATGACTTCCTATTCAAGTTCAATAGTAACTACGGACCTATCTCAGCCAGTTTTGGAGATAAAAGGAAAGCAAAATTTGCAAAATTCAGTTCATGGTGTAAAGTAGGTCAAAGGTCAATTTTAAGGTCACATTTAGATTGCCAGTATATGACTTCCTATTCAACTTCAATAGTAACTATGGACCTATCTCTGCCAGTTTTGGAGATAAAAGGGAAGAAAAATTTGCAAAGTTCAGTTTATGGTGAAAAGTAGGTCAAAGGTCAATTTTAAGGTCACATTTAGATTGCCAGTATATGACTTCCTATTCAAGTTCAATAGTAACTACGGACCTATCTCAGCCAGTTTTGGAGATAAAAGGAAAGCAAAATTTGCAAAATTCAGTTCATGGTGAAAAGTAGGTCAAAGGTCAATTTTAATGTCACATATAGATTGCCAGTATATGACTTCCTATTCAAGTTCAATAGTAACTACGGACCTATCTCAGCCAGTTTTGGAGATAAAAGGAAAGCAAAATTTGCAAAATTCAGTTCATGGTGTAAAGTAGGTCAAAGGTCAATTTTAAGGTCACATTTAGATTGCCAGTATATGACTTCCTATTCAAGTTCAATAGTAACTATGGACCTATCTCTGCCAGTTTTGGAGATAAAAGGGAAGCAAATTTTGCAAAATTCAGTTCATGGTGTAAAGTAGGTCAAAGGTCAATTTTAAGGTCACATTTAGATTGCCAGTATATGACTTCCTATTCAAGTTCAATAGTAACTACGGACCTATCTCAGCCAGTTTTGGAGATAAAAGGAAAGCAAAATTTGCAAAATTCAGTTCATGGTGAAAAGTAGGTCAAAGGTCAATTTTAATGTCACATATAGATTGCCAGTATATGACTTCCTATTCAAGTTCAATAGTAACTACGGACCTATCTCTGCCAGTTTTGGAGATATAAGGAAAGCAAAATTTGCAAAATTCAGTTCATGGTGTAAAGTAGGTCAAAGGTCAATTTTAAGGTCACATTTAGATTGCCAGTATATGACTTCCTATTCAAGTTCAATAGTAACTATGGACCTATCTCTGCCAGTTTTGGAGATAAAAGGGAAGAAAAATTTGCAAAGTTCAGTTCATGGTGAAAAGTAGGTCAAAGGTCAATTTCAAGGTCATAGTAAGATTGCCAGTATATGACTTCCTATTCAACTTCAATAGTAACTATGGACCTATCTCTGCCAGTTTTGGAGATATAAGGGACTAGATGTTATAATTTTGGAGTTACCATAATGTGCCTTAAATTTCGTACAGAAAAAATTAATTAAAATAAAGAAAATGTCATTTTGGTCAAAATTCTTGAAATAGGAGGTGCTCTGAAGTTTCAGAAGTTCAAATTTGATGAAATAATGTCATTTTTGAACACAAGTTGTCTGCTTTGCCAAGCCTTATGTTTTATTTTTCCAGAGTTCAAAATTTATTATCCATTACCGTACTGCACATTTTGCTTTTACCACCAATATGTACTTTTTGATACAGCGTAACTCGAAAACCGTATGGAATACAAAAAAACCGAGACCACCTCCAGTGTTGGGCTTTACATGCTCTACAAAATGCAAAAAAGAATGGGTCTCTAGCATTAACGGTTCCCGAATTAGAGACAGTTTTCAGTTTCGGTATCTTATGGCCGCTACTCCCGTGAAAATGCACCGATTGACCCCAAATTCATGGAGATGAAAGATGACCCGAAGGGTAACACTTTCCAATAATATTATTGGTTAAGTCTGTGTGGTGTCTGAATAACAGGGCAAAAAAAATTTTTTTCGTAAAAAATTTCATTTTTTTGAAAATTTTGGCCCATTTGACCTTGAAGTAAAGGTCAAAGGTCAAATCCAAGGGTATATTTGAAATCTACACATATGACTTTTGGAAAGCCGTCTATAGAAATTTTTCCCATAACTCCTTCCGTAGGGTAGATAATTAGCATTTAATTTTGCCATTTTTAGACAAGGGTGCATTGCAATGAGTGCCACACCCAGACCCCAATACCGACAAAGCCCAAATTTTACGTGGAACGAGTTGAGATTATAGGTGACCTAAATCCATGAGATGGGTACGGGGGCCCTTACCGTCTAGGAGGAGAAGCGGTAACGGTAGCTGTCCGGCGGAGCCGGCGGAGCCAACGGAGCCGGCGGAGCCGGCGGAACGATCCGGACGGGACCGAAACCATGTGTACCGCCAGCGCTAACGCTGGTGGTACAATTAAATCTGCTTTGATTTAGATAGTTCAGTATGTATTAAATGAATAGCAACAGTTTGAACCTGAATCACTTCACAGGACAAAATGCAGTAATAGACAACAGTCATATTAAACAGTTTTATACTCACTCTGCTTTTGCATATTTATCAATGTTCTCTAATATATCCTTTCCAACATGGAGGTAAAAAGGGTTTTTAGTTGCCTGATATAAAAGATACGTAGATTCAACCAACTCTGGTCTGAGAGGATAAAAATTCAGCTCTGGCACTTTTAAATGCCAGTTGTATCTTTCTGGTAGGATGCCATATTTCCTCCATATAGAATAGTAGACTGCATGGCTGCATATGGCCTCCTCGATATCCCCAGCTAACACCTGAACAGAAAAAGAAACAGATATTGCTGTTATCATAACTCTGTTGAGAAACACACGGTTTACAATAATACTCTAACTCTGTTGAGAAACACACTGTTCACAATAATACTCTGTACCTGGAAAGGGGGGGGGGGATCCAGGATTATTTGAAGGGAAGGGGATTCATGGATACAAAGCCGACCCCCCTCCTCCCCTATTGGCATTTTAGAGGGCGAACAGTGCCATTTGGTATGGTTTAGCTAGTTTACAAATGAGTTCACCATTACTATTCTCCATTCACTATATATTAAATGGTATACAAAGGATACCTTCCACATTCACCCAGTACAGCCTCTGTTACAGCATTTGAACTCACAACTAATAAATATCTACAAAATTTTGCATTGAAAATTTCAATACTCTCTCCTAGTTTATTATCCCCAACACCTCAAAAAGATAGAAAAGAATATGAATCTCATTATGATTATATTACATACAAGAAAAATATGTTTACCAACCTGTATCCCAGCCCAGGCTGCTGACAGGGAGTCCACCCAGTTGTTCAGGGTTTCACCATTCTTCATGTTCACATTCATATACAGAGGGTGGAAACCTGAGCCCTTGTTGCAGTTTGGTCGACTGTAAGGCAAAATATGTTTTAAATATTAGGATGTACATCAAATTATCAACCTATATTAATTAAATACATTTGAAAATTAGACAATTACTGTAAATAAACAAAAGAATTTGTCTTAACTCTATATTAAAGGTTCATTTGAAGGTCAAGGTCACCACACGAAAGACAAAGCGACGGACAAGCGGGCAAAGAAAAGTTTGAAAATATTGACGAATATGTCACCAATTGAACAGCATTGACTATAAATAAGACGATAAGTATACAGAGGTTGCGTGTGAAGTAAAAAATTAGTAGACTTTGTTGCTTTTTTCTGACTTTATTGATATGGTGCAGTGCTATAGCCAGGTCACGTTTCGCCGTTACTTCGATTGACCCTACACCCTGCATGTCACACGAGCTATGGGAAAATCTAAGAATAAAAAGCGAAAAGTCAATAGTCCTAGCAGTAGTAGTGAAAACTTCCATCTTAGCAGTATTTTGGAGGACGCCAACGCAGCCTTGTACGGAGACACAACTGATAACCACCCCACCATGGCCGGTCTACAACAATCAACTCCTATAGCTGCAATACAATGGGAAAATAACAATAAGCTGCCCACAGGAGGGATGTCACTGGAAAACATTGCACTACAGATGGCAGACATCATGAAAGAATTGAAGGTGATTAAGGACAGTCAAAAAAGCATTATTGAAAATAATACAAAAATGTGTGAACATTTGAAAAAAGATATCACACATCTTGTACAAGAAAAAGTAATGAAATGAAGAAAGATATAGAAGTAACGGTCAATACTCAAAATTTAAAGCTGAAAGCACTACAGGACAAAACATTAGAACCGACTCACGATTTGCAAAAAAAAGATAGAATTATTGATTTGCTTAAATGTAGAATAGAATCATGTTTGGATAGCCATAAGTCAGGTGTGGAAAATCCAGATATTTCAGTTATCATAACAGGCCTATATCAAAGTCCTAATGAAAATCTGGAGGACAAGGTGGGACAAATTCTGATGACCATTATGCCACCTGAATTTGAGCAAAGGCTGTGGACCTACCCAGGATACAGGAGTGCAAAAGACTGCAAAGCAGGACTAGAAAACCTGGACTTGTAAAGGTAGCCTTAGGCAGTATAGAAGAGAAAATACTAGTATTAAGGCAGAAGCATAATATAAGAAATAGTACAGATGCAAGAATGTGAAAAGTACGTATACATGCCAGTAAATCCCACTGCAAGAGAGTTCTTGACAAAAACATGGAATTCTTGTTACAATATGTGCCAGAGGGACATATATGTTCTACATCACCAACCATGGGCTTATTAAAGAAAAAACTGCCGACAGGATGCGACAAGATAATACACGTATGGCTACTGCCACAAATAGCGCCCATATGCAGCTGGTCAACGTGGGCCAAACTCCGGCCCCGTACATAAATACACCTAGATACACAAACCCAAGCGGACCCGAAACCATCTTTCAAGCAGTGCCAGTGAATGGAATGAGAACACCAGTAAACAGAATTAGGACCCCTCTCATACGCCCACAGCATGCTGTATCACCACCATTGACCATGAATCACTAGGACAGGCAGCCCTTCTGCCAAGTTTTGGACCACAATCAGTTTAACACAGATATCGCACGCGAGGAGGTAGAAACCTCGCCCACCATAGATAAATGCTCAGCTTTGGTAAAAAAAGATGAAGTTTCGGAGCTAAGTTTTATTTCCTGGAATGCTACAGCATGTGATAAAACGTACTTTAAGGAGTAAGAAGCGACTATATTGTGCGTTTGTGGATTATAAATCCGCTTTCGATTCCATCGATAGGCCAAGTTTATGAAAGAAATTAAATAAACTCGGTGTCCAAGGTAAATTGCTCCAAATTATAAAAAGTCTTTACAGCAATGTAAAAGCTTGTGTTAAGTTTAAAGGTCAGCTATCTGAATACTTCCAAATACACACTGGTCTATTACAAGGAGAGGTAATGTCCCCGCTACTTTATTCTTTGTTTGTTAATGATTTTGAAACTTTTTGCTTATCTGAAAATTGTGAAAGTATTGAAATACGGGACATAAATCTTTTTTTACTTATGTACGCTGATGATATGGTACTTTTATCGGAAACCCCTCAAGGACTACAAAAACTTTTAGACACCCTGAAATTATACTCACAAAAGTCGAATTTAACGGTTAATACAGCAAAAACAAAAACAATGGTCTTTAGAAATGGGGGTAAGCTTTAGGTAATGGGGATGAAGAGAAATGGAAATATAACGGCGTTGTCTTAGAAAGGGTGAATCAGTTTAGTTATCTCGGATTACTTTTAATTTTAATGGTAAGTTTTGTCAAACTCAAAAACATATAGCAGAACAGGGTAAAAGAGCATTATTTGCTATTAGCAGCATGTTAAAAAACCATAACTTTAATGTGTCCACCAGGTGTGCAGTCTTTGATACGTACTTTGGTAGTATTTTTAATTATGCATCAGAAATATGGGGATTCAATAAGGCAAAGGATATAAGAAAGGTACATACCGATTTTTGAAAAGAATGCTGGGTGTTAAAAGAAGCACTAATAATAACTTAGTATATTATGAAACCGGGCGATATCCCCTTATTTTAGGTAGAAATTTAAGAATTTTTACATATTGGCTGAAAATCCACTCTTCAAAAAACTGTATTATACAAACATGCTATAAAGATATCCTTAACAATAATTTTGAGTGGATAAATTGTATACGGAATGACCTTGAATTAATGGGTCTGTCATTTACTTTTTATGAAAATATGTCGGATGTTTGTATACTGTCCTTGATAGGACAAAGATTGAAGGATCATTTTAGACATGTACTGACAGGAGAAATATTCACAGCGAGTAAAGGGCTTCTGTATCAACACCTTGTTGATAATTTCACAATTTCACAGAAAAATAAGGAATTTATCGCAAAATTTAGGCTTTCATCACATAATCTAGCTATAGAGACTGGCCGATACACAGACACAAATAAGAAATTGAGAATCTGTAAGTTATGCAATTTAAACGATGTAGAGGATGAATTTCATTTTATCCTTAAATGCCCTCACTACAACACGATTAGACAGAAATATATTAAGAAATTTTATTATACAAAGCCAAGTGTCTTTAAATTAATTAAATTACTTAACAATGTATCACTATTAAACAATTTGGGAAAATACCTGAACTAAGATTAATGTCAATCTGATGAATTACTATTATTATTATTATTATTGTTTGTATCAGTAGTAGTTGTTGTAGTAATGGTAGTCAGGGTTGGAAACTCCTCCTAAAATTCAACCAGACAGCAGGACAGGTTACTCTTGAAAGTTACCTGTCCTACCATAAGCCAACCTGTCCTCATAAAATCGAGAGAATTATGATAATAATGTGCATGTATGACTAAATTTAATAATTCAAGACATTTTTGAATTTTGTTTTCTTTCAAACTTCATAAATAAAACTCATAATACCAGTGCTGTCTTGATACCAAAGAATCAAATTTATTTTTATATTCAGTTATGGTCTGTCCCCCCACCCATACATCATGGATTGCAAAAAAAAAAAAAAAAAAAAAAAAAAAAAAAAATAATAATAATAATAATAATAAAATAAATAAATAAAATAAAATAATAAATATATATATGCACCATGCCAAATATCTATTAATACAAAATTATAGCAAAACCATTTGACAGAAACAAAATGCACCACAGTCAATACAGTCAGTACTGAAGAACAAGTATTTTAATTTAACTGAAGTATCTACATCACTGCAAATTTTCATGAAAGGAGCATTAAAATTCAAAACTGAACTATCAAATCATTGGCATGGTAAGCAGTAGCAGCTTGCAAGTAAAACAGTATCAGTTTGGTGAATAAAATTGATGAATGTCAACTGCAAGTCACAGTGCCTGTCCTGATATATGAAAACCTCACTTGACCAAAGATCAAGTCATTCTGTTTGAATCTTCAAAATGTTAATTGAAAAAAAAACTGCATTTACTCATGAGATTTTTGCTAAATGAATTCCTTTAATCATCTCCACCTGATTCACTGTAGTCATTATCATCCCTCTCTTCCATATCTGAAAATCCGACTCGTAGCCCGAGTCAATAGATTTTGATGGTTGCTCACTTGGCACCTGAACGCTGGTGCCCTCCCTTTTACCCTGCTCCACATCAACAATAATCTCCTCAAAGTGGTCAACAGCAGATTTGGGCTTGCATCTTTCCATGAAAGTTGGCCTTCTTGCCCCAGTGCTCCACTGAGTTATTGCTGGTTTGGGGACAAGTTCTTGAATTGTGCTTGAATGTTGCTGGATTGACATTAGCAGAATCATAGATTATGCTTTCAACTTGTTTTTATATCGATTCTTGATTATTTTCAACTGGGAAAACCCACGTTCACACTCTGCTGTATCAGCAAGTGTGAAAAAAAGCATACGTTTGGATTTCCTTCATCATAAGGCATTTTAACTAGTACTATACAAAAATTTTTTTCAGTATTTAATAAAAATCTTTCTCCAATAAATTTACTGCATATTTTACCTGACTTAAATGGGTTACAAATGCGTGGTGACATTGGTAATATGATAAAGAAGACAATGTGGCAAACTAATGTAGCGTACATTTGAAATTTCTACGTCCGACATGCAACGAAAGTTTCTTGGCCTTCCTGAAAAAAATCATGAAAAGCGACCAGCGACGGAGGTCCGTAAAGACTACGACCAAAATAAGAGGCAGCGGACGATTGTTCCAAGTTGGAAAGCAGAGTTTAGTTGGCTGATATGTAACGAAAACCGTCAAATTTTATATCCGTTTATACCCGTTTATGGCCCGCTTTTGTCAAGGAAGAAATTTAACCGGTATAAAAATGGACCCTTCGTTAAAGGATGCAAAAATTTAAGGCATCGTGAATTTACGCTACATTAGCTCACCATATTGTCTTCTTTATCATATTACCGATGTTACCTTGCATTTGATTGGCTTATTGCTGCGAATCTTCCCGCGACAAAAGTCGAGAGTAAGTCATTTAATGACATATCACTGACCTATATTCCTATATTTGGAATGTTCACGTGACTTATTGGTTTATCGCAGTGAAATTTTCCCGCGGTAAAAGTCGGAAGTACTCGATGTAATGACGAATCATTGACCTATTTTCCTATATTCAGAATGCTCATGTGATTTATATTGTAAACACTTATATATAAGTAAATGTGTGAATCTAAAAATCAAGAAAGACGCGATGTTTCACGCTCAGATCTACTGACGACTTCAAAGTGCGGCCCGACCACAGGACGGTCTCCAAATTAATTTTACCCGTCCTCCATGAAATTAGACCGTCAAGGACGTTGGGACGGGCGGTTATTTCCAACTCTGTGGTAGTTGATTAGAAATCACTTTATATTGTCACTGTTTTATATTCTGATGAGCCGTAGGGTTCAAAGGTTTAATAAATTGAATATTAAAGGTTCATTTGAACCAAATGTCAGTGGAGCATGGATTCTCAGTAAAGCATTTAAACCACTGTTACTAGTTTCTCATACGACTCCAGTAAAGTCAACCAAATTAATCAATTAGTAGCCATAAAAGAGCTTTAAACTTCACCTTCTTCAAAAATTTAGTTAACTTATCAGACCTACTTATCTTCCCCCTTTATGTACAGCACAGAAAGCAAGCAGAAATATCCCTTCAAATATCATTTTCTGGGTTTTGTTACGATACTGTCTTTTGGCATTTTTTATACAGGTTCAAAGCCGTAGGGTTCAAAGGTTTAATAAATTGAATATTAAAGGTTCATTTGAACCAAATGTCAGTGGAGCATGGATTCTCAGTAAAGCATTTAAACCACTGTTACTAGTTTCTCATACGACTCCAGTAAAGTCAACCAAATTAATCAATTAGTAGCCATAAAAGAGCTTTAAACTTCACCTTCTTCAAAAATTTAGTTAACTTATCTGACCTACTTATCTTCCCCCTTTATGTACAGCACAGAAAGCAAGCAGAAATATCCCTTCAAATATCATTTTCTGGGTTTTGTTACGATACTGTCTTTTGGCATTTTTTATACAATTTGAAACTAAATGGTGGCATTTGATCAGCTTTTGTGGCTAAAAATTGACTTCAAATGCATCTCTAAGTAAATAAATATAAAACTGAACAGAAAAGTGAAACAAATCCAGGACGTGTCTTAATATTTCAACCCACTTTCAACTGCAAAACTACCATTAGCAACAAGCAATCTTGGAAAAACTCTAGAATTAAAATGCTTACAAGTTACTTCAAATTGCTAACATACATTTATGTTCAAAAAAAGTCTCACTATAACATGAAGTCATCTAACTGATGCCTACTCATTGTCAACTTGGGACTTGCATCTCTCAGGCCAAAAGGGGATTGTTTTGAGATGAGGCATCACACAAACTTTAATTGAAATAAAGATTTCACTGAACAAAATTTCAGTAGATAAATGTTTCTTTATATCCTTACCCTCTCCTGATATGGTACTTGATGCTTTCATAAGATTCATTAAACATCATCTGAGCATTTTCATCTCCAAACAGAATAAAGGCCTAAAAAATAATGCAAAGCCAATTATATTGTGGACTGTGGTATACTCTCAAGTAAAGGTGAAATGTGTAGCAGGCTCTTCACTCCTCCACACCTTCACTCATCCGCACACTTACTTCAGTGGCAAGTTTGACTGACTCTCACCAATCACAAAACCACATTTACTGACTAATTAATATCCAGATTTTTGTAGTGTTGTAAAAGGTCATGTGATATAGCTAATAAATGTTACATTTGTTATTTCCATAGTAAACTTCCATGAATCACTTCTTAAGTTCACATGTGACAAGCAGGCATGTATGAAAATTTGAAAATGGAGAAGTTGGGGCCCCAATTGGCTTGGAAACTCTGGCTATCATGATAACAAAATTTAATGACTTCAACTTTACACTTAAACTTAAATAATGACAGATATAATAATATAATTCCTGTGAAATTTTAGATTGAATTTTAAATTAATAAAAAATGCAACATTTAATATTAATGTTTACAATAGCTAGAAAGTTTCTAATGCTCATTGTAAACTTTATAACAACAAAATAAGAAACAGAATCAAACTTGAAAAGCAAAATGTGTAAAAAAAATAATAAGAAGCATATACAAAGACCTGATACCTCTATCTGGATACATATTTGATAAAATGACTAATTTACAGATTTTGACAAACAGAATGAACGTCTTACTTTGAGTAAATATTCAAAGAAAGAGTCAAGTCCTGCCCCCACGCCACTCATGTAGCCTGGCCACTGTCCAGTCTGGATGTTGATTACATTACCTGAAAGTTGACAGGAAATACTTATTGTCAAAGTTTCACATACATATATATACAGGTTACATAGGAAGACATGAAGGGTATGGGGTGGAATAGTGGGGAGGGGGGGGGGGGCAGAGGAACGGGGAGTGGAGAAGTGAGAGAACCTGGAGAATCTTGCTCTTTTGTAGATAGAAATGGTGAATACAACATTAATTCCACAGGTATGGAGAAAAACCAAAAATTGTTCCAAAGAATGCAAAATTGAAACAAAATTATCTTAAGATATATTTCACTTAAGTTCACATGTCAAATCCTTGCCACCTGACCTGACCAAATGCCACCACAGTTTCAAAAAGCAAAACTTAAATACCAAAAGCAAAAAAGGTGATGAAATTAAGCCAGGACCCATCTTTACATCTTTGATTAGATGTGCACAAAATGGTGGAAAAAATCCTTATCCTTGTTCATTCCCACTTGCTATTCAAAGATAATATAAAAACTTCTTTACAACAAATTTTAATCATAATCCATTTAGTCCAATTATTAATTTACTGAGCAAAACTAACAAAAACCTCACCCAATAAACCAGTAACATTAGACCTGAACCCCCAGATTGCTTTCAGCGCCCTGCGTGCAGCAGCTTCATAAGTAGGGTCTTCTAATAAGATACTAAGAACTCCAAACTCCACCAGCAGGGTACCTGCCCCCGCAGTGCATGTCTCATTACTGCAGGCCACAGGGACACCTGTCTTCAGGTTCACCTGGAATGGACATATATATATATAGGTTGTATTAATACAAGTGTTAATATGATACTCAATGGCTTTTCATTCCCCACATTTAAAGGCAAAACAATGTTTTAGCTTTGGCCAATGTGATTAGTTATATGCCAAAATTTTACAATAAGTATCATGTACCAAAGTCCCTAAATTTTTTATCATACTTAAAATCATCTTACCAGGAAAATATTTCACTGCAACAAGGAATGTTGTACCAAACATGCACTGTCTTTATTCAAACCAAATTACAAGTATGTATACACAACTTATGCAAACTCATTTTTCTCCTAGGTGCCTTATTTCATGTAATAAGTGACTGAATGGATAGTTATTAAATAGTGAACTTCATCATTAACTTAAATGAATCTATCTGAGTTGCCTGTCATGCTATATCTATCCTCAAGCCAGCTCTCATTATTGGATATAGAAATATAACTAAACCAATTATATCTGTCACTGCCGCCTCTTTTATCATACAACATGCAAATAATATAAGTCCTTCAAACACTAGACATGTAATGAGTTAGGGAAACATCGAGCATTATACAGTGGGGAAACATTTTGTCTATTGCACAGAAACATTGAAAGGAACCATATCATTATAAATTTGAAAATCGTCACAAAAGAGCACAGAGTCTTAGGTGTAGGTTGACAGCTGGAAAGCATCTTACTTATGCCTTAAAGAGATAATAACTCTTCGTTTCGGCCAAAAAATGAATTTTCCTGGAGTAAACAACAATTTTCCCATACTTACCAATGGTTAATGAATCCATTTTTACATTCAAAGTTAGTCCCTGGATTTTTTCTAAAAAGTTTGGTTTTTTGTTAAAATCTCTTAAGAGATTATAACAGAGTATAGCCATCAATGGAGGTCACGTGGTCTGAAGACAAGCTCAGATATCAGAATAATAGCTATAACTGCACAGAATATATTATATTTCTATGAGTTATTCACAATGTTTTTATTGTGAAATATAGATCTCATACGAAGAGTTATTATCCCTTTAACTGCCTTATGCCTCCATACTATTAGCAAGCTTGACCAACCTAAATTAACTCTCTTCACTGCATCCCAGCAGATGTCTGGCTACTATGAGCTCACTCCAGAACTGCCTTATGCCTCCATACTCCTAGCAAGCTTGACCAACCTAAATTAACTTTCTTCACTGCATCCCAGCAGATGTCTGGCTACTATGAGCTCACTCCCTGAACTTACAATGACAGCAACTAACAGGACAAACAAGTGGTTCATTTGGCTGTTTATGACCAGCTGAATGTAATCAAGTGGCCTGCTGGAATAGGTCAACCCTGACCTGCGACCTTAACCCCCCAACCTTACCCTGGGATATGGGATCCCTGTGGCTGTCCCTTCAAAGGCTGGTAGTAACCTGGCAGCTAAATTATGTGCTAAACTCAACAGTTCATTGTCATAGTCCGGAATGCGCATGTCACCGTAAGGCTGCTCTACATCAGTGATAATTAGATGGGCTGATAGAAGACCTCCGATCACCCTGCAAAGAAAACAAGTTTTAATACATATCTATGGTAAATTCCTAGCGCAAAATTGTTAACTTTTGCCAATGGTGCATAATTTACAAATTCTCGCTGAAAAAAGAAACTGTCATTCCATATTTCAACTGCAAAATGATTTTAAAACTGATCATTATAAATGTCAAGTGCAGAGTAAGTAAAAACCTTATAACAAATGTTAACCAAATAAAAACACCTTTGCAAATTGAATTAAAGATTGCATGTTTGTTCAATTATCTAATTTATTATCACCAATTCTTTGAAAAGCAGAGGAGATAATAAATAAGGGTAAAAATACTGCATAAAAATGTATTTTTCATATTCTTCTGGCCCTTTTCACCCCAAAGCATTGCACCCAAGTACGGTCTCCAGAATATTTTTGAAAATTTTGGCTTAATTTAATTATAAACACTTGACTTTATATGAGTGGATGAAGAAAGCCAAAGTATATAAAATGCAGTGCCATAAACTTTAAACCAAGTTTCACTTCATTTTAAATAAATGTTTAAGATCTTAATTTCAGGAACAGACCACTTGATTGCAATCCACTCAAGAAGTCCTTTCCCCATTTCTGAAAGTCATGATAATGGCTGAATTCCTGGGTTACACAGTGTGTGTGTGTGTGTGTGTGTGTGTGTGTGTGTGTGTGTGTGTGTGTGTGTGTGTGTGTTTGGGGGGGGAGGCAGTAATTAAAGGAGTGTTACAATCAAATATTTTCTTAAAATGTTACATCCTATCTGCAAGAGACAGAACATTATCATATATTGAGAAGTCATCAACATACTGAACATCCTTAACAAAAGGAGTTCTCACTAAATAATTCAGGATGAGATGCCAGATGAGCTCACAGTTATGAGGGCACCCAGCAAAGAAATTCAAACAAGATGCTTCAGTTTCCATTTTATATGTAAACCTTGAATCTGCTTTATTTTAATCGGCTCTGCCTTTTGTTTAATTTTAACGAGATGCACTCAAAGATGACACCATTTAACTTTTGCATAAAGCTTAATGAAAATGCTGTATTAGAGAAAGTCAAAACAAAAGATCTTTATACTATCTTATCACCATTCTTGTTACCTTATTGTCGCCTCAAACACCTGCACTGTGGTATTTTTCTCGAAGGACACATTGTCTACCAACAACTGCACTGCTCTTTTGAACTCTGAGGAATTGCCCATTACCTAAAATAGTATAACATACTATGGCATACACAAACAGTTTTTGAGAGAAAACCATTACAGGAGAGATAGTAATTTACATGTCTTTACAAAAGTTTGAAATTAGATATCTTGTAATTGACTACTTAAATAATTGCATGTCACAAGTCATCAGCAAACAATATAACTTCTTTACAATTGAGTTTTATTTATTGATAAGATTGCGCACAAATAAGCATGTAAGACTTTTAAGGTTAAAACTTCTAGCCCTTAGATAGACTTGGTGTATAACAAACCCAGGACTTTTGAACCATATAATCTACTTTGTGAAATGGTATAGAAATGTAACAAATCAACTTGATTCAGTTACAAGTAGTAATTACATTAATTAAATGCAAGATAAATTTATCTTTAAGGCAGCTTATATTACAAAGAGTGCCAGAGGTAAGTTATCTATGATTTCACTTACTGCCAGAGTATCCAGTGCATCAATAAGTGTAAGAGAGAAGTCTCCCAATATGTCGTTAATATTGATGTTAGAACTGAAAAAAAAAAAGAAGAAATGTTTTTGCTGTATCCTATCACATATATAAAACAAATACCTTAAAAGTGTATCTAGATGTATGAGAAATGAAATATTTCCAAAATTTCCAAGAATATTTCTAATTATCTGCAATCAAGATAAAAATTTCTTAAGATATTCTCAATTTTGACAAAAGTTTTATCTGCGTTTATGAGATCAAAATAATGTCATTTCTTTTTTTCAAGGGTAAAATGTAAATAAAAAAGGAACTAACTTCACACCACATCAATAATTCACTGGGATATTGTCATAAACATATTACTCGATGTTTTACAAGCTAGCACAAACAGAAAATATTAAATCGTATACTAGTGATGGAAGCTACACACGTACTGTTATTTGGTGATCGGGAAGATGAATGCAAAATAAATATATCCAGGCATACAGTGAAACTTGGTGTACAATAATAAATGTATAACATTTAAATGAATGTTAAATACTCACGGATTGTCGTGATCAGGACCGCGTCCCGTACAAAACACAGGATTTAACTCATCCTCTGGGAACGCGTATTTCATGTAGTTATCGTAGCCAAAATAGAACATCTGTTTAGCCTTGTCTCGCATCTCCAGTCTTTCTTTCTCAGAAAAGTAGCTATAGCGATCCCTCGGGAATTCCCAAAACTTTCTTGAGTTTGGTATGCTGTTTGAGTAACATAAAAACATAAAAACTAACAAGAGACATGCCGCCGAGTCTTTTCGCCCATCCATTACTGTTTTACCTATATTTCCATTACACTGACCTAGTTATGGTGGCAGTGCTGCTTCCTGCTTCCGGAACACTTGTATGCGCTATGAAATAGTTCCAAAGAAAATAAATTTTACTACAAATCCACGATAGATCACCTTAAAGATATATCATCTAATAGAACTGTACTATTTTTTGTCAAATCTACGTAAACTAGTTCAGCAATTATCATTAAATGGGTAAAGGCGGAAGGATCCTTATGCAAACCAATGAAAAGTGTCCGCGAAGTACTACCTTAAATATAGGTCAAGTTTACTCATCACCCATCTCGCTGATCTACCTCTAGTATCAGTGAATGTGAATATGAACATAATATCTACTTTGTTATTAAAATAGACGTTGTCAACTAATGGTAATGTTTTTTTATTTCTTCACACTTCCTGTAAAATGTCTGAGCTTGTAAAAGTATTTATTTACAATTTCTATTCTTATAAACTACTGCACAAAATTGTCCACAATACAGGTACTTTCTTACTGCTTTGTTGCACATCGCCATGATTAAGTAATGCCATTAAAGCTTTTAATATGTAAATAACAGAAAAGCACATATATCCATCTGATGACATCAAGGTCAGATGACTGTAAAGTTGCAGCTGTTTTCTTGGAGAAACAGTGGTATTCTGGTATTGAATTATTTAATTTAAAAAAAAATGCAGACTTTCTTTCTGTCAATATATTATTTTGAGGACTTCAAAGAAGTGGCACTAATCTAAGATCTGAAAAAAAAAACAACTTCTGCATTTCATGAGTCTGCTTTAGTCTATAATTATATATGTAATGGTACTGGTAGAGGTATCGTCTAATGGACATTATTGGATTTGGATATGGCTTTAAGAGATAAAATTTCCATGTTACAGGAAATGACAAGCAAACATTCTTGTAAAAATGACGACACAAATAAATAATTCTTACTTTTACAATGCAGTCAACAAAGCCCACTTTCAAAGTCCTCACCCCCAAAACCCAACTTCATATCCAAAACAAAATTTTAGCAACTTGGGATAACAAAAAAATATGCACTTTAACATTTTTTCCATAATTCCCAAATACAGTTTGTATTTCTTAACTCATCTTTCAGTTTATCTGACTACACACTTTCATCACATTTGACTTCTTTAAACAAATGCTTGGCGACAGTTTCCATTCATCAAATTAACAGAAACATGCCAAAAGTGTTAAAACTTTATAATTTAGTTGTATAAAAAACTGTGTATTCAAAAATAGATTTAGGAAAATACACCCGGATACATTCCACATGAATATAATAGAGCACAGTTGACACTGAATATGAAGTGAAAAATGTATGACACAATTAAAACTTGTTGCACAGGTGCATTTCACACCAATTATTGGCTCTCACTCCTCTGAAATTTATTTGATATATCAAAGTCAAGAAGAAAGCTGCAGGTTTTTAATGCGTTGTGCTAGGTTAATGTTCATGGGATGTGACAATAACTGCAACCAAGAGCCAACTTGCAACACACTTGGGCCATTCAGAGAAGAAAGAGGACCTTTAAAAAAATCTAAGCTCCATAGACACATAGCTCTAATTAAGGTTGGGGACTGGTATAAATACAACAACCAAATATCCAGATCAATCTGGAAGTTTTTCACCTTAAATAACCAAGCAAGTAACTTTAGGATAAAGGCAATATTGATGCTTTCTTCAATACTGAACTGTGGTTTTCAAATGTAAATTATAAAATGTGCCCCATATATCAACATTCTTTAAAAAGATCCGTACTCAATTAATCTCTTTGACTATGTGTATTACTATATAATACAATGACATCACGTGGACTGAATGATAACAATGGACTAGGAAATGTACAAATGGGTAGAATGTGAAGAATCAATATAAAGATGACTGAGTAATGTCATGCTGCCTTTGAAGATGACTTTAAACCAGTTTTATATACATCAAAAAAGCGAATTCATAATACATTGTGACAATAACCTTGGGCCAGACTATATACATAGCAATAAATGTAAATGGGCAGTTTCATTCACATAATTTTGGCATCATTTATCTTGCATTAATTCTGTAGACAAAAAATTTTCAATCTTAATGAAAAGTAAAATCATTTCATTCAGACGTCACAATATAACAAATTCAATGTTAAAGTTAAATTTTGTAATGAAAATTAAACAATGACAAAGATAAGTAACAGTGAAGACAATATTTCTTTAACAATTTCTTGTTTGGAAAAAAAAAGCTTATTGAAAGAAAATATAAGTCCTACAGAAGGTAACACACTCAATTTCACTGCCCAGTCACATTTCTTCTGTAAAACAAGATATAAGCATTCTCTCGCACAAACTTTGTGGTCAGTTCATAGTCAATGCTGATCTGACTGACACTCTCGTCATCAAACTTATACCAGAGACCATCAGAGGCCTGAGCATAGGCCACATAGTGGCCATAGTTTGTGTTTTGACCCCCAACATGGAGGCACATTCCATAAAGGTCATAGCGATAGCCTAAATCTCCACTGGTCAAGTCTTCCCTGTTAGCCACTGTGTCAAATATAATATGTGTTAAGTCCAATCCTGAGAGAGGAACACTTAAAGGTGAGGAGTCCTTACAAGCATCCTGGACCTCAGAGTCAAATCTGAACCTTAATATCTGGATCACCAAGCACTCTGGCAACTGACGTAGTAATGATCGTCTTTGACCATCAGTTAGTCTCACTCGATCTCGGTTAAGGTCAAAATTGAATACATTGTCTCCAATGGGAGTGGACGTCTTTAAGTGGTTATTATCATGAAATCCACTGTCTGACAAGGGGTTTATACTACCCTCTCTTCCTCGTATGGGTGTCACAAGACTAGAAGTGTTCAATGGAGACCTGAGCACAGAATCAGAGATCACCCTCCTACGCAAATCATGATCAACATTCCTCTGCTGAATATGGGAGACCAAATTCAATGGCTTAGTCTTCTCAGCTTCTCGTACAGTATGAGTACAAGGACACCTCAGTCCATTCACACCGTAAAGCTTTTCTACATTACCAAACTTGGTAAAACAGTCCTCCAGATAGACCAACCCTGTGAGTTCCCTGGGAGCCACCAGGGGCACTGGGAGGATGTTAAAGGGCTGAATATTCACTGAGATGTGGTTACATTCCACACAGTGTTGGGCCTCCACAAGCTGACCAGAGAACAGATCGTCCACTGGAGAGGTATTAGCCTGTTTGTAGGTCAGCCACTCAAGGTCAGACAGCCTCTGGATGGGTTCTGCGTAGGTGTTGTTGTCCAGACCATGAGCTATGGATATCTGTGAACATAAATGATGAATAAATGAGTTTTAAAAAATATCTTAGTAATGCAAACTAGCCTGTAGATTTATGATGAAAACAAACGTCTGTGAAGAGGCTGTAAAAGGGTGAGTGTTGCTTTTTCTGACATGAGTTTTAACAAAAGATTATTGGTTCCTAACTAGAATTACTGCTAACAGTTTTGCAAAGAAAATATAGTAATGAATTCTCGAGTGCATTTCATTTTGCAATTAGTATTTCAGTTTTTTCAGAGGTTTAAACACAGCATCTAATAAGAAAATGCCAAACAGAACGGCAGAACATGAAGACTTCATAAACTAGAGGATCAGAGAGGCGATACCGCCTCCGGATATTGTACCACCAGCTGGAGTAAGCGCATTCGTTTAGACCCCCCCCACCCCTCCAAAAAGGGACACCATCACCAGTCTTGTGCTTGACAAGCTCTATAAGATGCAATCAATAAGAGTTCTCAAAATATGCAAAAAAATATAACTAAAAATGGTATAATCAAGCAGATTTTCGAATTGACTTGCATTTTCCTACCCTTGATCACTCCTGTATTCTCTAGACAAAAGGCCTATTGGTTTTCCTTGAAAAGTGTTGTCAATGGTGCATATATGCTGACAAAAGAGAAAACCTAGGGGCAACAAGGGGCACATCTCTGCTAGTTTTAAAGATATGAGAGGCAAGAAAATATGCAAAGCTCAGTTCATGGTGAAAAAGTAGGTCAAAGGTCAATTTCAATATCATAGTATATGAATTTCTATTCAAGTTCAATAGCAACCATGGGTATTTCTTTGCCAATTTTGCAGATTTAAAGGCCTGAAAACATGCAAAAAGCAGTTCATCATAAAAAGTAGGTCAAAGGTCAATTTCAAGGTCACAGATTGCTAGTGTATTACTTCCTATTCAAGTTCAATAGTAACTATGGACCTATTTCTGTCAGTTTTGGAGATAAAGGAGAAAGAAAATTTGCAAAGTTCAGTTCATAGTAAAAAGATGGTCAAAGGTCTATTTTAAGGTCACAGTAAATTGCCAGTATATGACTTACTACTTAAGTTCAATAGTAACTATGGACCTATATCTGCCAGTTTTGATGATAAAACGGAAAGAAAATTTGCAAAGTTCAATTCATGATGAAAAGTAGGTCAAAGGTCAATCTCAAGGTCACACTTAGATTGCCAGTATATGACTTCCTATTCAAGTTCAATAGTAACTATGGACCTATCTCTGCCAGTTTTGGAGATAAAAGGGAATGAAAATTTGCAAAGTTCAGTTCATGGTGAAAAGTAGGTCAAAGGTCAATTTAAAGGTCACAGTAAATTGCCTCTAATGACTTTCTATTCAAATTCAATAGTAACTATGGGCGTATCTTTGCCAGTTTTGGAGATAAAAGGGAACAAAAATTTGCAAAGTTCAGTTCATGGTAAAAAGTAGGTCAAATGTCAAATTTAAGGTCACAGTAAATTGCCAGTATATGACTTCCTATTCAAGTTCAATAGTAACTATGAACCTATCTCTGCCAGTTTTGGAGATAAAAGGGAACGAAAATTTGCAAAGTTCAATTCATGATGAAAAGTAGGTCAAAGGTCAATTTTATGGTCACTGTTAAATTGCCAGTATGTGACATCCTATTCAACTTTAATAGTAACTATTGACCTATCTCTCCCAGTTTTGGAGATATAATGTTACAATTCTGAGTTACAATAATGTGCCACCACAATGTACTTTTTAATACAGCATAACACGAAAACCGTATGAAATACAAAAAAACGGAGACCATATGCAATGTTGGGCTTTACATGCTCTACAAAATGCAAAAAAGAACGGGTCGCTAGCATTAACAGTTCCTGAATTAGAGACAGTTTTCAGTTTCGGTATCTTATGGCCGCTTCTCCCGTGAAAATGCACCGATTGACCCCAAATTCACGGAGATGAAAGAAGACCCAAAGGGTAACACTTTCCAATAATATTATTGGTTAAGTCTGTGTAGTGTCTGAATAACAGCGCAAATAATATTTTTTTTGTAAAAAAATTTCATTTATTTGAAAATTTTGACCCAATTGACCTTGAAATAAAGGTCAAAGGTCAAATCCAAGGGCATATTTGAAATCTACACATATGACTTTTGGAAAGCCGTCTGTAGAAATTTTTCCCATAATTCCTTCCGTAGGGTAGATAATTGGCATTGAATTTTCAGAAATTTTGACAAGGGTGCATTTCAACGAGCGTCACGCCCAGGTTAATGCACCGACTGAGACAAAAAAACCTGGGGGTTCAAGTTGAGGTTATATGTGACCTAAATCCAAGAGATGGGGACAGGGGTTCTTGCGGTCTAGGAGGAGAAGCGGTAACGGTGACTTGTATCCAGCGCCAGTACGCGGAGCCGGCGGAGCCAACGGAGCCGGCGGAGCCAACGGAGCCGGCGGAGCCGGACGAGACGGGTCGGGACTAAAACCATGAGTACCGCCAGCGTACACGCTGGTGGTACTAATAATATCACTTCAGCATTTTCAATCAGACTTTCTGTTTGCTAACCTCTCTCCTGCATGCACCTTTCAACTCCTCTATTCTTCTTTCATTCAGATCTCCATAAATGAACTTCAGCATAGCCAAAGCTGGGCTCATAAACTGGTCTGCCTGGGGACTACCTATATATACAGAATTGCTTGTAGTTATAATCCTTTGAGAACAGCACATATAAATGAACAAGTTTAAAATCATAAAATGATGACCAAAAAAAAAAAAAAAAAATGATAATAATAAATAAATAAATAAACAAATAAATAAACTAATTTCTTAAGAGGAGAAGGACACTGTTTCTTGGCTTATTTGAATTAATCATCTGTAAATTCCTTATAAATCATTGAATTTTAGTTTTATTAGTATATTTAACATAATCGTGTAAGCTACCAAATACTATATAAATGAGATTAAAAAAACTGTAAAGTACATGTCCAAACATTCTGAAATATTCTTCATATATATCCTATAAAAAGATTATCTATAAGATAAAAGGTATGCTTCACTGCTTAAACCAACCACATGCAGTGCTCACAAAGCTAAATTGCAACAAAAATCCAAGAGGCACAACTGCAGAGGTGCCAAAATTAAGATTTAGTGACACATGGACATTTGTAAGCACCAACACTGGGAAGGACATAGTACTGTCAAGACCAGCTTACCTTGGTCTCCAGTCTTGTTCAGCACCTGGTGAAGTGTTGACAGCAGCCATGTTAGAAACTCTGCCGTGTCCTGCTGCTGCTGGGCGTCCTGGTTGCTGGGACTTGCAACCAAGTCTGTCAAAGACGACGCTGCCTCTCGTAGTCTTGTTATGTCTGGACATTCTCTGCTGTTACCATCTGTGAAAAGAGTAGGATGTAGTCCCATGAAACTGAACTTGACCAAATGTGGACACCATATCTCATGGTCTCGTCATGGCTAGACAGTCAAAACTGTTGCCAGTTTTTAAATTATGTACTAGTAATGATTATCACAAAAACATTTGCAAAGTGTAAGAAATGCATTCTTTGCTTCAACACAACAATGGAGTTAACAGTTTAAGAAGAATTTTTTTCTTTTTGTTAAAAATATTGCAAAAAATTACTTCTAAATAAAATAACAAAAGCAAAATCACTGCCTTCATAACAAACTTTTAAACCTTGAACAGGAAAACAGGCATAATAAATCATTTGCTATACCTATTACAAAAATTTTCCTTTATGATCTCTCTACCTCTTTGCCAATTTACTGACCTGGCTGAACATTGAGCTCATGCAGCAGTTCTTTAATAGACTCTAACAGGGTGGTCTCAGCCAGACTGGCCTTCCTCTTCCTCCTCTCTATATCATCCTGACTGATATTGCCCAGAGATTCGGGGAGCTTCGGGCTTCTGGCAAGACACTGCAACACAGCATTCATAAAACATATACTTTTGCTGTCATTCCTCAGTCCTGGAGGAGTTGTCCTATATTTTCCCAGTCCCAACACATTCATGACCCGTGAGAGAGCACCTGATTGAGTTTTACCAACTTTTGGGTCCATGTCCCCATACCCTGTGTGAATTTTATTGACCAGTCTCTTTGGCATGACTGTGGGCAGTCGCGCTGACATGCTTGGGTTTTGATTCTGGAACCTGCTGTTGTGATTCATGTTAGCAAATGCATAGTTTGTGGGAAGCCTAGAGTAGAACTGCTGCCCTGAGGAGAAAGGTTCTGATACCACAGGGAACCCTGGGTCTTGCTGCTGTGGAGATGGCAGCACTGTTCCCTGTGGTGACATCCCTGTCACTGATGGACCACTGGGGCTATTGAATCTCAACTGTGGAGGGAGGGGGTGCATGAATCTATTCCCAGGGGTATCCACATTATTCCAGGCTGCTGCACTGGCTATAGGACTGACATTTGGAAAGGGGTCTGCCTGAGAAACCATGTGCAGGGGAGGAGTGGCTATTGGGGAGCTGGTCATCATGAACTGCCCTTCTGTCTGTCGTACTTGCTCCCTTCGCATCTGCTCCATGCTCTCCTCGTGCTGCTGGAATTCATCCCACCTTGTGGTGAGCTGTATCCAGAGATCGCGGAAATCCACACGTCCGTGCACTTGTGTGTAGAGGAGTGTAAGCACCGCCAGAGTAAAGAGGAGGTACGGCACATGATCTATGATGTATACAACAACACTGAAGAACATCAAGGCAAGGGCCTCATACAACCATACCAGCCTCTTCTCCCCATCATCTCTGCAAACACAATTCAAAGTCTTTATATATACTCTCATACAGATCTAAATTCAGCCTCTGCTGGTGTGTGTGTGTGTGTGTGTGTGTGTGTGTGTGTGTGTGTGTGTGCGGAGAGAGAGAGCATGTGCATGCATTTTTTTCTAATAGTAATTCCAGTGTAAACTGTGATTCTATAAAATGTGTATGTTATTCTACTAAAATGTGTATGTGCAAAACCTAAATAATATGACATTATATCATAATACACTTAGTTAATACACTGTACGGCATTAGAGGCAATTTTTCAGAAGGGAAGCATAAAGGTTTGATATCAACATTCTTTGACGAATATATAATACGGCAGAGTTTTAAACACATTCAGCCACAAAACAGTGATAATGTATGAAAGCAGATAAATTTTAGACACATTCTTTAGAGTAAGGTCTTTTACTTGTGAATAAATAGTTCCATCAAATTGGGCATATAGTGCTCTAACTGGCCATTTATTTTCTCGCAAACTACGGTATGTGTTTTGTATCATACATACCTTGCTTCTTTGAGTGGTGTCTTAGCCACAAGATCCACCAGCAAAAACACCATAAAGTCTATACTGCCATAGTAGACAGCAGTATAGACAGAGTAAAATATCCAAAACATTCTCTTTTTTAAAGAACTACATCTGTCTGCTATTCAACTGCTCCTGAAAAGACGAAATAGTATGAATGTAACATACCATGACCTAGGGTCATTGCAGTGAAATAACTAGTTACCTACAAAATGAACAGTACTATGAAAAGTGTTTGATCAATCCCAAATTTTATTTTATCAAAGTCGTATTTCCCATGCCATATAGTATACTAGAAGTCTTTTTTACTTTATATATATAAAGTATTGGTTTCTGTTGCTTCACATTAACTTGCCTATGTCTGGTGCACAAGTTCATACAAAAAGACTTCTAGTATACTATATAGCATGGGAAATACTGCTGATGAGCACTGCTGATAAGTATACATGATGGAGCCAAGTGTAAACAACGAGAGGAACATTTCCAATATCAACCTCTACCCATAGATAAGGGGTACTTTACTACTTTACTCTCTGGACTTCAAGCATTTTCCAACAACTGGGTGTCAAACAAGCAAACCTGTATTCATGTGGGTCTGTATCAAGGTGCCACATGCACAGTGGCAAAAGTTATAATACAAGTTCCAACTCAAAAAGACAGTTAACAATTGAAAGCTAATAATAATAATTTAATAATAGATCAGAATTGAAGTAGAGTTCCGATCAAATAGCAAGAAAAGTCGCAAACAGTTGTAGTGTATAATAACACACATATAGTCTACATATAAATAGGCAATGTGAAGTAACGAAAGAAAGATCCAGTGGCAGTACTCTCACACGAATAGACCGGAGTTAGAAAATGCTCCTTTTCGTTGTTTAGAAGCTAGACAAGTTTAAGTGATACGCAGGTAGAGCTAAAACAATACTCTGTTACATAATACATTTAATGCGTTTGCATAAGTTGTTTATCGATTTCAAATTCAATAGTATTCAAGACAACTGAAGTTGCCGGCTTCATGACCTAATTTCACTTGCACAGAGAAAGAAGCTGCAAGAATGAGGTGAATCCGAGAAATCCTAAAGAATCAAAACCGCATGTATTATCTCCTCATTCAAATGATATAAACTGCATTCGGACTGACCTCATCGCAACAACGTACAACAAGTTATTACCTGAGGCCTTTACTCACCTTTTCAAATATTCAATCTATTTCCAAAATGGCGGGTCGTCAATGCGCGAGCGTAGTAGGTCATCGCTAAGCATTGTGGGTAAACACAACTTGGCAGTAGTAGAACTAGGGTGTGAAGGATTCTTCACATTTTCGATGGGCCTTCGCCATTTCAGAACATTAGATTATTTCTGGTGAGTAATGGTCATGTAGAAAAAACTTCAACGCTTCGATTAGGTACTTTTTTCACGGCATTTATGACTACATTTTAAGATACCAGTTAATATAACTTGTATTGACTTATTTGGCAAGTACAAACCGCAGAGCCAGTAGCATAGACGTTTATAACTGTGCAGGACAGCCCCATTGAACAGCTGAACCTGAGATCTTGAAGTACGTTAAGTGCGTATATGTATCTGTTGCATTGACGGCCTTTGGTAATGTAGGCCAAAACAGCATTATTGTTGATATGGCTGTGGCCTCACTGTCAATGAAATATTGAATAGTGTAACGTTTGATGTTGCTAATGAAATAATTTAATAAAAAATAATAAATAATAAATAGATGGATGAAAAAGACATTTCACTCATAAATCTGTATGGTCCCAATAATGATTCACCTGAATTTTTCTTAAAAATACACGAGACAATAATGAATTTTGGAAATCAGGATCATATTATCTGTGGGGACTTTAACTTAGTATTAAACCAAGAGAAGGACACATATAACTATAAACATAAAAATAACCCCAAGGCCTCTAATCAACTTTATACCTTGATGGAATTACATAACTGGCACGACATATGGAGGGAAATGCATGAGGATGTTAGACAGTATACATGGCGGCAGCCTACGCCTTTTAAACAGGCAAGGTTAGATTATTTTATTGTTTCCACAACCATTACAAATTATATCGAAGATAGTCAGATTATTCCAGGTTATAAGAGCGACCACTCCATTATAACTCTGGACTTACAGTTAAAAAGGAAAATTAAACACGGAAAAGGTTTTTGGAAATTCAATAACTCACACTTATATGAAAGTGAGTATGCCGATATGGTAAAGCAGATAATCAATGAAACTATCTTAGAGTATGCAGCAGCGCCCTATAATAGAGATAACATACTGAATATTGACAGACATTCTTTACAGTTAACTATAAGCGATGGGCTATTTCTTGAAACTCTCTTAATGAAAATTAGGGGGGAAACGATTGCTTTTGGTGCTAGGATAAAAAAGAAAAGAGAATCAGAGGAAAAACAAGTGGAAAATACTATAAACGACCTAGAGAATGATCTTAAAAATGAGGCCGAATTAGACAAAAAAGAAGAAATTCTTGAAATGATAAATAAGGAAAAGATGAAACTGGAAAATATAAGAAAAATAAAAGTAAAAGGCATAATGATAAGATCAAAAGAAAGATGGATAGAATACGGAGAAAAACCATCAAAATACTTTTTAGCACTGGAAAATCGCAATTTTACAAATAAGTCAATAACTAAACTGGTAACAGATAACGGAAATATTCTTACTGAACAAAATGAGATTCTCAAAGAAACCGCACGCTTTTACGAAAATTTATTTAAGAAACAAAATCACAAATCAGTAGACATAAAAACTCGATTGGAAAATATTGAAACTCCAAAATTGACCGAAGCCGAAGCATCCTCGCTCGAAGGAAAGATAAACTACGCTGAACTCTATACAGTATTAAGACAAACGAAAAATGAAAAGAGCCCAGGTACCGACGGGTTTACTTACGAATTTTTCAAATTCTTTTGGAAAGAACTGAATAGTTTTTTAATAAGATGTATAAACGAGGCATACGAAAAAGACAAACTACCTATAACTCTTACCCGGGGTATAATCGTCCTTCTACCTAAACATAATAAGCCTACCAACTCGTTAAAAAACCTAAGACCGATATCACTACTTAATGTTGTGTATAAACTCGCCTCGGCATGTATAACGAATCGAATAAAGAAAGTATTACCAATATTAATAAATGAAGACCAAAATGGGTTTATGGCGGGCAGATACATAGGTGAGAATACACGGACCATTTTCGACTTAATTGAATACTGTGACGCACATGAAATACCAGGTCTGTTGATGCAAATCGATTTTGCTAAGGCTTTCGATTCAATCGACTGGGGTTTTATCGAAAAAACCTTTGAATTCTTTGGCTTTGGAGAATCTATCATAAAATGGATAAAACTCTTCCTTAAAGACTCCTCTTCGTGTGTCTTGGTTAATGGTTTTGCCTCTTCTTTCTTCAATCTTTCTCGGGGTTGCCGTCAGGGGGATCCCATCTCCCCTTACCTTTTCATTCTTTGTGCTGAGATACTAAGTATAATGTTAAAAAATGAAATAGACATAAAAGGCATTACAATACATAATCAAACTTTTCTCATCTCCCAGTATGCTGATGACACAACTATTGTGCTGGATGGGACTGAAAAAAGTTTAAGAAATACCCTAAAGGTTCTAAATGAATTCTCCCAATTTTCTGGACTACAAATGAACAATCAAAAAACTAAATTAAACTGGTTCGGAAGCAAGAAAGACTCACAAGAGAGCATGTGTAAAGAGTTGAATCTCGATTGGAATGAACGTTTTTTCAGAATCCTTGGAATAGATTTCTCAGTAAATTTACATGAAATGATTGAGAAAAATTATAGAGAGAAACTCGAAGATATGGAAAGAACTATGAAACAATGGACTCACCGATCGCTAACAGTTTTGGGGAGAAATGTAATTTTTAAATCACTGATCCTTCCAAAAATGACTCATTTATTTTCCACATTGCCAATACCAAACAAATATGTAGACAAAATACAAAAAATGTGCTTTAATTTCATATGGAATGGAAATATTGAAAGAGTAAAACGAGATATAATGACACAGTCGTACTCAAATGGAGGTATAAAAGTCCCCGATATTAGAAACTATATTGATTCCCTAAAAATTTCATGGCTCAGGAGAATCATGCACAAAAATTCAAAATGGTCTTTCTTTTTCCTTAGTCTGATCCCTGAAAGTAAGGGTGTACACTGGTCTGAAATGGGAATGTCTGAAATGCAAAAAATTAAGAACGGATCAAAAAATGCTTTTTGGAATCAAGTCATTGATGCATGGTGCAGACTGTTAAAGAATAAAAAGATTGATACAAAAGAAAAGTTTTTAAAAGAATGTTTATGGCTAAATGATAAAATACGGATAAAAAACAATCCTATTCTTATAAGAACCTGTAATAAAATAGGTATAAGAAACATAAATGACTTGATCGATACAGAGGGAAATTACCTCACATACCAACAGTTCAAGGAAAGGCACGGGAATATAATAAATTATGTTACGTTCACAAGTATACTATGCGCAGTAAAAAAATTTCAAAAACAAATGAATATAGACAATTTACATGAAAAAATTGAGCTCCCTATAATTTCAACCCAACTTAAATGGCTATTAAAATTTACAAAAGGGGGAAAACCTTTTTACAATATTTTGAACTCAAACGAAATGAAAAAGACTAACGCAATGTCAAAATGGAAACTCCTTTCTAAAGAACCTCTCACAGCTGAAGAGTGGAAAATCTTGAATAACATTCCTTTCCAATGTACTTTAGATACTAAACTGCGCTGGTTTCAATTTAGAGTATCAAAAAGAATTTTAGCTACAAATAATTTTTTACGAAAAATTGGGATAAAAGACACAGAGACCTGCTCCTTCTGTAACGAACACCCTGAAACTCTTCAACACTTATTTATTGAGTGCAAAGTAATTGCTCCCCTTTGGGCAAAAATACAAGACTGGATCCATTTAAAGACTGGACTTGTATTACAATTAACAGCATCTGATATAATTCTAGGAATTCCAAATTTGAAATGCAATGCGCTCAACAGTTTGCTGATCATAACAAAATTTATTATATATAAATTTAAAATGAAAAACATTACCCCGAACATAGAAAATATTAAAATAGAATGGAGACAGGCCTACATCGCAGAGAGAAATATAAGTCTGAGAAACATGACAATAGATAAATTTAATGAAAAATGGAAAAAGCTGCAGCCTCTCTTCCTGGAATGATATCTTCTATCTGCGTATGTTCCCCTGCCGATATTTGATAGTAAAACACATATTTGTTTTTATCTGTATTAGATCATATTATTTATTAAGTATTATTAAGTATTTTACTATTAGGTTATCAATATATCGTTGTTGACATATATATTAAATGACACAGTAACTATATATATATATATATATTGCAAATGACTGAGTGTCTCTTTGTGAGTGAGTGAGTGAGAGAGTGAGTGTGATTTTTATTTAGTTATTTATAAATTTTATATTTTTTTGCTGAAATCTGTACTTATTTGAGATTTGCAATAAAAAAAAATATTAATAAAAAAAAAAATAAAAAAAAAAATAAATAGATGGATAGAATTAAATGAAAAAAAATAAATATACATTCTGTATATGTCTAGATATACCCAGTAAATTCATCCTAAATAACAGAGACTGCTGTTGCGTCTGTAAATTGCCAGCATAGAATGCCAAACATTCATTTCTTACTTATTTTACGATAGAATATTCAGTTCAAAACTTGACTTTTACTTCAACCTATACTAATGGGAACACAGTCACAGAGTTTAATGAGATCATTATAATGCAGTTACTGAACAGGAACAGTTGTGTGCGCATTATCATAATTCAATGCTAGCACTGTTATTTATGCATATTTCATATACCCCAGTACAGTACAGTACAGTACAGGCACTCTTTTCAAAATTACACACAAGAATCAAACTATGAATATGCATCAACATAAACTGCATAAAATCAATCACACCAGAGTTGGAAATAACCGCCCGTCCCAACGTCCTTGACGGTCTAATTTCATGGAGGACGGGTAAAATTAATTTGGAGACCGTCCTGTGGTCGGGCCGCACTTTGAAGTCGTCAGTAGATCTGAGCGTGAAACATCGCGTCTTTCTTGATTTTTAGATTCACACATTTACTTATATATAAGTGTTTACAATATAAATCACATGAGCATTCTGAATATAGGAAAATAGGTCAATGATTCGTCATTACATCGAGTACTTCCGACTTTTACCGCGGGAAAATTTCACTGCGATAAACCAATAAGTCACGTGAACATTCCAAATATAGGAATATAGGTCAGTGATATGTCATTAAATGACTTACTCTCGACTTTTGTCGCGGGAAGATTCGCAGCAATAAGCCAATCAAATGCAAGGTAACATCGGTAATATGATAAAGAAGACAATATGGTGAGCTAATGTAGCGTAAATTCACGATGCCTTAAATTTTTGCATCCTTTAACGAAGGGTCCATTTTTATACCGGTTAAATTTCTTCCTTGACAAAAGCGGGCCATAAACGGGTATAAACGGATATAAAATTTGACGGTTTTCGTTACATATCAGCCAACTAAACTCTGCTTTCCAACTTGGAACAATCGTCCGCTGCCTCTTATTTTGGTCGTAGTCTTTACGGACCTCCGTCGCTGGTCGCTTTTCATGATTTTTTTCAGGAAGGCCAAGAAACTTTCGTTGCATGTCGGACGTAGAAATTTCAAATGTACGCTACATTAGTTTGCCACATTGTCTTCTTTATCATATTACCAATGTCACCACGCATTTGTAACCCATTTAAGTCAGGTAAAATATGCAGTAAATTTATTGGAGAAAGATTTTTATTAAATACTGAAAAAAATTTTTGTATAGTACTAGTTAAAATGCCTTATGATGAAGGAAATCCAAACGTATGCTTTTTTTCACACTTGCTGATACAGCAGAGTGTGAACGTGGGTTTTCCCAGTTGAAAATAATCAAGAATCGATATAAAAACAAGTTGAAAGCATAATCTATGATTCTGCTAATGTCAATCCAGCAACATTCAAGCACAATTCAAGAACTTGTCCCCAAACCAGCAATAACTCAGTGGAGCACTGGGGCAAGAAGGCCAACTTTCATGGAAAGATGCAAGCCCAAATCTGCTGTTGACCACTTTGAGGAGATTATTGTTGATGTGGAGCAGGGTAAAAGGGAGGGCACCAGCGTTCAGGTGCCAAGTGAGCAACCATCAAAATCTATTGACTCGGGCTACGAGTCGGATTTTCAGATATGGAAGAGAGGGATGATAATGACTACAGTGAATCAGGTGGAGATGATTAAAGGAATTCATTTAGCAAAAATCTCATGAGTAAATGCAGTTTTTTTTTCAATTAACATTTTGAAGATTCAAACAGAATGACTTGATCTTTGGTCAAGTGAGGTTTTCATATATCAGGACAGGCACTGTGACTTGCAGTTGACATTCATCAATTTTATTCACCAAACTGATACTGTTTTACTTGCAAGCTGCTACTGCTTACCATGCCAATGATTTGATAGTTCAGTTTTGAATTTTAATGCTCCTTTCATGAAAATTTGCAGTGATGTAGATACTTCAGTTAAATTAAAATACTTGTTCTTCAGTACTGACTGTATTGACTGTGGTGCATTTTGTTTCTGTCAAATGGTTTTGCTATAATTTTGTATTAATAGATATTTGGCATGGTGCATATATATATTTATTATTTTATTTTATTTATTTATTTTATTATTATTATTATTATTATTTTTTTTTTTTTTTTTTTTTTTTTTTTTTTTTTGCAATCCATGATGTATGGGTGGGGGGACAGACCATAACTGAATATAAAAATAAATTTGATTCTTTGGTATCAAGACAGCACTGGTATTATGAGTTTTATTTATGAAGTTTGAAAGAAAACAACATTCAAAAATGTCTTGAATTATTAAATTTAGTCATACATGCACATTATTATCATAATTCTCTCGATTTTATGAGGACAGGTTGGCTTATGGTAGGACAGGTAACTTTCAAGAGTAACCTGTCCTGCTGTCTGGTTGAATTTTAGGAGGAGTTTCCAACCCTGATCACACAGTAAGGACTTTGGTCTTAAGTTTTTGGTTACAATTTTTGTGTGTATGTGTGTTTTTCCTTAGCTATGTTATCATTAAGTTGAACTAAAACCTAGTTTGCTTCATAAATGAATAAATGAATGAATCAACTAATAGATAAATAAATCAAAGTGGATGGCAATGAGGTTTCTAGTAGTTTTGAACAATTTGAACTCAGTTTCATAGCTGTAGACATGAGAAGCATGGTAGCTGATGCATGGTCAGTGGACAGACCCATCAGTTACGCATTCCAACCACAGGTAGATATGTCTGATACATTCCTTTGCTAAGTTTTGTAGCCTACAGGTATTCAATACTCATCCTTTATATTCCTGTGATTTTATTTCAAATTTTGTAATGAAAACTTTTAAAAGCTTGATAGAGAAGAAGGAAATAGTAGAAGTAACAAAATGCAAAGTGTAATTGAAACCTTATGTGGCTGTGCTTTATGTGTCATGAACTTGGGCTTGCCATCAACCATGGTAAACTAGTAACAGTGAGGCACCATTGGCAGATTAAGATCTATACATGCTGCTATGTGACATTTGACATTCCTTTTATTCAGTATACTCTCTCTCTCTCTCTCTCTCTCTCTCTCTCTCTGTAAAAACTACTACATAAAATAAAATTCAAACAAAATTAATTTGTTACATTTCAGTAAAAATTCTTTAGTAGTACATGTGGTTCAAAAATGCTGTGAGTAAAGCTGGATTTAAGTGATAGAGATTTTTTAGACAGGTGGGATACATTTAGATATAGATATAGAAATTTAAAAATAGATATAGATTAACTAGGAGTTTTAACAGTAATTAAGGCTGGCACAGGAGCTAAGCTGAAAAAAAATTAAAACAGATTAAGAAGATATACTGGATATTTGTGAAGATTTGTGCGTACAGTACCATTTCATTTGCCAGTTCAGAAATTCAGAATAATTATTTGTATATGTAAGGTAGTTAAAGGGTTATTGATAAATTATGCATGTGTATATTATGCATGTATATTAGGTCTAGGAGGATGTTGAGTGTTGATGAAAGTTGAGCTGGCATGATCCACTGTGGATGCCTGTTATACCTAACCCAGCTGGAGGTTGATAGGAAAAAGAATGTACTAGTATTTCTTTTTCCTCGATCACTGATTACCTCAAGCTGTAGACTACTGTATATGTTTTGCAGACAGCACCTGTTTTCAGAAGTCACTGGCTTTAGATTATAATTTTTGAGACAAAATAAGACTGTAGATAAACATGTCCAAGACAAAATGATGCAATACAAAATAAACAAAGATTATGTGTACCACAGGCAGCATTATCTCATCTTGTGTGTCAAGAGTACTCCACACACTCTCTCTCTACTGGCCCCTGCAAAGGTACTGCACTAGTATGCTGATAGTATGGCTAAGTATCCAGTGAACTATGCAACCCATTCTTGTGATAAGTATACTTCTGCCACTAAATGTAGAAACACTATGCCAGGTAGGGGTAAGATACAATCATTACTCTGATGCCAAGGCTACATGAACCATAATGATATTATCCTATAGGTTTGTTTCTTGTTTTATTTAATTTACCAGTACTGCTGATATGTGCTTTGTGAGTCTGTATTTCAGTTTTTACATCAGATCCTCACATCTGTGAGTTGGTTTTATGTTTCTTATAATATCAGCATCTGGCTATTGCAGGGCTTGTTCCCTGAAAGTCAGGATCTTGAAAATGAGTGATTGAACTTATGTATCTAGCTGTGGAAGGTAAAGATCTGGAAGGTGAGATCTTTAAATTGCTCCTTTTATATTGCAAAATTTGCAGTTGTCAGGACAGAATCAGTAGACATGTAGAATACAGCTGTACAGTGAGGAGCTACGAGGTATACTAATTATAACCATGAAGTCCAAACAAACTCCTGAAACTCGGGGCACTATATAAATTTGTATCTGATGGCATTTTGGTATGCCAGCACATAGTGCTGTGTGAATAATCAGACTCATGGGATCAATGTACAGAACAGCAGACTTACAGAAACATACGTAGGTATAATATATATATCAAAATCTTTTAGTATGCATTTTTGACAAATGGCTTTTTTTTAATATTAAAAAAATTATTATTATTTCTGTAAATTTCTTCACTCCAAAAGAAAATGAATAAAAGAGACAAGAATCAATAAATATTTGATATTGGAACTTTGCAATAATATTTGTTTTATAAGAGAAACATTTAAAAGTGAAAGCTATATTTCATTCTATATCTGTATATCCAAAGATACATCATTTTTTCTGAAATCCATGTTACCAGTGCCCTTTATATTTGGCAACCTTAACTATATTGAAAAGTTTTGTTAGAGCAATTTCAATGAAATTGTTAGTTCTTTTGCCAGTAGCTTGAGAAATACTATAAATTGATTTTTTACCAGACATTTATGCAGACAAGATATAATATTGTACCTTTTGGCATATAAAACTGAAATATTGTGGGTTTTTTATCACCAGTAAGACATCTATAGCCATTGCCTTGTATTGAAAAGTTACTAAATTGATCTATAACTACTTTGAATTTTAATGACAAGTTCTGCCTGTTTTTACTCCCTAACTTCTGTACTTGTGACATTGTATTTTATGTTCACAAAAATGAATTTCTTCGGTTTAAGCTAAAAAAGTATTTAATATGCTCTTGAGATGTGCTTTTTAATAAAATATTAAAATATGTTATAATTCAAAATGCTGCAGGCCAAACTTAGGAAATGGTTGTCCAACCCTGTGCCTGATCTTTCAGATGTCGGAGGTATTGTAAGGCAGGGGATTGTAATCAAGTGTCTGATTTCATACCATGGTTCTATAGCAGTTTTCATTTAAACCAATCTGAAAGCCAGTCGGGCTCAAGTTCTAGGTCTTTTAGGTTTAATTCATCTTTAATTTGCTCTAAGTTTTTAGAAAAGATTGAATGAATTATTGTTGGTATTTATTTTTGCAACACACGTAACAGCCAATAGTTTGAATGAAACAATTGAGCTCTGTAGCAGAAATATAACGGCTGTATTTATCAACTTAATTATTCGGGTCTGTTTGAAGTGAATAGAAAACTGCCCAGGGATTTGGCTGTGAACATACAGAAGAATATATATATATGAGTCACTTCATTATACCCTGAGTTCATGTGAGTTTTAAACATGTAACCAATGCATATGATGTGCATTACAATTGACATCAGTTCTGGAGAACATGGGGAGCTATATTGTTGGCATTGGTTGGATATCATTTATGTAGTATAATAACAACATGTTTTTAACCTTTTGATGTGTTTCAGAGCATAAAGAGAGTAAATAAAACAAGTATATCATGGTTTTCTTATTTTATATATGGCATACCAAAACATATTGAATTACATGAACTTCGATTCGGATCCTCTCTAAAGTAGCAATATCTTACAATATAAAGTTGTGAAATATTTATTGTCTTCTACTTACTCAAAAATGTGTTATCTGACAGAAACAAATAACCTTTCATGAATTTTGAATCCTCGATCTTTTGATAGTGTTTAAACTGTTTTCATTGTTAGTGAATAAAGAGAAAATAGTTTTGTTGAATATTTCTTTATACGAAACTGCAAGTACCTGAGGCTGAGCTGTTGAAGGGATAATTAGATGAGCATAAATTACAGCAAATACCTGGAGGCTAAGATATGAGATTGTTTTTTAGCTTCTGAGGATTCCAGAGAAAGGTTCCTATAATTATGGCAAATTCCATCACAAAATAGAATAGATTTATAGATTCTACAAGCTGGAGCTGACATTGAACTAAGTAGGCTTTAGTGAGTAAGACTATAGGCACATTCACAACAAGTTGATCTGCAGACTAACAAATCTGCAGATCAAATATGGCTGGCCTACTTGAAAGCTTGCTGCATAATCCCCTAATAGACACTGAAAAGATTCCCTGTGGGGATCACACGGCAAGCTTTTAAGTGGGCTGGCCATATTTGATCTGCAGATCTGTTAGTCTGTAGATTAACTTTGGTTGTGAATGTGGCCAGAGTTATGTTGATTTTATGTTGAAGGGATAGCAACTGTTTGTTTTAGCCAAAATAGGGTTTTCCTTGGGTAAACAACCCAATAGTTTATGAATCCATTCTGACTTTCAAAGTTAACCCATGGGGTATTTCTTAAAAGTTTGGTTTTTTTGTAATAATCTCCTAAGAGAAGTTTTGCCATCTTTGAAAGTCCACGTGGTCTGGTGGCAAGCACACATTCTAGAATAATTGTTATAACTGCTGTTTGGTGGTAAATGAAATTAATTATATGAGTTAATTTAAATGTATTTATTTTGAAATGTGAATCTCATACAGTTGGTATCCCTTTAAATTCAAACAATAAATTGACTGTGTTTCTCTCATGATTGTTGAGAATTATTGGTTTGAAAATTATTTTTAATAGTTTTTTTTTCTGAAATGAGTAAAAACTATTAATCTTGAATAATGAAAATGTTTGGAAAAATCAAGTGAAATTAGTTGGTTTTCAGTATCAAGTGAATTGTTAGATGGTGTATTGAAGCTTCTGTAGCAGCACTTCATATTTAAATAAGATACTGGCCTGCTGGCACACACTCACTGATATTTCAGTAGGGCCAGAAAAATCTCTTTCCTAAGTTCCAGTGATATATTTCTGAATATTTAGTCTATTTCAAAAACTTTTCAGTAAGCTACTAGCCCTTTTGGGCTATCAGGTTTTAAAGTGGGTTAGTGTTATAATTTTTTAATAGCCTGATGTCTTTTTTGGAGGGCAACTGCCTCAGGCTAGTGCCTATTGGCATACTGCTTTGTGGTTTGTCATGTAAAAATGTGAAACTTTTTTTATGAAATGGGCTTAATGTTTCATAACTGTTAGTTTATGTTCACTTTATTCTGCCTTCTCTTTACAGGCCTTTGGTAGGGAAAACTTTCAAGGCCATCAAATCTTTGCCTTAAAGATCGACAAGTCTCCAGGGTAAAAAAAGCCAGCGACCATGGAAGGGGATGAGCCTTCCCACAAAGCAATGCTGTACTTCTTAGAGATTTTGATGAACAGTGATAATGCTCTCACCATCAGTCAGTTGGCCGGGAGATTCGGCAGTCGATCCTTCTCAGCAGAAATGAGGCAGGCAGCTGGTGGAAATGAGGCTGGCTTGCGGAGATTCCTTTTGAAGTATCCAGCTTTGTTTTCTGTCAATGGTAACATGGTGAGTGCCAACACTGAACTTGGGAGCCTTGGTGGCGGAGGGGGTAGTGGTGGAGGCAGCTCTGAGCCGGCCCCCAGGGATGCTGAGAAAGAGGCCATCCAGTACTTTGCTCAGAAAATGATGAGAAAAGAGGACACATGGATCCCCATCAAAAGCCTGGCAGGCCATCTCTCCCAGGCACCTTTGGATATCCGTAATGTTGTTGGTCCTCAGAGTGAATTTAAGAAGTTTTTAACTGCACACTCTGACGTGTTTGATGTCCACGAAGAGATTGTCTCTCTGAAAGATAACACAGCTCCCAGGACTTCCAGAAGATCAAATTACAAACCAGTCCAGAATGGATTTTCCAGTGATTTGTCAGATAGGCCACGCGGCCGTGGAAGGGGGATGGCAAGTCGCAGCAGTGAGAAAAGTGACTATACAAAGAGCTTAGACAGCACTCCTGTTGTTGGGACCCAGGCAACTTCTCCGAAATCTTCCACAAAAAAGTCCCCTGTAACAATGACTGCCAATGAATACAAAGCTCTCAATTATGTAAAAAGTATTGTGGAGAAAAAGGGTTCAGTGAAAATACACAATATCACTGGTCATTTTAGTCAAGCACCTGAGACTGTCAGAAACACTATTGGCTGGACTAAATATGAGCTGGAGGAATTTATTAAGAAATATCCACAGGTGTTTCAAGTGAGTGAAGATGGAGAGGTGACTGTTATCAAAAATGCAAGACTTAATGTGGTCATCACTGGCTCCAGGCCTCATACCCAAGCAGTGCAAGCTTTAAATGGACGCAAAGGAAAAATTTACCACGTTGCCAAATTATGGGGGATTATAGACTTAGGAAAGCATGAACATGTCTTTTTTGACCGCTCAATCTACCATCTCCCTTGTACTGATTTTCAGGGGGAATTCACGGTTGGAGAATATCTAAATTTCAATGCAGTTCTTGCACCCAAAGTAAGCCGAGCAAAGTGGCGGGCAACAGCTATTTGGAAAGAGGGGGAGCTGCCACCATATGCTCAAGGTGATAATGTTCCAAACAAAACTGAAGATTTAAGTTCTAGTCAGGATCATGAGAAATATATGGCTGAGGTGTTTAAGCATTCTGAAAGTATTGAGGAAGAAATTAGTAAGCTGCTGCCTACAGCTGATATTGATTTTGGGTCATCCTCTGATGAGGGGTCACCAACATTTGAACTGACTGGGGATAAGAATTACGCCTACAATGACGCAGCTCCCAGCATGGCGGGTGTGATTCCAGTGTGGAATTTCAATCCTGGCTCTGATAAACAGAAGAAGAAAGATAACTTAGAGGCAGAGTCTGATAAGGGTTTTGTTCCTATCCCTACAGTTTCCATGGTACCTGAGAGTCAGTTCATGTATACGTCTACTGTAAGTGATGCCAGGCTAACTGCAGGATACATCGCAATTCCCGATCCTCAAGATATGCCAACGCAAAATGGAGCCAATCATGCTGATGGAGAGAAAGACAACAACAAGGAAAATAATGATGATGCGAGTGGAAAGAAGACAAGAGAAATTGGGTGTCAGACAATAGCCACTGGTGATATCCTTGCAACGCAGTTGTATCATGCATTTTGATTGATTGTTCTTACAAAACCTCTCTAAGAGTTAATTACAACTTATGCATTTTGATCAGCTACTGCACAGTTTTGAAGCATCAAAAAAATTCTCTGCAAATGCACCGCAGTTGTGACAGATACTATTTGTTTGTTATAAATATGGTTCATTTGCAGAACTTTTGCTGAAAGCCTGACAGTATCACATAATGTAAATGTATTTGTGTTTATGTGAAAATTTTTGTTAGGTATAGTGTACACTGGACATGCATTATTAACTATGTCTGCACAAGACGTAGAGAGATTTGTTTTTACTGTTCACAAATATGTAAATGCAAATATCATTTTCGCAGTGCATTTTTTTGTGCTGATGCTTGTTTTCAAATTGCCAAACCATGCATGAAAAGTTAGATCTATTTTTTTTTTAGGCTCAGGAATACAGCCTTGGATACAGGTGTTACCTTTTACCCTCTATACAAAACATTTCAAAATGTATGCACAGTTTGCAGAAGGATTGCTTGGTGTTTTTTTTTGCTTGTAAATCTGAGGATGTGATGTGTTTTTGCTAATATCCAAAGAAAAAGAAATGATGTTTGTTTAAGTGATTTGAACATTAAACATACGTAGGTAATAGGGTAGCAAAATAGAAGTACTTTTTATTCCTCCAATTTTCACTTTTTGTAAGGCCAGTAACTTCATTGACAATTAAAGCCATTTTTTTCTTGGCTTCAGAACTTGTTAAAGATTTGAATTATTAGAAAACTAGACTGCATGCTGCAATTTAATGAGCTCATATTGCCATGTTCTGACCGAGCACAGCATGACATTGTTCCACTGTTCACTTTATTGATAGTGAAATATGTGAACTGAAAACCATCATTATATACAGGTACCTGTCTACTTTTATGTACAAGAGAAAAATGATGCTATTAGTAACATAAAAATTACTTGGTAACATGAACAAAATGATTTTATTGGTTAATCACTGACCTCTCACATGGCTCTGGAATGATGTGGATGTTGGTGTGAGCCAGTGTGATGTGTTAAATTTTCTTTAGCAAATATTGCTGAGATGGTATGTACAAAATAATTGCTGTAATTCAAAAGCAGTGTTTTGAGTGTCCTTTTCAAAAGGCATTTTATTTTTGTACTAATATGTCTTTCACTCGGAATTATACAAAATTATAAGTTTATATATGCCTAGGTTGAACTTTTTGTATATGATTTTGTAGAGTTGAAGTGTACAAAGTTATAATTATTTTATTCATTGTGCTTAAACTCCATACCTGTCAATCCTGTATGCCTCAGTATTACATCTACAGTTTGTTGCAATATATTTGGGTGATTCAGCTTTATGCTTTTGAAGAGTGTTGGTTTTACAGTTTTGTCTTCAAGTGTCCAAGTTTCAGTTGATTTGCAATTGCACTATAATCCAGGTTTGCATTGCATGTGTACATGACTTCACAGTAAGTTTTTTAGTTCATATTTAATCATGACTGTGAAAGACGTATTTTCTAGAGTGGTACTGCATGCTATTGCAGTTTCTTTACATGGATGTTCAGAGGTAGGAAATAACAGGGCAGTCACAGGTTTAGGGATATAAACTGTTAATGACATTTCTATCTTTATTGTTATTACAATGTAAGGTGGCAGTTTTAGACAAGTTGTGACATACAAACTGCACGCTGATACCACCTGCCCCTCCACTAAGAAAATGAACCGTGCAAATTTGGTGGATACTAAAAATTACAAACAGGCTTGAACTTCAGGCACCGTTGTATATATTTTGGTTGGATAACTCGTTAATACTACCTTCCAGATTTGTGGTCAAAGCATTGACAGTAAATTGCTATGAGGAAATGCAATGTTAACAAAAATAACCAGTTTCAATTGTTTAATGTTCACTTTTTGCTTGGGCAGGTACATTCTGATGATCTGTGGAGGATCCCAGTCTTTAATGTCAAACCAAGATGAAGGATTCTTGAACAGAGTAAAGACTGGCTTCTTGTTTTAACCAGTGGTAATCAGAGATGTATTTTACTTTATTACACTGTCACAACTTGACTGAAAGCGCGAACTGAAATTATGCATTGCTTTAGTCATTAGCCATGTTGCCAAAAATAAGACTTCCCTGTATTTGAAAGTCAGTCTGTTGTATTTATGTGGTAAACATATTCTAATGGCGTCATGACAGGAAGCAGTGAAAATATATGCCACAAATACTATGTTCAGTTCATTCTGAGGATGCCATAAGAACATTTTTATTCAAAAAGAAAAATATATAATCTGCCTCTTTCTTATAGTTATGTTTGAGGAAATGGTAATTACAAAGTCAGAGAAAACAATTTCATTTTATCAAAGTATAATCTCAATGAATATATCAAAACAGATATAGTTGATGGTAAGAAATGATTTTATGGAGTTCTAGGGAATAGCCTATTTGTGGTATATAATTATACATACATTAGTGGTGCTATGTTATTGTTCATACAGGGCTAATCTTTTTCTTTTAATTTTATGAAGTGCAATTAACGTGATAATTGATTCATTCACTAATGAACTGCTGAGCATTAAGTGTTTTACAGTAGGTGTTGTTGTTAAGGCTGGCACTTTCCACTCAACGGTCTCGTTCTGAGTGTAGGTTTCTAGAGATCTTCAATCTGTAAATGTCTTGGCTGCCTCACCTAACGCATTTCAATCGGAGCGTACTTGCTTTTTACGAAAGTGTCACTTCTTTCTAATTCTGTATATGTAATACCTTGATCATCATTTGATCGAGCCTTTAAATGAAAACTTGCGAAACGCCACTGTGAAACACTAAACACTTATTTATTAATGTTATAATTTAATTATTGTGCTAAAGGATAAATGCAGTTGATAATATAGATGATGGTGACATCATATATATGGAAGGGTACTTATTACATTATCTATTAGTCTTGAACACCTTTTACTATTTTACATTAACAACTGCCGAAGAAATTTGCAAATTAAGTCAACGGATTAGAATGGCTGTCGTGTACGACCAAAGACGGCCTTACAGCAGTATTTATTGAAATGTCCGCTATTGTGTGTTGACATAAAGTTCGAAACCTGTAATTGGTTGGTGTGTGGTTTTCAATTCAGCATTTGCGCAGCTGTGCTTGAATACACCGTAGAGTATTGCGGCTTGAAATTTGAAATAAATGATATGATATTAAAATGTTAGCTCTTTTTGTGTACAGATGTTATTCACAGGACCGTTATACTCGGGTATGTGGCGAATGCTTTCTATGGGGCAAATTTGATACATTCGGGGAGGGATTAAAAACTTCTCTTGAAAAATATTCAGAATAATTCAGTGAATTGTTACTTTCTCTGATAAAGAGATGCTTTTACTTAGTAGCTTACGTGTAGTGTGATACACCACGCGTAAACGGTCAAAATTCGATGGCGGTTTTGCAGTCTCCTGAAAATAACCATCTTCTAGATTTACATCCGTAATATAATGACTGCATTTTTACGGAGTAACATCCTGTGTAATTAACGCCATGAAAACAATGTAGTGCCTGAATTCATGAGCTGGAATAACTGGCTTCAAAATTCCAGAGTATTGTAACGGCAGTTGGTCACGACATGGGAGACCCCCTTATAGCCGCCTATGCTGTATCTGAACACGAATGAAGATGTCTTACGGCAAATTGTGGTGATATAACCCAGGCTCGATGAACAGTATTTTCCATTCCACCGTCGATACCACACAAGTCTTGTCACCATAGGTTTTTAGTCTGCCAGTTTGTTTTTTAAAAAGTCAGTGATCAGATGAACGTGGGGAAAATGAAACTAGTTCACAAAGATAAGAAGTAGAAAAACCATAGAAGCTTGGTTTTCCGTAGGATAGTAGCTTAAAAAGAATGCGTACTACCACAACATACCTCCAACTGTAATTTTTAGGGGTAATTGTTTTGTGGAATTGTAAAATAGTAACAGTCAAAATTTCACAGTAGTCAATATTTGGAAAAAAATCTGAAATTCTTTGCATTCTAACCAACCACCTAACCTCAGAAAACAAGACATTCTATTGTAGAGTATAAAAAATCTAAAGTATGTATTTAGAATATACAGCACTGTTCGTGCAAAACTCTTTGGCCCAGTTAACACAAACTTTGGCTTTTAAATTCAATTTATTGACGCTAGCGAATATTTCACAACGATAATTTGTAAACGAAGACTTTCACCTGACGTAGCCAAACCCCTAAATGAATAGAGTCGACGAAGAGTCAATAAACAAAAAGAAAATATAATTAGTATATAGACGGATAAATGGTTATTTCAAGATTAATGGTTACAAAAAAATCAACACCAGGTGGCCCTGTAGTGTATCGGCGCTCTGGGCTAATTTTTTTTATTCCACGCTAGTTCATGTCGTTTCATATAACATAAGGTCAGATGTACTGCAGTTGTCTGCTGTACTGCCAAAGCGGCGTTATGGGCGCTTTTGTGGTTATTTATCAACATTAAGGCGGTGCTTACCGTAACAAATACCACTTGAGATATGTTGGATATGTTTCAAAGCAAGAACCTGTCCCGGATGATATCTCACAGTGAGAAGACTTGATGTTGACTGTGAAGTCGACATTAAAAACTTCGACATCCATTGACCCGGATTCAGTTGAAGAAGCGAATAGGTAAGCATATAACCTATCTTTTCAATGATGTGCCTTTTTGTTCTCGCGAGCTACCGGTCCACTAGACTGAGTTTTTAAACTGTTAAAACATCCTTATGTCCCCATTCAATATGCCATGCACTGGTACACAGAAAACTTGGCCAATATAAATAATCTCTCCTCCCAACGGTCTTTTAGGCCTTAAATTGTGATAGATCAGACTTCTTTAGGCTGCCAAGCAGAGGGTACAGATATCATTAAAACCCTTATTTTAAATTCCATAATCACACTGTAATTCAATGACATTTCCTACATGTTAGCAAGTTCCAAATAAATGGAAACCATGTTTTACCCACAGTTGGTAGAAGGACATGGGGGCAGTCTTTCTGCATACTAAAAACACGTGACGGTGACGCTGCGTCTACGTTCCTGTCACAATGTAACCACGCTGTGTCTAGGTCGATCACATGAGGAAAAACGCAGTCAGCTGTCGGTTTTCTTTTTCACTCACTTGTATAAGGGCTAGATGCCAGGGTATTGAATAGTTAAATAGATTTATTTCCGTGACATTACCGAATATATACAAATATAATACATAATACAATAATATGAAAAATATATAACTAATAAGTATCGGTCCAGTCCTGTGGGCTTACAAAGTTACCAGCTTTACCATTAATTATATAACTTCTTTCTGACCTGAAAACAGTTAAAGAGAAACCTCGCTGTGCTTATATGGAAGTCTGTGAAAAGCAATCGAGGTCTCTCTTTAACCTCCTCCAGGTCATGAAAGATACAATCGCTCATTTTTACTTTTTCACACCATTTTTGCCTGAGATTTTCATAAACTGAGAAATGAAATAAAAAATGATATTCATCTTCTACAGTTTGTTCGTTACAAAGCATACAAAGTCTACTCGTATCTTCCAACTTCTTGTTTACAAATGGACCTGTTTCAGCATGTAATGGAAGTATTCAGGCTCTAAACTGGACCGTGATTGATCTTTTCTTTAAATTTCCTGTAGACCCTTTATTTGGAATTTTTTAGCAGGGCCTCCTTCCATACTCTCTCTTGAGCCTTTTATCCTTAATAACACTAATATTTATTAAGTTATTAATTCATTAAACAGATGCTCCATTTCACAAACACCTAAAACACGACAGACCTGGGCACACCAATGCATTATTTCCCTCTTTTGCTAAGTCATAATCTCTGAAGAAAATTGAATAACGAAAACTCGTAACAATCGATGCGAGGCAAAATCATGTTTTTTTTTAATCCCTGTGTCCACTAACACACATTCTCAATACACAGATTCATTTGAAGAAAACAGAAAAGTGAAATTTGAAGTTAAAGAAATATTCGCGAATTCTACTTTTTTTAATCTGTGGAGACAGAAAAGGACTGGATTTTTATGTAAATCATTGAAAAATTTCAAATCCATGCTTTTCTAGTATGGGGGATTTTTTTTATTCAGCAACGAAGGTTTTAGCCAATTTTAGTAACGAAAGTTTTAAAAATAGCAACTCTTTTGGATAATATTTACAATTCATTAACACTACCAAAAATTTCACTGCGCTGAAAGGGTATTACGATATGCACGTTTATTTTACTGACATTTTAATGATTTTGTTCAACCTCAAATATTTTTTCCACAAAGCCTGATAACGAAGGTGTTGCAAATTACTTTCTATGAGAATGCAGTTTTTGGCTGTGCCCTGTTACCATATCGTCTTGTTTTTAATTGATGTAACTGAATTGAAGATATTATTAATGGCTAAAATTTTACACAAAACATCAAACAACTATAAGTAATGACCAAAAGACTCAACGTAAGTTTTTTTTCCAATTTATAAAAACCCGGCGAAACCGCGAAAGTAGGCGCAAGGTATTTATAATGTTATTCAAAATAAACATTCTAGATGTTAGGCATCATGCTCGCTTTTTGACAAGATGCAGATTTTCTACTTTAGTAAAAAATAAAGTAGTTCCATTGGAGAAAGTGAGATGGTGCTGTGAGCGAGAGTAAAGAAGGTTTATAATTTTAGTCCGTTTTTTTTTTTTTTTTGTGAGAACAGATAAATCTAGTCAGTATTATTTTTATTTTTTAAATAGCTAGACTGACGTTAGTTAAGTTCTATTTGGACAAATGATTATTTCGCTCGCTCACTTTTATCAAAATGAAAAATGTTGAATTGAGAATGAGTTGTAAAACTGTCGTCGTCAGCTACTCAATACTTTTGTCCTTGTGCTCCCCTCTTCTCCTCCAGCACAATCCTGGATCTGCCGGGATTATGTATGTATTATATATATCGTTGATCTTACCAATATCTTATTGAACGACGGGTAGTCGTAGATCAAACAGAAACTTTTGAAATCAAGTTTTCTGGCAACCTGTGTGCCACCTAAATTATAGGCGTAAGGCCGGCCCGGGAAGAGGGGCTAAAGAGGGAAGCAGAGAGGGGGAGGGGTCAAGGGGTAAAATCCCTTCTTAAGCCATGTGTATATTATTCAATAATTCATGAAAAATATTACGTCTAACTCAAAAATTGAGCTTACAGCGAATGAACTTATTTCTTAACAGCTACTGGAGTCAAGGTGGAGTTGCTTTTCAACTTTATTTTTTCAATATCATTTCGATTTTCGCTTCCTTTCCTTCTCCATTCTGCTGCATGAGCAGCTGATTAATAAACATTTTTGCACTTTTTGCTGTTAACGGGCAGTTAATATATAAACAGGTCGATGTACACCTTGCATCAACAAACTAACGATTAGTTTTTTTTTTGAGACCCATAGAGTCTATCATGTAATATTTTTAACAGAGCAATAATCCTCTGAGCGAAATGTCATGATAAACAGGATTGTTTGTAAACATGCAGTGATGATGAAATTAACTAATGTCAATTTCATAGTTGCAGCTGTCACTTGTCAATCATTTGGCGAAGAAGAGGTGTCAATGAGTGCAAACACCTGCTAGCCATCGAGTTTGAAATGAACAATGAATAGGTTTACTGCCATGCAAAAAGACAGATGTTATATTTGCAAGGCAGGCTAGATGTTCCAAGAAAAAATTTGAAAATAACTGGGGGAATAACGAAACAGCGTTTTAATATGTTGTTGTAGCATGTGCACAGATAAGAAAGAGCTTTTTGTGTTACGTTTATAAATGCAGAGCTTGGACATAATATGTCCAAGATACGGTGTAATAGTTGAATAAACATCTTGGGCAGTATAATCGCCCCCCCTCATCTGATGCTAATTTTTTTCTTACCTCCAAGTCAACATTTCTGCTTGAAAATTAATTTGTTTGCAGGGGCGTATCCAGAGCTATTTTCTGACAGTCATTCAAATTATCTTTGTTGATCCATCCTCCAAATTTGACCTTACAGCGAATGAACAATGTAAACTTGAAAATTTGACCGTCTTTCGAAAGAAAGGTTTCAATCCGCCCCTGGGTTGTGAGTGTTTCTGTGAGGGGGGGGGGGGGAGCAAAAGGGGGGTGGTGGGCCTGTACTCTGTATTCGTTACTTATATTTTATATGAAGATAATTGAATTATAGAATATAAATGTCAAATTGAAACTATACATATATAAATCATCACATTCTACTGCAATATTATAGCTATATCTAAGCTAAGACCTTCTGAATGAAAATATATAATTACATTGCGTAACACAGTGTTTAGAAATAAGGCAATTAATTGAAAGCTCTATATTTTGAGTTGATGACACAAACATAAATGCGATATCGATATGATTTTTTCAGATTGTATGCAAACGTAACCATGGCTTCCGCAAATGAGAGTTTTTGTTTGCACTCGAAGTTCCACGAAGATAGCCGAGAGGCTTTTCAGCACAAGAGCACAGGAAGGACAAAATTAGCTATTAAGGCCTTCACAAACGTACTGAAACACTACGAAAAGAAGACGATAAGTCCCGAAGTTGCATTTTTACATAAAGAATTATCGAAACTACACTTTATCTGTGCCGAGTTTGACCTCAGCTTTCGTCACATCAAAAAGGCGTTGAAGATCGCCAAACGTTTGCAGTTATCGCGCATTGAACGTTCAGCACTTCTGGTCACTGGGAAATATTACCTCCAAGTAGGGAGTGTGGACGATGCTGTGAAATCGTTTCTCTCTCAGTTAGAAATTGCCCAAAATGCGAGAGACAACGCCCGGGAAGCAAAAATTTATGGAGCATTGGTGGAGGTCTTCACTTCTGATAAGTGCTACGATTATGATGCTGCTTCGCACTATGGTCAATGTTGCGATGAAGTCCTTTCCCGTCTTCCCAAAAAGTCCAAAGACCACGCTAAAGTCTGTATAATTTTTGCGCAACTGAAACTGCATATGGCCCGTGCTATCGGAGAGAAAAATGACCAGTTGAAACAAGAGCAACTTATGCATGCCATGGAAACCATGTTGCAAGCCAACGAACTCGTCATGTCAAAGAAAGATCGAGTGCGGCTTAATATATGCAAAATAGATGTACTTACTGGTTTGGCAAAGCTCGATGATGCTTTACTGCTTGCATCTCAGGCTCAGGGTTTGGCAAAGGATAATTACAATGTAGAGGGAGAAATTTGCCTTTCTTTGGCCGAAATCTATCGTAAGAAGGGAGATCTAAAATCCCAACAAGAAGCATTAAACAAAGCTAGAGAAAGCTTTGCCATATTGGATCACAAACTCAAGCTGTTTGAAGTGAATTTAAGCTTGGGACTAAGTTACCTGCGTTCCTTTACATTCAACGAACATTTAAAACTTCGGGCAGAAGAAGGGAAAAAGATTGCAAATTATTTAAACGAAGCTATGGGGTTCCTACATGTAATCCAAATGAATTTAAAGAAAGACATACACAGGTTAGCTTTCTCTGACCGCCTCACTGAATGTGGTCAGATGCTCCAGTTGGTATTAGCCTGTTCCCCCCAGAAGGGAGAAGACGCACTTCTGGCCGCTGAGCAAGACCGGGCCAGCTCACTCATCGGGTGCATAGTGTCCAGTCACGGCAGAACTGACAACGGTACAGACGGCAAAACCCGGGCTCTCAAGTTCATAGAACACTCCTTAAGCGAGGTTGCAATGTATCGGGTATTAAATCACCTTTGTCATACTGCCCTTGTTTATTCTTTTATCAAGAACGAGCTTTTTGAAGGATTCCTGGTTTGGGTAATAGTGCCACGACTCAGTACATTTGGAATGGAGTGGAAAATTATCCCTTACCCTTGGCATAGTTTTATTGCTCTCATATCCAAGCTGCAGGGAAACATAGCTGCCAAGAGTCGGTCAGTTGAAGTGGTGGAAAGTAGAAGTGCTGACGCTGACGAAAGGAACGCATTACCAGAAGATCTGGAGGATAATAAGCCACAAACAGAAAATGCAGGAGACCAGTTAAAGGATGTTCTACAAGAAGTTTATAACCTCCTTATTAAACCTCTCGAGGGAAATGCAGAAATACTGAGAGGTGAATGTGAATCCAGTGAACGACTGCTAATCGTCCCAAGCTCCGAACTTTTTCTTGTTCCGTTCTCGGCTTTGATAAATACTGCCAGGAAATACATTTTCCAGCTAGCGCACGTGATGCTGGCCCCTTCGATCAGACTTTTGGCCTACCTAAATGACGTCAAAGAAACCAGCCCAGCATCTGTAAGTAAAACATCCGGATTTCTTGTCATCGGCAACCCTGCCACTCCGCCAGGGGCGAATTTGGTCCGCCTGCCAGGGGCGGAGAGGGAGGCGAGGAATGTTGCCGACATGTTCCAAGGGGCGTGCTTACTAATAGGAGAAAGTGCGAGGAAAGACGAGGTTATGCACAGATTGCCAAATGCTGATTTTATCCATTTCGCATGCCATGGGTCATGGAAGGAAAGTTACCTGGCTCTCGCGCCAGCAATTGGTTTTGAGGATGGCCTAGGATCTGTCTCCAAAGAGAGTTATCAGCTAACGGACGCCGAGATCATTGGCATGAAGCTGAGGGCAAATTTAGTTGTATTAAGCGCCTGCAACAGCGCGCGTGGTGCTATCTCTGGAGAGGGGGTCGTTGGATTGGCGCGTTCCTTCCTCGCAGCAGGGGCACAGGCGGTGCTCGTGGCTCTCTGGCAACTTCCCGATGACGCTACCGAAATGGTCATGACCCAGTTCTACACCAGTTTCCTGAACGGCCAGTCGGCCTCAGCATCACTCACATACGCTATGTCAATAAACAAAACCAAGTATGCTGATCCATTCTACTGGGGAGCTTTCTGTTTGATAGGGGCAGACGTGTTTTACATTGACGCTACGAAACAAAGCGGAAATAGCCAACATGGTCGCAGAGAAATTGGATTTCACTTTATGCAGAATCCTTTCTTGTAGGGACTATAAACGGCTTGCTGAAATTAAACGTTTCGACAAAGAATTAGGATACTGTTGATGTCCACCAAAGAATGAAAGATGTCTACCCCATCTTAAATGCTTCATGTGCTCTGATTTTTATAATGTATAATTATTTCGGTTTTTATGTTATGGTACACGTGTGAATTACGTAGCTGATTTTAATGGCTTCTAGTTGTGCGAAAACATTCTCTGTCAGTTATACTGATGTGATTTTGGACAAATTGTCTGTGGAATCGAGTCGAGGCAAAGGCAGTGTTACCTTAGTTGGCGGATTGATATTTCATGTGAATAACTAATCTATGCATAATAATAAAAAATAGTAGTACTTTTAAATCGTGGAAATACCTGTAGAACTCAAGCGACGTTATTTTAGAAACACTGTTTTTGAGCCTACACAATTAATCCATGCTAGTATGGTTTGCTAAATGCAAATTATAGTGAAATAGAAAATGAAATATAAATTTTATATTAATATGGCCACGATCAGCCTTATCAGGAATCCTATTAAACCCGCAGGATGTAAAAGATATTGCTTTAATAGTTTGATCCAATTCAACAGAGCATTGTTCATAAATAAACTATTTCCACATGAAATGAATGCTTATTTGTCCGCAAACACCAGCCAAAGATGAATGGCAAAAAAAAGTACAAAAAAAAATGTAAATTTAAACTCTGAGTTGGCCTAGCATATAAATTATGAACACGTTTTTAATAGCTTATAATATGAGCCTGGTGTTGAACAATACCAAGCCGTTAGGTCAGACGACAATACTGTAAAATACACCTTACTTCACCTCTGTCCACAGATAATGCAATTTTGGGCACGCTATAAATAAGTTAAAATTGTCCAAATTGAGTGCCTCATTTATCTGTACAGTGGCGTCTCCACACTTGATCTCTCCACTCTCCAGACAAAAACGAATATATACATGCATAACTGCACCTCCCGTGATAATACTGTAGGCCTATGTAGGCCTATCTTTATGTACGTATGTGCAGCTGGGTGTCTTTTAACTGTGTATGTCGTCCTTATTTCTGCGCGTTTTCTTGAACAGCCAACATATCTGGTTTTCATTATGTTTCATCTGGAAGTCAAAGAAACGTGTATTTGAAGAACATTTTTTCATTTTTGCCTATTATGAGCAAATGTGCTCTCTGCATTAGGCCTATCATTAGGTCCTATTTGACCATATTGAAACGGCTATTCCAAGGAATCAGGAGTAGTCTAGTGGGATTTCCACAAAAGATGAATGGTAGGGGCATTTTTGGGTAAAAGTTGGGAACCAGGCTTATTGGCATAATTTTGGGATGCTGAATCCGATTAACCCGGTTCCCAAGCGAAATTTTGCGTTTTTAACGGTCTTATTTGCAAAAAAACAAAATGGCCGCCAGATTTCCTATTTTCTGCAATATCTCTGGAACTAGACAGGCAAATATTACAAATGAAGTGTCTTTACCTATATTTTCAGGGTCGAGGAACATTATTAAGATGTTTCTGTTAGAATTAGATTTACGCAATTTTCCAAAATATGCAAATTAGGATCGCCATTACTGAAAAACCGTTTTACTTCTGTATCTCTGTAACTAGGCAAGCAAACATGACAAATGAAGTGTCTACACCTATGTTATCAGGGTCAGGGAATGTGATAAATCAGATTTCTTGTCTGATGGGTAGCACTGACTTTGTGAATCATGTCCGAGTAGCACCTTTTATTGTTTCTTCCCTGTATCTGTCAAACACTAGTCAATCTGCTGATAGTTAGAACCTGCCTTCAGAACTGCTTTTGCGTTAACTAGGCAAGCAAAAATGACATATTAAGTGCCCACACCCATGTTTTTAGCATTAGGGAAAGTGATTAAGACATTTTCACTATAATCAATTCAGCAATGAGTGCTACACTGTCACACTGTAGCAATTATTCGAATCTGAATTGAATTTTGCAATTAAATACTGCGCTGCCATTGGGATGTAAACATATTGCAAATGTACACAATTGCAAAAAATATTACCTTATTAATGCAATGGAGGGATTTGCCCAATCATGTAATTCATGTGATGCAATGTACAGACCTCACATTTAAAATGGATTTTTTTCAAACATATTTTCTTTTTTCCCATATATTAGTAATGGATGAAAAAACACTTGTTATCGTGTTCGATATGGCTTTAATAAATCAACCCGTGTGAATACATCATCAAAAATTTAATTTAAATACGTATTCATATCAGCGTTATAAACAGCGCATGGATAATTTTATAGCTGATAACAACGAGGTATTAAATTCTTATGAACTCGATATTATCAAGAATATCAGTTGGTAAGGATTTTCTCTCACACAAAAGAATCATCAAGACAAATGTGAAAAATGGAAACTGATAACAACGCGTGCAGCCTCTTCTAGCTGCAACCAGAGCCCTCATTCTATGCAGAGAGGTTTCTGAGAGTATGATCCAGTATTGTGTTACACGCATTAGTCAGAGATTGCATAAGCTTGTGCCGATTTGTAGGCTGGACGGGTAAACTCTTCATTCTGCTAGCGATTTATGCCCACTGGTTTTCTATAGAATTCATGTCAGGGGAATTTCGTCGGCCAAGGCAACTGGTTTACCTCTTGGTTTTGCAGAAAAGCAGTTATTGCATGGGCATGGTGTGGTCGGGCATTGTCATCTTGCAGGATGAAGTTGTCCTGGAAGTACCTTCTTGCAAATTGCAGCAAGTACTCTCTAAAATGTCCCTGTATTTTATCTGGTTGAAGTTTCCGTCAATTGCCACCAATATTGTTTTGGCTCCAGAGTGGAAACCGGCCCATACAGAGATACTGCCACGGCCACAAGTCACTGTAGTGTGACACAATCCTCGTGCAGTAACTCGTCTGGAAACCTACTGACTCTGATTCAGCCATCGCGGTGGTGGAATTCAAACCCTGCCTCATCTGTAAAAATCTACATGAACCCAGTGCTGTGCCTGGAACCGCAAATGGCGTCTAGCCCACCATGTTGCTCTGTTCATAGAGTTAACCAGCTAAAAGTAGCCTTGCATTCACTAGAGTTCTAGAAACATGCTTTTGAATGGTAATTTGCCACTCATTTTGTACAGCAAGAGTTGTCTTTATCCGGTTGTTACGACATAACCGCAGAAGCAAGCGGTATTCCCTTCTGGTGGTGACTTAAGGACGTCCTGGCCGTGGTCTCTGTGTTAATGCACCAGTCTGGGCGTGTTTCTGTAAGACGTTAGAAACTGCTCCCTAGGACACATTCAGCTGTCTGGCAATAGCAGTTTGCTTCTGTCCATTCTGACATAATGCAACAATAGTGTGGCAAGTCGCTGCCGTTAGTTCACATACCGTAAGGTCAGCTAAGAGTCTGAAAAATATCAAACTCTTCTGACTGGACGCTGCCGAAATATAGAGACTTATTCTGCATAACTGCTGCCCTTTTATACGCATTCTGTAACCAGCCAAAGAGGACTGCTCAGAGAAACTGCCACATATTACGTAATATAACCGTGCTTCAGAGAAAGCAGCCTAATGAACAATAACCAACACACCTGGCTACACATATACCTGATCACAATTGTCGTTTGTGATCAATTTTTCTAAAAAGGTAATTTATTATCAACACTTTCCTTTTAAACTAAAATATTCCATATTAAATTTCAATATGTATCTGTATACTTCAAACGCACTATGACATCTCAACTCATTCATTTCAGCGATTTTTCCATTAGCTTTTTACTGGTTACCCATTGGTATCGTTTCATTTTAATTAACAAAATTTCTTGAATTTTTGCTTTAATCTTCTGATATTCTATTGAATCCAATTAAATGATTGACGATACGAAAAGCATTTCTGTGTTAATAGCAAGTCTGAGCATTTTCTCAAGCTTCTAAACGATTTCCTTGAGGCCAAATCTGTAACAGGAAGGTTAAGAGAAGATGTATTCTGCCCTGATGAAATTAAACTAAAGGACTCCTCACCCAGTGGCGGATTTGGGGGGGGGGGGGGGGGTCAAGGGGGCCCTGACCCCCCCCATTCGAATTCTGGTCCCCCCTTGAAATTATAATTTTGACCAGCTGAATCATAGTTGTAAACCATACCAAATGGCACCGTTCGCCCTCTTAAATACCAAAATTTTTCGTGGCCCTTCAACAGGCCCCTAACCCGTTGCCAAGTGGGGAGGGGGGGGGGGGGGAGGCTTTGCATCCACGGACTCCCCTTTCAAATAATCCTGGATCCGCCTCTGCTCATCTTGCCTTATAATTGATGGGCAAGCACTGGCAATTTCACTGGGAAGGTCTGACAATGCAGTGACCTTTGGTAGTTATGCTGACACGTACGTACGTAAGAGCAGTTCTGAAGGCAGGTTCTAACTATCAGCAGATTGACTAGTGTTTGACAGATACAGGGAAGAAACAATAAAATGTGCTACTCGGACATGATTCACAAAGTCAGTGCTACCCATCAGACAAGAAATCTGATTTATCACATTCCCTGACCCTGATAACATAGGTGTAGACACTTCATTTGTCATGTTTGCTTGCCTAGTTACAGAGATACAGAAGTAAAACGGTTTTTCAGTAATGGCGATCCTAATTTGCATATTTTGGAAAATTGCGTAAATCTAATTCTAACAGAAACATCTTAATAATGTTCCTCGACCCTGAAAATATAGGTAAAGACACTTCATTTGTAATATTTGCCTGTCTAGTTCCAGAGATATTGCAGAAAATAGGAAATCTGGCGGCCATTTTGTTATTTTGCAAATTAGACCGTTAAAAACACAAAATTTCGCTTGGGAACCGGGTAAATCGGATTCAGCATCCCAAAATTCTGCTATTAAGCCTGGTTCCCAACTTTTACCCCAAAATGCCCCTTGCCTCTTATGCAGAGCCTTTTTTCAAAAATCTCACTAGACTAGAGCTTTATTCTTTTTTTTCTGAACACAGGAAAGATATCTTCGACTTCCTGTATCCAATAAATAATTGTTAATGCTATGTTATCGATTAATAAAAACTACTAAAAAAAGACAATCGCTGCTGTACGTACTTTTGCATATGTTTGGACATTCGTTGAATAAACCAATTTGAATGTAAACGGTGCACCGTCGTCTGCCTGTGACGTCACAGACTGCAACAGACGAGAGTAGTCCGCAGGACTGCGATACACGGTGGGGTTGAAATCGTCCACCAATGGCTTGGTGCCTGTGAAAGAAACTCATGACTATACAGGCTGATATGTGTAAAAGGAAAGGCGATTGTCATTGGCGTTGTTTAGTGAAGGGTTGCCCACAGTTTAATTTCATTTAACTAAACATCATTAAACATGTTCCGAGTTCTGGTTACCATTAATGTCACGACTTCAGAATTATGTATTGAATCAAAATATTTACTTACAAAACTAAATATCGAAAAAAAAATGAGTTTTTAAATTGCCATATTCAAATTTATCACCACAAAACCCATAAGCCTAGCAAAGTAAACGTTAAAAAAACATGAAAAAACCTACCGGAACTGTGGTGGCACGACTCCCGAAAAAAGAAGTAGCCATCATCCCTTAACCATGACAACACTTTCCTAGTAAGGGTGACAATTTCCTCATCGGACAAATACATCAGAAGCCAATTTGAGAAAATGACGTCAGCACTGTAATTGACGTATTATACTTTGATCATTGTTGATATTTATACGATGGATCTACACATATTCATAACTTTCAGGCCTCTGAGGAATATGAGACAGACCCATGATAAATGTCGCCCACTCGCATTTTAAACGTCCCCTTATTGGACAATTCCTGTGAATTATTAAGACACAAAACTTTGGGCCAGTTTGAAAAAATAATTACATTAAACTTCGTCTCAAATAACTTTATGCCAGGATAACATACTTGCACAAAGTAATACGTATGCGTGTCACAAGATGTTCGAATGAACTCTAAGATCTTGGTCTGATTCTGTCGCTAACTTACCTGGAAGAAGGCAGATCCAGCTGAGTGACGTCAGCACATGTGAAGGTCGTGTTGCCATAATGCCCATTTGTCTCTCGATTCTTTTCAACAAAGTTTTGGATGAAATCAACAGCTACGACACTCTTGGAAGATTTAGCAAGTGATGTTGTAAAACGCCTAAAATATTTGTAAAATGGAGTTTTCCTAAGCTTTCATGTTCAGATTGGCACTGATTTGGTCCAGTGTGCCGACTATCTTGAGTTGCCTTACTTTTTGTGCGTAACTTTGCTTTGTTAACTAATTTTTAGAATTAGTTTGTTTGTTGCGATTCAATGATTATAAAAATTGAGGAACTTTCGATATCTAGTTTAGAGTACTCGTTATGAATCAGAATTTTAAAATTATATTTCAAAGCTCAATCAGGCCATGCCACACACCCAATTCCAGCTCCAAGCTCTACCACGTCCTTGTCTTTATAGTTAGGCAGCATAGCCAGTATCTCCGGCGTCTCTGTAACAGCCAAGTGGTCTGCGTCGTTATCCAGGAACATTTCTTGGAGGTTTGCTTCCTTGGAGTGCCCCCTCCAGAACAACGCCATTAACTCTCGCGTAGACCCTGCCCGCATGAAAATGCAGTAGTATCGAAGTAGCAAAGAAGCATTAACGCAGTAGTGGTGTGGAGCATATTTGCAGTAGAAATGCAGTATAGCCTACTGCAATTCTACTTCAAAAATTACATAGGGTTGTACAGAGGAGGAGCATTAATGCAGTAGATTAGCAGCATGATAGAAGCATGTTTCAAATATGCTAATTAGCTCCCACATCGAAGCAGATTTGAAGCATGTTTGCAGTATGATTGCAGTAGTCTACTGCGCTGGAGCATCTACTTCGTTTTCGTGCGGGTGAATTAAGGTAAAGGAATTTTATCGGTAAATTTCCATACAGCCTTGTTAGTTAACTGCTATTTCACTCTCGGTAAATGGATCGCACTGGTTGGGAAGAGGCTACGCTGAGCTCTGAGGTGAAGATGCTTACATCTCTGTTTTATTGACTTATATATTACCTGATTGATTACTGCTTGGGTCTAAGATTAGGCGAAAATGATTAAGGCAAGGGGTCACCGTTTAGCAATAAAAAAATTAAACTGAAAGCAATTTTTGAAATAAGCTAAATCTTGGCTAGCAAGCATTAAGCAACCACTTAAAACTTGAAAATTCAGTCGGTGGTCGAAAGTGTTTATTTTCTAAACTACTGGACCGCCATTATTTAGAGTAAATTTTACAAAATTTCGACATGTTTATTTGGTCAAAATATATTATCCTCTGTAATCTCATTGACAGTTCGTAAAACGTAATCATTTGAAAAAGAAAAGTTACAACAACACATACGTACGTTTATTTTCTTAGAACGGTATTTCATTGGCGATAAACAATTTTCGACCGAAATCCTGAACATGCCGCAGTTTTGTGATTTAACATCTTATAATTAATCATTAGCAGTTCTTTTTCTGTTACTTTATTGATGTATTTCTCTCTACATTTACATATGGCACTCGCAGCCTTGCGCTTACATGCATATCATATATACACTTAGCCTGCGCACCACTTACAGGGAAGGCAAGGAAAGTAGGCCTACTAGTGATTTCTAAATGAACTACAACTCGATTATGAAAATTTGTCCCAAACTTTTCATGTTAGGCTGTAAACTAACAAAACCAACATTCCGACAAGAACAAATATACAAACTTGGCAGAAGTAAATATACTCAACATAAAGGAGATACATGATTTAATGTCTTGAATACCTTGATCAAATTTGGATCCGGTATCAAGAATGCTCGCAGGCCTACACATAAACGTCATGTGTATACAACATTTTTTTAAAAGAGTTAATTTCTATGTCAGTCTTTCTCAAGATTTCTAGCAAATGTGAACCTTCTTTAACTGGGTCTGCATCAGGACGCTAATGGACGACAAAAGGCACATTCTAATGCAATAATTAGCACAACCTGCCTATTGTCGGTAATATCAAGACGTAGAGGAATGCTAATAATTTTTGCATGACCAGTATCATTATCCAAAACTATCCACATAAATGAATATTAATAGATGCATATTAACAAACATTGATATTCATTACATTACCACTGAGTAAATATAATGGATATCTGTCTCCTTACATTGCATGTCAGAATTGTTAATTAAAGGGATAATAACTCTTCGTTTCGGCCAAAAAATGAATTTTCCTGGGGTAAACAACAATTTTCCCATACTTACCAATGGTTAATGAATCCATTTTTACATTCAAAGTTAGTCCCTGTTTTTTTTCTAAAAAAAACAGAGTATAGCCATCAATGGAGGTCATGTGGTCTAAAGACAAGCTCAGATATCAGAAAAAAAAGCTATAATTGCCATTTTTGTGGTAAAACAGAATATATTATATTTCTATGAATTATTCACAATGTTTTTATTGTGAAATATAGATCTCATACGATGAGTTATTATCCCTTTAATAGCCTCGCATGTACCGGTAGTATGTTTACGCTATACCCCAGTATATCAGAATTGTAGTCATGAGCTTGAATTTATTGCTCTGGGTTGAATTAGGTCTGGGTATTTAGGAAAGTCGTTTTTCACTAAAGGGAGTTGATTTGTAGAATAAAAAGATATTCTTTAGTGGAAGATAAACCTTGTGAGCGAGGAGGTCATCTGTAACAATTGGTTGTGAAAGCTATCTCTGCGTCACCAGGGTTACAATTGTCAACAATCTACGGGTGCCTTGTTATCGATATTTACTTTTCACATATTAGATGCACCATAAGTTACTAAAGGTAAATCCCCGACATGAGTCGAATATGTTAATATGGATCATGGATTTTGTGTGTGAAATATTATGAGGGCACCGGAGGAAGTCTCATGGCGTAATCAATAGAATTATGCAGAGCCATTCTACCCTCTACCGGTACGCAACAGGTACAAGGGCCACAGAGTGATTTTTCACTGGATATACAGTATTAGCTAATTACAATTTATGCGCACTTTTCCGTACAGCAGAGAATTGTGTCATGACATATCTGTGAATATCTAGATACATACTTGTGAATATCTAGCATTATATCAATCTGTGGATCTGGTGAAGGGCAGAGCAAATCCTGTCCAGAAATCTCTGAAGCAGACGCCTCGTTATCTTCGGAGCGGGAGTAGATATTAATATAAAATGAAATCCGTGGAATATCAAAATAGAGATCTTTGATTTGGGCGAATTTTTCTCAGTCGATGAACTCGAGTCTTATCAGTCTGATAAAGTTAGTGCACATATAGGACTACCCTCTGCATTTGCACTAAACTTTACCTCCCCATTTTGTTACGTAGACAAATACGTGTACAATGTATCCTGTTTAGTATCAAAACACAATCGTCTTTTACTGAAATGGCAAAAGATGGTTAAAGCCCTTCTTACACCAATGACATACAATGTGCCGATAGATGAATATACATGTAGGCACCGATCCAAAACGGCTAACTTCGAATTCATCTATGGGGCTATTGCTGATATATCTTTGCAGGTCAAATATGTGTAAGTTTTCGTCTAAAAGTCAGACTGATTTTTTTTTTACTAAAGTCCTATTGTGAAACTGGCCCAAAAACCTGAAAAATCGGCCACTTACCTGTTGCAGAAGCCTCTTCCTCACTAGACATATTGTTATTGTGTGTAATAGTAAAGAGAGGACGACGTGTAGTTAGTTTGGTACCTGTGTCGTGAATATGGGTCACCTGTAGAAAGTAATTATTTATAATTGCTTCCTAAAGTATACGTACTAGTAGGCCTAAACCAGCTTACAAAAACACCTGGCCTTATTCGTTATACAGAATAAGAAACAGATTTTATTGTTGATAAAACAAAATAATGCATTTGTTTAATGAAAATCTGCAATTGGGGGCTCATGTACCTCCATAACAAAAACATTTTAACCGAAATGACGGCACGTGATCGTAGCCTATACACTCGTGGTCAACTTTGCCAAATTTTCGCGATAAAATCTTGTTCAGGGATGGAGTTACGCCTTCCGACTGCAATCTCACCTCAAAATAGATAGGTGTTAAATTGACGATTAAAGCTAAAATGAGTTCCCTATGCTACTGGTAACATTGCAACGAGAATTATAAAAGCCGATGTTTTATATTTTCGATGTTTTTTATTGTTTTAATCCAACACAAAGATAGATACATTATTGAATAATTAGATGCAGGAAAAACCTCATTTTCGGTATCTGGATGATAATGAAGGGTTATAACATCCTTAACATTGAGGTTATAATGAAGACAGTGAGAAAGAAGACTTCGATTCGCTCATAAAAGAGTAATAACTTCCGCCATTAACGATCTACGATATTAGTCGTAGAGTTTCTAGAGGCCCAGCAAATATGAATGAAGATTAAGTGCACACAACGTGTTTTAGATCATTCAAAACCTCTGACAAGTGCTCTCTGGCCTGAAGTGACATGTGGCCGCCATCTTTGGAACTGCCATGACCTGCCTCTTAGTTCCAACCAACCTCATATACTTTTAGGTGAGTAAGATGCAGGCGGGCTTTGCACAGCGAGTGAGGACAATTTTGTCTTCGTTTTTACACAATGAAACAGATGACAAGAAAAAGGAACTGAAAAATGGACATGCCGTGTAAGTATAAAAATAAGCAAAGAATTGATTGTGTTGTGATCGCATAGAAACATCGATATAATGATTATTGATGGTTCTCTTTTCACTGCGAACTTCCTGTTGTTAGTAACTAACTTAAAATTGAATTGAAACAGTAAGTTTAGTGTAAGTAGTATTTGAGTGTTTCTTGTTTGTCCCATTATTTTTATCGATATGATTTTTAAATTGTAATAAACCTTGGAATACATACTAGTATCAAGGATAAGACTGTTGTACGTTATTAATGCCGTAGCGTGCACTGTGTTGGTAAGTCGTAATTTTTAATCTTTATGGAGTAATCATAATCTGCGTCTCTAGCTCTTACTCTTAGTGTCGTTATACTAGAACTTCGTGGTATATGATATAAAATTACTGCGATCACTCAGCTTTGAAGCTATCCTCTGCTGAATATAACGCCATTTTCTCGGTGTGACTGAAATGCGCAATACACCGCAATACAGCGCAACACAGTGCAATACACTTCAAAAATCAAATCCAGTTGCAATTACACAAAAAGAAATGACCATTCCCAGCAAAGTAGGGTGATATAAAAACAACCTATATTACTAGGTAAGCAATATCGTTGATATAACTTAACTAATCAGCAAGACTTTAATATTGTCCAGTTGGCAGCCATGTTGGCGAGTGGCTTTTCTTGGATATATTACTGGCCAAGAAGAGCTACTCTCCAACATGGCGGCTGACAAACATTGAAAAAATTGTCAAGTTTTATCAGCAATATTAATTACTATGTACTTTATTTTGCTTTTAAATCACCCTATTTTATTTGAAATTACACTTTCCTGTGTGCACTTGCAACTGGGCTTGTGTTATCAAGTGTATTGCGCTGTGTTGCGCTGTATTGCAGTGTATTGCGCATTTCAGTCACACCCCCATTTTCTATAATTTAACTAGAGAAGAAGGAGAGTCTCCTGCTCCAAGCAGCTCACCCTGTGAGGAGGGTGTCACAGCCAGATCTGCTGAGGTCCAGCTGCCCACACATGCCAGGGACAGGACTGCTTACTTCCACAGAGTGGAAACATACTCAATATCCTTGTAAACACACTGTGGAGACAGGGACATGTAGTTGTTATAATAATGATAAGGACAGTATTGTTCATTTAGCAAGAAATGTTTTTTGCTGTTATTGTTGTTGTTTTGTCTCTCTACAAAAATATATCTGATTGAGTAATTTAAAAATAATAATTGTTTATACAAAGTAATTAAGAATATGTTAAAATCAATTGATATTAAATATTATACATGTATATTATTTGTTTGATATGCATATGAATATTACTTTAATCATTTTTGTTTTATAATATTGTCTAGTGTGAGTGGGGAAAAGAAAAAAGGAACTGGGCTTGCTAAGTTTTTCTTAAAATTAGTGAAACCGTTTATATATATATATATATATATATATATATATATATATATATATATATATATATATACACAGATGTTTCCTTATCACATTGTAAGCTGTGAGCTGGTTTGCTAAACCTCCATCTCTCTGCCCTCTGCAGTGTGCCAGGTATGGCTGGCAGAACGTGGACACAGATATGTTACGATGTGTCAGTTGTAAGGCAGTGCTCTGTGCCTCTCTACCCAAGACTTATGATCATGATGTTTGTGAGTATACTTGATTTTTTGTAAGCAAACAGATTTGGTGTAGCAGTTCTGAGTGTTATAATACAGAAATTAAATACTGGCAGAGATATATCATTTCACCAGAAGTGCCCAGTAAGTATGTGAAGATTAACTTACTTTATTTCATGACAGAGGTTCTGTTTTGCATTGAAAGTTGTTTGCAGGTATATGTCATAACTACAGAATAGTACATTTAACATTCAGATGATGAGAGTTGTAAAAAGATAGCAGAATCCCTGGTGTCTTCCCACAGAAAGATATGCCCCTGGCCTTCTAACCCAAGCCCAGGTATGGCACTTTATAGCTCACAGATTCTTTTTTCTGAGTGCATTTTTTCAACTCTTTGGAATGAATAAGAATGACATTATGTTTTTACCTATTATTTTCAAGAAATGTACATATCAAACTTATTCTTCTGGAAATTGATTGAGTGGAGAAAACCTTATTAATAAGACAATCATATCAATAATAGAATACAATAAAGGTTAAGTATAAAAAAGTGAAAGAAACTTGCTGTCCTTAGTATAAATTGATGATATTTTATTTCTACTTTTAGTCCACTTTATGTCCATTTTATATTCTGGGCGAGATGAAGCACTTGATGACCTTTTGTCACGACATCAAAACCTGAAGCAGCTGGGATCACAGCTTCCCAAACTTGATATACAGGCAGACCATGTAAGGGTATATTGGAGAGAGAGAGAGAGAGAGAGAGAGAGAGAGAGAGTTAACAAGTGGGGTAATAGAGAGAGAGTTAACAAGTGGGGGAAGAGAGAGAGAATGTATCATGTTGTATTATAATTCATTCATCATTGTTGCAGGAGCTAAGCGGTCCCAGTGTACAAAATCTTTTTAAGATTGTGAAGCAGCAAGGCAGCAGTGGAGGTTTTAATCTAGACTCAGCTCTCACAGATCAAGTAAGCTGTGTGCTGGCACTCTGTGGCTGGGACATAAGGTATACCAAATAGACTGTCTAAAATATGTAGCCATGCTTAACAGATTGTCATTCCTAGTATTTTAATAAGTATAATTTTTTTTTACAGTCAGTGTAGAGCAGATAGATTTTTGTTATTTCTTAACCAATTTATCAGTTTAATTAATTAGGTGTAAATTTTCTCAATTTCTATTTTTGATAACTAAGGTATATTGTAAGTGATAAACTTCAAATTATGAGCTGTTTTAGTCATTTCACAGCTTTATAGATCCTCAATTGCATAGAAATTCCTTAATGTAAAGATAGTTTACTTTTGTCTTTACTGTAGAATGCCAGCCCCTTTTATCAAATATGTTAGTATTTGGCAAGATGAATAATCTACAAACATTTTATATTTCACTTTATGGTTTTCTCTTAACTTTCAGTTCTTTGAAGAAGACGGATATCCTTATTTGTCATTTTTGCAGAAGGCAGATAGGTCTATGGAATTTTTTGTCCCATAATTCTTTAGAACAGGAAACAGATCAAAGCTCTCAGTCTGTGATAGAAAATGGCAGCCATTCCAAGAAAGAAGGTAGCGCTAGTCCAAGTCCAAAGAAAAGGAAGTTTTTGGCAAGTATAAGAAATATATGTGAAACTTTAAATTTTATTGTAATATAATACTCTCCTTTGTCATCTACAGAGAAATGTTGTGATGATTTATTGAATGGGTACTGAAGATTAAGTAAATGTATCCCTTTAAAATTTGAATGATGCATTTGAAGTGTATTATTTTTTTAAATTCAGTATTGAGTAAATATGTTAACAAAAAATACTTAAGCATCAAAATATTGAAGCCTGATTGTAAAGAATGCGGTTTGTGCTGAACTTCAATGGGAAATATACGCCACTCAATTTAATTTAGTTACAGTTAATTTAATTTTGGCTTTATGATGATTTCACAGTTAAAGAACACATTGTGATGCCATTCTTTATTATCCAGAATGACTCCATAGCAAAGACTTCCTTCAACCCCATTGGTGAACACAGATCTTGGTGTCCGTGGATAACGAGCACTCAGCAAGACAAGAGCAATTCACAGAAATCTGACCAAAGAGAGGTGGTGTCTAGCTATGTAGGTGATGAAGATAGTAGGCCGGGCTGGAAGAGACTTCTAGATTGGCTTGTTCCTAATTCTGCAAGCACAGATAAACTGACTCCTAAATTTGTGAGAAATGTGAAAACGGTAGGGTCAAGAACAATGGTTTAATGATATATAGTTTTTATAGTAGTTTTTTTTATTTATCTTTGCAGTTTAAGCTTTTATAGGCATATGTAAACTGAGAAGCATGTGTAGCATAGTTTTGAGGCATGAATTATTATTATTATTATTATTATTATTATAACAAATATCATCAACTGATGTGCCATGACCAACCTATAAAATTAAAAATCACTGTCACGAGTCTTTGATTAACAGAGATATGGGTCACAGAAAGGATAAATTACACGGTGTATCTATACATATTATCGTCACTGTACACATTGTCGTCACCATGCACTTGTCACTGTAACAGCAGTTAATGGAAAATTAATTGACTTATTATTCTTAAACTTATTAGAGTGACTTATAATATTAAAATATGGATCAAATTTGAATGTTAGCCTTATTGGACCATTTTTACATAAAATAATTTCCCAAGTTTTCATTTTTTCTATCCACTTTTCAAAAATGTTTCAATGCAGACAAAATTAAACAGAAACTGTATCACATAATGTTTGAGAACTAACAGGAATGATTTATAGGACTAAACTACAGATCAAGTGAAATCATCATGATTGGATTATTTTTGTAGACATTATGTTTATTAAATTTATTTATTACTTTTTTGTAAATAAGTGTTTTTTTTTTCTATGAATTTCTCCAAAATGCTGCACTCTCTTCTGCTGTAGTGACCATTTATGGAAAACCATGTCAGTTCTCAAACTAACAGAAAAGAAACCTAGGACTAAGGACAGCTTGAGATGGAAAACCTGATTGGATTCTTTTGCTGGAAGTAATGCAGTTATTGTGAAATGCACATTTTTTGCACATCTTGGCATTTTCAGTGTGGGACTTAGTACTCCCATGGGCATAAAGTTGTATGGTAGTTACATTTACTGAATGCCCATGATATACATAGTGGGTAAATAAACATTGGTGGTGATTATGCAGTTCATCATTATGTAAAATTGCATCATAACTGACAAAAATCCCCATTTGGTGGATGGTCTGAAAGGGAAACTGTTTTACTTATTATTTTCTAACTAACAAGAATGATCTTAGGATTGACATGTACCTCAAATTGGCAAACCAGCTTGATAAGATTATTTTCTTAAATTTGTGAAATTTTTGAGAAATGGCTCTTAAGAGAAATGGCACTCATGAGCCTGAAGCCTTATGCTAGCTCCATATTATTAACATCCCTGTTGTGCATGTTTAAATTTTGGTTTGGATTTTGCTGTTAAGCATTATGTAATATTGCATCAAATTGACAGATAACATATTATGTGCATCATTTTCTGCTTTTATGTCTGTACATTTGACAGCTTTGCTGCCTTGTTGTTTGTAAGTTATCTGTATCAGCTGAGATTGTCCTATTGTAAGAGCTAATTCAGGGTTGATGCTGGGACAGCCAAAATATAAACTGTGATGACAAGTGTCTGTTTTGGTCATCCTTGAAATTGTAAATGCTACTTATATAGTTTATCTGATTGTTAACTTGCATGGCACTATTTACAACTCAAATTCCCTTAAAATGAAAACCTTCTTACACATATATATTTTTTCACCTACTTTACTTGGCAGGGATTGAAGAATTATTACTATTTTTGCAGACACCTCCCAGTGAAGGCCTTAAAAATATCCGAAAGGTTCTACATGACTGGTCTTCTCCAACGCTAGGAAAACTGTGATGAAGATTTGTAAGCTGTTTAATTAGGCCTCAGAACCATTTGATCAACAGAAATGAAGTGTGTAGTTTCACTGTAGTTGGTTGTCTTCAACACATGGATGTGTCAGCCAGTATTACCTTCAAGCAGGGATATTGATGAAGCATGTGACACTCAGCCTTCTGTTTAACTCATTCCAGTTAAAATATGAGGAAGTAGTGTTATTGAAGAAGCTCAACTGATCCAGTTATCCCTGGAATTTCTAGAAAGTACCCGAGTGTATTGAAGGTTTGTGCTTACATGCGTCAAGCTTCATATGGATTTTCTTGCAACACAGTACTTTGGATTTGTCATGAATTCGAGTGTTGACATTCAGTTTTGCTCAGTTTTTTGTGGCAGACTTTTCCAGTCTTGAAGTAACCTCATTACTGTTACAAAAAATTTTAACAAGATTTTGCCCCCATTTTCTTATCTTCATTTCATTAAGATTCTTTATTTTTATTTTAGTCTCATTTAAAGACTGCGGTCAAAGTCAAAGTAAGTGGGGCAAAGTAATTGCATTTAAGTGCTGTGAAATATATTAAAAGCTTTCTGGTAAGAATAAAATTTTTAATTATGACAGAAAGGCACAATTTATGTGGACTTGTCACTTCCCATATCAAGAAGACTCGGGGGGGGGGGGGGGGGGGGGTTCCAAATATGGTAGTTTAGGCCAAGTCGGTAATACGATTAAACCAGTTTTACTTTTTTATTGGCAACTTTTAGATTATACATTATACAAAATTTGCTTACACTGATATTTTATATTATGTATATTAATATAAATTAAAAATATATTACAATGTACAAAAGCATCAAGCATGTCAATTTAACCAAATACAGCAATGCACTAGGCTCATGATAGTGCTCCACTACTGAAGGGCAAGTGATAAATAGAATACACTAAAAATCAACACAGCTGAGTTATATACAACACACCAACCAAAACCACCTTTTCAAGTGAAAAACACTTAAACACAACACTTGTGTTCAAATCTACTCATTCTTGACACTAAGGCCAGTATGTAAAATACAATTATCTTGGGCACCTTCAGTACTATGTAGAAAAGTTGTTCATTGTACTTAATTCAGACAAGCTTTATTTATTGCCTTTCCAAAACATTATTTTGATGATTATGCTTGAAGGAAAAAAAAAAGAGGACATAAGCTCCGAGAAGCAACTTTGATTCATGGAAGTGTTTTTGAGAGAATTGGAAATGATGTATCTTTCACAAACAACGATAAACTATTAAAATAATGGATTTAGTAATAATTTTCTTTTTTTGTAATACTGAGACACCATTCTCTAAAGGAAGAATGGAAAACTGGATGCTTGTCTTGATCCGTACCTTATATCTTTCACTGATCAGTACACTTCCACAAATTGCACAAACATTGCAATGCTTACTTGGTGAAATTCTGCAAAATTATGGAAACTTCACAAAATGTTAACACCATCAATGGGACTGTGATTTAAACCATGAGTGACTCAAACATTGATGCAAAACCTTGAAAAGATATCAAGTTAATGTGCAGATATGATAGTTTCCTACTGAACAATAAAGGGTGGTAATGGGCACAAGTGAAAGAGGAAGTTGACCAACTTTCCAAACACTTTTCCTCAAAACTACCAATACACAGCCTAACACTACTATGAGGGTTAAAGGACTCAATGACAATTAAAATCATTCTCCAAAACAGATGATGCCTTGGTTATTCTAAAATAAAATGTAACACCACAGTATTATTACCAATTAACATTTTCATAAAACTTAGAAAATGCCACTGTACCACCTTTCTAGGGTGACGCTAAATAAAACACTTTCACCTGGCTTAAAATAATTCTTCCTTAACTTAAAAACAGAGCATCTAATCCTGTACACCATTTGTCTAGTTGGAGAAGAAAAGCAGCATTTCAAACATGACCATAAGTGTAATAGAGACTTCTTCAGACATCTTTTTGACTACTTAAATATAATTATGTTATATATGGACTATTTACATTATGCTTATACATATGAACTATGTATACATATCTGTATTTATATATATATATATATAGCTTTAATTTTAAAAAAAGTCTGTTTTGAGTCTATACATCCTGGTGTCATAGTTCCATGTCCTGTGCTTCATCCTCAGAGAAGTCACTCATTGAACTCTCACTAGACGAGGAGTTGTCCTCCTGTAACTCCCTCAGAGCTTCTTCTGTAGCATATTTCTTCACATATTCTGAATACGTATAAAGAAAATGTATGTTATTTTAATTTTTAATATGAATTCAAACAGACTAGAAAAGATTTCCAACTTCCTTTTTTTTACCATATTGGTCAGGTAAGTAAAATATATATAATATTAAATGTGAAACCAAGCCCCTGGCTGCAATACAAGTGTTTTGACAGCATGAAGCGTAGCTGTGAATGCGCTGTGCATAATCATCCCCTCCATCATACACTTTCTGAAGTAATAGAATTTCTCTTCTGCTGCTGCTGCTGTTTATTTTCTTCAAGCACTGACCAGAAATGAATCTTGCATAACTTTTTTTCCTACTGACAGATCTTAAGTGAAAATAATTGAATTTCACGAGTTTCAAGAAAAGAAATCTGACTTTATGTACATTTCAGAAATTCTTGACAAGACATTTTTATGTCAATAATTTTTCTCATAAAAAAGGAATAAGGAATTATAGTCATATTAAGAAACTGAAACCAGGAACAAGCTTAGCTACAAATAATGTTTCACATTTTAAAGAACACGCTTAAAGTTAAATTGAAAAACTGAGAAAAACACCCAAGACAGAAGTCCAATCTTATTACTGTACACAATATCCCAGTGTTGGTTCTTTTTTATATGGATTTGATTTTGTAGATCTATACAAAGTACAAGATTTTTTTTTCAATATTCAATTTGATAAACAAATCTTTAACAGATGCACTGTCAGTCAATATCTTGCATAATATTATATTCTGCTCTGACTTGAGGTTCATTTTAATCCTATTACCTTGAACTTTTTTCTTATATTCTTCTGGTTTGTGAAGATACATGGCGGCAGCGTCACCATTCAGTGGGTCTATTGGGTTTGGGTAGGACAGCAATTGAGGCAAAAACGAATCAAATATATTGCTCAGATCTGAAAAGTAAATAATACATAATTTAATGATTATCATTATTTTTATCATTACTAAATTTAAGCCTTTATTCATGTGAATTTAGGCAGTCAATCAATACTGACTTCTGCATGCACAACACACTTTACTGATGCCACATCATTTATATAGAATTTTTATAACTGATACATAAAGTACATAAAGTTTTCCATTCTTGTGGAATCACATTCAGATACAATAATTTTTATGGACTTGAACTATGTAACTGAATATCCAGCCATCATCTTTGTCTGCCCAAAACCAACAACTCTCGTGGCAGTGCTGTGGTCTTACCATATAAAGCAGTCCAGGCCTGATTGATGACATCTAAACACACTGTTCCAGATCTGAAATGTAAGATTACAATGTGACATTAATTTAGAAGGAACACACACACACACACACACACACACACACAATCACTATGGATGAGTGAGAGTAATACCCCTATTCCACATGGACTACGGATACTACCAACTGCCAGGAATTAATAAATCCCACGGTTCTTACTTTAATCATTATTAATTCTTTAAGCTCTTACTCAGTGCCGATCTACTGGCCAAACAAACTTTGAGCCAAGTCAAGATATACAAGGCAAATTGTTAAATTCCCTAATATTTCTAGAAAAGGAACAACCAAACAAATATCAGCCATTAGCAGAATGTAGTAGCTTAGGTGACCCAGATGGATAATTACTAGTAGGTGAAAATGTTGAACAGACAGCTACAAATATGCACCGACGTTTGTCATCATGCCAAGGTTCAAAACTAACATGAAAATCACATCAAGTTGTCAGCTCTTCTGAGTTTCATGATAGTGCTCCACTGGTCTTTTAATAACATATTTAACAGTTCCTTTCATCCATACTTACACTTCATCAATATTTGGATGGTATATTCTGTTCATAAAACCTGGAAGAATATAAAGAAAATTGTCCTATATATCAATTGAAACTTTTTACCATAACTGCAGGTTTCAGTTACCATTTCGCCTTGTTAATACATTTATAATTATCAATTAAGTAACTTTAAGCTACATTATTTCAACTTAAGTATTCTTTATTAAAGACACAGTAGGTTAACCCATGGCTGACTGAAACAGCCAATGTAAATGCATTTTTATCATATATGTATTCCATATCAGGGGACTACTTGCCAGCTACTATGAAATTATTGCAAGAATAGAGTGGAAAACCCCTGTATAACCCTGCCATGAAGTACACAGTACACAATGTACATAAACTTGAATTCCAGTCACATCTTGAACAATCCACACTGCCTGGCCAGCTTACCTATAGATGGGGACTTGAATGGATACTTATCAGGTAAATCAACACGTACTTTCCACACACCACCTTCATATGCACCTGGAACAAAAAATGGGAATGCTAGGTCTAGTTACCACATTATAGAAAACCAGTCTTAAAAGAGTAAATTAATTTCAAACAACCCAGACCAAGTACTATGACATGAACTTGCACAAATGCAGATATATACATAATGAAACACACACACATATCCACACACACATTTCGTAACATTTATGTAGCATATCAATATAAATCATGTAAATTAAAAGTTTTGTTTCTATTGTTCTATCAAATTCATATGTGACAGGATATAAACACCTTTCCTGGCATAATTAACACCACATAAAAACTCAAAAGTAATTTCTACAACAATATAAATGTATATGATTATTTAAATATCTTTTTTTTTGGGGGGGTGGGGGGGGAGGGGAATATGAAACAATACCCTTTGGTATTTCTCAAAGGTATACTTTTTGAATCTACATGGTGGGATTTGTGGCACAACTATGACCCCATTCAGAATGAAAGATTCGAGTGCAAACTGGTCCAAGGTTCAAATATGGCGGACCCTACATAAGAGGAAGACCGCTTAATTCAGTTATGGTCTCTCTGCCTCTTACGTACACCCCTTCCCAAGTGTCGTCCCTGCAGGGGCACAGTCGCTAAATCTTGGCTCCATTCAACCGGAAGCTACTTGCGAAAAATTAAGTGTGCACGCCCATCACTACTTGGAAATTAGTCAATCCCCATTTCATTGAAGGGTTTACAACTTGTTACTGACATGTCATTTTCAATTATAGCTGATCATTTTGGAAGACAAATCAAACTACTAGTACTGATATTGAATAGGACTATAATGATCAGAATACTTTTAATATACCGTTTAAATATTATGATCACTTAAATTAATACAATGAATAATTGTAATATAGATGTTAGGAATATGTAACTTACATAAGGCTTCAGGCCCATGAGGGTTAAAGTTTACACTTTGAAAATGACACAATGAGAAATATGAAAATATCACAGAAAATTCTAAAACCATGAGTGCTGCCAGCGTACACGCTGGTGGTACTAATAATCCAATCATGCTGGTTTTCCAATATGAGCTGTATGTCAGTCCTAAGAATCATTCTTGTAAGCTACAAAATAATATAAATCACAGTTTTCCTTTCATAACATTTGTGGAGGTAGTGCACAAAGTCGGTTTTTACTCAATTTTAATGCAACATTACATAATGATTAACAGCTTAATCACCACTGATTTTTAATCATCTACTATACTTATCATGGACATTTAGAAAATATAACTACAAATTGGCTTCATACCCGTGGGGTTTTAATTCACACACTGAAAATGCCAATATGTGAAAAATTTACATTTCACAAATGACTGAATAACTTCCAGACAAAGACACCAATTAGACTGATTTTCCAGTTCAAGCTGTATAATAGTCCTGTTTCTTTTTCTGTAAATTTTAGAATAATAAGGGGCATGGTTTTCCTTAACCCAATAGGTACCGGTGTAACATGAAAATCTGACTCCCCCAGTCAAAATTTCATACCGAAAATTTGACCCCCCCCCCCCCCCCCCCCCCCCAAACAAATATTTATAAAATTTATTTTACTTGAGTATATGACTTTTAACTTGTAGTATGCATAATGGAGGATACACTGGCACTTTTTGTTAGTTTGCAAGTGAAAATTTTCATGAGAAAAAAAGAAAATTTAAAATGTGTATTATACCACCCAAAAATAAATTCATTTAAAACTAAAAAAGCATAACTTCAAGAAAAGTAACCCAATCAGGCTGGTTTTCGAACTCAATCTGTATTTTAGTAATAGTGATCACTCCTGCAGGTTTGACGTCAATAGATCAACTGTTTTTCCACTTAATGTGTTATCTGTTGTTGCTGAAAAGGGGGTAAAAAAACGCATGACTTTTGAAAAATGGACCGATCAAACTGATTCCTAAATTTGACCTGCATTTTTTTGAAAATTCATCAGTTCTGTAAGTTTGAAGACATTGTAAAATGGTTTTCCACTTATCATGTTATCTCTGAAATTGAACATGGCGACGGCCTGGCAAAGGTGATGAGAGATGCAGGTGACGGCTATACAAAATACTGTGTCTGTACAAAATAAAACATGCCAAATCCAGGTTAAAGTAATATGGGTGAAAAATGTAATTAATACCCATAATGGTTTTGTTAAAATTAAAAATAAAGTGACTGAAATTTGAATTTTTATAGATTTCAGCAATATTTTTATAACACATGAATAATATCTAACGTTTTGAATTGTTACAAGAACTTCCTATTTCCAGATACATTTATCCTAAGGTACTAAGATTTTCCAAAGTGACAAATCAATAAAAAACATTATAATATATAAAGACATCCAGTATAACCACGTCTATACTTACTTCCTTGGGGCCCATAGAACTTGACAACAAATTCATTTAGTCCACTGAGGATGGTGACTTCATATTTGCTTTCTATTCTGAACTGTAGTTAAGAATATTATTAAACAACCTAAACAATGCAACAAAATCCACTAATAATGCAACACTTGCATCTGTACATGTATATGATTATGTGTGCGTATGCACTATTATCTTTGAGAACATGTGTGTGTTCGTTGTCTCTGTGTGTGTGTGTGTGTGTGAGAGAGAGAGAGAGAAGAAAGAGAGAGTTATCAATCAAGTACCAAACTGAAAATCACTTTGGTCTAAATAAAAATTGCACAAGTTGGCATTTTAATGTAACGAAATCAACATTGTGATATCAAGATGACAGTGTGTGCAACATAACAAACACAGACATTATGTTTCACCTGTGTATGTACTAGTGCTGTTATCACTATCTTAGTCAAACGTGGTGATGCCGAAACAGTCTACTTCATGTTTGCTTTGCACTTCCACACATGTCCCCAGTAAACCTTCTGCCTCACAAATAACTGTGCAGAATCAATGAGCAAGCAAATGCCACTCATCAAACCCAAGGTTCTGATAACACAATGTTATCTCACTTATACCAAAGCTAATGCTTCAAACAATAAGATAATTGCATTTGTATTTGGCATATGTATGAAAACAAAAAACAGCCATGTCAAACCATATAATTTACACATTCTGAAAAATTGACAAGAAGGTCCAAACAAAATTGAACTGGCCACAGACATAGAACCTATGGCTAACGTCGCATACTCTGTTATGTATAACAATTGGACAAACTACTAGAAAATGTTTTGTATCTTGAATAAAATACACACAATCATATATGCATCTGCGTAAATATAAACACATACAGTATACCGTATATGTGTAATATTATTATACACCTAGGAACCCACTAATGCACACATGCACATATTTATGTAGGCACACACATACCAATCAATATACATATTTGCATGTCCACAATTCTGGGTAACAGCAGGGGCTGATCATCTTTGAAAGTATGTAAAAATATTCCTATGCGTTATATTACAATGGGGGCGCTTTCATGTGAAAGGGGTGGATTTGTCTTATTATAACAGATAATTTTATGTTTCCAAGCATTGCTGTGTATTTTAAACTTTTTAATTCTTAGCTGAAAATGACCTAAAACAGCGCTTGAATCTGGGACACAGACATACCAGTCAGTTTTACAGCTGTATATTGTGGAAAAGAAAATTTTCAAAAAATTGTCACTTTTTTGGTCATATCCAGGATCATTTAGGACACATTAAGAAAAACAATAATTGCTCTTCATCACAAATTTTCATGGATGATGAAAACAGGTTGTTGCGGGTTACTATTGTTTCTGTTTTCAACTTCAGTACAAAATCTCCCATACACGTGAACCATACATATCATTCAATTTTGGGATTTAAATATTTGAAATACAGTCTGCTTTTCATAAAACAACAATGTGTAAGGAAATCCTGTCATCTGAGCGGGTAATCACAGATGTTATGACCCAATCCTGTTTCGTTTCCTCCAGACTCGCAAGACAACGAAACCACAGCTAACGTGTAGTTTCGTTTTCCCATTCAGATTTGGCCCAAGGACTTAGCTTAAAGAGAATTTCATTGATGATGTAACAACACAGTCACATGAATATTAAATTAGACCAATTAAATTAGCTTTACTCGGTCCCCACTTTTTGGCTTGTAACTCACGAAAATTGACTTCATGTAATTGCTGTTTAACTGCTGATTTAGGATCGCAGTGAGCTTTCCCAACTCTATAAAGTTAAGTGTACTCTTCCCTGATAATTTTTATATGTGTTTAATATGATGCTTATTCTAAGCACAAAGCATGCTCACAAGATCGGCTCCATGTTGCCCACGTCCTATGTTGTTGTTACCCAGTATCGTGGACGTGCAGATATCTAAGTCAAGTAAGTGAATAATCCACTATGCAAACACCAAATGGGGGAAATCTATTTTGCAAAATATAGGTCTTTATAACGTGCAGATACCCCTTAAATAAAATACCTACAATAGACGAGGTGGCAATCACATAGGCCGCATTCACATCGAGTTGAGCCATGGCTCTACAAAGCCACGACCTAAATATGGCGGATGTACATGAAAGGAAAACCGCCTAATCTTTTGATAGTCTCTCCGCCTCTCACACGCCTCCCCATGCGTAGTCCCTGTGAGGGTACAGTCATTAAATCTCGGCTCCATTGGGAAGACACATGGGGAGGCGTGTAAGAGGCAGGGAGACTATTAAAAGATTTGGCCGTTTTCCTTTCATGTACGTCCGCCATATTTAGGTTGTGGCTTTGAAGAGCCATGGCTCAACTCGATGTGAATGTGGCCATATTGTCACGTTTGGTGCTGGAGCAGCTATCCACCTTTTGTGCACAGCACCAGAACCAGAGCCTGGACACACCATCAGATAGGGCCTATAATCATACTAACTATGCAATAGGAACTGAACAGTTACAAGTTCAGCAGCAGACTGTACACCACATCAGATAGGCCGCATTCAGAAAAGTGGACTTACTAGTCCAAGGGTCAAATATGGCCAACCCACTTGAATACTTCCCCACGGGGAATCTATTCAGTGTCTTTTAGCTGATTCTACAGCAAGCTTTTTAATGGGTCGCCATATTTGACCTGCGGACAAGTTAGTCAACTGTTCTGAATGTGGCCATACAGGAATGTAGGCATCTGCAGTTTGAGCAGGGGGCAGTGCAGCTTAGGTGATGCCAAATGCCATTAAGTGCTGACCAACATTTCACTTTGTTAACTAAGCTGAAGAACACGGTGTCACTAGAATAGTTCTGTGTACAGCTGTGGCAAGGTGCCATATACAATAACTATGTACATGTACAGAGTGAACAGACTCAGACTATACATGCACATATGCATGCTTAAGGTGCATGGCTTTTTTATAACACATACACAGCAAGACAGCCTTGCCCTGAATATTAATTCAAGTATGAAATTTACTTAAATAAAGCCTTGTAATATCTTGGTCATTGTAAAATCCAGCATATTTCTCGACACTTTCCTTTATATCAAAACGTGTAATCTTTCAAAGGGAAGAAAATTAACTTGGCTGCAATCAGCAACACACTAGCGCATTGTTTTCATCTCCATTCAGCTTTCAGCAGGGGCTGGGAGAGATTGGTTTTGCATTTTACTGGGATGGGAATACAGTAATCACTGAAATAGAGAGAAAACCTACATTTTCTCTCCTGAATTTCACCTGAACGCTATTTAAGAGCTGCTCTTTTCTTTCTTTTTTGACAGTCCAGCTAACTTTCTTTCACACACACACACACGCACGCACGCACGCACACACACACACACATTTATATATAAAGAACTATATCAAATACCCATTCCTGATTCTAATGGATGGAAAGCCAAAATACAAGTTTGCTCAATATCTTTTAAATTACCTATGAACTTGAAGTGAGTGTGGATTCCCTATCATTCATGTAAACCACTTCTACTAGTTTTTTTATTAATAGACTCAAGTAAAGTTGACATGACAATGGATAAACAAAATTAATCATCAACTGAACTGCACTTTTTTCAAATTTTTGATATAAAAGTCCACAAAATGACACGGTAATGTAAGCAATGTAGGGCACATTATTGCTATGCATTCAATTAGCACAACTATTCAAATATTTCTTTTCCAATGTAGTCATATAAACACCAGCTTTTCTGTGTCCTACTTAATGCCAGTAGGGGACGTATTACATTTTTAAACTGATTGCATTTAGCGAGAGTCCCCGCAAAATTGGATAGACCTATGCAGACAGATAGGTTCAATGGGAATGAGCCTTTAGAAAAAATTCCAAAGACCAATATCTGGACTCCTTTGGATTTTTCCTAAAACTCACTTTCATTACTTACTCTCAATTTATCAATTCCAAAGAAGAACTCCACATGAAACACAGAAATCTTACAGTGGATTAGGTTTGAATATTACCAGCTAAAGAACAGACAAATCTTATTACAGTGTACTTGACTACAGTGCTGAAATACAGACAACAAATATTATAATTTCATGCACACACATGAAAAAAGCAAGCTCGTTAGATGAAAAAAATGCATGGATTTTATCAGCATATCAATCACATTCTATGTGTGTCTATGACTAAATGTACATGTGCTTTGCCATATGTAGGTATATCATCTATCCAATTAGGCATTACAATTATCACATCTGGCTACAGGTTAATACATAAAAAGGGAATGCCTCATTGGACAAGAAAACACCAGGACTCTAGCTGTTTTACAAGTTTAACCATGTAGTCAGAGATAGATATTGTTCTCACATCCCAGGGACACAAGTACCTAGGGTTAAGGCTTCAGATTCAAGGCAAAAGACATCAATTTTTCACACAAGGGACGTCTTGCCAGGAATAGGCCCACAAGCACCTGGTATATAATAAGGTATGATGATGTCACACCATTTCACCATTTATCATGCCCCGTCTTTATCCAGCAAACAATGCAGCATTAACTGCAGACACATGTCCATTTATTGTATATGTTGGTAATAACTGCTCTGATGGAAATACAAATAGCAAATTATCATGCAAAAACAAAAAATAAATAAATTTACACTGCAAAATTGTTGCAATTAAGATGTTATTGGCAAAATGATCTTTCCTAACATGCCGACTTGTCAACTTGGGAGGGTATTTGGAATGAATATATATCCAAAGTAGCTTCAACTGCAATTAATGAGTTTTGGAGTGGAGGGGGGGGGGGTTTGCGACGCAACAGATTGATCTAACATTTCATGCCATACATGTCGTTCCACTACACTATAATTTACTGTGTCAAACATTAAACACACAATCAAAAGATATAAAACTATATTCTTAGTAAGATTTCCCAACAAAATGTGACGCTATTCTTAAGTTGCTGCATACAGCTGAACGAGGTCGACATAAACTTAGCAGTTTAGTCGACACCTCGATCTCAGTTGGGCTAGGTCCAAGTTCATCAAAAGAATTCTCCCTTATCAAATGAAATAACGAGTAAGGATACAGTTTCACGACGTCTGTGTCCATTCGTCTCTTCCCTGGGCTCGGTGATGACATATCTTTAGCTGCGGAGTTACGTTTTTCGGATATTTTTTTTACACTTGGCCCCTCTTCGCAATAATAATAATAATAATGGCGGACGTATCTCCTGGGTGACGTCAACCTGTCACGTGACTGGTTGAGGTAGGTATTAGGAATTCATGTAAAAGCCTCTAATTAATAAAAATGGTACTGTAACTAAACTTTTCAGCGTTATTTAAGTTAATTTCATACTTGAGTTAATCAAATATGATCAAATATATTACATATATTAGCAGAATTTCTTTAAATATTCTGTGCAGGTCAAAGTTCAAATTTGATTGACAGCTGCAGGTCATCAGCTGTTCGATGTAAACAAATGCACGAGTTTCGTATGGTCTTCGTCTGCCGCATTAGCAGTAAGATCCTCTGCGATGGCACATCACTTAAAATACATAAATACCATGAAAATAATTGGATGTAATTGCATGCACATTGTAATATGCATTTCGGACGACGAAACACAAATTTTGTAATTTTCAAAGCACATATTAAACACATTCTCATTCAAATGTTGTTGTTATAGAGCCTACGCATCTACTGCAATATTCCATGTTTGTTTTTATTTCACTCCTGTCGCAATCGAAAGTTTATCTTCACTTAAAATTTTGTTTCTCATACGCTAAATCAATGTGGGTATTTTATGCATCTTTTTTTACTTAATATTACGAATATCATCAGGACATTCTCGTTTTTAGATGAACGTAGATAATGGAAGTAAATGCTACAGCCCTAAATGAGCTTTGTGAATCTACTCCATTAATTTTTTTTTTTTTTTAGAAAATAGTCGCTTTGCAAGAAAGGGGATATTCGTTTTTGTCGCAAATTTTCATTGAATCATACAAAAACATTTTATCTCTTGGTTTCGACCTTTGACAAGTACCCTGATTTTTCAATTCGATGGTGGTCAACTTTTTAACTTAAAAGGAAAACAACTGTTCGTTTTGGCCAAAAAAAAAGTGTCCTGGGGTAAACGACAATTTTCCCATCCCTGCCAATGGTTAATGAATCCATTTCTACATTCAAAGTTAGTCCCTGTTTTTTTTTCTAAAAATTTTGTTTTATTTTTTGTAATAATCTCTTAAGAGGTCACGTGGTCCGATGACAAGCACAGATTTCATAATAATTGCTATAACTGCCGTTTTGGTGGTAAAATAGAATGTATTATAGTTCTATTAGTTGTTTACATTCTATTTATTGTGAAATATAGATTTCATACGAAGAGTTGTTATCCCTTTAAGTACTTTCCCCCACAGATCTGACCTGTGCTCTTCCAATAAAGAATTGTCAACTTCACGCGCGGAAATTAAAAGCTAATGATATCGAGAAGAGATCTAGAAAAAACATTTGTCAGGTAGCCCCTGAGCCGACCCTTTTGCCGCATGGCAGTGTTTTTCAACTGTCTGGGAATCATAAACTAAAACTTGTGTTTGAGGAAATTCAATTATGAAAAAAAAAACATAATTAATAATAGGGCTTAATTCTAATTTATTGATCTCTAGAAAAGAATCAAAATGGACTAATAGAAAAGAAATATTCACTGAAGTACTATATACAACGTTCTCAGGCAAACAATGAGGTGGAAATATGTTTTCATATCAATTTAGACAGCCGTGTAAATTTTTGAATAATGACCTACCTATATATAGGTGAGTTACGTCAGTAATGCTGCCATTTTGTGTAATATTTGCATAATTCTGACTTGTCCCGTTATTTTGCTGTTTTATACAATTTTATCCATCAAGAACTCAACAGTAATTAAAAACTGATCTAATACAGTTCGGAAAATATTTCACAAAATGTGTGCATAACTCTAGGAGTCTCTTTCTAGTGAAATGATCTTTAAGGAATAAATGCAGACGAAGTTACAGTTATTCTAGGTACTAGTTAATCAATTCGCCACAAGTAATAACAGTTTTCACCCCACGTTTTGAGTCAACTGTAAAATTTCCTACAGCTAGACTACATGTAGCACATGCTATTTTAAATCGGTTCAATGACGTTGATAAATCCGAAAATAGTTGAAAATCAGCATTATGACTTTGAACTCAGGGGGATATATTTACAAACTGCATGGCTTATTCTCAGAATCAGTGTTGCTGTGATTGGATATTAGACCTACATTTTCTTCCAACTTAGCTTGCACTGGTACGGTAACAACCAATAAAGCCATATAGCACGCTATGAAACGAAACATGCACCCGATATTTCGGAGAATACCCAAAGAATGTGGGTGAATGACTTCGTGTAGATTCATTTCTATCGAATAGGCATGAAAATGTAATATAAATAAATGGTTTTCACTTGGTACTGGTGTTGATTTGGCGCACAGGTTTACTGTGAGGCCACCATAACGGCTTCTGTGGATTTTCTATTTTCTTCTTTTTCTTATTCACCACCACCGCGTGGATGACTTCCTGAAGTTTGTCATTTTTCAGTCTTTTCTTGGGCGGAGCAGGTGGCTGCACCGGCTGGATGACTGGCGGTGGGGGCGGGGCGCGTGGTGTCGTCTGCTGAGACGATGGCGGACTGTCCTCAATCACGTGGATCTCATTGCGTATAACCTAAACGACAAGAAGAATTTTTGGTGCTAACACATCAAGTTCCATTAGTTCATTAGAAATAAATAAAATAATGATACTTTATTCTGTAAGAATATAACAGTTTTACTGACTGGATGATATAACAATTTAACAACATATACCAAAAATCCATTTGATAAATGTTCAAAGTTATTGGCAACAAAGCGTTATATAGGGGAGGGTGTGTGGAAGGACAGAAAGGAAAAGATTATATGAGTAGGCAGATATCTAAGTAGTTATCCTATAGCGATGCCAAGAAAACTTGCTCAATAACATCATTTACAGCAACAAAACCAAGACTTCAAATATTGATGTTAGTGATTGCCTCACTGACGGTCGTTTATCACCTGCGGAAATCAGTAATCAACACATGCAATGTTACATTCTGTGTCAGCCAGTAGTAAAAAAAATAATAATAAATAAATTAATTAATTAATAAATAAATTTCTAAACAGCAATGCATCAGAATAGAACAGCATTATTGACAACAGAGGAGGGATTTCTAATGAAGGTGGCGGTTAGCAATTCTACAGGTCCTAGAACACGATGGTTGTAAGTAGAGTTTTACAGGTGTTTATCAAGGCATATGCTTGTACCTTCGGTCTGGCATATGTTGACTTAATTGGCTTTTCATACAGGTGCCCGTTCATATGTTCTGCAGGCGAGTAAGATGTATTCTTATGGTTGAGGCCTGGACGGTCATTGTTGCTTTCCCTGATACTATCATTCGACGGATTCCTAGGTTTCAAGTTTCGAGGGGTTGCCTGGGGGAGTGGGCTACTCTGCATACTGTCGATTAACTGACTAGCAACTTGGGTTGGACTGATAGTTGCGTCACTTCGAGGGGACACAGGACTGCCGACGGTTGAGGGCGTGTCCCCTTCCACGTCACTTGGCCAATTTCTTAAATGTGGGCGTCTCCTGTAGTATTTGTCATCTGGATATTTGCCTCCAAAGTCGTTTGGATAGCTTGGAGAACCGTCCACTGGGTCATCGTCGTCAGCACTGCGTTTTGATGTCCTACTCGGCTGGGAGTCTGCGTCGTCGTTTTGGCGTGGCCTTGGTGGTTTCCGTCTCGAAGAGTCGCTGTCTTCAGCCTCTGAACGTGGAGAACTGAGAGAGTGTGGGGACGAATGGGACCTAGGGTCTAAGCCAGGCTGAGGAGGTTTGGATGAATAATAATGTATTACCTGCTGCACGGGCGATGGGCTGGCGGGAGGCGGAGGAGAGGGAGACGGGGATGGACTGCGACGCCTGGGCTTTGGATCTTCTTTAGGCGCCGACCGCCGCGTTTTATGGTGATAGTAGACGTTTTCAACAACTTCCGGGGGTGTCTGTTTGTTGGTTGACTTAAGAGGCCTCGTTCTGTCTTTAAGATCGTTTTCGTGGAAATGAACTTCTTTCCTGAAGTAGAGGCATATAGGATTAATGGCATTATGGTAGAAATAAACACACACACACACACACACACACACACACACACGCAAGAAGTGCAGTTTTCACGACAGACGCTGTGCAAGCAAATGGAATGGTTTGCTGAGTATCGATTTGCAGTTTCATAAGGAATCGATAGGCAATATATCTTTTGTGATTACAAAACTAAGACAGCGTTTACTATTTAAGGGGTGTTTTTTTTTGCAACGTGTTTCCCCTTTATATTAATTTACTTTAACACATTAAACAAGAAGGAAATTGAGTAAACCGTTGAAATGGCGATGTTTTAAAAACTGCATTGGTGATTTTAACAGTAGCGAGTAAAGGGATAATGAAGGGGATAACTGTGAAATTCAATACTACGCATTTGTTTTTCCAGAAATGATTACATCCACACACACAAACAGATACACGCACGCACGCCCGCACGCACCCTGCATATACACACACACACACACACACACACACACACACACCTGTTACCCGATTGTATTTTGGGGCTTACCTGACATTAGGGCCATAGGACTTATTTTGTCTCTTTGGTTCACGATCATCATCTAGATGGATGATCTCTACGTGATCATATGCATGTTCAACATCATACTCCGGCTCGTTATTCTGGCGTGTAATTTTCTTCTTCACGACCCTTTTCTGTGCCACGGGACTTTCTTTGGAATAACGGACGTACTCTGTCTCATTGGCAACGTGTGTGCGACTTAAAGCGAAAACAAAAAATGAACGCAATCAGAGTTCTAGAGGAGCTAAATTAAGATAAACCATCATTGGAATTATGGACGTATGACTAAAATTAAATGTAAAAAACTGCATGGTTTAAAAATCACTAAATCAGATGGTTAAAAATATCACGGAAAAAGATCGGTAAGGCTGTGGGAGGAGTTGAACGTAAAACTTCAAGAGAATAGGAAATACTAAGGAGTCGAAGTGAATGTGAAATTCTCTGATACAAAAGGGAAGCGTCATACCGAGGGCAGCATCCCTGGCATCCCGCTGTTCCCCCGCCTCCTCCCATACAGCCTTGAACGCCACAGCAGCCACCGCCACAGCAGCAGGCCCAGATGAGCCAGGCCAGGAGGCCCAGTAAGAGGAGGCCAAAAATGACCCCGAGAAGAATCCCTAACCAGGTCGGGAAGCCGCCTCCAGTGTCCCCAGTGAAAGTAGACCCCGTGTTCTTGCCATTGCCCCAGTCTGTAATGTTAAAATATTTTATTTTGTAAATTGCAGTGGTAACAAGGAAAATGATTTCATTCACTTGCATTTCTTTCAGCGGCAAGATGCTTTAATTCTATAAAAAAATTAAATTTCAGTTAAACGTATACGTTCATTAAGTGTTGTTTAAAGAACAAACATGCAAACTTCTGTTAAATAATAAATCTAGAAGACAGAAATTGCCACATAGTTGACAGAAAACAATTATGAATTAACAATTGATTATCCACAAATCCGTACAACTTCAAATTTAATTTAATTTGGCTCTGTTGTTAGTGCATAACAGATGGATCCAAAGCCAGAGAATCTTATACTGTAGATATGGGTATATTAAAGCGGATAAGCACCTGCATAAGTGCAACGCACTGATAAGGCCGTGTTCACACGTTTACTAAGATAGACTGGCAATACAATATATCTCTCTGACAACATGGTGCGTTCGTAGATACTTTATCAGAGGGTAAGACACTACATATATTTATATAAATATAGCAATATGTTTGCCTGCGCCTGTTTCAGTGAACACATTCAAAGATAAGCCACTCTTTTCTAGCGCTTGGAGGAGCCACCCCAATTAAATTATAACTAGGCCCAATTTTGAATTCAGCCTTTATTTTATTCAACATGAAACTGATTATGAAAAGAATTATCTCGACTCTAATCATTAAGCATGAAGCATGGGTTAGTATTCCAGAAAACCTACACCTCATTCACAATGAGCTGGTGATCTTACGAGTACGTTTGAAACAAAAGGGGGCGTGTTAATCTGATTGCATTTAGCGAGAGTCCCGGCATAAGTGGATTGATCAAGGGAGAACGATAGTTTCATTGGGGATGAGCCCCTAGAGAGATATACACCCCATTTCCATAGAATTTTAGATCGATCTATCCCTGTGGGGAGTCTCACTAGATTACTGTCAGCTTGGCCGGTTTAAACGTCTGTCCCGCCTACTAAAAGCTGTAAGGGGGTAATTAACTATGGTGCCCGCTCGGCTGACTGCAATTTAGCGTGAACCCCCAGGGAGTTAGGTCGATCTAAAAAATAATCTTTAGATCGATCTAAATCTCTGGGAAAGCACCCATAGATGCAGATTTTTCTAGCGCTCGGAGACGTGGCAGCGATGTGAAAGCTACGTATAGACAAGATCAATACTCACCAACATAATTTCCAGAAATGCATTGATAATAAGGTGGTGTTTAAGACCCCATTCTCATAGACACCACCGCTCTGCGTGGGTCGACCCAACTCTGCGGGGATTCTCGTTAAGTGCAATCAGCATAACTGAATGACAGCATTCAGTGATCGAGTGTTCCCGCGGAGTTGGTGTATATGAGAATGGGGCACAAGAATACGGCAGTTATTTTGCTCTACATTACACAAGCGGCAGTCTAAGGGAATCGAAGTACTTGTATGATCAGCAGAAAAGGTGAAAAGTGCCAAATATAGTGTCATGTAGTTAGTAATGTTTTAGTTATAAATGCTTTAAGTGGGTTACATGTAAGAAGTGAGTGTTTGTCAAAACACATCTAGATCGCCATATGAGATAAATAAAAGGCTTGTTGCGAGCTTAACATATGATTCCGCTGTTATTAAATACGTCAAATGATTTTGCAGCCCAGATGCTTTGAGTCCCGCTCTTCTAATCGAGGATAGTTTTCATGCGCATGCCAAAATTGATTTCTGTTTCGAGGACTTACAAAGTGAAATATTGATGAACACCATTTGGTTATTTTTGACAGAAGGTGGAGCTGGGGCCGGTGGCGACTTTGGCAAGACATGGCATTGCGGCGGGGCACCAATCCAATATCCTGAACTTCCGCAAACCTGTGACGTTGTCCTAGCATTCATCACAAATCCCGGCAAACATCGGTATATCACCAGATCCGCAGGATGATACGGGCCGTTAGAGATAATTTCGCCGTTTGGGATTCCAAGCGGCTGCGAACAGAGCGGGGGTATTGATGTCAATAGACTAAACAAGGAGTTTGAAAGAGGCCTGTGTTGGTTGTGACCTGTAAATGTGTTAGGTGTGACTATCGATTGTGTTGGTTGTTCCTGCTGATTTTGTGGAAAATAAGGGGTAGTAGGGTGCGGGACGAAAGCAGCGGGAGTGTAAGCGAAAGTTGTAGCTAAATTTCGGCTTGTAGAGCTATCCACTGTAACCAAAGCCGGATTGACGCCTGAGGAGGTGGCATTGCTATTGAAAGGCTGTGTAGTGTTAAAATACCCACTAGGCCAGTTAATATGCTGGTTGGTTTCTATCCTAGGAGACCGGTCAATGGGTTTACAAGTCGGGGGCGAGCCCTGCCACTGGAGGCCACTGCCACAGGTCAGGGTGGGCGACCCGTCCATCTGGAAGTCACTCCCACAGGCATACGACGCCTGCGACCCCACGGGGTAAGGGCCTGCTGATGAAAGGTGGGCGTTGGCTACACCAGGAGGGTTGGGGCACGTGGGGTTGCACGAAGGAGGACTGCCCTCCCATCTGAAACTGTTCCCACAGGTCCGTGTTGCCTGTCCCGTCATCAAAAACCCAGCACTGCATTCATATTCTACTGTTTCGCCCGATGTGTACGGGCCCGTGGATTTGACTACGGCGTTGGCGATGACTGGTGGGGTTGGGCAAGTCCGGAGACACTGGGGTGGCCTGCCTGCCCACTGCAGGTTGCCATCACAAAGCATATCGTTGGAAAGGCCACTCATCTTAAAGCCGGTATGGCACTGATATTCAATGCGTCTGTGGGCGATGAAGGGCCCGGTGGTCAGCAGGTCAGCGTCCTGGACAATGGGCGGCTGAGGGCAGGATGGGATAGGCGTGGTGGTCATCGCTGTCGTTGTGGTTGTGGACGGTAGAGATGATGGGATAGGCGTGGTGGTCGCCGCTGTCGTTGTGGTTGTGGACGGTAGTGATGTTGTAGAAGGTGCTAAGATTGTAGAATAAAAGGCAAAATAACTTTTTCTATGATTGCAACGAAATATGCAGGGCAAGTATCATTGTCATAGTTGTAATAGTCATAACATCATGTATATTTGAATCTCCTGATGACGATTCATAGGTCACTTTTTTAAAGTCACAATATATCAATAATTTATTTTTCACATACGCAAAAATAAGAAAAACTCCTCTTTTACCCTGAAATCAGCGTGGAGTGTAATACTCACGTGAAGGGCTGGAGTTGTTCTGAGCCGTACATGTAGATAACATCAGCATCACTGTGGACAGCAAAACTATCCACGGTCCCTCTATCATGCAATATGTACAATACATCTTTTTGGTCCTTTCAGGCACTACCAGAGGGTGAATAAAATGCTGTCTAAATTAAAAATTATGTTTATCATGAAAATACAATCATATTAACAATATACTATAGACAAGGTCCACTATCGTATCGTTTATAAATTGGTCCTAGTGCCGAAGTACTTTTAATGAAAAAATGTTTGAGGGCATTAATCTTTTCTTCGCATGGGGTTTGAAATCATTACCGATTACTGTCAGAAATGGGGTGATTTTGATATATGCTAGCAATTTTTAAATTAAAATTTTGTCCTTTTTAGATAGTTCGTATTGTAGGGAACTTGTGTATGAAATGCCATTAAAAGAAATAGACATCCCTATTAAGTGTTGACAGATTGCTGCACGTGGCACCCAGTAGGCCTACATGGACGTGCAGCACGTGTTTGTTGGCTGTGGTTTGAGTCCATTTATTTTGCTGTAGTTTTTTAAACCCATACACCTCGCGTCTACACGAATTATTGAAGCTAAAAACATTTCCAGCACGTGTTTGTGAGAAATCTGTATTACTTTCTACTGAGTCACTGCTAACCTCGCACATTGTTAATACATCCTAAATTATCTCAACACCATTTCAAAATAATAACAATAATAGTAATAATAAATGTTTTCAGTTCTGTTTATAATCAACAAAGATTAATGGAAGGGTTTACATCAACCTGATTTAATATAACAAAGTTAACCATAAATATAATTGGTGTGATCTATCAAAGCTGAAACCATTGTGTACGTTAAGACGAGAGCGAATGTACGTAAGGAAAGCTTTCTGTATAGGTGTTTTCTGTACACGTTTTGATTTTAAGCTGTATGGAATGGACTTGTTAAAAACAGAGGACTTAACACAATGATTCTAAAGAACCGTAATGTTTTCCATAATGTCACCATTGGTTGATGTACGAAGTATAAGCACTAAGCGACATTCGCACAGTAAAAAGAATTATGTCCCAGACCTGTTCAAGTCCATTCCCACTCTTCGACCAATGGCATTCTCAAATATAGTATCTAACATTGTGGAATTTTGATAATTGAAAATTATTTACATTTTGCGGACGGACACAATAGTATGAACAATAAATAAATAAATAAATAAATAAAAATAACTGCTGATAAGTTCTTTATTCAATATCTTTTGGACAGATACCCTTTTGACATCTAGAACCAATAGTTTTTTAATATCCTTACTCAAAACAGAGACTGGTATTTTGTCCCTGTTGTTGTTGGCTCACGAGAATCAGTAAATTAATCTCTATACCTGTATCTCTTAAATATGATTGAAACAGATTATCCGCCTCCACATGAATTAAGCCCTGGACTCTTTGTTGCTAGACTCCTCAATGGATCTTCTAATTTTTACAATATCTCTTTGTCAAAAAGGGGATATTTGCAAATCTTCATGGCAGAGTTGCAGGCATCACAAGGGCTTGAAAAAAAATAGCATCATGCAACTGTAAACGAGTCCCAGTGCATCATTTGATTAAGGTCAACGATGCAAAAATACGTCCGTCACATGAAAAAAGCAACAATATTCACTTACCTACATTTTCTTTTGTTTTACCAGGAAGCATCTTACTGGTGTAACATCTTTTTCTTCAAAATGTCTACTCCGTCATAAAGAGCGGCACTCGTAAGCGAACCAAAGCTCAGAAGGGAACTACGGTAATCTTTTCCTTATCAGACATATCTGGAGGGAAACGTAAATACTAAGTAAGAACGTGAAATGAACTAATTGCACACAAATGCTCTTTGGTCGTTGTTTTCTATGGGTCATAGGCGTTAGTTTTAATTGGAATTGTTTCCGTGCACCGCTATTTGAGAACGCATTGCCGGCGGCTCCCTGGAAACAACGACAAGTGCATGGTGTTGCCACAACAAGCAACGCAGTAAATTATATACTAGTACTGTTCCTTTCTTTGAAAGTGAACTTTACGCTTTTCGTTTTATTTGAGAAAAGTGGAATATGTTTAAAGCAATTAAGTGAACATTTAAAAACCGTGTGCGGGTTCCCGAGTCCTATTTTCTAATGTGTCACTCAGCGGAACTCGCGTTTTCAGGAACTATTAGGCCTACAATCAGAAAAAGATAAATCATGTACCCAGTTCTTGATGATACTAAAGCTTGTCCTTTTCATATCCACTCCGTCAAAGATTATCATAGTGCGTACAGTGTTTAAATGAAGCGTCAGATACTTCGATTCACAAAAACAAGTCGACTAAGTGTGTAGCATTATATTTCATCAAGGATTGTTTCATGTAAAATCTGAACACAATTTATTTATAATGAGTTATTGATTCATTGACATCTGACAGTCTTTCATTTATATTTTGCTCATCATCGATGTGTTAAATGTCCTCGGTTGAATTATTGGTATTAACGTGTACACTTGTATTTATTCCACATTATTTACACATGTATTATGCTATCACTGCTGCACTGCACGGTGAGGAAGGAGACGGGTTGTCACAGCTCCAGCAGGAGGTCCACAGGCTTTAATCCCAAGCCGAGCTGTTAATTCAACAGTCAAATCAAAACGCCCACCGAGTCAATTAGTTGCTGTCGATATCATATTTAATATCTCCGCGTCAACAGTAGAATGTCCCAGACCATAATGAATCACACTGTAAAGTCACAGTTGTCATGAAATACTATTTACTTAATGACCTAGGGAGGACGACGCTGGCGTGATCGGTTACTGTTCGTTTAGCTTCGGACAGTGGGAAAAATTTTCAACTTCAAATAATTGGAAAAAATTGATTTATTTCAATGACATGACATGACTTAAACGTATCATAGTTCAAACATTGTTAACTGCATGTGTCATATGAAAACAATCGAAATTCAAGATCGCGCCCCCAGTCTGTCTCAAAACGGCCAGGAAGGCAACGGATATTTTCTTTTCTTTTCTTTTGAATGCATAAAAAGTTAAAATTGGGCATTTAGAAAATCAAAATCCAATTTAAGTATGTTGTATTTTGCACTAAAATGTCTCCTTCTGTACTTTAAAGTTACAGTATTGGTTTGTTTCATTTTTCATTGATTTATGCACTAGAACACAGAATGCATAGGCATACATGTAGATCAATAACCGAAATCCAGCCAATGTTGAATTAATAAACACAATTATATTTTGCTGTTTTTTTTTTAATGGAAAAACTCCAATTCACAGTTTTCCTAGACATTTATACATTTAGATATTTGCAATTCTTTCAGTTAGCAAGATAAGACAAGAACAATGACTGTATGACTCTGGTGATTGTAGTGCGCTGTTACAGTGGGCTATTATCACAACTAATGCAATGTTCACCGTACTGTGCATTGCGTCCAGGGCATCCAAGGGAAATACAAAACATTGTTTCCGCCTAGCTTCTCTCTTTGCAAACAGGGGCGTAACCAGACCTTTAAAAATTGTACGCACAGAAAATTCCCAGCACGTACAGCAAAATGTAGACAAACGAAACAGATTAAGGGCAGCGTAATCACAGCATATGTACCACACATCGTAGATTAATTTCCAATAATAATAAAATCATCATTTAAGTCAAATATATTTTCGCGATTTAATAAAGTTTCAATATTTTTATTTACCCAGAACGGTTTATTCATTTAAAAGGAGGCTAACTTCACATCAGCGGACCCCTCCCCTCCCCCTTCGAATAATCCTGGTTCCGCCTCTGAGTTGAACTTAGGCTCTATTCCCATAGATTTTAGATCGATCTATCCCCACGGGGAGTCTCACTAGATTACTTTCAGATAATCCGACTTAAATGTCCGTGCCGCCTACTACAAGCTGTAAGGGGGTAATTAACTTTCGTGTCCGCCCGGCTGACAGCTATTTAGCGTGAACCCCCAGGGAGTTAGGTTGATCTTAAGTAGGTGGATCTAATCTATGGAAATGGGGTGTTATATACAGTTTCATCCAGCTTCCATGCGGGTGCATTGCTCCCAAAAACAACCAACTTTATGACACGACAGAGCTTTGATACATCTAAATTTAATTATTTGTTTGTGAAAATTACCCATGTCACCCTGATAGTTTGGAGGACTAAACTGGATGCTTTGAAGCTTTGCAATAAAAATTCTTCCTTTGATTTTATCTTGTGCCCCCAGGTCTACGTGAGCTGCTCTTTGAAAATAACGCACAGGTAGATTTTACCTGAGATAAATATCGCCAGCGAGAGTGCGTTCGATACTCTCAAGACTACAGGAGAGTTGAAGGCCACTTAACCCTCCAATAAAATGGTAAAGGATGTTCTAGTTAGATGGATGGTTAAGATAGGACTTGTAATGGTAACAGGCCTCAGTTCAATAAAAGTATGCAAGACGGGGGGTCAGAACAATTGTGCATATACAATTGATACAGAGAATTTGTACATAAGTGACTTTAATTAGCAGAGGGTTTTCGATTATATTCCGTGAAAAATACACTAAATTTATATAAAATAATATCATGGTTGGCCAAAAAAATGTACGCACAGTCCATCCGTGCGTATGCCTAGTTACGCCCATGCCAAAGATTGTATTTTGAAAAGTGTCAACAATGTAAGCCCCAGATTGGAGTTTTTCTTCCCTTTAAATTACATTGCGGTGGTTGCAATCAAGCATCTGAGGTAAACCGTAAACGGGTTCTGTGAAGATAATTTTGAGTGGGAGTGGGAGCAAAATACATGTATAAAACAGTTCTTCGAGTCAGGACTTCGATTTCATTTTTTACGATATTTAGCAAAATATATATATACATAGTGTTTATCATGTAATATGATAATATCACCTAGAAAGAGAAGGGGTTGTAAAATAAGCAGAAAAAGCAAAAGTATAATACCCACATTGTGGAGAACTGGCAAACGTAATAGCCTATTTATGTATAAATTTGTCATATTTTCCAATAACACGACAGACTGTTTTTTTTTTTTTTTTTTTTTTTTTGTAAAAAATCCTTCTGGACAATACGTTTAATGTGCAAGCTAATTTATTGTAACTTAAGTCACACACCATAATTAGATCAATTACACGTTTGCGTGCAACCCTTTCAACAATTCTGGGCATTTGCTTTTACTGGGCATTTTCAGTTTTATACTGGTATATCCAGGCTCTTACAGAAGTAGGCCTTTAACCAGATGGATTTGAATTTTCTGTTCAAATCTTTTAAAGAACAGGACAGAATGACGGTTATAAAGTGTGATCTGCAAAATTCAATATGTCCTGTATCCAGTCATAAAAGCTGCTAACGTTCACATAGAACCCGTACTTTCCCCTCTGTGCACACCCCTCACCCCAGCTGACCAGACCCAGGAGGTACCAACGCCCGCTGTCATCGTGTCTCACCACGAATGGACCACCACTGTCACCCTTGCACGCATCACCGATGGTTTCCCGAGCGTACCCGGCACAGAACATGTGAGCTGTGACGGGCCACGTGGTAGAGTTCTGGCACGTGTCCGGACGTTGGACTGGGATGTCGATGACGTTGAGGTAGCGTGGTCTGAGGGGATAGGGTCCACTCGTCAGAGCGCCCCAGCCAGACACCCTACCTAGTGGTTTGATACGACTGAAGAAATTCGTCTTGGAGAAAGTCTCGCTACACACGCAGACAGGACGCACGTGGTCTGTTATGAACGCTTCCGTCTCTAATTCAATAATGGCGATGTCTTTGTCATACAGTGTGTGGTTAAACCCCTCATGAATGATAATATCCACCACTCTCAATTGCTGCTCGTGGTCCTCAACGTTTTGTGTGTCGTGTTTGCCCAGACGGATGATAAGATTGCGTTCGTCAAGGGTTCGTTCGTAGATCTCTCGAAACTCATAGAAGCAATGTGCAGCGGTGACGACCCATTTCTTGTGGATGAGGGCTCCCCCGCACACAAGACCAACCTCTGGTTCCCAGAGCATCACCTGCCACGGTATGCTCCCCTTGACGGCGTCGTGGCCGTGGACAATGTTCCCACGAGACAGAGGAGGCACTGTCACAGTAGGCTGACCGCAGACTGAAAGAAGAAGAAATCTTGGAGGTGGGAATATTGAATGTTTAAAAGGAGCTGGATACCCTATTTCCATAGACACCATCGATCAACCCAATTTTTCGGGGACTCTCGCTAGGTGCAATCAGCTTAACTGAATGGCACGACTCCTCTTGTTTCCAACGCATTCGTATAATCACCAGCTTTTCTGCAAGAGGACACGTGTCATTCACTTTAGGTGATTGCAGCTCTCTCGAGTCCCCACAGAGTTGGGTCGATCCACGTAAACCGACGATGTGTATAGGAATGGGGCCGTACATTCAAGATACAAAAAATGACAATTATGTTTTTGGACATTAAATCGTAAATTTAACTTAAGATCATTGGAAAAAGTAACTGACTGCTGTCTACGCTGCTTTCATCCATCCCAGCCACTGTCAGCCAGGCACTTCTGTCGTCATGGCAGTCGTCTTCTTGGCGTGTGGCTTCACACGTGTACTTCCCGGCGTCAGATGCCGCCACGGCCTGGATGATGAGGTAACCTGTGCGGAGTATGCGCACACGCGACGAGGTACCGATTGGAGCGCCATCTTTCTTCCATACTATTTGTGCGCCTTGCACACGACAGGAGAAGATGTGCAGACTTCCAACGTCCACTGTCATATTGAGTGGCTTGTCTTTGAATTCTAAAAGATTAGAAAATGGTACTTTTTAATAAAACAAATAACACAACTGGTAGGCATACATGTATACAGGTCGCTAAGCAGTTATATGACAAAAAGTTTAAAACAAAGAAAATTGATAAGATAATCATAAGTAGGCCCTAAGGGTGTGTTCACGATAAACCTATCATACTAGGTAGGTGGTTCCAACTCCGTGGGGACTTTTGCTGAATGACTTTTTGCTGAATGACAGAATGGCAGATTAACGGAATGAAACTAGCAGCAGGGAGTGTTTAACTTTGTGTGCTCTCGGCTTCTGGAAGGCTTTTCACTACACTTTAAGTGCGGCGTACAGAACGCACACGAAAGTTAAACCATCTGGAATTAGGGGTTTCAAAAATACGAAACTTAATCACCTCCTAGCTGCTCAAGGGGGCGTGTAATCTGCGAAAGTCTCAGCAGAGCTGTGTCGACCTACCGCATACGATACTTTCATTGTGAACGCACATTAAAAGGGAAATGCCGACTGTCACGTGAAAGCTGCAATACCACCAGCTGTGTCACCTGTAGTGACAGTTCCCTGAAGATGTCTTTTGGATGTGTCCAGTATTAGAGTTAATAATTTTACCTTTAAACTTCACAACTGGATTGATCAGAATTTATATTTTAATATTAAGAGGGAATAGTTATAAAATAACAAATGAAACTAACGATGTCATGAATTCAGTCGTTTTCCAGAACATTTCTTACATTTTTACACATAAAATTGTTTCGCGAAGTTTGATATGTTTTAATATTTCCTCACCTAAAGTGCATGATGACGTATGTGAACTAATCCAAGCTCGAGCTTGGGCGACCTCGCCGTCAGTTGATGCGATACACGAATACACTCCAGCAAGAGTCTGTCTGAACTTAGAAATGAGAAGAATCCCTCCTGGTAGTACTTCCAGCTCCGGGATAGAGGTCGCATTGACATCATCTTTCGTCCAGGAATATGTGACGTCATCGTGGTCAACACTGCATTCCAGTACCACCAGCTTTTCCTCCATTACAGTCTGGTTTTCTGGGCGTACAGAGAACACGAGTTTCGGTGCTAGAACAAGAAATTGTATAACATACAATACGTGTTTTGATCAAAGAACACATGCTGTTGTTTGTATAAAACATTGCATTAGAAAAGTACTCTTTTTGAAAAAAAAACTTACAAGGTGCTGGAGGTTGTTTTGTGTGTTGTGACGTCATATCCACGACGGTGGCGTCTCCTGGTATCTGCACCCCACACTCATACCACCTGACGTAATACTTCCCAGTCCACCGTGATCCATCCTTAGGACCGAAACCAATGTTACCAGTGGTTAGACCCTCTTTGGCATTGGAACGATAGAAACCTGGATGATTAAAGCTCGTTCAATGTACTCAAAACATTTCTTAAACAATTAAGTCTTTATTCAAATGTAGAGTTAAAGGTAGGAGTAAAGGTAGATCATGTCTGATAGGCCTAACAATTTCTCCTTTCTCTCATTAATTATTAAAAGATAGATAACTTTCGATATTTCTGCTTTAACGGCCATGGATTAGCAGATTAACTATCAAAAAAAAATATAGCTACAATGTATTTGCAACTTGCCTGCAGGCTATAGGATCTAACTTACTTCATTCTGGATCCTAGGAACAGGGATGAACTGGTAGCCGCAAGCAGCTGACAGACTCGTCCCCTTTCGCATCGGCGCCCATTAAATCTTATAGAAAAATCAATACTGTTCTGATATTTGTAGTTTTTTCTTCTGCTAACAATAAACTCACCTCTTGCTGAGGGAGAGGACCAGAAGTGACTGGGAAGATTAGCATCACGCTCGTTCCCACCAACAAACTCACAGTGATCCTGACCATGTCCATTACTGTCCGCTATGTTCAGGAACTCCTCCCTGAGGCCGTCACTCATCAACAGTTTATATCTAGAAAATGAATAATACTATTTCATGGAAGAAACTTGCAGAAAAAAGCCCATGTTAGTCCACTTTCTGAAATTTGATTAATATCTAAATGTCTGATGTGCATCGAATACTTGTTAAATAATCATGTGTTTTGTTTGTAAAAAGGCTTTAGGGATCTCACATCAGGAGAAAGTGATTTTGCATTATGATGTATGCTATAATAATTCATCGAATAACTTAATATACCTGTGAGGCGAGCATAGTATTACGCCGACGTATTTCCCGACAGAATACGGAGTTCGCCGAACGTACTTGTCGCCGTGACAGTCGTTCCAGTTGTCTTCGTACTTGAAGTCAAATTTTAGCCAACAGTTTGATGACTGCAGGCAAACATCCGCTGAAATACACAGAATAAGGCATTCACTTTTTTTTCGTTATTAACCTTAACCAGTATTTCAAAAATGAACAACACTCCTCATACAAAACAAAACCCGGATTATATTGCAAAAGTAATGCTTCACTTGCTCAACATCCACAAAATAAAGTGCCGGTGTAACTTGAAAATCTGACTCCCATGAAAATCTGACTCCCCCAGTCAAAATTTCAAATTGAAAATCTGACTCCCCCCATGAAATTTTGACTCCCCCTCACAAAACTTTATAAATCATATTTTATTTGAGTATATAACTTTTATCTTGCAGTATCCATAATGGAGGACACATTGGCACTTTTTGAAAATTTTCATGAGAAAATAAGAAAATAAAAAATGTGTATTTTTCCACCCAATGACTCCTATGAAAAGGCTATGGGAGTCCAAATCCTACGGGCAGTAAGATGAATACTTGTTTCAAAAATTATCAATTTTTACCACAAAAATTTGAAATACTAATAAAATATACATCACAATGCAAACTATGTGGAAAACAATGGTATGGTGACTAAATATAAAATATGGACTTTCTCCATGGGTGTCCAAATCCCATGGGTATGAATATGAAGATATTTCATGATTTTTTTTTATTTTTTGCACCCAATATTTTACCACCAAACTTTCAAATATTTCCATCATATTCTTCATAAAGTATACTCAAGGACACGATGTTGAAATGGTCACCAAATATCAAATAAATAGCTTTTTCATTGAGTGGTAAAATGCACATTTTTAATTTTCTTATTTTCTCATCAAAATTTTCACCTGTAAACTAACAAAAAGTGTCAATGTATGCTCTATTTTGCATACTACAATATAAAAAGTCATATACTGATATAAAATAAGATTTATAAAGTTTTGTGGGGGAGTCAAAATTTCATGGGGGGAGTCACATTTTCATAATGAAAATTTGACTGGGGAGTCACATTTTCATAATGAAAATCTGACTGGGGAGTCACATTATGGGGGAGTCATATTTTCATGGTACACCGGCATTCCCTTGACTGTTTTATAAATCAAAACGGTAAAAATGCTATATATATCAAAATCTCGCGTCGTTACATGTATTTGTATTTACAAGCCGCTAATATTTTTTCTAGGCATTGTCAGTTCAGATTTACCGGTACGTGTACTTATGTATCGCTATAGTACATGTTTGTATTACCTCCATCTGAAAGTTCCATTTTAAAACTGGTTGTCGTTTCGTCGAGCCTTGCAGAAGCGGAGGGGCCAGGCGTAATCGGATTCGTCGCGACATCAACTTTGGGAGAAACAGCCGTGATGGTGCAGTGAGAGTTATACTGCCAATCACATCTCGCGATATTCTCGTTCCATCTCAGCCTATGTGGACAAGCGAACCTGGTGGCAGTGCCGAAATCACAGCGGTAAAAATGAGCACAGCTACTGGGGTCCCCATAAAGACCATCAACTTTTCCTGGAAAAAAGAATATCAAGGATATTGTAACCCTTGTAACCCAATACACATGTAACTGTGACCTTAAAATTGACCTTTGGCCTTCTTTTCACCATGGACTGAACTTTGCAAGGTTTCTGTTCCTTATACATTACATGTATCTCCAAAACTGGCAGAGACTCGCCCCTAGTTACTATTGGACTTGAATTGGAAGTCATATACTGGCAATCTAACTGTGATCTTGAAATTGACCTTTGACCTACTTTTCACAAATTTGGATTTAAACTTTTACTTTTCCCCATGATTTTGTTTTAAATGGCAATTTTCGACAAAAATATTGAGAACTTTTGTTTACTGCATTTTTAGAGCTTGTCAAACACAACACTGGAGGTGGTGTCCCTTTATACGCATGCGCTTACTCCAGCTGGCGGTACAATACCTGGAGGCAGTATCGCCTCTCTGATCCTCTAGTTTTGAAGTGAGATAACAAGAGGTTTGGGGCGTAACCTCATCCCTGAAAGAGTTTTTATCATAAAAATTGGCAGAGTTGATCAAGGTGTATAGGCTACAATCCCGTGTGGTCATTTTGGTTTATATGCTTTAGGTAGGGCCTGTGTAGTTATGAGTCCTTTTTATACAGATTTCGGTTAAACAAAAGTGACATTTTGCTTTGTCACTGATAAATCTGAACTAAAAATCGCTGGCAGAGCTTTGGAGTAATAAAAGGTGTCATTAAATTGAGTTGAAACGGTGATCGTGGGTGCTCAAGTAAAGGAGAAATATGAGAAACCGATTTTCAGATTTTACCCCAAAGTGGCATTTATGACGTCAACCGTAGGATGACATATGTCTAAATGTTTATTAGTTTAGTCAATTTATCTATTACTCAAAAGAATGTATGTGTAGTAAATAAGGAGTTTTGAGCGAAAGGTGATAATATCCTTAAACATCATGTATGAGAGAGAGAGAGAGAAGGACGCTGAAAAGTATACTGATAGTGTGCTCTATGGTAAAAAACTGCGTCAACATATATGTTTTATAGGATGGGGTTTCTAACAATAGTCTGACACTTAACAAAAATTCTTTGGGCGATGTTAAGAACTTATTGTCAAAAGGTTATTGGCGCGGTATTCATGCTGTGATAAATAAACCTTTTCGTTTTGTCTGAAAAAATAGACCCATATTTACGTTGTTGGCTACGATCAATGGAGCGTTGGGTTAAAATATATTTTCCACGAATTCGCACATGCGCAGATACCTCCATACGACAATAAAGTAGTCACAATTCTCCTAAAGACTTACATTATCTTAATTTGAAATCTCATTTTGACTCGTAAATGTAAGGAGACACAGTTCACACAAGGCAACAGACATCTTTTTATGCTATGTGCGTAACCAAGCGCCACCATAAACACCAAGAATAAAAAATTACCATGAAAAATTGTATATCCCGGAAAACAAATAAACATATTCCGGGAGATACAAATAGTTTATAAAATATTCGCTCTGTTCCCAGAAAAATGAAATCATAAAAGTATTGGTCGTTGTTCAATGAAGCTGCATGTTTTTGTAGAAACCAACGAAAATATTACAAATACGAAGATAGACCCCATTCCCATAGATTTAGGATCAATCTATCCCTATGGGGAGTCTCAATAGATTACTGTCAGCTTAAGTGTCTGTCCCGCCTACTAAAAGCTGTAAGGGGGTAATTAACTATGGTGCTCGTTCGGCTGACTGCAATTTAGCGTGAACCCCCAGGGAGTTAGGTCGATCTAAATCTCTGGGAATGCACCCATAGACATCTAGCATGACCGCACTGTCTCCTTTTTTTCGGCTACTATACGTTAAATGGCACGTTTGTTCAAATTACACTTTCCACGAATTCGCACATGCGCGGATCACTTCATACTACAATAAAGGAGTCGGAATTCTCCAGATCAATACATAAGGCGAGGCTCCTGCGACTGGTTGGTTGTATAAGTTTAGTCAAAGCACAGAGACATGTCGGTAAGTTTGCTGCCTTTTTTTAACCAGGTGTTCACAATAACTTATTTGAACTCTCCTAGAAACTTAAATAATCTTGATATATGGTGTTGGGAAGTGCTTCAACAGAAAAACATGTTGTTGTTACATCCCTAGTATTGTATACGGAGTGATCTTGGGGCAATGTTTTTATTTTTCGTTTTTTTTTATTTTGAGAATGTATGCTACTGTATATGAAGGATATTACTGCTTTTAGTGTTTTGGAAAAAGTTTTGATGTATTATTTATTCCATGCCTGTTTATTTTTGTGTTTATTTTATTTTATTATTTTTTTTTTTTTGTCCTGAAACCTGTGGAACTCGAAAACATTAAGGCTTATATTTTGTTAATGCTAAGTGTCCAAAAAAACTATTGATTTTACATTCCCTTGCAAGGAAATCGATTTTGGGTGTTCACGACCCTAGTTAAAAAGGTCCAATGCTACATTTTTCAGTCCCTATTTTTTAACCACAATAAATATTTTGGCAGATGTGTATTCTAAAGCTCAGCATTGTTCACATATTGAATTGTTTGGTATTTCATAAAAACGATACGTAAAAACCAATAAGCTCCCTTGGAGAGCAAAACAAATAGATGTTCACGCGCAAATGTACCACAACAGGAGAGTTAACAACACATGATTTGCTCTTCTGTTATTTATCTAACAATCAAAATTTTGCGCCATCACATCACAACATGTATTATTCTACCTTGATAAAGGCCAGGTTCATATTTCTATATAACATCCCTTGGTTCATTTTGTTCGTCTGCATGTTAAAAAGGACACTTTATTTTTTTAAATAAATTTTATCAATTTCTTTTGGAAAATATCAAAATATCTATATCCACTTTAGTGTATGTGAAAAAAAAGGGTGTAGCCTACGTGGAGTATGTCTACATTACATACGGTCGCTGTGCCATTTCTCCCACATGACCTTGACGTCCGGTCGTGGAATATCGGTGTTTGTCGGTTGCAAAGCGATCATATACTGAGCCCTTTCAGCCACTGCTGCTGACGTACAGTATCCGTGCGGAAGCAATGCTGTTTGATACGATGTGTATTTGACCACTTACGCCGAAATATCAATGAGACGCACATCTTCAAGTTTAAAAAAATTTAAGATATTTTACTATTATTACGCTTCCCTAAACTACCAAAGGCGAAATTGAAGAGGTTATTATACGCTAGTCACGCTAGAGGCGAAATGAGCTAGAATGTAGTCGAAATGGGAATTCTTTGTATATTCCTGGACATTCGAATTGCGTTCTAAAAATTCTGAGTGCATTCTAAATATATGGGCCCATTCTTGTGTCCGGTCGGAATGTTTTGCTCATGCTCAAAACTTTCGAAGTGCATTCCAAGTGGAAAAATGTTGAATGGCATTCTAAGTGTATTCTAACTGTCCTATGAATGCTTAATATTCTTACAGCATTCCAACAGCATTCGAAACATTCTGATCGCATTTATGGGAGAACGTGCTGCATGTGCCTCAAATGAGCCGAAATGCAACTCGAATGCATCTCGATTGCTGGCCGAAATTCTATTTCGGCCAGCAATCGAACTACACTCGTACCGCATTCAAAGTGTATTCTAAATATTCTGACTGCATTCTGACAGCATTATCGATATTTCAAGTATGTTTCAACTACATTCCAGCGGTTAATACACCCAATATGTGCACGAGTCATTCCAGGCGGATTCGAAGCGCATTTTGTGTATTCCAACGGTATTCTTACGAGAATATAGGTCAATTTGAAATTTCTTCCCGAATGTGGGACGAATTTTGAAAATTCTTCATTCCTTCTAATTCTGCTTGATTACTGCTGATTCCGAATAAGTGTGATGGGGCCTTTAAATAATAGCATGAGGAAAAACACGAGGATAAGGGCGACAAATACGGTGCAAAATGGTCCACGAGAAACCGTTTACATTTGCCATGCGATGTCCATACACTGCTCATAAACTGCCCGTAAATCCCTTTTCGTGCCGTGTCTGTTCGGAAGCAGACGGTGACAGTACGAAATCGTACAAAACCGTACGGATTCACAGCTTCTGTAGCCTCTTAGATTTTATCAAGCTGAAACTTCTTACAATTTTTTTTAATTCGTAAGCCCGCTGGTCGTAGATGGCATCGCGCTGTCCCGCTCGGGCATTGTTCGATGGACTTGGGTTGATCATAATAATATGGTTGAACCTGGACCCCGTAACTCGAAAGCATCGCGCGAAAGCATCGCCAACGAGTGCAAGAGTCTCGATTCCATAACCCCCATATGGGGTCGAGTATGGGCGAGTTATAGAATCAAGACGCTTGCGCTCGGTGGCAATGCGCGATGCTTTCGAGTTACGGGGCCCTGTTATTGGTCTCTTTTCCTTCCTTATATGGTGGTTAAGGAGGCATAAGAGTAGTTCAGATGTTTAAATGTTAGTGTAATCAAGGAGTTGTACAACTCCTTGGTGCAATTCATTTGCATAAACGCGAGTTTGTACTTTTTCTTTACCTGAACACAAGGTTGAAAAATATTGTAGGGGGGTGAACCAACAGCGTGTCAAACTTCAATGAAGCTGCACAAAAAACGTACGGCAACTGCACTGAGATTGAAAGGGTTCTGAACGATCATTTTTAAAAAGAAATACGATTTTCCCCACGTGACCTCGAGGTATATCCGAAAATAGGCACGGCTCCCGCACGTTATATTCGCCGCAGCCCGCAGCCCGTAGATTTTTTAAAAATCGTACGGAAAATCGTATACACTTTGGTGCGGCACCCGTGGCAAATGTAATCAAGGCTTATGTATTTTGACAGCTCCGTATCGCAGGATAGCCTTGCGTTGTTGAGCAATCCACAAGTCCACCGTACAATGCTCGTAAGATGCCTATGCAATGCCTGTGAGGGGATTGCGCAATGCCATCTCGATATTGTTACAGTCTACGGGCTTTCGATTATAAAAAATTGTCAAAAGGTACGCTTGACAAAACCATAGAGACTGCGGAGGCCTTAAATCCGTACGATTCTGTGAGATTTCGCACGGCCACTGTCTACCACCGCTCAGAGGCCATACGAAAAGGGTATTACGGGCAGTATACACACGTGCGGGCAGCGCATTTCAAATGTAATCTAGGCTTAAGGCCGCGGCCTCACAGAAATGCGGATCACATATGGCCGACCCACTCGAAAGCTAGCCACGTAATCCCCGTGGGGATGTATTCAGTGACTATTTTGAGGATTAGTCGGCAAGCTTGTAAGAGGATCAGCCATATTTGATAAACAGATCTGATAGTTCGCGACTCAACTTTGGTTGTTAATGCAGCGTAAGGTTCAGACATTATTTACGCAAGTCGACGCGTCGTGAGGCCCGCGTGCCTGTAAACAGTAAGGTCGTCGAACACTCACCTCGTTTAAAGCATGTGCCCAAGCGTAGAGAGGCAAGCTTTGTTGTTCAAACAATTTTTAACAAAGACAGAAACTGAATGATTCAAATAACAAGGACATTCTTACAATAGCGGCAGAGGAGTCACAAATCTCAATGACATGATTCCGTAGGATTTTCGTAACAAATGATTTTTTTTCTAAAGCCAACACAAATCTTCACTGTTTTGCCATATCATGTACCGAACTACAGTATTTGTGCCCGAAATAAATATTTGGTTTACAGATTTGTTGTCCCGTGTCGTTACTACATGTATTACTTTAACACTTCAGTAACATTGTACCTCACGGTCAGTTTCTTGTTTGCAAAATAACTCACAAAATTAATAATGTATATATATACTTGATCTGCAAACAAGCAAATCCAAGAATTAGCACATGCGCAAGCAAGGTATTCATTCGCCAGTAAGTCGGCAGATACAGCAAGTTATAATCGCGATCTCCTAATCTCGATCACCATGCTGTGTGTGAATATCTAGCCTATCTAGAGAATCTTAATCGGGACATGAGCTACCCACGTGAAAGGCCTTTACCCAAGGAATATACACCTTCTTATTCCTTATTGGTTATTTACTGCCTTATTTTTAGAACATTACACAGCTGATTAAATTTTTCACCTTAATTAAGAATAAAAATGTGTGTTTAACCAACAATACGTATTTTCATACAACCCAGGAGTAAACATGTTCAGGCAGTGCGTGCATATTTCCAGTTAACATTTTGTGACGTGAATTTTTCTAAAACAGTGTAGGGAAAGCAAATGGGTCTCTAATCCGTAATGGTATAACTGTAAAATGTGATATAAATCACGGAGTCGTGTCGCGAGGGAGGGGCATTTTAACCTGATTTTATTATCAAGACTCGAATTAAGTGGTATTTGATAAAAAAAACTACAGTTTTCAAATGTACAGTCACCAATCAGAAAATAAACAAACAAAAATGCAACAATATTTGTTAAAATTATGCATTCAAAAGAAAAGATTCAACAACATCTTAACAAGTAAGATTGCGAAAAGATTTTTAAAATTCTCAAAGACCCTCATTTTTCACCTCGGTAACAGATACGATTTGTCTAAAAGAGGTAAATGTTTTTCATTCCCAAGCTCTTTTGGTTTTCTGATCTATCTATCTATCTATCTATCTATCTTAGCAAAAAATGCAGTTCTTTATTCTGTGTTATGATATCTACATGCTTAATCTTATAATAAAACCAATTCTGCCGATGTATCAGTATAAAAAATGTTATAGGATAAATCGTTCCGTTTTTAATCAGATATTTGTTTTTGTTTTAGGCATCTGGTAGGCAAGTTCCCTGGGATAATAACGGGCTCGCATTTGACAACCATGGGTATTATGGAAGAGAACAACATATTGAAATGAGAAATACTGGACAGAGTGACGTCATAACCCAACCCCCATCAGCAGACAAGCCGGTCATAAAAGAAAAACCAGGGACACAGAAATGGTATGCTAACATACGGAGGTTCGAGGCTGAACATTTGAGAAAGAAAATAGAGGAGAGAAGGAGTGAGAAAAAACCCAAGACGAAAATAAGGCTCTGTTGGGACGTGTTTGTGCGTATCCTGTCGGTTGCTTTAACAGCCTGGGATTTGTACGCAGACTGGAGTTTCTATGTGGGGCCAAAGAGTGATGAATGCAAAAGTTTCGAAGGCGTGTGGCTTGGACTTTCAATACTGGCCTCCGTTCTTGCTTTCTTGCAACTTTTGCACCTCATAAACGATACTGTCATAGACATACGTCAAACCAGGTCTAATAGAATGGACGTCAAAGGGCTATTCGGCAAATACAGGCTGAAGAAAACCTACGAGATATTGGCGCTGTTCTTTTCGAAAATACCGCAAGGAATTTTACCGTTGGTATTTCACTGCTTTTGCGATGGGCAACCAGATGCAGTCGACACAATTAAATTGCTGATTAAGTTGGCAAAATCATCAGCAGTCACCGATTTTTTGTCCGTATTTGTTCGAAGCCTTGAGTCAGATGCTGGGATTTGGTATGATCTCGACCGTTGTTGTGTAAAACCATACTTTAAAAAAACCGAATGCTTTTGCTATCGCGATGTAACAATAAGAAAGACGGGTGAAGTTCTCTTAGCCCAGTGTTGCTACATTTGCTGCCTAAAGGAAAAGGTGCCAGACCCCGGATGGTATTGTTCCATGTGCTTCGACAAATGGGAAGACTGTCGATGCTGTGCATGCGAATGCGATTGCTGCGAGGGAGATTGCTGCATGTGTACTGGGCCTGCACTTAATTGCCCGAACCCGTGTGAGATGTTGGTTTCTTGTTTAAACCGTCTTTTGTACATGGGATACGTGGTCATTGTTGTTTTGAGGGTCCTTGCTGAATTATATACTTTCATTTGTTAATAGTACAATCATGTGACTAAAACCTAATGCACTTGTAGTTCTTTCAGACAATCGCCAGACGGCAGCACTGGTTAAACAATAGAACAAAGGTTGTGGTGTAATGTGCCAGTATAATGAATTCTGTAGTTCTCATTCTGTCAACATACACTACAAATAAAATTTATGGACGTATTAAATGATAAGATTACCACTGAAGAAATTTTTTCATCAATTTGTCATTGTTATTTACATATGTAACATATGATTCATGCCCAAAGCCAGGTATTTCAAAAAGGGGGCTTTTTCTGAAAAAGAGGGCCTATTACCATCGAACCTCCGTGTGCCTAGATAAAATTTTACCCAGAGGGGACCTTTTCTCATGCTTTCGAACCTCCTGAACCCCCTGGCTACGGGCCTTTGATTATACATACTGGGTAGCTGTATGCCATAGTTACACACAATGGACAATAGAAGTGTCATACCTACTGAACCAATACTTTGGGGGAGATAAATGACTATGGAATGATATTCTTCTGGTATCATTTTATTAATATCAAAATTCAGAAAAAAATGTAGACCAGGCATTATAACTTCTCAAAATCTCTCTACTCTGATTATTGATGACTTGATTATTATTTGATTACTCTGATTCCGGGGTGACACTTCTATTGTCCATTGTGTGTAAGTTTTAGTCATTTGTAAAAGAGGAAGTTTATATAAGATATGCAATTAACGTTTAGCATTTTGATACTATAATGGCGTGTTAAATGATATAAGACATACGTTTTTACATGTTCTTTGTATTTTTCCTAGTGTTTATTATTAAAAGTAATACTTTAGTTATCCAAACTCATTGTGTCAAAATACACTACAAAATAAAACTTATGGATGTGTATGATAATAAGATTAAGCACTGAATAAATTTTTCATCAATTTGTCATTATTATCAGGGGCGGATCCAGAGATATTTTCTGACAGTCTTCCACATTATCTTTGTTGACCTATCCTCCATTTTTGACCGTCTTCCGACAGAAAAATGTTGATACCTGTGAATGTAAACTTGAAAATCTGACCATCTTCCGGAAGACCCAGAAGACGGCCTCAATCCGCCCCTGATTATTAAAAGATTTAACATATGATTAGATGATACATACCTGTATGCCATAGTTAGGTTATAAATCATTTGTAAAATATGCAGTTTAAATAATATGTGTAATTAACGTTGTAGCATTTTGATACTATAATGGCATGTTAAATTATATAAACATTAGCTTTTACATTAGCTTTGGATATTTACCTGTATTTTTTAATTTCTTACTAATTATTTCTAAATAAATTGGTCGAAACGTCAGTCAGTGTTGAAGCAGATGCTTTTGAGGGTGATAGCGCATTCAGACAAAAGGCCTCATACTTCCACGTTTAAGCGTGTTTTTAAAACTCTGCCACCACTTTCAGCACTGAATTCCAGGTTGCGCGCGATTAAAAAAATTATTAAAAATTTTTTTTTTAATTAGAAAAATGTTGTGTTGCGAGATTGGTCAGGAACTGATAAATAAGATTCTTTTTCACAACATTAATAAATGGTCATTATTTGTTGAAATGATCAAAAAGTATTATGTGTCTTTAGATAAGCTCACGGAGAACTTGTTTTAAATCTTACGCTTTGTCCTTTTAACTAAGCTATGCTCACGATAAACCCTTACTGAAAAATGTAACTTTTTTCATGTTGAGGATTAATTTATCAGATAAATTCCCAAATTACATACAAAAAAATCAGTTCAGAGTTACGAGGAGCGCCTTGTTTTCCCCTTAACCCGTCCAGTTCTAGGTACGTTTTTACCGATTTGCCGTGATCCGGACGGAGACCATTGTGCTGTATGTTTACTACAGTAATTTTGTAGTTTTATTATTGATAGATATCTTGTCAATGCCAAAATATCAGTAAGGACTTGCTTTACATTATGCTTTCAACACCCGAACCTCACAACTAAACCTATTCGATAAATGAATACATATTAACCAACACATTGGTTGTGACGGCACAACGATATAATCCACGAAGTACAGTAATTGCTAGACAGATCTGCTCTACCACAATGCCCAGTACTGGAAACACTATATGCCACACGCACGATTGTTTACCTTCAAACAACCTATCATTTCAAGTAACATAAAATTATACTTAAGTAATTCTTTCTTACTGCTCTAAAATGCCGTTTTTGAAGTGTCTATAATTACCCAAAACGAGAAGAGAATATCACGTTTGGACCTGGTTTTCTTAAAGTTGTGGTGTTTAGGTTTCTTTATGAGTTCTTATCTTGACAGGTGTTCACCAAAATATGGTTCAGCTCTCAAAGAAGCTTATCTGATAGCGAATTAAGACCAATGAAATTGAATTTGTTTTAGTTCAGAATTGAAAAAAATTACATAAGACATTACACTGTACACATGGTTTCTGTTTACGAAATTAGTAAGGTAAATGAATATTTTGACAAAAATATATTACCCAGATACGCGGCGATTGTGCGAGTTCAATTGGTCCAGAGAGAAAAGGGCACTGAAAAGAACGCTGATAGTGTGTTCTTTGGCAATAAACTGCGCCAACATAAGTTTCATAGGATGGAATGGCAAACAATAGTTTTGACACTTTGCAAAAATTCTAAGGGCGATGTTAAGTACTTATTATCGGCGCGGTATTGATGCCGTGATCAATAAATCTTTTTGTTTTATCTGAAAAAATAGACCCATATTTACGTTGTTGGCTACGATCAATGGTACGTGAGTTTAAAATATACTCTCCACGAATTCGCACATGCGTGGATCACTTTATACAACAATAGCGGAGTTGCAATTCTCCTACCAGATCAATGCAAAAGTCGAGGCACCTGCGACTGGACGGTTGTATAAGTTCACTCAAAGCACAGAATCATGTCGGTAAGTTTGCTGCCTTTTTTACTCAGGTGTTCACAATAACTTATTTTAACTCTCATAGAGACATACATAATCTTGATTTGAAATTTTGTTGTGACTTGTAATTGTTATTTTACAACAAGACATTTCCAAATCTTTTTTTATGTAAGTAACCGAGCGCCACCAAAAATGCTGAGGATAAAAAATACTATGAAAAAATTTATATCCCGGAAAAGCATAGCCGGGAGATACAAATTAAAAAAGGCTTACGAAATATATGCTCTGACCCCCACCCCTCACCCCCCACCCACCCCCCACCCCCCAAAAAAAAAGAAAAAAGAAAGAGAACCATTAGAATAGTGATCGCTGATCAAAGAGGCTGCAAGTTTATGTAGAAACCAACAAAAGCCGGTGATAGACATTTACCCTGACCGTATTTTTCCTTTTTTGTTCGGAGTCTAGAGTCAGAATCGAGGCTCTGGTACAGTTGTGTATCGTTGTATGGGTTGTCCTTGTTGTGTTTGGAAGTGCTTCAACGTCTTTTTTTATTGGGTTTAAATGCACCTCCGTCATACCATGACTTCATGTTTTGGTTTACATTTTACAGTAAGCCAACTGCGTCAAGATATATGTTATATAGGATGGAAAGTCAAACAACAGTTTGACAATTTCCATAATTTGTAAAGACGATGTTTAAACCTTGTTATTAAAAGATTATTGCCGCGGTGTTGGTGCCGTGAGCAACAAACCTTTCTGTTTTGTTTTTAAAAAAAATAAACCAACATTTACATTGTGACTGGTTGGTTGTATAGGTTCAGTCAAAGGACAGAGACATGTCGGTAAGTTTGCTGCCTTTTTATTCCCTGGTATTCACAATAACTTAAACATTCCTGGAGATTTTTAAATCTAAATTTTTTTAAAACAAGCTTGATTCGAAATCGCATTTTGACTCGCTATTGTAAGTATAGAAACACAGTTTACAACAAGACATTTTCTTCTCTTTTGTTAGGAGTCGAGAGTCAGAATCGAGGCTTTTTTTTTTTTTTTGCTGTGTTGGGAATTCTTCAACAGAAAAACATGTTGTTGCTACCTCAGTATTGTTCAAAACTGTGTTCTCTTGAGGCAGTGGTATTGGTCTTTTGTGTTCGGGAATACAGACCAGAAGATGGATTTTACTTCTGTTGTTTTGAAAAATGTTGCAGCTCGAGTCCCCCTGAATAATCAGAGTTCTACCAGGGAATTATATCCGATATAATTCCCTGGTTCTACATACTTTGTAAGTTACATAGAACGAAACTACATTCATATTGTTTAAAAAGGGAGAGACCAAGCGGTTCGTTTAGACATTATTATTTTGTAGCTGTCCAGGGTTTTATGCATCCTTTCACTTGGAAATAGTTTATTCCAGTGAACAGCGTGTTTCCATATTAATGCATTTTGAATCGCATTTTGGGTGTGCACGACCCTAGTTTAAAATATCCAATGCTACATTTTCAGCCTTTGTCTTGATCCACAACGGATATTTTGGCAGACTTGTATTAGCACAGCAATGTTCACATATTGAACTGTTTTGGTATTTCATAAATACCAGTCATTAAAACCAATAAGCTCCCTGGGAGAGCAAAAATATAGAGGTTCACGCTCAGAATAGTTGTTATTGTTATTGATCTCACAATAAAACAAATGTCCAGGAAAGGTCCCGAAAAATATTATATCGCAACATGTGTTATAGGGTGAAATAGGTGTATTTTGACCAGCTGGATACAATAATTTCACCTTTATCTAGAAGGGCAGGTTTATATTTTTTTCTATAAAATCCCTTTGTGCTCCTCCTTTTCCCCCTTTCTTTCTCTTTTTATAATTTTTTTTTTAATATTAAAATATCAAGTCCTATCTTTGTGTAGTTTAGAAAATAAGGTTGCAACAGGGTTGACGGTGACTAACAGAAATGAGGGTCACATATGGCCGACCCACTTAATAGCTGGCCGCGTAATCCCTGTGGAGAATGTATTCATTATTTATATGTATTTTGGGGATTATGCGACAAGCTTCTAAGTGGGTTGGCAAATATTACCAGTGGATCCGTTAGTCCGCGGATCCACTCTGTTATGAATATACTCTAAGACAGGCCGCATTCACAGCAGCGAAGTAACAAATCCGTGGATCAAATATGGTCGACCACTTGAATGCTTGTTGCGTAATCCCAGCGCGGAATATGTTCAGTACCTATTAAGGGATATGAGAGAAAGCTCTCAGGTTGGTCGCCATATTTGACTAGTTAGGTTGTATCCACATCAGCGGGTTTAGAGCGCATTCAAAAAAGATGTTTCGTAGACTAATCCGTGGACAAAATATGGCTGTTCTCCACTTAAAAGCGGGCTAATTTCCTGATGGTCTCCCCGCCTCCACAAACAATTAAACCAGAGAGCCGAGATTTAGGCTTCATTCACATGGAAAGTCTATTTTCTAAATTCTATTTTCTATTCGCGGTATGTCTTGTGATCACGGTCTGTGCCCCGAATATCCCGCGGCGTAATTACTGGCAGCGCGAGCCAGTTACTTATACAAAGCTGTAATTAATTCTCGGCTGTGCTCGGAGGAGATTCTGATACGCTTGCCATCAGATCATGACGGTTGCACTCGTATCTGTCGTGTGTATAGCTTCTTCATCTTCTTCGTCTTCTTCGTCTTGTTGTTGCACAAAATCGACAAACACATTTTTCAAAGCAATCGCGGTCGCCATTAACTTGCTAACTTCCTACTGCGCATGCGTCAAGGTATCAGAATCTCCTCCGAGCACAGCCGAGAATTAATTACAGCTTTGTATAAGTAACTGGCTCGCGCTGCCAGTAATTACGCCGCGGGATATTCAGGGCACAGACCGTGATCACAAGATACCGCGAATAGAAAATAGAATTTAGAAAATAGACTTTCCATGTGAATGAAGCCTTAGGGACCGTTCACATGGAAAGTCTATTTTCTAAAAATCTATTTTCTATTCGCGGTATCTTGTGATCACGGTATGTGCCCTGAATATCCCGCGGCGTAATTACTGGCAGCGCGAGCCAGTTACTTCCGTGATCACAAGGTTAATTTTATCTTGTTGCGTTCTGAAGTTAGTGCAGTCATTTCCCAAGATATTATCAATCCCCTATAGAAATTCCGGTAGTTCGTCTGTTTGAGAGGGCAACGAAAGAAGTGTCGGGGAGTTTCACCCTTGCCACAGAGACGATTTGGAGTGTTTAAAAATAGCCAATCATGATTATAAAGTTGAGATTTGAATGATAGATTTACGCGAGTCCGGTTTAGATGTATTTCTTGTAATCTAGCAAGTTATAAAGTGACAGTAGAAAGAGATCCAGCAAAGAGTTCAGTTTTAAGAGAATATCTGAGTAATGCAACACTTTGGGAGTTCTTTTGTTCTTAACTAAGATTGTTCCCTGAAATGTGTAATATTCATTTTCAACACTTATTACATAATATACAATAACCAATTTACTTTCGTTTTTAAATGATCAACTTAAAAGAATCGTTCAGATTTGAATAAAAAAAAACAATTGTAATCGTCCAATTTGTTCCATTTAATTCTGAGATTCTGAACATAGTGAGGGATTACATCTGACAATAAATCTCACAATAAAACCACTACTGCCGATGTATCAGTATAAAAAAGGCTATATTACAAATCGTTCCGTTTTTTTACATCAGATATTTATCTTTGTTTTAGGCAGCTCATGGACAAGTTCTCCCGGTACATGAATGGGATAATAACGGATTTGAATTTGACAACCATGGATCTTTTGAAAGAGAACAAGACATAGAAATGAGAAATACTGGACAGAGTGACATTATAAGCGAACCTCCAACAGCAGACAAACACGATCTAGAAGGAAAACCTGGAACAAAGAAATGGTATGCTAGCATAAAGAGGTTCGAAGCTGAACGTTTGCGACAGAAAAAAGAGAAGAAAAAGAGTGAGAGAAAACCCAGAAAACCCAAGACGAAAAGAAAGCTCTGTTGGGACGTGTTTGTGCGTATCCTGTCGGTTGCTTTAACAGCCTGGGATTTGTACGCAGACTGGAGTTTCTATGCGGAGACAAAGAGTGATGAATGCAAAGGTCCCGAAGACGCGTGGCTCGTCCTTTCAATATTGGCCTCTGTTCTTGCCTTCTTGCAACTTTTGCACGTCATAAACGATACTGTCATAGACATTCGTCAAATCAGGTCTAATAGCATGGAAGTTAAAGGGCTATTCGGCAAATATAGGCTGAAAAAAACCTACGAGATATTCACACTGTTCTTGTCGAAAATACCGCAAGATATTTTACCGTTCATATTTCATTGCTTCTGCAACCCCGAGCAACCAGATGGAGTGGACATAATTGAATTGCTGACTAAGTTAGCAAAATCATCAGCAGTCACCGATTTTTTCTCCGTATTTGTTCGAAGTCTTGAGACAGATGCTGGGATTTGGTTAAATTGCAACCCCGGTTGTACATATAGAAAACCATACTATAAAGTAGAGAATTGCGGTTTCTATCGCATGGTAACAATAAGAAAGACGGATGAAATTATATTTTGTCAGTGTTGCTACATTTGCTGCCTTTATGAATTGGCACCAGACCACGGATGCTACGCTTCCATGTGCTTCGACAAATGTAAAGACCGCTGCACATGTGAGAGACATTTCTGCATAAACACTACGCCTACCGACTGGGACCAGTGGGAAACATCTGTTTCTTGGACAAATCGTTTTTTGTACTTAGGATCCTTGGCCATTGTTGTTTTGGGGGTCCTTGATGATTTGTATTCTTTTATTTGTACAGTGTAAGTTAGATTGACAGTCAACAACGATCTATCAAATATCATGCCTGAAAAGCTTCAATTCCCTAAGAGATATAAAACCCGAGCGACAGTTTGACAAGCTAAATATGAGCAATATTATGCAATATAAGTCTCATTTTCCAATGTGCGAAAATACTGCGTTTATTGCGACATTATTGCGCAACTTAACCACTTTCAGGAAACACAGTGTTATCTTGTTTGCACGTTTGTTCGGAGCGGACAGTACTATCTCCACAGTTAAGGATAAAAGAAAAATGCTGTACAGAGTAGTCATGTCCTGAAGTTGAGCTACGAGAGAGAAGTGAAACAATTTAGAGGCGGACGCCCAGGCTTCTATGAAACGCCGAAGCTTTTTCACTTTGTTTACTAAACATGTATTCCGATGACATCATAGTCCTTTTTGGCCCACCAGCTGTTTAAACTTACACATATTTAACCGATTAAACGAATACTTTTCCACGTTATTTCGGTGACTACAAACAAATACGAAGCAGAAAACCATGTTGACAGCTGTAGTAACGTTGCGCAATGTCTAACTTTCTTTTGAGGCAGTGGAATACACTAGTGGGCTAGATTTGGTCTTAACGTGCAATTTAAGATCACGAGTGATCTTACACGATCTTAATCATTACAGCAGTAGTTTTAAAAATGGACTGAATCTGCTTTTAAGATCAAAAATTATCTAAAATCTACTTAAGTGGTCAAGCAGTTTCCTTCCCTCACAATGGGGGATACCTCCCCTCACAATAGAGGACACCTCTGCTCACAATAGGAGAATGTGTAAGGGTAGACAACTTAATTGGCTGTCAGATCAGAAATGGTCTTACTCATGTTTTAAGATCATGTAAGACTATTTGTGATATTTTAATTGCACTTTAAGACCAAATCAGGCCCACTACTGATACGATACGATATATAAAAATTGATATATAAAATCCAACCTTAATCTCCACGACATAACCAGCAATGCTTACGACTAATAGAACATTTGAACGTGAACTTGTGACAAAATCTTTCTTGCACAATAACTAGGGGAGACCGGATCTAGTTGGACTTCGGGGTAAGTTGCCCCCCCTCCCCCCCCCCCCCCCCATCAATTTATGAAAAAGTAACTAAGAGGTAAAAAAAATTGGCCACATACTCTTGTAAAGTGACCGTAGCCTACAATGCTAAGGAAGTGTCGGACGTTAAAAAGTTTTACTTAAGCGGTGAGTCGAAATAACCGATTTTTGCATCTAAAAGTAATTTTGTTTAAGAGATTAAAAAATCTATTTTCATAGGCTTTTGATCAAATATAATATACATGTATGTATAGGGCATCAAACTGAAGCTCATTGTTTCAAGTTTCACAGAGATGTATCATCGTTGCTCATTTTAGCACCATAAATGGCTGCCATCCTTTAAATTAAAAAATGTGCACCCGGGGCTAGTCGGCCCTCTTGACTCGGGGCAAGTTGGACCCTCATATTACCCACAAACCTTTGCGCGCACCAGAGTTAGAGACCATTGTTGAAACAAACTCAATGGTTTAAAAACGAATTTGTTACTTTCTTTTAAAACGAAAATGTATTATTCGTTTTCATTCATTAAGAACCTGCTTTATACCATTATTAATTTATTCTTAATTTTAAAAAAAACAAATTTTATTGATAGATATTTTGGTTCTTGCAGCTCATAACTCGAACCTGGGGCCTACTTGCCCCGTGGCGGGCAAATTGCCCCCCCCCCCCCCCCCCCCCCCGACGTCAACCCCCCCCCCCGACGTCAACTGCGTTTTTTGCCAAATTGTGAGCCATCTGGCATTATATTTAAAAATTAATGACGTTGCATACGTAGCTTAGTTCATGGGGCTTATTTTGCAACCGGTATTGTTACTCTAACTCATTCCTATTTGTCCCTACAAGGCCAAAAGTGTCTAATTGGCCCAACTAGCCTCGGTCCCTTTTGCTTCACTCCGCTGTGAGTGGAAACCGGGCGTTACTCTAATACCCCACTTAAAGAGCGCCTATTCATTTATTGTTCCTCAAACGAAATAGAGTGTGAGAAACATTTTTTAATTTACTGTGAGCCCTATAAAGACATCAGAGAAGAGCTTTTTAACATTGCAATTCAAATATACGAACATTTTAATGTTTTTAATGACTATGAAAAGTTTATATTTCTTATGCGAATCGAACAAATACAATTTTATACAGCGAAACAATGTATATAATGATAATGATGTGGAAAAGAAGCAAAGCTAACAACAAAGAGAGAGTTTGAAAAGTTTAATATATAATATCCTTTTTTATGTGTTTTACTGATAAGTAATAATTTTAAAGATATTTTATGAAATTTAAATGTAGTAGTACAGGTTTTAGACTCTCACAACCCTTAGTAGGGTTGATTTTATTATTTAAAACGTGAGACGTTAATAAAATTATTATTATTATTAATTACTAATGTACTTGTAGTACTTTCAGACAAGCGCCAGACGGCAGCACTAGTTAAACAATAGAACAAAGGTTGTGGTGTCATGTGCCAGTTAAATACATTCTGTAGTCATATCCAACCTTCTTCTGTCAACATACACTACAAATAAAATTTATAGATGTACTTAATGATAAGATAATTTTTCATCAGTTTGTCATTGTTATTAACAGATGCAACATATGATTCAGGCCCGTAGCCAGCAATTTCAAAAGGGGGGTTCTTTTTCTGAAAAAATGGACCTTTTACCATCAAACCTCCGTGTGCCTACAGTAGATAAAATTTTACCCAAAGGGGACATTTTCCCAGCTAAAAAGGGGGATTCTTTCTAACCTCCCGGACCCCATGGCTACGGGCCTGTGACATACTGGATAGCTGTATGCCATAGTTGGGTGTCAGTCATTTGTAAAATATGAAGTTAAAATAAGATATCCAATTAACGTTTTAGCATTTTGATACTATAATGGCATGTTAAATGATACAAACATTAGCTTTTACTTTAGCTTTGGATATTTACCTGTATTTTTTAATTTCTTAAAAATTATTTCCAAATAAATTGGTCAAAACGTCAGTCAGTGTTGAAACAGATGCTTTTGAGGGTGATAGCGCATTCAGACAAAAGGCTTCATACTACATGTACCTCGCACTACCAATGTAGAATTAGAATGTAGAGGTCCTAAATATAGTTATTTCTTGCTAAGACCTAACTTAGATCACCTGCTTGCTTAAAACACCTCATTATCTCCCAGGATTGTCGTCATTATTTGGTGGACACACTACCATGGTCTCAAACACAGTCTTTTTAACAAAAGTTGCGCAACATTTGTTAATTTTCCTGCGTGTCAAGTTTCCTATCAACCAACCTTTTTTAAACTCATAGATTAAAAGGGCAGATGAAGAAGAGGATCAAGTTCTCCCAGCCTGTAACTATGGCAAAGATTGAATAACAAATTAATTGTAATTGATTACCATATTTTCTAGATGACTACATGAAATTAGTTAAACATATATGTACAACACATTTTATCAATTTCTGATTGGCATACCAGCTGACACTTTACGCTTTTGTTTTAATATTGGAATTTTCAAAAAAGTCTGTTTCAAAATAAGATCAGATTTTTAAAGCTTAATATAGTGTTGTTCAGCATGAGATTTTCCGCTAAAAGCTCAAACTTAATTTTTTTTTTTTTTTTTTTTTTTTTTTGGGGGGGGGGGAGCGGTATTTTCTCCAGCTAACCAATCTATGATCTTCCTTTCTGACATTCACCTTAACTCTGAAATAATGTGGGAAAACAAAAAAGCCCTTAATCCACGTTTAAGCGTGTTTTTTAAACTCTGCCACCACTTCCAGCACTGAATTCCAGGTTGCGCGCGATTAAAAAAATTCTGAAGAAAAATGATGTATTGCGCAAGTGGCCAAGAACTGATAAATAAGATTCTTTTTCACAACATTAATAAATGGTCATTATTTGTTGAAATGATAAAAAAAGTATTGTGTCTTTAGATAAGCTCACGGAGAACTTGTTTTTAAATATTTCGCTTTGTCCCTTTAACTAAGCTACAGTATGCTCACGATAAACCCTTACTGAACAATGTAATTTTTTTTCGTGTTGAGGATTAATTTATCAGATAAATTCCCAAATTACATACAAAAAAATCAGTTCAGAGTTACGAGGTGTGCCTCGTTTTCCCCTTAACCCGTTCAGTTCTAGGTACTTTTTTTACCGATTTGCCGTGATCCGGACGGAGACCATTGTGCTCTATGTTTACGAGACAGGCTGGACAGATCTGCTCTACCACAATGCCCGGTACTCGCAATGTTCACTATATGCCACACACACATCTGTTAACCTTCAAACAACTTATCATTTCAAATTACTTAAAATTATTTTTTGTGATTTCTTTCCTACTGCTCTAAAATGTCGTTTTTTGAAGTGCCTATAATTACACAAACCGAGAAATGAATAGCACATTTTGCATAATCCGCCATGATGATCACATAAGATCTCGTTGTTCTGTAGTCACTAGGGACGCGATCAAGATAGACCTAAACAGCTTGTTTACTCCCGATCACTGTATGATCTAAGTCTACTCAATGTATTTAAAAAACAGTTGTTTATTTTCTTCTTGTCTTTTTGTTGATCACCTTAACTTCCGAGTGTTGATCAAGTCTCATGATTACGTAAATTATTCATACGAACGCGGGGTGGAGTCTGGGGGTCAATCTAAAGCTCGCGTGATGGAGCGGTGGAAAAATCAATTTAGAAAACGAGTGAACGTCGACAAAACACCACACAATAACGTCTTACCACAGAGTCAAATAATCAATACCGACACCAATAATCGGGAATAAGAATCTAAAACTATTTGATCAGGTAGCGTTACAAGTAAGAAGACCACCTTAATGCTTCAAAGGAACATAGCCTTCTGTGCTGAAATTTCAGTAGTTTTGTGAGCGGACACTGGATTTATAAACTCTTGACCAGTCCGATGACACCACAACGGCAGCGATATGAGTGACTTGGACAGGTCGGACACGTACACCAAGCTAAACGACGAGAGCCCAAACACAGGTAAGTATTTCTATATACAATGTAATTTTTTAAAATGAACTTTCACTAATTCAGAGGCCTCGTAATGTAGGTGCGGGCGTGTTGCGCTGTAAATACCACGTGCAGTATCAAATGCATTCCAAAATATTTCAATTACTTTGTTAGATGTTCTTTTGAGAAATGATTATTCCCAAAATTATCTGTATGTGATAAATTACAAAAACATTTTTTTTCTTGTGTGCTTACTAATCTGCGTGGATCAAAGCTATTTTAATTCCACTCCAGCCTTGTAATGTGCTTTCCTAATTCCCCTCTAATGTAATTGTATTTGGTCTTTATCAATGCAGAAGTAATCTATATCGGAACTTTACATGTTCTCCTTGGATTTTCAGTGAGAATTGAAGCACTTGTGTATGATATTTAAACCCATCCTGCCGGTGTTAATAAAGACGCACGAAACGCACGGTCATAAATTCACGTGGCCTACTCTCACCTTCCCAAAAGTGTGCAAGAGCCTTCCAAACACCCACAGGTTTTCAGAGTCAAAATTATGTTTAGGCAAGTTTTTTTTTACGAGCATGATAGCTAGCTTAATATTATTCTTTGAAGAAAGACGGACCTTCACCTGTCGTATTAATAGCTACTATTTATCCCTTGGCGTCGAATCTGAATATTTGCATGTACCAGTGCGTCTAACCTTCTGCTAGGGCAAAATACATATGAAGTCTCTAGTATCTATAGTCTCTCCTTAGACTGAGTCTGCTACTTTTAATATATTTCATGAAGACTAAATTGTCACAGAAGGAGTGCATCATGATCTTTCTCTGTCCGTAAAAGCGGCTATCAAAGGTGACTTTTTAGGAAGTGCAGGAATGTTAGTATATAGATAAATAATAAAGTTACAATAACAGCTTGTCAGTTGCGCGGAATCAGATAGAAACTGTATTTTTTTTCAAGCAGATTTGCACAGCTCCTCTAGCAACTCAAACACACATCAGAACGCTTAATTACCCTTAATTTATTCTTTCATTCACTTATTGAATGTAATATCATATTTTTATTTCCAGGTGTATATATAGTTATTTTTCATTGATCTTATTATAATTTCTGAAACCATGCTTTATATTTATATATGCATAATTCATATATCACCGCAATTCATATAAAGAAAGAGCACAGATTTCCATATTACAATTAACAAACATGCTTCCGTTCCGATTTTTCACACTTCTATGGCGCAGAGAAACACGCCCCTGTAACCCGGCACTTATTTTTGGTGGACATTACGTGCCATATAACACGCTTCCGTTTTTTATGTTTCAAAAAATAGAATGAAACTGGCCGTATCCGTTTGAATATCATGTGCGGCTTGATACACTATGATGTGATGCACGTATATTACGTTAGCTGCTTGAAGACACTGGGATTCTGATCGCAAACTGAATTTCGTGTTGCCACCAACAAGTTAGTTAAACTTAAAAGTAGGCCTACAGTAGTAACAATAAAACATAGTAATATACGTTTTACATCACAGGAACATAGAATGATACAAATACATTCATTAAAGATGGGGAGAGGGAGAAGGAGCTCGAGCTACCTGTCTTTCCTGTCCGGCATGTTTGGCTTGCTTCTCACTTCAAATTATATTACATTTCCCTTGGACATAATAGGTTGACTTGAATTTCATTAAAACAACAATTAAGGATCAAGTAGTAATAAAAGGACATCGACCACACTGTGGTCCTAAACAAAACGACTGTACCTTCACAAAAAGCAGGATCTATGATTCCGTCACTCTGAGGACTTGAGGAGCACCTCTCTGTCTGTGTCCCTGGTCCACGACAGCGTTGCCCACCACACCGCGCCCTCGTTATCATGACCCGTGAACGTCCCCTCATGTTAGCTCTGGTACAGGCGCCCCAGGCTTGCCAGTCCCCCCACACGCAATCCTCGGGACGGCAGTGGCCCGCGGCACGCCCCCTGTCTGCCGCCCTGGGTAACTGTCTGCTGCCATAGCCTGGTCTGGGGCGCCCTCTCTGAGGAAGAGGCCTGGATGACTCTATAGTCTCTATAATGAATAGTATTATAAACAGAAGTAACATCACCGTGGTTATGGTACTACGCCATTGCTTCTTGAATTCGACCATCTTTTGCGTCAGCGGTCTCTTGAAATGTGTCAGTTAACAGTCAGTGTAATGAAGCACTTAGCCCCAGTGTGCTTTTCCTGCCCCATGTGTTGTTTACATTGAGAAATTCTGAATAAGGAAGCAGGATCTGATGCTAGAGAAATTAACACGAGTTTGTTCACACCCGTTGTCAAACCTAGTGGAGATCTATGCAGGCACCAACTGTGCGACCTAATTCAAGACAAATGTACAAGCTCGTCGATGAGCTCCCGCCATTTCTAACTATTGTCTTTTTCAACAACCAGGGCCGAAGGAAATAAAAAAAAAACATTTATCCTTGTTATGTTTTGAAATATTAAATTCACGGATCGTGGTTTAGTGAATTTAAATGAAGAACCCATTGAAAATGCATGTTTGAAAGTAATCTGCAGTCAAATATGGCCAAGTCGAAGTAGTTTTAGACGTCTACACACGTCACTGCCTGTTGCATTTTATAGATGACAAAAAGATATATAATATTAATGAGAATATAAATAAAAAGGATGTGTAAAAACTTTTAGAGGATGTATTACGTCAGTTAACGTGGAAGATGATATAATGCTTTGACGTGCTCACGTTGCCGGGATACTAAGTAAACCGCAGTCGCTGAGGGTCACGTAGTCTAGTAGGGCAGTTTTCTATTGCTGCTGAATGCTTTGAGAGAGTCGGTAGTGGTTGGCCACGGCTTCTTAGTTTCTTTGTTGTTGTTTTTCGCTTTTCTCCAAATGACTGAAAATAAAGTTTCATGTTGTTAAAGGAAGCCATGTAAGAGTGATGGGAATTGATAATTTTAGTAACAGTGCCAAGGCAAAGTTCTAAGTGTCTTGGGAAGGCCGGGTACGCTACTTCGATAAAGCCCAGATTGCCATGCATTTTATAAAATACCGTACCCATCTTCCCAAGGCAGTGTTAATCTTGCTGGGTTAGGGTGTTCTCTCGCCAATGAGTGCTGCAAAAACAGAAATCACAAAATTGTAAAGTAAAAGATGTAAGCAGATTGCGTTGGTGGTGCGTTGGTTGGTGCTGCGGTGGTGGTGGTGGTGGTTGGGGGGTGGTGGTGGTGGTGGTAATCTCCTCATTTCTGAACTGGAACCGCCTTAATTACCTCTAGGACCCAATATTACCTCTTGCTCTGGTACTAGTGTTTCTACTTTCTGGCCACAGGGTGCGCTAGTAGTCTGTTACAAGAAAATTCAATAGCTCACAGTGTAAATCTGTATATTATTTTAGGAGCCCCGTATTACACCCTGATGTCAAAGGGTAGATGCTTTCTATCTAATAATATCGCGAGCATTCCGGAGGTCATAAAACTAAAGGCACATTGACATGTCAATCGTTTTCCTAGGGTATTCGACTGATATACCGAGAACTAAATGAGGCTTATTTGGTGCCCCACGCAGCGACAATTAATATGAATGATGATAATGATGAACATAGAGAACCGAACTCAGTGATGCTTTTACATCAATCTACGCAGTTCGATGATATGTTAATTTTCTAAATACCAATTCTATCAGATAATGACATTTTTTTTCTTCAAAAGCGTAAATTACGTAACGCATCCATTAGGTGATAAATCAGTGTCTTGAGAATATGCCATGCTGAACTCAGCATAGATCAATGTTTCCTATAACCTCGTGAAGAGAGCCGCGACTTTATCAATAGCCTAAAGAAATGATATCGGCGGCCGGCCCAATGTACAGTAGTTGATGTGAACTGCAGCATACTCACTCCGACATAGGAACAATTCCAATAACTAAGGCACAGCTCTCATTGCTTATACAGCGTATTGGGCATTGTAACTGTGTGGCAAAACATCAATATAATATTATAGTCAATGTAAGTAAATATTTAGTAGGACCTCAGGTTCGATACAGGGGTGATTTGTGTATTTAAGTAAGACCGTCTCTGAGAGAGAGAGAGAGAGAGAGAGACTTGGTTATTGTTTGTATAAGACGCATTCAAACAAGAATATATAACACTTTGCTTACTGATTTTTCTTTAAGATTAAACAATGTAGCAATGATAACTATAATATAATTAGTTTTTTGCATCTCTATTTACAGAGAACGATTTTCTGTACATCCTATAGCTACACACATCCCTAGCCTATAAAGCAACATATTTTTGAAATCTAAAAATCCTGAAAAGAATCTGAGAATGTATAATCATTCGTTAATTAAATAATATCAACATGATATTGTTTCATTTAACCTGCTACACAGTAACCAGTGGCTAAATGCACATTTATATTGGAAGTTGAAGAGATCACTGCGTTGATCTGAAGGCCTTGCCTGTGCCCCATTAAAACTGCTTGCTGATCGAAACGGATTAAAGAGATAGATACTTATTCATGACATTTAGACATGTAATACCAAAGTGATAGACAGATGCTTGAACTCACTCGCCATGGTGTTCCCCCAATGCATGTCATTAAAATATTCTAAAACCTCATTGTTGGAAAGGTGCAATACGTTAACTTACGTGATACCCGTGTCTGTTGCAGATCTATTTCCATTATTTCATCAGACTACTATTGGAAATTAATATATCTCTTCTGATATGTAGATAGCAAGTTCTGTATCGTCTAATGCAAATCAGTGTTACGTGACAATATTCAATTTCCCGTCTGTTTGTTACTGTTCAGTCCCTCCAAGTAATAAAATATATAGCAACTGAACAAAATCAAATCAATTGTCTCAGTTGAAGTTAATATTGATAACCACATTTATCATTGGTTTATCATTCCCATACGCTGTGAGGCTCCTGAAGAGAGACAGGGACGAGGACAGCTAGCGAGTACAAACATGCACTCTGACGGCTAGCATTGATTATGTTAAACCAACATGGAGACAGTCAACAAATCGCGTGCAAACCCACAGCCCCTTTAACTCCTAGTTTCCTGGAGTCAAGAATCAGTTGCCTCTGCGTTTGTTTTTCAACATGATGACAGTGCCGTTTGTTCTAGGTCTTTTAAACACCTGATGACGACGACAAATTGCAAAGTTTGTCCTATAGTTCCAGAAAAAGAAGCTTTCACGGACTTTGAAGATCCAGATGAGGGACAGGACCGCTCCACCAAAGGTAGAGCTTGAAACCAAGATCATTGAAAACACTATAGGCGAACGAATGGCTGTGCAAAAATACGATATAGTATTTCGCTTTAGAGAAAATTCACTCTTCCTTTAGCTAAAACCAATGAAAGTGTTAAACAAGCTAAATGTAAAGATAATTCATGTAAAATGCAAATTGTGAGCAGGGTTAAAGCTTTCATAACTAAAATGAAATGCCGTTGCGACTTAATAGCAAGTTATAGCTTGTGTAAAATACAAAATCCAGTAGGAAGAAAGGTACTACCAAAAACCCGGAGAACGACATTTTTTCAATGAATTTTCATTGTAGATAATCGAAAACATAAAGGTGGATCAATACGAGCACTATAATGAAACTATTTAGTTTGTAAAACGTAGATATTAATTATTATTCATCGATTGACAGTTTGCTTATGCTACAGTGTGTCTACGTTTTATTAAATATTTATTTGCACTCCTTTACATACATGTCCATATCAAAACCAACTGAAATCAAATCATATATCTACTGATTTTTTTTTTTTTTTTTTTGCCTTTCCAGCATACAGTGGGCTGTGTGGCGGGCTGTGCTGTGTGCCAGGTTGTGTGTACGGAGCGATAGGCGTGCTCTATGTGTGCGTCATTTTACCATTGGGTACGTATAGGGAGAGCCTCAAAGACCACCATAGCATGGTTTGGTAGTGCACAGGACTCTGTTTCAACTTAAAAATTGGTTTTGTTTTTCGAAATGTTTGAGTACCGCTTACCTTATTCCTTCAAACAAAGAAACCTTAAAAGACGTGGTTGTTATTGTCGCGACCCTGATTTCTGCTGGCAGTGGAGCCTACAACCTATTGATGGGTATAACGAGTACTGTGCACCAAATCTCGGCCCAATTGTCGTGAAATGCAGTTTCTGTTTTGTCGGATAGAATACCATTCACTCAGTTGAGAGAAATGTTCTGAAAATAGTGCAAATCGTGGTAAATTGCTATATATATTCAGTTTTTTTACCACTGTCAACATGGAAGGGAGCTGAATCCGCCATTTTAATATTATCTTTTTTTTTCCGAAGTAGAAAGCCGAGAGGGTAGGGTAAGGGTGGTAGTGGGGGATGCAAAACCCCAGGTTACCCCTGGGCCCCACAGTGTTATGGCGGAAAATCAGTGCAAAAACCTAACAATTCTTCTTCCAAATAGTGGTTTGTATTAAAGGTAGTCACCATAAAGCCTCACAAAGAATAACAGTGACCGTGACGCAGCAGTGGTGTGTTTGTGCACCTAAAGCTGAAGACGGCTGTCTTTAAAAGTGTCACTATTTCCCCTACCACAGGCTACAATAAAAGTGGTATTTTTTCTATAGGAATTGAAAACATGACGTAATTAAGAATCAGCTTATCGAAAAGAGTGAAATACGTAACCACTCACATGAATTAATTACCCAGCTTGTATTGATCCCCTTTTCGTATAAATCTAGATGTTGATTATTTCCATCAGCAGAAAATGAATAGAAAAATATTACCGGTCTGTTGTTGTGTATGAGTTTTTAATAATTCAAAGGACAGGTGAGGCAGTCCGTATCAGCGCTTTTCCTTGGAGAGCCCTTCTCATTGGGTTTTACGTTTGAGTTACTGTGTACAAATCAATATACTAGTGGTATTGACAACAAGTTCACCGTTATCTTGAACAACGTTCTAATGATAAATACAAAATGTAACAGAAAAACGACCTCGGATTTTTTTCTGTTGACTACAGGCACTACAGGGTTAAAATATTTATGAATCCTTTATCTAATTGTGTGTCTTTTGAAAACACCGTTACGAAATGAGCTGAATTTGCTCTGAGACTTACATAAGTACTGTATGAACGTCATGTAGCCTCTTCCTGATAAATTCATTGTAATGCTAAGTTTCTGTTGACATACTGAAACTGGTTATAAAATTTTTCAAGCCTTCACTTTACTTTACCGAAATGTCTCTAGCTGCGGCGTGCTTGGGATGATGGTGCTTGCAGTGCGATGGGATCTGAGCAAATCAAATCGCCAGTCAGTAGCCAGACTTCACTAGCGTGCCCTTCAGCGGCGGATTTAGGGCGTCTTCTGGGTCTTCCGGAAGACGGTCAGATTTTCAAGTTTACATTGACGGGTATCTAATTTTTTTTCGGTAAACGGTCAGAAATTAGGAACGGATTAACAAAGATAATTAGAAAGACTGTCAGAAAATATCTCTGGATCCGCCCCTGCCCTTGCCCCTATTTCATAAGTCTGCTAAGATTCTCGGCGGAATAATTTCCTACCAAAAATTCAATGAGAATCTTGACTTGGTTTTCTGTTTGTAAAATGAATCTTTTAAACAGATTTTAGAGGAAAGTACATTAGAACAATATCTGGTTGCTGGAGCTGTGATTGATGGCAGATCACATTGCATTATATTAATACTTGTACGTGTTTATTAGAACTGCTGTGAATGCAGCTGACTGCTAAAGTCTCGTTCACAAGCTACATGTACCCTCTACCAGGGCTGCAGTTATTGTTGTGGACATTTTTTGCTGAATCGACTGAGAGCCAAATTGACTGTCTATTTATCTATAGACATATCTGTGAACATCTGTGGAAAATCAATCTGTTGCCCTGGTAGAGGGTAGTCACAACCGGCCGTACGGGCTCTTACGGCCTTTTTGCGTCCAAATTTTGCGCAGAATCGCATGTGCCGCGCAAGTCCTTCTTGAGATTTGTAGTTTTGCAGACAACCCGTAAGCACGTACGGAGGATGTTGGACATGTTCAAAAGTTTCTACGAATAATCTGCAAACAGCGTAACCTGCTCCCCTCCCTAGGAGTTCGCGAGAAGTTCGAAAGTGAGACGTGCGTGGTCCAAGACGCACGTCGCAAGCAATGAAGGAGCAAGTGCCCTTTGCGTGTTGAGTGCGGTGCACGAACAAAGTCGAAAGCACGGCGGGAGTGCGTCGTACATGCATCACCCCAGGCCAGGAGTATAAAAGTGTGCTCACGATGCACACTCGTGCCTCGACAATTAACGTCGATTGTGCAACATGTACAACAATTTTTAAAAAATTCGAATTTCGCTCAATTCAGCTTCTCAAATGCCTCCACAAGGCAAGGGAAAGAAGCTGAGAGAGCACAAAAGAAGGGAGGAGGAAAAAGAAAGAAGGGGAGAACAGGAGGCAAAACCAACGTACACGGTCAGTACGTCATTACAAGCGTGTGAGGCAAGTGTGAAGCAAAAGAGAACTACTTTCGCCGTGCGTTGCATTCTCTTCATAAATGATGAGTGCGTGCCACGTGCGCAGGTAACAAGACAAGCTCAAGAAATGAGTACAGTTTCCAGGGCCATCGCACCTTACAATTAGCGCCCCTGTTTGAAAGGACATCTCACGTGGCCCCTGCGACTCGCAAGGCAGACTTGTGCTTTTCCGTTGCAAACTTTCATCAACCTCTACGAACTCCACGGATTCTACCGCATCCTAAAATCCGTCCGTCCGGTTGTGACCGAGGCTTCAGGCAAGGTTCAAACAAATACAAACGTGCATTTTAATGTTTTGGTGATGGTTTGTGTTGCCTCAGAGGGAATGTTTCAAAAGCATCCTTGTTTAAAAGATAAATAAGAAGTTTTCTAGCGAATTTCTAGTGAACAATCAACATTTGTAAAGAAGAGACAAACAAAAAAATTCCCACCGTTAATTGTTAAAATGCACTGTTAAATAATGCAGTATGGCATACACATTCTGACTAAAACGTTGTTCAATGTACCGCCTGGGATGAAACATTTATACTGAAAACAGCTTACATAGATAACTCTTTATATGTCTATAATTTCAGGCCTATTGTTGGCACTTTACGGAAGCGGGGACTCCAGCCTCCTTGCCACTGGGATCCTCTTGACGATACTGCCACCTATCACGATCCCTGGAGCTTTATATATCTGCCACAGATGTAGAAAAAATCACTTCAAAAGAAAAAGTGAGAGATATGTACCAAAGCCTCCTGAGATGTGAGACAAAACCTCGACAAAAAAGTTGAAGCATTTATTTATGTCCGCGGCAAATCATGCACTTAAGTTCTTTGGATTGATTTATTCAAAGCAAATATCATTTTCAAACGTCCATTTACGACAGAACTATAACATTTCATCATCTCACCTAGTAGGAGCATTTCAATTTTTTACTCTGGGACGCAGGCAATATGAAATGGACAACATCTTTTAGATTCATTAAAGAAAGTATGAAAGTGCACAGACGGATTCATATGTGCCTTTATTGAATGCGAATAAGCACACGAGAAGAAGAGTTAATGCAGGAACGAGTCCCGATGTACGATGAGACGGTGAGACTGCTGACTACCAAAACTGCAACAGGTACATGTGAACAAAAAATGAGGAATCGGGAACTTTCTGTCCTCACATTCTAAGTGTGTGTACAGTGCATTTACGTGCACAGTGTTGTTCACGAGAGCGTTTGAACAGACTATCCTGTAGCGTCACATGTCGACACTTTAAGTACATACAGTACATTTCATGGGCACAAAGTTGTCTGAAATATTCACAAACATTTTTGATAATGAATATCCTTTTTATTACACTATACATATAAGACTTAATATACAATATGTATATAAACTGCTATATATAACGTGTAAATGTATTTACAATATGCATGATACGCAGCCATTTGTGTAGTTATTTTCATACATGTACGTCAAATACAGTATTTGGTTTGCGCGTTTGAGTGAGTGTTTGTGTGTTTGTGAGAGAAAACAACTAGAAAAACCCGTTAGGATCGTCATTTAAATGGAAATGTTACATGTAAGAGTATAAACAACAAAGAAATTCAATATTCAGATTTGTACTCGGATCCTGTTTGATATCCAGAAAGGAGTGAACGATACTATGTATAGTAGCCTAAGTGATACGTTAATTGCTTGATCTTTCTAATACATACATCTCCATGGTACAAGACAACATAAAGTAATTTTAGCAATGACTTCCTCGCCTGCAGTGTACAACTAGTGCTCACAACCAATGGTCATACTTATTTATCTGATGACCGAAGATTATCATCAAAACATACAGGATCGAGATTGATCTACATATGAATCTAAAAACCCATTCTTTCAACGTCCTTTGAAGATTCCGTGCAAGAACAATATTCCACCAACGTCCTACAAAAGTCGTGATATTTTCTGCATTCCTTTTCCACCTGCGGAATCCAGGTGATACATTTTCATAGTGGGATCGTTACTTAGTTCTGTTTTCAGGTCAAGGTCATTGCGTCAAGGGTCATATGCCAGCAGACAGTGCAGCATCTCCTAGAGCTCCCCGAGAGAAAACGTCAAGTTTTAATGATTTCCGTCAAATTGCGATGGTTGCGCTATTTGTCGTCCCAACACGATATCCGAGATTCTGGTGATATTAATGCTGTTTCATTTGCTGTGAGCTTGGCTGTAAATTTACTCTACTGGTATGAATATTTTTAAACTTACAGAGATGGACATACATTTAAATTTGTGTGTCACACTTTTTAGGCGCCATGGGTGTATATGACAGCGGTTCTCCTTTGTCTGGCCTGATGCTGTCGATGTCTGGGCGAAACAACACCTTGCATCTCTTTAATAAATAGAAACAAAAATATTTCAGTCAACATTTACCGAAGTGCACATTTGCTTCATTAATGCCTGACCCAGGTAGCATGTATTTTTAATCAAAGACGAACAACAACAATATAGATATCACCCTGAAGGTCATATCTGAAATATTTAAATCTACTGAATGCTTTTTTAAACACATTCCATTAGCATAACATACTGCAAAATTTAAAGAAAGTAGAATTTCGTCAAGTTGGCATTTAATGTCAAGTTAACTTACGGATCTAAAATCTCCCGGAGTTGAGGCTAGCCTATAAATCATGTACGAAGGCACGACAAGAATTGACGAGAGTGCCATAAACCAGCCAATCATATCAGCCCACCAGGGGTATTCATAGTCCAAGTATTTGGGGCTTTTATATTGTACTATACTGAATATCAGGACACCCTAAGAAGAGAAAAGACAAAGATATTACTACCGGGATACATGTAAAATAATGAAAATATGTGTGTTATCTTAACTTATTAGAATCACAACTTTAAACGTACCTCAGTTGGTTAGAAAAAAGTCACCGCTTGATTAGATGTGAAATACAACTAATAAGTGCATTTTCAATTCAGTTTGCACATTCTTCGTTTATTTGAGTTAAAATAGAAAAATAATGGTGCATGTATCAGGAATTATATACAATTGCGTTAGGTGTGACAAACTTATGATCTGCGTTAAATTGATCCGTCGCAATAAGGCAACAGTGGTCTGTCTTTATTTAGAGCCATGCATCACAGCAAACGTTTAAGAATGATTTTTAAAGAATTACCCTGCATTCAACGAACCACAGACATAAATATGCACCCTTTCAGCTAAAGGGGGCATGTCACTAGCATTTTGTCGTTACTCACGCATGTTATTGAGAGATGTAATTCTTATTGATTCAGGTATTGTGGGATACGATGTTAGTGTCAAATGGACATTATGTATGAGTGAGCTTACCCCACAAATAAGAGGCGTAAATATCAACCAGCAGTATTTCCAAAACGGACAAGGATAGTAACCTATCATATCGTTGATGTCATCGTAGAAACGATTCACGCCTGAAAGACGAAGAGGCGGTGTAAAAGTACTAATATATGAGACATGTATTAAATACTTGATACATTCAGATTGTGTTGTTTCAGGTTGGAACACTTATGTTATATTTAATCATTACAAACACAGCCCAAAGACGATTTCGTCGTTAAACCAACCCTATGAACTTTCTTAATAAACAATGGATAGTATACATGAACAAAATCCCCAATACTATACAAAGGTGTGCGCACAATGTCTCATGCCTTTGTGGACCAGTATTCTAAAATGTGCATCAAACAAATGGTACGCAGATGAAGTTATAAATTATTGTAGCATCTAATGGTACTAAACTACCGTTATACTAAAGCCTCAAAAATACAGCCAAAGTGAAAAATTGTCAAATTGTAAATGTTTTGAAGTAATATTTTGACTAAAAGTAAACTTGCAGTATTTTCCTTTACTGCACAAATACAGGGTATGCTCTACAACTCAGCTGCATACTTTGAACAGGGTTTTACATACTCGTAGGTTATCGACATTTGAACATAAACAGTCACAAACAGTTTACAAAGAAACAAATGCACCTTGAAATAATTTGGCGCAATGAATACAGCATCAGTGGCAAAAGAATTGCGTTAAGGCCAAGCTGCAGGCTTTGTAGCAATATCATTCCAGCTCAAACTCCAACCATGGGGCAGAGAGCCCGTCTTAATAATATCCCTGATTAGGAACAAACTCTGTTTCTGGTACGTTTGTTAAAATGATACCCCTGTGGCGCTAATATGATTAGAATTAGAGAGAAAATTCACGTGCAATCGCTGTGTCAGTTTATACCATCCAATCAACAGAAAGGTTCAAAAATAATAACAGAAGCGATTTTTTTTTAAACTGTAATTGTTCAGTGTCGATAGCTCTTAACACTCAGAGGAGGTGTTTAAGATATAAGGCGTTTTTCTTCATTTACAATACAACTATTTAAGTCAGAGATTTAAACACACCATAGAATAAATACCTCACATGGAATATGTACGCAGTAAACGTAAAAGAATATTACGGAAGAGCTTTGCTGAACTGCGTTTGTCTAAAAATCCATCCTTTAGGACTTAATGAAATCTGTATGTACATATGATTGCATTTTTACTTACCGTAAGCCCAAGAGAATGCGATGCATTCACAAAAGATCAAGAACAGTAAGCACATTCCGCTTGCAGAGTAATAGTCCATCAGCTGAAAAACGTACATTCCACCCTGGAAGAAAATAGACCCAACATTGTCGTGAATACTAATTTTTGAAAAGTTCGTTTTTAAAGACGCTGTAGTAGCCCATGCTCCTTACCTTGCTTAATTTTAATAAGTCTTACAGTCCATGTACAAAACATTGAAAATAACCAACAAGCTACCAAACAAAACGCCATGCTTTCTGCTTCTAGTAGCAAACATGATTATTCATGATTGGCCAAATAATTGCCAAAATAATTTGAAAGTTATTGAAAAGGATTATTTTAATCACTCGTAGATCAGAACGAAAATATTTTCAAAGCACATTTCAAATCTAGCGTCATCCTCGCCTTAATAACCATGGTTGAAACGGCGTTTCACTAAAGGAACTTTGTAAAAACACTTAAAGCTAAAGGTATGCTTTGAAAAGTACTTTTTTGTTTTAAAAGAAAGTGGGTATCGAAATCAGTATCCACATCAGAGCCCCCTTTTCCATGTGTCATTCTGAAAAAAACCTCACTTTGGTAAACGTTTCACCACATGCTGTGCAGAAAAGCATTTTTACAATCACTGCCATACTTTGTAATGTTAAACGCATGATCATGTCAAACTATTGAAATACATGTAATACGGCTGAAAATTGACTCCAGATGTTTAGCTTTTCACTACAAGGGATTTTGTTTAAAGAAAAACACCGATTGAATGGCTACAAAGGCTAAAAATGACCATCCCGTACCTCAGTTATACACGCTAAGCCAATTAAATATGATATTAGGCAGACAACTGCAATAAAAATCTCTTTTCTCTTCCGTAGTACACGTGGCCATTCATCCACACATGCCGTGATAAAACCTTCCATTGTGCAAAACTGAAACAGGAAGATATATACAGTTAAATGCATATAGATAAACTGAATATCGTTTCTGCGAGTTCTGCATATTATGCTTAAGCCTATTCGTTTTTGTTTTTTATAGTTGGTTTTAACATTTCAACAATGTAACATGAATAACTAATTCAAAGCTGAACATGATGCTACTACACAACAATATCAGTCTTCATATTTTTGGTTTCATTGTAATTGTTATATATAAATAAAACTGCTCAATAGAGCAGACTTGCAAAATATATAATGCAATAATAGAACCATGAAATAAGGGAGACAGTTACATGTATACGGGGGTGCGTGGATGGAGAATCCCCAATACCCTCATTCTATTGGTATACATACTTTACATGTATGATATACTCCCATGGGAGTTACTTGTATCTATCATGCACGATTTTGCCTATCCATAGCTGTCATAAAACACAATTCTTATGAAAAAAATAGTTCATTCTGGGTCTATCATCTATCAACAAAAATATTTAAAACGAAAATCTCTAAAATTATGGCCTCTACTGCCGGACAGAAATTTTACCACAAACTCACAAACGCGCAAACAAATTCACAAACGATCAGAGCAATAGAATTAATTGCAAAAATATTTTTTCGCAAGTAATAACATGCTTATATCATCAGCTTTTATAGACAGTAATATTATTCTAGTACGTATCACCAGCTGAAAAGGTACATTATGTAAATCATCGTTAAAACACAACATTCAATTGCACGTAAAGGATAAGAGACATTCATCTGATTCATCCGACACTGAAACCGTGAAGATTACCTGACTATCGAGGCCAAGGAAAAGAATCATAAGAAAGAAGAGGATTGCCCAAAGCGGTGAGAGAGGGAGCTGTACTATGGCCGATGGATAGGCCAGAAATGCTAGACCAGGGCCTAGAAAGAGGATATAAGTGTCTATCGAAAAGGCATATACGACAAAAAATTAAAGTCGAGATTATTAAATAATACAAAATACAAACTGAAAGAAGCTAAAGCAACATTAACTCTCCAGAAATCAAACCAGATCAACAGTTCAAGCATTACGGGGTATGAAGGTCACAAGACAGGAGATGACCAGGTTAGAACAGAAGCCAGAAGCTGCAGTTGTGAGGTTTGGGCCGGTGTCTCCAGCACCAGTAAAGCTCCCCGGTTATCATCTTGTGCTAAGCCAGTTAGTTTTCTGAACAGGGTGCCATTAGTTACACAAAGGAACACCACATCGGGAAGAGTAATCTAGGTGAGTTTGCCCCGTATCGTGACGTAGAACATGCATCTTGTTTGTTTGGGCTACGTTACCTGACTGTCAAGTCCAAGAAATAGAATCATCGTGAAGAAAAGTACTGACCACAGCGGAGATATAGGCAGCTGAACCACAGCAGAAGGGTAAGCAAGAAAAGCCAACCCAGGACCTAAAATCATGCGGAATATAATGGCATCAAATTTAACTGAGCCCTATTTTCCACAAACTAAACGTTATTATTAGCCACGTTAAGCAGTCTGAAATGCTAACATGAATACAAACTACTCGTCTAGAGGCATGTTTCAAGTGGACGCTGGATGGATCTCGCTTATTTTGAACCATTTTGATGTGCCGTTTGAATGGCTCGCCATTGGACCTCGTATCCAGTGACAATGAGCACGGCGAACCAACCGTAATGAGGCGAAATGTGGAGATCGACTGTGCTTAGTTAGGTCGACCCAGGTCTGCTGGAACCAGGCCTCAAAGGCGATGCTTTGTACTGACAAAATCAAAAGCATTTCATTCCTACAGAGACAGACGAAAAAAAAAGATATATTTTAAAGCATTCAGATACAATACAATAATTTACAGCTGTAAAGATCAAACAGGCAAAAAGCTGGCATAAGACTTTTGTCCATAATTCTAGCAGTTACTCTAGTTTTTAGTAACACAGAAAAGCAAACTGAATGTTATATGACCTTTACTTCAAAGCTGATAACAATTGGAAATGATTATAAGCAAACCTTAAACATGCATAGAGCACTAAAGCATACCTTATAATATTGTACAACAGTTTGCATTTAACTTCGAGGATGTTTTGTAGTTCAAAATCTATTTTAAATTTGCCGTATGCTTTCAACATTTTCTTTTATTTCAAAACGGCGTCAGCGCTTCAAAACCTTGAATACAACAAGGCAAATTAACGACATGATTTTTTTACTAAATACACCGCATGGAACTCACCAGACGCTGCCACTTCACTCACAGGCTTTTGTTGTTGCTCCGCCATAAAACCTACTACCGAAAATATGACAAACCCTGCAAACATACTTGTACACGAGTTAACTGTGCAAACTATTAATGCATCTCTGAAAAAAAAAAAGAGAAAATTATCACATATCATCCATCATCCACAAAATCAATTTAATATTGATATCCGGGTCCGCAGGTTAACGTGTCATCACATGGTCTGTTATATGTATCAAAATTTTAAATATTAGTAGTATTATATGATGTTGCTTAGCCAATTTGAAACAAAGAAAACGAACAATAAATATTAGTGGATATACAGTACAACAAATTTGACATTTGCATTGTCATGTCTTGATCGCATCCGTTTCATTCGTTTTTCTTCGCTAAAATCATACTTCTTCATCATGCTTCCAGCTTTTTTACAATTACAATAGATAAACAGGGGACAAATATGGCGACCCACTAAAAAGCTTGCCGTCTAATCCGCTAATAGACGCTGAATAAACATCCGGTTGGGAAGTATTCAATATTTGACCCTCGGACTAGTTACTCCACTGTTCTGAATGTGGCCTAAGACTGAGAGAACAGTGTGAGTACGACAGTCTGGCGAGACGGTCTAGTCACGCCAAACGCCGAACACAGCTGGTCGTAGACATGTTTTTTATACATAGACCGTTGCTCCAGGCATAGCTTACACATACACCAAGTTTTATCTAGCAACCATGCAAAATTCTTATGACTTACTTGTAGACGTTATTATGGTAGCGATTGTAGCTTCCCAGCGCAATGACAGCACCGAGACCCAAACCGTACGAGAAGAAGATCTGTGTGGCAGCGTCAATCCATACCTTATATATATATTTTTTATATATAAAAGAAAACAACATCCTTAAAATGATGAAACAAAGGTATTTGCATTTATTTTGTGTCACGGTGTGTGTACACTAATTTTGATAACGAGCTTAGCCACCACTTTATTGAATATATAACCATCATCACTGAAAGATTTTAATAACACCGCCTGAAAAGATTGACTAATAGCTTCAGTTTACATATTTACACACGTGAATCAATCATTCGCAGATATATTAATTCTATTGGCATTAACTTACCACATTATAGGCACCTTACCTGAGAGTCTCCAAGTTTTTCCATCTTCGGGTAAATATAGAACCATATGCCCTGGGAGGCTCCAGGCAGGGTCACGCCACGTATAAGCAGAACCAACAGAAGTACATAGGGGAACAAGGCCGTGAAGTACACAACCTAAAAGAGATTGAAAGTATCTTGAAAACTCGAGATTGAATTAAGAAACTGAAACAAAAACAATACCATCTACAAGCACATGTAACAAAAAGAACGGTCGCAAGATAAGGGTCATATTAAGTGACCTTTAAATAACCTTAAACCAGTTTTTCGCAGCATTTGTAAATACCTGGTTCGCTTGTTAAAGGTCAAAAAGACTTTTTCGAGTGTCGTGGACCTAAGTTTACTGTGTTTCATTTTTCAAAAAAATTTTTTTAACAAATTAAGAGATAAAAAAAATGTGGACAAATAAATATATAGATAAAGGAATAATTATAAAGTAACAAATACACAAATAAACGAAGTTTTGTATCAAAAAATCACATTGTAAGTGTAGTATCGAGGTAGTCGATTGGGTTACCTTCCCCGTCCACTTTACGCCCTTCCAGATACAGAAGTAACACAGCGCCCAGGCAAATAATAACGTCAGCGACAGCTGCCATCTGATATTGCCTGGTTCGTCTATACCATTCGTGATACGTAGAGCATTACGCCTGAAATATTTCAATGTGTACCTTAAAAAGACGAAAACTGAATAATTAATATATCGAAATAAGTTCATTCGTGTATAAAACTGATTTATGGTTAAACACTGGATAACCACTAAATTTGATCTTCAGGGCAATATCACAAACACGCAAAAAATTAAAAAACTCCTCCTGGGATTAGTTCATTCTTTTTCGCCTAAAATAGAGCCTGCTGCATACATAAAATTGCTCTTACTCCCAAAACTCTCTGACTGGAGACGTAAAATTGGTCTGGCACAAAGCAGTGGTAGTGGCATTTATATAACTGGAGTTCTGTGACGTGTAAACTGTTACGTCATCGGTGCCCCCGAGACTGCTGATCAAGGACGCGTTGATCGTCACTAGGGTCTCATTCAGCTGGTTTTGAAACGCAGTTGTGCAGTTTGGGGCGACGTAGTCTGAACGACACCATTCCGTGTTCCACCAGTTGTCGCAGGACGCCCAGGGTAGTACGGCCTGGAAGGAACTCACGAGGTAGTACAGTGCCCAGGCCAGGATCACGATGTAGTAAATATTTAGCCAGAAAGCCACCACGGCCGCTGCGTATCCAACACCTGTCAGTGAAAAAAAATATTTCACTTATATTTCATTGAGAGTACTGAGTGTCGATATAATATATATTGGGCGTGAAAGGACGATCATATATATTATCTTCGATCGGTGGATTTCTAAAGTTCATTAGGAACCTAAAGAGGCATATTTATAAGACAGAAATTGGCATTTCCTTTCTTGACATCTGATAGAGATGGAATTAAGTATTTACAAGACAGGGGTGATTTGACAACTGCAAAATAAAGCACATACGTACGAATCTTAAAATGTATATAAAATGGTATATAGAAATAGATGCATTTAAAATGACTGGCCAGTTTTCTCTTATTTTAGTGCAGTTTCGTACTGCTATGTAGAAATGAACACACATAAAGGGAATTGTCAGTGGTAATAATACTCTTTTATCACAAATTGCAAATAAATTACCTGAAATATTTCGATGGAAGATCAACTGTCTTCATCAGTCGCTGAATGACACAGGTGGCGTTTTGTCACAAAGTATTTGGTGCTACCCCCCCCCCCCCCTCTCCTGATGACGCAGTTGTGATACTGATAAGAGGACATAGTAGAGGTATCTATTAATATTGCTTGGTGTTTTCCTGCTCCAGATGGCTTCTTTTATTCCCCTAACTCTCCAGTTACTCTCTTTCTGTAGGGTTTTTGCTTGCACTTTCTCTCTTAGTGTCGCAGTCGCGTCATTAGGGGAAAGGGAAGTACTAATTACTCTCGACTTTGTGACACAACGCCACCAACGACTGATGAAGATAACCGATGGTCCATCGAAATATCTCATGAGTAATTTTTTTTTGCAGTTCGTGATAAAAGAATATCATTACTACTGTCAGTCACCAAACTGATGATATTTTTAAAATAGAACTAATAGTGAATGGAATAATTTGACAACGTCTTATTTCATTTAGGAATCAATACGCACAAAACGGGGTAAGCAAAATAGCAAGGAGAATTTGAACCGTTATCCCAAATAAAACGATGTCAGCATCATAAAGCGGCTGTTCATTCTTTCAAGCTCGCGTTTATGCCATTGGATATTTTTTTTAATCATTTAATATAACACTCGGAAAAAATAATGAATCAAAAGACTTCAAATAACATATATTTCTGTGTACAGTTTTCTTCATCAGCTTACTATCAGCCGGTTAGTTGATAGCAATTTAGTGAGACTCCCTAGGGAGTTAGATCGATCCAAATGGATCGATCTAGGCATGAGAATCCAGTCCATGACTGAAGTGGCTTCCGAGAACTACGCCTGATGACCACGCAACCCAAGCAACTCAGGCCTGTTGATAACCTTTTTATACATAATCTAAACTCTACTAAAATAATAAATGTTGAATTAAGCTGGACGATTTTTTTTTTTTTTTTTTTTTTTTTTTTTTTTTGAAGCGATCTGAAACAAAACTTAAGTTATTTTCCTGTATTGCATATTTGATTAATTCGGTTGCGCGATCTCGTCTCCGGTCGTGGGCTAAAAGAAACCCTGGCAGTAGAGAAAGTGGGGTGGAAAGGGTGCAGGAACCGCTTTTCAGTCAACCAGTGACCTTCATCGGCTGCAAGTCCCATAAAAAAGTGGGGTGCTCGGGTGGCATTTGCTAGTAATAGTTCAACAAAGTTTGTTCGCCTTTCTAGTAACGATAACTTAACTTAGTGGAAGTAAACCTTCTCGGCATGGTCACAAGTGCCTCGCTTGTAATGATCTGAATGATTCAGCAAGGGCGCATTTTCCTTCTGTTAATGTAGATTCGTGTAAATAGGTACATAAAGGTTTTTGGGGACCTTAGAAATGTATGAAACATATATATATATAACTTGAATAATTCATTATCAACCATCAGCAACGAGCGCACGGCACCGTGTGACAACCGTACTGTGTCTTTACACGGTTTTCATAGCTATGAGTACCTTCAAACTTAAAGTTGATATGTAACTAAATCCTTCTCTTTTTTCCTTCACCATCTGCTCAATGCTTTATGTATCTCTTTACTCTTTACAACATCCTCCGCACTTTACCTCATCAAAGCGTAGAGGTATTTAGCTCGTTATGTTTGGCTATTTTAGCCGGCAAATTCAGCTTTAGTTCAGTACCACCTTAACGCTTCTTCTCATATTCTAAACGTTATTATATGAAGATACATCAGGCACGTGAGTTTAAACAACTATCTGATAAAAATGTCTGAGGGGAAGTTTTTTATCGCACATCCCTTTTATTTTTGCACTCGAGGAGAAAAGGGGAAGGAGAGAGCGAGTAAGTCTACGGCAGCTATCCAACTAATTATCTTAACATTCTTTTTTTCTTACCCTTGAATATAGGACATAGTTTCCACACGCCCAGTCCCCCAATACTCAGGTACTGCCCTACTGAAGACTCTAGGAGGAACATAGGAATTCCAGCAAAGAACAGCGTTAGGAAATACGGAACCAGAAATGCGCCTGAAATGAGAAAGTAAAATCTATCACATTCCTGCCTCTTGTCGAGATTTAAAGACGGAAACTTCCAACAGCAACAACTGTAGGAGGTTGTTTAGAAAATTTATTCAATATATCGTTTCATATTCATGCACAATCTCTCTCTCTCTCTCTCTCTCTCAATACTGCGATTTGTGTGTGTGTGTGTGTGTGTGTGTGTGTGTGTGTATGTGTGTGTGCAATATCATATTCGTTTTCAAGAATAATGTTTGGCAGAATATATTTATGAAAAGGACATTGACAAACTTGTTGTTTAAGATGCAAATACCGCATACCATCAAAGGAAATTTTACAAGTAAAAATAAAAAAAGCATTGTTAAAGTATTCTCAAGAAAACGATTGCTGAAAGTATTTTTGACTTGGAGTGTATGTCTTCTTTTTTTTTCATATTGGGTACGAGTATGACTTCTTGTGATGAATAGCCATTTCTATGTTTCATACAAGAACGTGCAAAATGAATGAGCATTTGGATATTGAGCTTACTTATACCTGTCTGTATAGAATGCTGCCGAATTTGGAGGGAGCTTACAAAAGGACACGAGGACTTAATAGAAACTTCATCTTACCCAGCTTCGACAGAAACCCGATTTAGGATTTAAACAGTCCAGTTGTTTATCAAACTGTGACAGCCCTTTTGAACAGTTGCTGGACAATTATTATGTAAAGCGATATTTGTTTATTTACAACACAAATGAAATTGAATCAAATCAAGCGTGCTTTTCTTTCCAGCTCCGAGTTAATAAGATACCAGGGAAAAGCAATGCCGTATACGTGAAATGTAAGTCAACATCAACAGAAAACAAAACAGGTTCACAAGATTTCTATTTGAGGGCAGGGATTGATTATTGTGATTATGGAGGTTCCCTAACACGGCAGCGAAGTACCTTGTTAAGTAGAGTACAACATGCGGTGGCTCGCCACTGGTGACTATTTCATAACTACAGCCGCCTGGAGATGTCAAATAGAACGTTTCAGAGCCCATTCTTTTATTGTCGGTATGAACACACTTTAGTTCTAAAGTTGCAGCTTATACTAGCGAGAGGGTCCTCGATATCTTCAGTAACATTGCATAGCTCCGCGTTATGTCAATTCAATGTCCTAACACTCAGTTGTAGAAAATATTGACTGTTTTCTTCACAAGCCACGCAGACTCTCGACGGGTGGCCGCCAAATCACCATTGAACTAAATCACTAAGGCGCTATAAGCGCAAATTGCAGCGAAATTTGTCACTATAATCCCCGTAGCTGTCTAAAATGACGACGTTGAATCAATCCGATTGATACGAAACAATTATTGTATTGAGACTAAGCTGAATCATCTTCGGCGACTTAGTATTTGTCTTTGGGGCATGGTAAATCTGAAGACGCCGTAAATATTTTACATGACGAAAATACCTGCAATGAACAAAATGTCACCTTTCTACCTGCTGCTACAGTCTACTTTTGTTATTAATGCTTCTGACTTTTGACTTCCTTAAATAATTTGTCCTCAAAATTAGCTTTAAAAGAAAGAAAAAGTTTAATTGAGAGTTGCGCAGTGAAACCGTCTATATACAATTATGATCTCCCGGAGTGTGAACCCTGACTGGAGTACTTGTATTTTTTAAAAGTTATATTCAGTGCTCTATTTATACTCGGTCTTACAAGGCATATAAGCACGCCTGTACACACATGCCCAACGTACAAATACATAAGATATTTTAAACACATCAGGCTACCCTATTCCAGTTGTGTGATATATTGCGATCTGTAATTCGGCTTCTGGTGCTTCAGGTGTAGGTGAAGAAATGGCATGTCGAAGCCCTTTTCATACCAACCACTTCACCAAGGAAGTGTGTAAATCACGGCCGAGCACTCAGGCAGTAACCCGCAGCACACACGAACCGCTCTCACAGCTGTAGGGGATGGAGGTGTGTTTTGAAAATGGGAAAATGATAATTCGCAGTGTTCCTATAAAAGAAAAAGCAGTACACGAAGTGCGAATTACTGCCTTCAGTCATTATCTTTGCTAGTCATGCTGATAGATGACTCAGAAAATAAGTGATACGGTACCTAATATGCCCAATATTTCACCTGAATGGACGCGTAACATACAGAATGCGAGGCACACACTTTTACATGACAAACGGTCTATAGACAGAGAATGGGGGAAATAAGGCTCCATACTTACAATGCTTTCTGTTGCGTAATTAGTTTCAGCGTAACGTCGTAGCTTTACTTCACACGATTCAAAATTGTAATAAACTGTGTTTTTTATGAGGGTCAATGAAGAAACAATTTAGAAACAAGCAATATTTAGCGGTTTTGTGTGCGCAGTGTAACTTGTACACCAGGTAGTTTCTACAACATTTGCTTTCATAAAGCACAGCTGGGAAGAACATACGTTGGCTGCAAAAATGTATCAGTTTCATGAACAGCTCGAGCATATAAATGTATCACAACAGGTATACATAGACAACTGAGACAAAGCTAAGGGACACACATGGCTCTGGCACAGGACACTCACCCCCACCATTTTTGTAGCACAGGTAAGGAAACCTCCATACATTCCCCAGACCAATGGCGTACCCAACACATGATATTATAAAGTCCAGTTTTCCCGTCCAGTTCCCGCGGGAGGGCACGTCGTCGTCCACTGTGATGTCCCCCATGAAGTGATGCTCGTGGTGCTCGTGGTGTGGAGTCGTTCCATCCGCCGTCGGCGTCTGCGTACCATTTATCGGAGCGCCTTCCTTCTCTGCCGACTTGTCTGCATTTTTTGTTCCCATCATGCTGTGCCTTGGGAGGTATCCGATGTACTGAAAAAAACTTCAAAGCTGGCAGCTCCCAAGGTGATGAGTATCGCAATAACCTCAGCTGCCCTGGTGCTGGAGTCTCGTGCTAGGGCAAAACACTCGCCAAAAGCGGGATTTAAAAAAGTGTTTATACCTATCGCCCTTCACACACTATGGCGAACTGTACACAGTTTTTACAAAGGTTGCAATTTCTTTTACTATCACTCCCACGAGTTGGAGGTGTAATTAGAAAAATATTACCATCACCCAACAACTCCCACTAGTTTCAGAGTTAACCAGATGCCTTGATTGAAGCACTGGTTTCTTTCCCGGGTACATGCTCGGGAAATGATACTTCAGTGGTCCTTCACAAAGCACGCACAGCTACAGCAACTGACACATACTTATGCTGCGTCTATACTCAACAAGGACGTGGAGAGAGGGTGCCGAAATTTACCTAACAATTCTCATTGAAGTGGCCTTTTATCAATGAAGTTTCTATGGCATTTCTTTGAGCATACTTTTCAAGTCCACTTATATTTGAAATACCACTGTCATCAGCGTGGTTGACAAATAAACAACCTACAGAACGATAGGTTATTTTCTCAAAGAATTTAAAATATATATATTAAGTTCGAATAGCGTAAACTTTCGTTCCACCCTATCTTTGTATTGGGCAGCAGGTCGCCCTAATCCGTTGAAAGCTGAGTGGTGTAACAGTCCAATACCAACCAAAATACAGCTAATCAGTAGAAGGATTTTCTCATCCTATTGATTTCTAGCGACAGATGATAGCAGCGGGATGCTGTTCTTCGTTTCTCTACACATGACACAGCGCGCGCGGTTCCCAGGCCGCCATAGGGGGAGGAACATGCTGAAAATCCTAAATGGAATGCTGCCCTTCACTGTGAGAGTTCAATCCATACAAAACCAATATAGGATCATTCAAATGGTTCATTCGGGTTTAATCAGATTTTATTTGGGTGAAGAGTTTGTTAAGATCTCACACAACACACGCGGCATGGAATAATTCATGTCCACTAGAAATGTTCATGTCAAATGCTGTGACAAATATGGCGAATTCAGAAAAAAGACTACGATACACACTTGTCTACATGGGGTGCTCTGGGACGAGTAAGTTTAGCTTGTTACAGAAAAAACGAATGAGATTGCAGTAAAGTCGCTGCTTCTTTCAGTTTTCTATCTGCTCCATGACTAAAAATATCTCCAATCCACGAAATGGTCTGAGGGATATTTTGAATGGATTAAAACTAAAACATTTAATAAAGATCATGAAAAGTAATTATACTGTATCTGCAAGAAAAGGAAGATATGTATAAAGGTATGTATTGTATTAGATGTTGCTAGTAATCACTAGAATAAACCTCAAATAATAAAATTGGAAACTGTTTTGTTGCTCCGGAATCGAGTGGAAATAATTAAAATGATTATTTGTGGGCTACTCGTGATCAAGTAAAGCATTTATTACAAGATTATAAGACCAATGGCGTCTTGACTTTCCGCTCAATTTCACAGGATGCTGACATGGCCTTGACTTCACTTCTGACTCCTAGTGGATACCTGGCTTATAAAACCCAGTTAGTAAGATCTGAATATAAGGTTCAGTGCACGAGAATTTAACGTGAAAAGAGAAGAGTAATATTCCTAGTGCACAACATTTTTTATGCTTACCGGGCATAACAAATTTCAGGAAACATAATGGATTTATGTTTATAAAATCATTTTCCCGTCGTACAGTGTATCTTGAGCCGATTGAACGTTTAGATCAGTTTCATCTCGAGACCAAATGCTTATGTTTGACAAGATATGAAATTTTAATCATTCTAAGGACGTAATAGGAGATTTCAACAAATGTCCCAGATTATCATAAAATGTAAAAAGAGTTTGGGCTATCTACAAAGAAATGGGGATTCTTAAAACAACGCAAACCACATTTCCCGATTTTGTAATGAAAAAAAATTGGACACGTATGTTACACAGCTTTGCCACAAACTTGATTTAAAGAAACATGAAATGTCTTACAGCTGAGGGAAAAACAGCTTAATTGGCTGTCAATTTTAAAGGACGCATTTTGACAGACCAAGGTATCCCCTTCTGCTAATGCACAATTAGTGAAATAAGTGTGAATGATAATTCTTACACCGTTTTCTTTGCTTGGAATTCAGGGGCGGTACTTTCTGAATCAGTATTGTTAATCAGACATGCAAATCGCATGTTTCATTAACAATAGTGAACGACACAAACCTATATTGTTATCGCTGATTCTCAATATATAGATCCATTTAACATTTTTTTAAATTTTCATTACACGTAAGCTAACCGAAGAATTGTTTATCCTGGTGGAACTTTACTTACATCAGTTTAGCAACTTAAATCACTGAAAAGACAATTACTAGGTTTATCTGCTTTGTCAAAAAAAAAAAAATGGGACCAAATTTTAAACCTTTGTTACTGGTGCTTGCAGCATCATGTCACATTCATAATCTATCTAGTTTATTGAAAATTTGCAACTTGACAGGAAGCGAGTATGATGCCGAACGTTTCAGAAAATATCTAGAATTTGCGGCTATCTTCGCGGTGTTAAAAAATTGGAAAAACCTCCTTAGTGTCTTTTGGCGCAGGTCATTATTTTTAGCTGTTTGATGTTCCTTGTAATTATAGCCATTAATAAAATCTCCAGTTCAGTTACATCCATGCTGAGCTAGACGATATGGTGGCAGGGCACAGTCAAATGTTTTACACGAAAAACGGCAAAACTGCATTCTCATGAGAGTAATTTGCGAAACATTTGTTGCCAGGCATTGTGAAAAACATACTTTACGTTGGGAACAACGTGTGCCAGTAAAATATAGGTGTATCTCATAATACCTCTTTAGTACAGTGTAATTTTTTTATTATTCATAACCATGCGATTTTTATCAAAAGGGCTGTTCATTTTTAAAAAAATTTTTATTTCTAAAACCTTCGTTACTGAATGTCAAAAATCCACATACTAACAAGGCATGAATTCTAAAATTTTCCACTTTCTGTCACCAGATCCTCAGAAAAAAAGAATTCGCCAAACATCTCTAACTTAATTTTTCACTTTTCTGTTTCGTCAATTAGACCCGTATATTGAGAATCAGTGTATAATTTTTTGAAGTTTACATCTATGAGTTCTGCTCGTCACTACCTTTCATTCAATAAATTTAATGAAGTCATAATCAAATCATTGTTTCTTGATTTAAGATCAAAACAATTTCTAAGATCCAAACAGCTGCAAAGGCGATGTCTACAAGCCATATGAACAGTTTGCTGCTGTGGGCAGTGGCATTTAATGAAGATATTCGTATGTCTTTGCTTTTAGCATGACAAGCAGACGTCAGTTGTAATCAGTTGAAGTGGGACTTTGGCCACTGGTTATACCAATGTTGTATTAATGATTTCACAGTGCGTCAATAATCAATCAGAGACAGAACAGTAGATACCCACTACTCAGGGATGTACAGTCCTCAAAGAACGAAGCTGTAGGTCTTGTGACGATATTGTCAATCCCGGAAGTTCCTATCAACTGGCACGAAGATCACTTAAATATTACATGTTGAACACAAGGCGCACGTCGAATTTGTTCTTTGTTAGAAGGTACGTACGCCAATAGGAACAACTCAATAAAATAGCAGAAACGTCCAAACTGTAATGACGTTTTATGACTGACTACGATGTTTATTTTGCCGTACATAATTGCATTGTTATTTTGGTGGCCGCAAATATGATACAGATCAGGTCTTCCTATCAAACCCAGCGCACGTTTGAACAACACTCTTCTTTTCAGGATAGTCTACATTATTTAGATGAATATCACCCTTGTGAAAGGAGGTCATACATTAAATTTTACTGAACATTTTCATGGCGTTGACATTTGTAATGTTGTCAGAGCAGAAAGTTGGTTATTTTGCTTAGGTGTAAACAAGAAAAATGCTTAACGCACAAATGAATGCAGAAACTCACAGTTATCTGTGCTAATTAAGTCTGTAAAGCTGATAAAGCAATGTAACGGGAGCCTTTGTCCGATTGATTTATAAAGAAACACAATAGCCTCTTTGAAAGGATTTTTATATTGTAGCTAATGGTATTGACGGGCGTTCACATAACTAAATACAGATTTCGATTGTGTTATGTCATAAGGCAAACATCTTTAACATTGAAGAGTTAATATTTTCACAAACATGAAATTATTGCGTGCATTATTTATTATCAGCTGGCAAACAAATGTGGTATTGTACTTTAGGGCTCAGCATTGGAATTAAACTCACTCTGAAATAGTTTGATTAACGTCATTGTCCGGGTTAAGATAATCAGGCTCTAACCCAACAGTGGCACACCTCAGCTTGCTTTCGCTCTATTCGCACACATTGTACACAAAAACCGAGGACGATCTTGCCCCAACTAACCACGTCAATAATAATGCGACAGAAATGGTTTGAAAACACTGCACAATGTGAATGTTCCCGTTCGAGGCAGGTGTTTCTCACGCAAACACCAACAGAGTCATTGGTTTGTGCCCTGCGGCACGCATGTACATGGATATGTCATTTCGTGATGAAATTAAACCCCAAATGGCCAATGTTAACACGGTACCTCATGCTCCCGGCTCGGTGCTCACTCTAGGAACATACAGTGTACCTAGCGGCTTCGTGAATTGATTACATTAGCGCATTGCACTCTTAATGTGAATGATGTAATAATGTGACATCCCCCAACAAATAAAATGTAAAATAAAAGAATATAGTCACTTGGCAACGGTGAATTTTTTGAGCAAATAAACAACACCTTCCTTGTGTCCGGAATGTTACATGCATGATGTATCGGTCCTTTTATCACAGTAACACAACCTTCAGTATGTGGGGTGATAAAAACTGTGTGTGTGTGTGTGTGTGTGTGTGTGTGTTTTTCTCATTGGCACGCCAGAAATTTAGGCCCCAATATTAAAAAATGGATATGTGCGCTTGAATTGTTGCAGAGTTTCATCTCTACCTGCTCCTTCTTCGACAGATGTAAATGTATTAAGACACCCGAATGTAAGTGTGTGAAATTAAGATAAACAGTCTCACTATACTCCTAGCTTTGGTGTTGATTTGACGAAAATAATGCTGTAAAAGATCAAAGTTCCATCCCTATGACCTGCAAAAATCCCCCAGGAATATCAACTTGTTATATATACACCCAAGACTTTTTGATAAAAAACAACAGTTTTTGAATAATTCAGAACGTAAATGTTTGCTGTTCAGAGATATGTTTCGTTGTCATCCTCATCCTCGTGTCCTGCACATTTGTCTTCTTCATTTGTATTGCTCGTATGGTTTGGCTGAAAGCTGCCCGTTTGTGTGCCTCCCAGCTGACACGTGTCTGCAAACCTTGCTGTAACTCCTCATCGCCAGGGAAAGGAAAGATCTGAAAACATGATTGTGGTCGTTGTCTCAACTAATGCAGTCAGTGTTAACGGTCACAGGTAAAAGTGGTCAACAACATTTCTTTTTATCCAAAGATATTTGGAGACGGATATTTAACTGGAAACAGACTTCGAAATCTGGACATTGGCAGAAAAACATAGTAGCTAACTTATCTGGGTAAATATCAAAAATAATTATTGTTGTTCATTTTGTAAACTGATCAGATGAAAGCAAAAATTACCTCTTCCCGCAATCTGTTCATTAAAGCTTGTGGTGCATGCTCAGAGAAGAACTTCTTTTCAATCATGATGCACTCGGCGCCATTACTGACCAGACTAAGCCTCGTCTGCTTCCCATAGATAAACTCAGTAAGGCCCTATCAACCGTAATGAGGTACAACAGTTAAATAAGTTATTGCTTACGTACGTACAATACGTATTTTTTATCTCTGTCATTAATCAATGACTGATTGACAGTCAGACATTTATGCAGACCATGGAAATATATACATGTACCTACTTCCATTGACAGACAGACAGACAGTCAGGCAGGCAGACAGGCAAGCAGACATACAGACAGATAGAATTTAATTTAAGCAATGGGCTAAAAAGGTGACACGTACAAATACTGTGCCTTTGGTGAGAGTTTTCACTGTCACAAACATGGCTGGGTCTTCCTTATCCTTGGGCCTGGCGCCATAATCAGAGTGTGTATTTCGATGTTTGGGCAAAATCTCCGTAAACTTCACCTTTTTCATAGGTTGCTCACCATCAAAATCTATGATAAACAAAAACGATTAATTGTTTTATTTTTTCAGATGATCCTTATTTGAAGAGCGTCTTGCTCTTGTTATCGTTGACAAAAGATTGCACGCAATTAAAGCAATTTAAAGTGTCACCAAAAGTAGAACTTTTAAGCGATATGAAATTCGTCATTTTTTCCAAGAAAGCGTTATCTGCAATAAGGTGTCATGTACCTGTCTTCGCTTCGACATTTGCCTCATCCACAGCCTCTGCTTGCTCCGCTGCTTGGTCTGTCGTGTTCGGAGAGGAGGGGCCATTACGTGGTGGTTTGTTTATTTTAGTCAGAAAAGGCCCCTGAAAAATGGAAAGATGCCCTCATGTACACCCGTGACGTGATAAGTTCACACGAATCGTTGAACAAAATGTTAAGAAAATTAGAAAAAAGCACCATGTCTGATTGTACGTACGTTAAAAAAAGCACAGGTTTTAAGCACAGTACACGTTGAGAAATATACTGTAAAAATCGGATTTTTCGCATTTCCTGTTTCCAGTAAAAATCCCATAACTTCACCCTTATCATTCATTAAAAAGGATCCAACTGTGTTTACAGTGTAATGATGGTCATCTCTCTCCAAAATGAGATCCCATGCATAAACCCCTAAATCACGATTTATCACAGACACCACTCTTTACTTTAAACAAGCAAAACAAAAATTTTAATGAAAATCAAATTGAGAAGGGCACTTTATCTCATTTGTCACCAAATAATCAAATACATACCTTTGGTAAAATTCTGTCCATTTTTTTAGACGCACTGCTGAGCGCGGGACTGCAACTGTCCGCATGTGACAGCGAGTCCCCTGTTAGTTGTCTGCCTGCTAGAGAGGCGTGTGACACATTTTCTACATCTAAAGTATCGTGACAGGGAGTGTCTAGTTGGGTGTTCACGGGGCGTTCTCCCCCAGGGGTGATATTGTGCTCAGCGGTAACGCTTGTGCCCCCAACTTTACCTTTGCTTATTTGTGGAGGCTGAAAACATGGCGGAACGTGCTGGCTACAGTGAATGACACACGCTTCTATATCTAAGAGTAAGGTGCTGCTAGACTATACATACTCTGGGGAAATGCGTTGGCTCTGAGTTTCATTGAGGAGAATTTAAATGATACACGAGTTGCATATGTACAACTAACGCTACCGTCTCAACTACTGCATTGCTTTTGGTCGCAGGATAGAAACGCTACCTGAATGAAATAATATACCAACGCAATACCCCAATACATGTCAAAATATGTCGAAAGAAAAAATCTACTGTTAAAATCTAATCAATATTACGAGTGTCGTGGAATTAATGTAAATATTTACTGCATTGTACTGTATATGCCAGATCTGTACAGAAATATTATAAGGAGTGCAATAAGTGACGTGAAGATTGGTATAGTGTATTGAAAGTGAATATTTCCTACATTGTTCAGTATAAGTCAGATCTGTACAGAAAGAACTATAGTGGATGACGTTCAAAGGACCGTATTAGAATTTGCCTGGCATCCTTGACAAATTTCTGGTAACCAACCGATTGTCATTCTATATGCCACGCTCAGAAATGCCATAATGATACATGTAGGTCATTTTTTATTCATTTGGTTCAACCTTTTCGTGTTCTCAGTGCTTTATTCACTTGGCGTTTAATACAAAGTACGGTGGTATTAATCCCACTATTACAAAAGAATGTAACATGTCTTGGCAATGAGAGCACGGGCTACCTACAAGTACAAAGAAAACAGTAAGATTTATGAGTACAAACAAACCCCGTATACGGCCCGTTAAACGTCCCACTATTATATTTTTTAATGTCGTACCGGTAACTGGGGAATTAGGCTGTTTTCCCGCACTACAGAAAGTTCAGACGGTCTCCGGTACGTGCTCAGCGTCCCTACGTTAATTTCTGGCTCGTCATATCTGTAAAACCCCCGTTGATTGGTCTGTGACGCAGTGACCTTGTCCACCTCATGCTGTAACCACGAATCCAGCAAATCCGTGTGGGGGATTCTAGGATTGATGTTCTGCTTTAGTGGCATAAGATTTTCTGCTTTTGGAATTTTTACTAAAATATTAATGTGGCATATTTTAGAACAAATAATTAAGCAGAATAGTTTTACAGTTTCAGAACTTAGCAGAACTACCACTGAACCTTAAAACACTGCAATAAAACTGTAACATTCCCCAAAACAGAAATGGCACGTAAGCCTACGTTTAAAAGTCAACTTACAACCACAAGTAAATACCTGTATTCGCAAGTTTTAAGTTCGTTTACCTTTTGGTCTTCGAACTTTCAGTTTTGGTTGTGCTTTCTTCAACTTTTTAAGTACTTTGCAGCTTCCCTTAAAAATCAAGCCGAAACAATTAAAACGGTTCGGAAAATGCCTGAATAACAAAACGAATGAGATATATATTACTGTAACAACAGCGATATGGTATATGCATGATAAATGCATCCTTTCATAGCCTTCTTGCCAATGTGGCACTCAACATGACTCTGTACGGGTGGTGGTCTTATAATCCCCCCCCCACCCCAACCACCACGAACTCAACCACAATCGTACACTCCCTTGACACGAACATTATATTATGATTCATGAAAACGAGCGGCCAAGCAAGGTTTTACCGTCTTTACGATGTAAAGCCAGTCAGACGAGCTGCTATCCTTGACGAGTACCATACCGCGCCTGAAATATAGAATATCTTTGTGTGTGACCTTAATATGTTAACAATATTTCCAAATGTTACATTACAGGTACGTACATGTATTAAGGGTATACACATCCATGCATCATTCATATACAAATTCTAAATTATACACATCAATACAGTAAGATTACTTTGGAAATCAAAAGTACTACATGTAGCATATCAAATCATCTGCATTTTATTAAATTTTACCTACTTAAAAAACCTGAGAACAGCTTTTTTGGGGTTGTTGGCAAGCAAGTGAAGGGGCCACCCTTGCAGACAGCTGACACTTCTATAAAAAATCATAAATTGCATATTTTTCGGGGCAGGTAAAATTGATAATTCAGTTTTATCCGTGTATGATTATCAAAGAATAATTTGTTTCCAGAGTGCATACAAGAATAGCATCCAATTATTTTAAAACGAACTTAAATATTTAACTCATATAACTTATCAGGTGTACAAGATTAAAAACAAGCTTCAAAAACTTACTGGAAGAATGGATCGTTTACATCCTTCAAACCTCCGGACTGGAAAATCTCAACAAAATCCTAGAAAAAAAGATTATATATATAATAATAATGATAGTTATTCCTAAATATGAAAGCGTAATGAATTGAGTCTGTTATTTGGATCTGCAGCAACACGATATGGCAAATCAAACAAACAAAAAAAAAAAAGATGGCGGGATACTAACCTTAGCAGACATACACATGAGTTCAGTTGTTTCCATAGCAATGATCGTGCAGTCACGTGGTCTCTGTTCGATAATGTCCTGATCTCCGAAACTTTCCCCTCTCGAAAGGAAAGCCAATGTTCTGGATTGCTTTCTCTCATCGTCCATTACTTTTTTAACAACTGAAAAGAGTCGTTTGATGCAGTGAGTGTGGAATACCGGGGAGTAAGTCAAGCTGGGCGAAACATTCATTAGTTCTGCGTTTCCATTTATGGAAATAAAAATAGGAATCTAGATTAAAGGTGTCAATTTCAAACCCGTGTCTTCTACCCCTGCATGCGTGCTTTTTGTTTGTGCGTTTTTGTGTGAGAGAATGATAGAGACAGAGAGATAGAGAGAGATTACTTAAAAACCTACCAGTGCCAGACAGGATGAAGTAAAAATACAGTGGTCTCTGTCCCTCCCTGACGATAACTCGCTCTACGTCAATCCTATCGCAAAATGTAGAAACCAAGGATACAGATTAATCATAAATATATAATGTTATGTTATGTATCTTATGCTTACTAATAACAAAATTGTCAGATGAGTTTAATACCTCTGCTTATATCTACTTTATCTGCTAATTGACACAAATATTACTCAGAGTAAACCCACCGTTTTTAATCAAGACATTTACAGCCTTCCATATCAAAATTGAATTCGACCACCCCCGTGGACTCATCAAGTGACTTACGTGTCGTACCACGCCTTCCTCACTATCATTTCCTGCATTTGCACCGGGAACTCGGAGATGGAGGGATAGTTCATTAATGCCACCTTTACCTGGTAAAAATCAATACGTGCAGATCATTATTTCTATTATTGAATTGAAGGAATAACAGGTTGAACAGCCAAAATCTGAGATGTACTGACCCTTTTTCCTTTATTTTCATACAACTTTACATAGATATCGCCGTTTACAGAACCGTTCTGTTTGTTACACTGGATAAGAAAATGACTGTTCATTAATTTTTTGTTCCTTTTTTTGTTTTGTTTTACGTCAGTGTATTAAGAGACCTACTGACTTTTTCAGCCAACATTATCAACAGCTAACAGTCAGTGATGAAAGGCGCAAAAACGACCTCCGTATGTTACAAATGTATTCCTTGATTTGATTTTCTGCATGCTTTATACACCACGCTAGAAAACATCACGTCCATTTATTCGAAAAGAAAATATAAAATGTTGACTGTGGGGTGTGATGAAATCTCTGAATACTTATGCCTCCTTAAATAGTTATGAAAGCCATTGATTTCCAGTAAAACCTGAAATTCACGATAACGTGTACCTACATTGTGCAGTTCTTCCTCAGTCCGCTGAACCGGTCTTTTTCTGAGAATACGAATCGTTTCACCAGATAGACGCATCTACAGATATCAAAATGGAATAGAAACCGTTGCATATTAAAATAATTTTCTTTGGTTTAAACAGTATACTTCAATTAACTGTAATACTTTAAAAGAATCGTACGTGGAATGCCCCAAAGTCAGCAGTTTTTGAAACACTGGGATTCATTTTATCATTTTACTGTACTACTGCTCTCTTAATATTTACCCGATATACACAAAAATACTACACCAGGCACAACATGAAAGCGCGCATTAAAACACAGAGACGCAGAGATTAGATGCAATTAGAAATACTTTAAAAATACGTCATACGTCGCATCAAAATTGAACGGTCGATTATTATCATTATTATTATTATTATTATTATTTTGCGGCAAGAACAACGTGAAGACCACACCAAAAGTGCACAAGAAGTTTGTCACTGAACGACATCGGGTATCGTAGGATACACTGTGTACTTCTTGGATCATTAACTAGGTAGGTGAAATACTATTACCTCTTTATTTGCCTTGAAAATACTTTTATCGAATAGGAGATCCACGTCTCTAGCATTGCTCCCCGTGGAAGTAGTAAGGGCCTGGACAGTGGTTCGTATCTTGAAGGAGTGCAGACGCCACACTCTGAAGAAGATAACGACGAAGCGGGCAAGGCGACGGAAACTGCGTGGCGGCTTTGGAGAGGGCTGTAAAATGCATATACATATATATGTGAAGTTAAACAATACCAATTATAATTTAGCCTAAATTAGTGTGTGTGTGTGTGAGAGAGAGAGAGAGAGAGAGAGAGAGAGAGTGACAAAGAGGCAGATAGAGATGATTATATATATATATATATATATAGATAGATAGATAGATAGATATGACATGTAAATTATTTACACGAGGATTCATACAACTCCCAGATTATATTTACCGGTAGCTGTGTGCATGTGTGCCTCTTTTAGTCAACGTTTACAGGTGTATGATTGAAAGTATCCTGGCGTACGATATTACATGTACAATCTGGTATATCGGGACTACTGGGGAAGAAAGGCAAAAACTAACCAATGTTGTAAAAACTGCAAGTAAGATTATTGGACAAGATCTCCCCAAGCTGGAGGATATTTTAAAGACAGAATGGAAAAAAGAACTGTTAACATCATGTGAGAAGAGTCTCTGATTTAACGACATCTGCCGATTTTCCTTGCGACCAAGAAACAATCTTTGCTCTGTGTAACAAGACTAAACCCATTTTAAATTAATTGGTATGAAATTAACTTAACAACTAATTCTAACATTAACTGAACAAAGTAATTCATACTCTGCTAGCATTACTGGCATTCCCCCTATAGATACCGGTACATGTAGGCTGGTAATATAATAGATTGATTTTTCTTTACCACGTTTATCAGATGTAGACCCCCGGTATGTATCAATTTAATGATTCAATTTATAATTATGTTTAAACGCATGGACCAATATAATATCTGACAACGATAATTCCCACATGAATGCCCGTGTTTATTTTGACTTACGTCAAATAAAGGTACATGAATAGCGTAAATAGTGTTCACATGAAGGCTTGGGAAGTGTTTCTGGAGCCCAAAACAACGAATGTCGCCAGCCTCACTACCACAGAGTAGGGCTCATAATATCTGACACTCAGTAAAAACTTCTACATGTGGCATTACTTTACAAGGGCTTAGTTAACAGGGTGGTGTTTAGCAAGGGAGGAAGTGGTCGATATATCCTCTTATTTAGTTAATGGCAAGCGGTGATGAAATAGACAAGCTTGAAGACAACACACACACACACACACACACACACACACAGAGAGAGAGAGAGAGAGTCAACTATCCGCGTGTCTGTCTTCCCCGACAACTGCATATGCTATAATTATTGAAGAAATTCTGTAAATCACCTGACACTTTTTACGTCAATTAATTAATGTACAAGCAAAAACGCGAGAGAGAGAGAGAGAGAGAGAGAGAGAGAGAGAATATGTAGAACGATATGACATGGTCACCTCTCATGTACTGCTTTCTTACATACTAGAGATACACGGCAACGGCGGAAGTTAAATGTTGTTTTGTCACCCCATTCTGAGCCCTTCATTCTGAGCCAATATTTGCTCTGCTGATACCGACCCCCATCAAATGTTATTACTTTGATACTCCTAAACCCTGATTGATAGTATATGGATTTATACAGATAATCACGCCAGTCTGGAGCGTAACAGTGCTACACTTCATCAGGACCCACAAAAAGGTCATGTCATTATTATAAGAACTGTTATTGCACATTCTTTAGCTAGGCACAATAAGACTATTTAACATGGGAATCTTTTTGTTGTTTTATATAAAACAATCTGACAGAATGATCTTCAGGACCTTAAGGTCACTTCCTCGGTTGATAAGTATTAACATTGACTCAGGATTGAATAAGAACGCAACAGTGATGATAAAAAGACATTTTCAGACAATATCTTACCTTAGCAGCTGAAAGTCCCAGCTTTTTCAGCGTCAACTTTCTTTTCAGGACTCCCGCCATTTTGAGCATGCCTAATCCAGCGTTATCGGAGGGGCTGCCGTCAGAGGCTAGCTCAGATTCTGAGCTGGTGCTACTGCCCATTTGCTTCAATCGGGACAACTTTTGAACGAACTGTTTTCTTTTGCTAACCACATCATCATTCATGCTAATGGCGTTTTCCTGCCGAGAGGTGATCGAAGCTGATAAACTATTGACTAACAACCGCTGCCTGCTATTTTGTCGCGAAGCACAAGCACCCATTTTCTGCAGAGTTTCTTTCATATCTTTCGTCCTCTTAGAGATATAACAGGTCGCGGGTTTCATTTCTACAATTTTGTGCAGATTGCTTGGAAACGAACGCCTGGTGGATAGAGATTTAGTGCCTTCTTCCACATTATTTTTTCCTTTGATCTGTCGAAAATCTGCCACTGATTTATGAACTCTCAAATTACCCATTTTACCTTGACTACGATGCATTTTCGCTATCTCTCTAGTGGACTTGTATTTCGTCCATAAATCTTCCTTCAGTGTTCGTAGCATACTGTCCCGTCTTGTCGTGGGTAGGCTTGGGTTTTCGCTGTCGTATGTCATTCCGTGAACGTTGACAGCTGGTTTTATTGGAGTTATCTGCGCCACATTCATTTTTATCCTTCAATTTGTAGAAAAATTACTAAAAATGACTAGTAACTTCACCAGTCAATCAGACTGAAGAAACGGATCGATCGTACGAGTATGCATATGGTGGTCATATTTCTTTGGTCGTGTCAAATCTTCAATATATCTTAAACACCTTTGACTCTATGGTGATCCTTTGACGTTTTTATTCTATTAATACGACCTTCCATTCAGGCCAAATGAACCACGTTCATGCTATCACGATTCTATTCCTAGCGATGCGTAACACCGATATCCACCAGCTCCTGTATATTTAGGTCGATGACGAGTGATGAACACCAAGGGAGACTGGTTTATTTTGGAAACTGCCGAGATGGCTTGGACGCCAGCGTGCACATGTACAACCCCAGGCTGATGTCTGCAGCAGCTGATACCACGATGCACAGTCAGTTATCTCTATATTACAACGTTTTGCGAAATTTTGCGGGTGCTCACGACTCGGTCGGTGTCTATTTCGCAACTTTGTGTACCCGCAGATAATACGTGAGGTCGTTGGAATATTCCCGTGATGCCTTGCACTGCGTCTGATGTACGAGTCCCCAGCCTGCAATTTGGAAAAACAATAAAGTAGTAAAGTGCCGAGTCAAAACAAACTGAAATAATGATTTTGCCACTCGCAGATACCTTGCTGGCCACTCAGCCACTGCGCCACGGACCAAAGTGTGCTGCTATTTTGCAGTACGGAATAAGAAGATGACAAGAACACCCCCCCCATACACACACACACACACACACACACACACACACACACACACACACACACACACACTTTCAGCTACAGATAAATACTGAGGCTCCGTACTTTTTGAGGCCAAGTGTTGAAGATATGGGAATACCTTCTCAGAATTATTTCTACCCTGGAAGTGCAGCAATGTGGACAGTTCATGTACGTTAAAAAGATTAAAACCAACTGCTGTAGCAACAATGTCGGTAACACATGATCAGAGTGATGTGATGGAAATAGGCTGCTGTTAAAAGTCATGTTTTTGATATTGTCTACATTTATTGTAAGAACAGGATGTAGTGTATACTAGAATTTACCGCGACTAATCGTAAACTGCATGCCGTAAGCCTCATCGTTTCTCTTCATTAAAACCAGGCACCTTTCAAAACGGTGTTTAAAAATATCTCAATGTCGAAATAATATTTTGTCGCTTTTAAAAGGTATTTTTGCTCTGTAGGTCCACTAGTTTAGTCCGACAGGCAGGTCATAGTAAAAATACTCTTGGCACAAAGGCATAACACCTAAAATATGTTCAATCCAGCTTGTGATTTTACTAATAGATTTAAAGCAGCAATGAAAATATAACCTGCGGTACCGGTAGTAGCTGGGCCTAATGCTTCACTAAAATGGAGTAAAGATGCCTGTACGCCTGTATGCGTGCTTCCGATTTTACATGCATATCAAAGATCTAAGTATACTTATTGCTGATATTTATCAACATCCCAAGTCAGCTATTGTTCTCAGACCTCTGGCAGATAACTTAGTGTGAGAAGCAGCCGCAACATGTATGGGACATTGCCATTATTCACTCCTGTTCGAGTATATTTGTGCAGTGCCTATGTACTAACGATATATTCTCCAACCAATGTACTAAAACTACAATAACAATTTACAAACAGATTCTCACAATACAGGCCCGTAGCCAGGGGGGTGTCGGGGGGGGGGGGGGGGTTCGAAAGAACACCCCTTTTTGCTGGGAAAAGGTCCCCTCTGGGTAAAAATTTATCTAGGCACATGAAGGTTTCATGGTAAAAGGTCCACTTCTTCAGAAAAAGAGCACCCCTTTTGAAATTGCTGGCTACGGGCCTGCACAAGGATTGCTTTCAAACATCATCATCATTGTGGTATTTAATGGTATGATATAGTTATTAGGTATACACAGACTCTCACAAAATCGCATGTTGTTGTTTTTGGGGAGGTCGACGAACTCATTAGGTCCTAGCCAGCCTTGTTATGGACAGAGCAACTGCTGCCCCGAACGACTACCGTAGTTGCAGATGATATAGGCCTACTAATACATGTCCTGTGCACATTCAGTCTCTGCGACGGAAAATACTTGTCTATTTTCCAGATAGAGAAATACGTCAATAGAGCATGCATTTATCTCATTTCACCCACCTATTATTATTATTGTTATTATTATTATCATCATCATCATTATTATTTCGCTTAAATTTGACAAAAGAGAAAATAATCGTGTAGTGAGATTAGCGAAATGTAGCCTCAATAACTTAGTAAAACGTTATCATGTTATACTTACTGAACACAGTTACGCTAGATCATGACACATGGAACGCTTGCTACATAGAAATACAAACTATACTACACAGTCATCTTTCCATACTGATTGAAGTGTTTTAAAACTGCATTTTTATCCACATTTCCTTAGCCATCGCCGATCATGCACACCTCTTCGGCTCCTTTGACAACAGCAACACGTATAAGCATTAGGGGGTTGTTCTCAGATGATCAATTGACTTTCCGTGCCCCAACGAATGTTATTCTGTACGCGAACAATTGACAGCGAAGTACTGGAAATCAATGGCGTTCGATAGCCGTATCTAAGGCCCGTATCCTGGGGTCAGTAGGTAAAAGGGAATACATCGATGGAAAACAGACAAGATGTGAGCAGTTTATGAAGCAAAGAAGCATCTGATGTACATGTATACCACCGATTTATTATGTGACCAAATAATTTCCTATATGCTTAAATGTATGTCCTCTTCGTTTAAACTTCATAATATTTTTTACACATGTATTTAATTATATGTTTATAAATAAATTATATGTTCATGTGCACACAAGTTAAATATTCATGAAGAAAGAGTGATAGCTTTTCTTTTTGAGTTCTAAAATAAACCTTATTTCCCTGCAGCGTTTCATTTTCATCAATAATTTGTGAAGGAACGGGACGGGCATCTAGATCTGAAAAAGAGATGTAAACGGGTATCGGGGGCAACACAGGTGCATTGAGGTGTATCTATTGTATTCCAGTTTTGCCTTACACAGTTCAGCTTTAAACAAACACCCCCAGCCCTCGCTCTATTAAATATTTTTCTTGACTTCTATTTAACTTGAGGGCAGTTGCATTAAGATTATTTTAGAGTACTCTTAAAAGAAGAGATTGGGAGTAAAGATTAAGTAGCGGAGGAGAGTTGATCCCAAAAAGACATAAGAAAGTTGTTTCCTGTATTACGGGGTTTTTAGTCGGAAGTTCAAAATCTCTTTCCGTGGTTCCTCGAGTTGTGATTGTCGAATTGTTTTTGAAAGGAAGATAGATATCCGAAACATAGGATGGGACCTTGTTACCCATTATAGAAAAAAATAATGAAGAAAAGTGTTTTAAAAGAAAGGAATTAAAATAGATACGACCCAAGGGCATCGTTTTCACGATGAACTAGAAAATGACTTTAAACGCTTTTTACTAAAGTTACCTGGTCCAAATTATTCAGAATGTAACTCAGCGTTACCTGAAACTAAATCATCAGAATTTGTAATGGCTTTGCTCTTCATATTTCACACAACAAAAGCAGTCGCTCTGAATACTGCGCATTAAAATGTCTTTTATTTGGTAGATACTTGATATGGGAGTTGGTTGCTATTTTTAATCCACTGTGTTGTATTAGTAATGTGACAGCAGTGTTGGAGCTGTCTGGGGGTAGAGCCTAGGTTATTAGGGCACACCCCAATTTCAACAGTTTTACGTTATGTAATTAACACTAATGGATATTGTTGGCATCGGTCACATAGAGGCGTAGGTAGAACCTACAGACACAAGTACTAAATCTACATTAATGCTGAGATTAGCACTTATCCATTCACACACAACTTCTGGCAAGAGAAAAAAATCAACACAGACGCGTGAAATATTTTATAAAACTCAGGTGTATTCTTAAAGGTCACGATGCGGGATAATTACCTAAAATTTTGCCTTTTTGATAAAGTTTACAACTTAATCGCGGTTTTCTATTCACATTTTCGCTTACATTCTCAAGTGGCAGCTGTAAACTTCGCAATACACCAAGCCCCTCTGGTATTATTTTTCTTTTTAAAACACTTTAGAAAGATTGATACGTCGCTGTCTGTATTATATTATCCTACTGTCAAAACGTGTTTGTCACACAGTGAACAAATGCACTTCAATTTATGACCAGCATCATTTGGTCATCAGCACTTACGTGAACATGCATATGTAGTTGTAGGCATCATCTGTATAGTACGACTGATGTAAGATAGCCAGAATGTTACACCAGTTACTTATATACACGTAGAAGATGACTCCTCTGTATTTCTCACTCAAGTCACTGGCTAAATCGAAACAAACTTGAGCGTAAAAAAACTTGGTAAGTTTCACGAGTACCACCCAATATACATGTACATGTACAATGTAACTGTACCTGTTCCACGTTTAACTCACGATGATACGTCTCTGCGAACTTTTAATTTAAAAACAAGTATTGAAAATTGCTGTCAGAGAGAGCTGTCAAAGCCCGCGAAGTACACCTCTTTTCAGCTGATGTGAACTTATGTTCAGGTCAGTCCCATTCTAGTTAACTTAATCAAAACAGACACATTACGTAAGACGCAAAGTGCGCTGAGGGAGCTACTGTACTGCATTGTATTGATAAACAACGCTGTGTGGGTAATATTGAAGATAACGATCGAGATGCCTACAATTTCCGATGTTTTAGGTTTTTTTTTATTTTCTTGTAAGAATGCCACCAGAAGTTGCACAATAGAGTGGGTTAAATATCACCATATAATTATCCGAAATCCAGACAATAAATGATGCACTGTATTTGTTGAGAATGAAGTTCTATGATAATGTGCTGATCAATACATCTTAGTTATATTCCAGATGGTCCCAAGACCTTTCTGAACTGCCAATAAGTAACAGGGTAACTTAAGGAAAAGCTTAAAAATAGCGTGCAGAAGTATTTTCTTCCTCATTGAGTGTTTAATGCAGCCAGGGTGCATGACGGCACAACAGACGGGCATATTGCTACACAAAACACAAAACATTAGCGGCACCTTAAAGCACCTAGTCACCGTAATATAAAAGATTTACTCACAGATATGTCAAATTGAAATAAACATTTCGCAGTAATGGTTTCGCATTTAGATGTATTGTTCTAAATAAGGCTAAGTGTATCCACAGTATATCAACAGGCCAGCAGTTAGTCAGCAATATATCCTTGCTGGGTCGGACATTTTACAACTTATCAGACAAATGAAATTTTGTATAAGCCTCCAAAAAGTGACAAGTCTTACTTTTGGTTCTATGCAGTTTTAAAATATAAAAATGCTCGTTAGCGAGAGAGAGAGACCTTACCTGTACTTTATGTTGATAACATCGTTGACGAAGGTTCTTAGTTGTGGTTTTCACGGCTGCCCTCCATTGGAGTGGTGATCGAGATTGGATAGCTGAGCGGTATCATACCAGGCACCATAGTGACCCATAAAGAACTGTATTGTAACTGTTTCTATTTCCGCTCACAACATGGACAACCTCGGGAGTTGAGCAGACAGAGGGCGCAGCCGCCGCCTGATTAGCCGCTACTAATGCCGCAATGTTGCGATATTATTTGCCTATTAAGATATGTTACTTTACATAAACAAAAACACCAAAGGGTTGACAATTGCGCTTGGTTGTGACCGCGCACTGAACGCTCGCCGCATGTATGCATGAATAATAAAACATACAGCAACATTTCAGGCAGAAATGAATAAGCTTACCTGTGACATATAATCCAGGTGCATTGATAAAACCCCTAAAACACCACATTCTTTCAAATGGGACTTTTGAAAAGGACGTGGAAGTAATGCAGTAGACTAGTGTCGAGCAGCAACTGGTTGCTATGCTACTAGCAGAACCGCATTTTCCAGCCGGGACGCATTTTGCAACCACAACTAATTTCTAAATTAAAAAAACAAAGATGTGAAAACGTATTTTGCCACTGCAACGCGCTTACAATTTTTTTACAAGTCATTCGACCTGTTTTTCATGTAAGAACATACAAGTGGTATTTTAACCTTGACACCGTACGCCGAAATGCTATTTTCTTTTTTAAAAAGTTTGTATGTTAATGTAACACATATTTATAACACATATTTATTTGTTATAAAAGCCCTTCGGAATTATAGTACGTTTCTGGATGGGTATATCCCTGGGGTGGTGGATGTATTCATCAAGAAGTTTTTCATCGATACTCATTAATAGCCATACATGAAGGCAGATTTATGCTGTGGTAATTATGATGATGTTTATAATTTCTGTCAATACAGAGGCAGTGGTTACTATGATCATCAAAACCTCCCTCAGCCGACCCATGTCATTTAGTCTTACACAGAATGGCACACGAATAAACAGAATCGCCTCCCCTGGGGACAGTGCGATCCTAACCAGGGGCGGATCCAGAATTATTTGAAGGGGAGGGGGGGTCCAGTTGTTTAGGGACTAACAGGCCTCGGATTGCGAGGCCGACCCTCACCCCCTTGGCGTCAGGTTCAGGGCACGCTTGAGAGCCCCGAAAAAAACTCGTGTTTTAGAGGGCAAATGGCGCCATTTGGTACTGTTTAGAACTATGATTAAAGGGATAATAACTCTTCGTTTTGGCCAAAAAAGAATTTTCCTGGAGTAAACAACAATTTTCCCATACTAACCAATGGTTAATAACTCATTTTTACATTCAAAGTTAGTTCCTTGTTTTTTTCTAAAAAGTTTGGTTTTTTGTTAAAATCTCTTAAGAGATTATAACAGAGTATAGCCATCAATGGAGGTCACGTGATCTGAAGACAAGCTCAGATATCAGAATAATAGCTAAAGCTGCCGTTTTTGTGGTAAAACAGATTATATTATATTTCTATGAGTTGTGTACAACGTTTTTATTGTGAAATATAGATATCATACGAAGAGTTATTATCCCTTTAAGATTTTGGAATTTTTTTTTTAAATCAGAAATCGAAGGGGGGGACCAGGACCTCCCCTGCTGTTCTTTATGATAAGGCATGCATGTAAAATCGATTTTAAATATTTCCTTGAAAAAATATAAGCACCTCATTTCGACCGATATTGACCAGTTGTGATTGACCGGCACGTGACTGCTTTTGACCAATCGGTGAGAGTTAAAATTCGTGACCATGTACATATATAGTAAACACTTTTGGAACTTTTAGAGCACAAACTCAATTCGCTGCTTTGTAGGGTATATTAAATGTACACACTTTCTGTGGACTGAATGCGATTTTCAGTATTACCAATGTTAATGAGATCTAATGAATATAGGTATCATCATCATCATCAGTGCTCTTCGCCCCGTCTGGTATGCCTATGTAAAAATGTGTTCTTTAAAAAAATCAGATCTCATAGAAGATATGTGAATAGAGAAGTGTGTAGTCAAGTTTGTCGCTACCAATTATTACTGACTAACATGTCAGCTGTACTACTGCATTGTGTAATATGCAGTAATTTAATTGGGTACTGCTCCTCCTGGCTGGTAAAGCCTGGCTCCGGCGAAGCATGGTTCTGTCAAAAAAGTATCCATGTGTCGGCAACTACTAAATATAAACTTTGAAATTTTGCATGCAAGCGGTCAGTTCTGAAATGCGTAGTTAAGCAGTGTTTTACAAAATTGTTTATCTGTGTCAGAATGGCGCGAAAAAGACAGACATTGCCAGACAGATTATTGTGTCACACGAAACAGTCCGCACAGTTTTGTAGAGTTATGCCCAGACTTATGTACCTACACAGAGGTCACAGTGCATCGAAACCTTCCGCCAGGGTACAGGTCTCACTGTCCTTCCGGATATGCTGCTGCAACTAAACAATTAACACCCAGTCCCTTCAGAATGAGGGGCAAATTGTCACCAGAACGCGTTTTCAAGGCCCTTAGGGAACAAAAAAACTGGTTTTAGCCGGTTAGAATACCAGACGACCTCTGAGGAAGCCACTGTAAACAGCAAAACTTCGTCGTCCGTTTCTCTAGTGAATTGGGGACCATGGCCATTTCTGGGTAAAACACTGAAACTGGCTTTCTTTACTGAGGTCAGTTTTCACCTGTACCGCTCAACTAGACAAAACAGAATTTACAGACATCCTAAAGAGGCCTACGACGAAGCGTGTACCACGTCTAAAGTGACTAGGGTCATTGCCACCGTCAGCATTTGCATTGGATACCACATTGGTGCCAAAACACCAATGGTAGTCATCGATGAAAACCTGAACCACATCAAATAAAGGAATAATCTGCTGGGAACCACTTGACTATCATTTGATAGGTGGCACCATTTTTATGTTGCACTATGAGATTGCCGGTTCACACACAGTACTTTTAATAGCAGATAACTTATAGAACCAAGTGAATTAACAACTACCTTGGTCATCAAAATCGACATATTTGAACCACATAGACAGTATGTTGGTAGGCCATTACTCGTCGAATCAACGGCCTACATGTCTTACAACAAAACTGATCCAAATTGGACACGTTTTGACCGATGACTGAAATGTTATTCCAGGTTAAACTCTAAATACCTATTCCAAAGAATGCCTTGCTGCTTGAGAGCCCTGGTAGCAGCCGGATAAGTTCAGTCGTACCAGCGACACTGACATGAGGATCCTTTGTGGGGTGCCTGTAACTTTTTTATAGATCATAATTTGGAAAATATGGAGACCCAAAATATCGCGTTTAATGGTTGTCGTGTGACTTAGAATAGACGATGTATTTTTGTGTGTTTAACTCGCGAATTCAGTTAATGAACTGATGTCACAATCACTTCAAAGAGATTATTAAAAGTTACATTTTTTTACATTTACTTCTTCAGTGTGCTGCTTGCTCTGAATTATTATTATTATTACCTTAACTATCCTCAAACCTTTCAATGTATAGGCCTACATGTTCCTTAGTGTAGTTCACATCGTTATCATTATCATTTTGTGACCTTTCAATGTATATAATTTTCATGGTGATGCTTATAATCTCCGTATCAAGTGTGATGTACATACATTTTTCATGGTGCTTATAGCTTTGTTATTGTTTTCATCATCCTTCAATGTACATAATTTTAAGGTGTTCCTGTGTTATTGTTATTATTATTATAAATTGTAAATACTTTGGTGTTTATAATGTCCACAGATATGCTTACAAGATTATTATAAATCTCTAGGGTCAAAGCTTGCCTCAGCTAATGCAATACTGTCAATACTGCTGGGTGTCGGTTTCTTCTGTACGATGCTCTCCCCCAATTCGCCCCAAAGTTCATATCAGGGTTTATTGCTGGTTGGATCATGTTTTCGTCCATATAATATAAATGAGGGCTAACATCATCGTGCTGCAACCGAAAGTTGCACTGGAATATTGTACGTGCAAATTGGATCAAAGGATTTTGTAACATATCCCTGTACACCGCGGCACTGACGCTTTCATCCAGAGGAACCTGTTGGCTGGCACAAAAGAAGAAAAACAGCTCATACGTGAATAGAAACACCTTCAGTGGCCTCCATTTCTTGTACAGTCGTTGTAACATCTGTTCTCTAGTACATCACATGGTAGATTGACAATGGCAGATTTAGTGCAGGTTCTTCTGGCAATGTTGATGATGATACAGTCAGTTCGGTCGTTGGTGGCACGGGGTTGATCTGTCAGTGGATACAGCACAGATCACAGCTCTCCTCTGAAGTACTCTAAGAACAGTTCGCCTTGAAATGCGATATCAATTGACAAAAATCCCATTTCTAGCCAAGCTAGCAACGTCTATACGCATAATTACACTAATATTCTTATGTTATCTTCGGAGCTGACATCCCTTGACATATGTGCCCATATTTGTTTAGGGTATAAATGTAAAATGGTTTTTGATTGCTGTGTGGGATAATGAAGCCAAAACATCAACATAAAATACATATAATATAATAAAAAAACAAGATTGGCAATGGCAGACCCCCCCCCCCAGACAATCCCCCCCCCCAGGACATTTCTCCCCCGGACGATTCCCCCTAAGAAATATCTATTTATACTCAAATATAATGTAAAAAGTGTAAAGTTTAAAACATTTCATCCATTTTATTAATATTTTTAGTGTGATACTACAACTTCATCATGAAACAAATTATTTTATAACAAATTCCTTTTTCATTTAGTACTAGTACAGAAAGTTTTATTAAACATCTAATCAAAGTATAACCACCTATCCTTCAGGTAAAGTTTGGGTAAACAGATAAACAGGTAAACAGATATTTTATGAATATTTTATTTTGGTGGGTAGTGAGTAGGTGGGTAGTGGTCAAGCAATAAAAAGTGACAAATAATCAAAGGGATACCTGGATAAGCGAGAAAATCTGTTTACCCCACCTCTCCCTAGAGATGCACCTTGATTCAAGACTTAATCAAGGGGGGAAAGTAATAAAGCAATTTTAATTTAACTTTTAAAAAAGTAACAGTTAATTTATCAAAGGGTCACCTGGATGAGTGACATCATCTGTTTACCCTACCTTAAATAGAGATGTACTTTGATCAGAATTTTAATAAAATGTTCTGTACTTCTATCTCTAAAATTTTCTGTACTTGTACTACATGAAAATAATTTGTTTAATTTAATGAATATTATCTATCCTCGAGTTGCATCATCAAACTGAGAAATATTCATAAAATGGATGAAAAGATTTGAACTTTGTACTCTTTACTTTATATTTTGTATATAAATATATATATATTCTTCGGGGGGAATCGTCCGGGGGGAATTGTCCTGGGGGGGGGGGGAATTGTCCGGGGGAGGGGGGGGGATTGTCTGATACCAATTTTCGAAGGTGTGACAACCATTTTAGCAAAAAATGTAAGTTGATAGAAGACAGAAAAATTCAAAGAGGTGTGCAGTGCATTAGCCTTACATACACGTAATATTAAACACGTCATTCATCTATCATAGTTACCATTTACATTGTTTTTCTTAAACGTGTAAATTATAAATGTATATACGGGACTGAGGTGGTAAAAATAAATCCGGGACACACTATGGGTTTGATGCTGAGCTATACCTGACGCAGCTTGAATCTCGCCTCCTTGTTCCACTTTGTTATGTTTTTCGCCCTCGGAATTGTAAGGTAAATCTAAAACATGTTTTGACGTACAAATGAGCATATCTTGCAGTTATAACCTCGCAAAACCGGTAGCTGAGCTTGGACCTGTTAGTGCACAGGATACATTAAGCACGTTCATGTTATGTTTGACCTAGCGGATGGTTGCCCTTGTCATAATTTCATTTCGCAGGTGAAATGCGTTGCATCAGGCCTTGACATCAATGTGCAGAACGAACTGAATCACGGAAGGAGCACTATTGTTGCTGACTGCGGTTGGGGAATATTCAATCCTTTTGCATTTCAAGGATGTGGAAACAACACATTTTGTTCCAGGCAGTTTGTTCCAGCTCCGTTGTCGCAGTTAAAGTAACAGGACACCGTACGATGTTATAACTTTTTACTAGCCTACATGTATCTCACCGATATCATGGCTTCTCCAAAGATATACTTAAAATGTTGCATGTGTACTTTATTGCGTCACTGGAAGATGGTAACTGTGTTAACTCTGTACGTCGTGGCTCACTACTTTCTTTTTAGGACAGATACCACAGGTAATGGACTGACTTAATTTGATATGTTTAAGAATGTATGGGGCAATATATTACCAGTGTATCTGACAACATGGAGAGTTTTCGCAAGGGATATACGCAGATATGTATGTAAAAAAGGAAAGATTGGTAAAGGTTCCCTTTTGTCAGTAGTTCGAATTATCCGGTGAGTTTTAACTACAAAAAAGGCCAATTATCCCTCGCTGTCTTATTTCCATGATGTACATGTATATTCAATTACGTTTATATGAACATTCAATCATGCTTTTAGTTACATAGTGTGATAGGCTAAGAATATAGATGACATTTAGCCGAAGCTGGCTATTTGCAGACGTAATCGTAACAGCAGCAGTTACTACATGTATATTTATTAACTAATACGTACAGATAGGGGTCGATTTATATGATACCGTAAGAGTGAAGAAGTCAATAATTGTTTTCCCAAAAATTTTAATCAATATGGTCCCAACTTCTCTTGCACAATTTTGAATTGCTTTGTTTCAGTGAACGATGGTATGCGGTCTGTTTCCGATGTGTTTGTGACTGCAGCTATAAGCCGAGAAAACGTGTCAGGAATGAACGGCGCCACACCTGCCACTGTGGCTGGTGGAGTAAGTTAAATGAGAGATATCTTACTTTATCACATGAGGTGTCTAATCTGTCATACATGTAGTTTGGTTAGAGAAGGAAAATGGCTATTGCATTATATCGCAATCATTTCACCTCGCGGGCGCTAGTCAAAGAATAAAAATGAACATCCTTCGTTCCTCCATTCATACAGGTACGGTACATTCGGTGTTACACACCTATACATGTGAGTAAATCTATCAATATATTGAGTTAAGTGTAAACATTCATTTATGTTCATCTCTTTCCTCTCATTTATTGAAATTCATCTCCTTTTTTCTTCAGTTGACGATGAGTAGCGTTCCAATACAATGGAGAGAAAAAATCAAACTGAGACGCCAACATGTTAAAGACGTTTGTCGGAAGTTCAATCTTACTCATAACTTAGACGGTAAAGAACTCAACTTTTTGGGTCACATTGCTGCCTCGTTGGGTAACCTACTGGTGGTAGAAAAAGCAAAGTTTGCCTTTTGCTACGTTCCCAAAATTGCCAATACGAACTGGAAGCGCACGTTGCTTGCACTAGCGGGTGCACTTAATACGTACGATATCAGGAAAGTGAGGGCGAGGGATGTCCATTATGAACTTGCAGCGAAATACATAAAGCCATTGAATCAATATTCAGTGGACGACAGAAAACATATTTTGGAAACTTACAAAAAGGCTATGTTTTTTAGAAATCCTCTTGAGCGTTTGCTCTCGGTATTTAGAAACAAGATTGAAAACAAGCCGTATGAACACCCCGAAATATTGTCACTTGTGGGGAACTACGTCATGTCGCGCTTTAGGGGTGTAAAATCTGGATTCCCAATAAAGATAGAACGCCAGAAAGAAAAAATACTCGGTCAGATGCCATCAGGGAAAACATTCGAAGCCGACCTGAAAAATATTCCAGATTTATTTCCAAGTATAGACATAACATTCGATGAATTTTTGCGTTACGTTACTGAACATCCGGGTAAGTATAATACACATTGGGCACCTCCGTTTACCACGTGCTTTCCTTGTCAAATAGACTATGACGTCATTGGGAGCTTTGATACTATGTCTGAGGACGCCGAGAATATATTAAAAATTTTGAATGCCGATCCTGCGCTAAAATTCCCACCAGAAGATGCAGGGAAGATACGAACAGTTTCTGTAATGCGGGACTACTATCATAACATCTCAAAGTCTACAATAGCTCAATTACAGCAGCAATATCGTATAGATATTGAAATGTCTAATTTTGCCGATATCAAGTAAATCACCAAGGCAATATGTTGCAAATTACATTCATCTGACCCAGGAAAACGTTCACAAAATGTGGTGCGTTCAATTAGAGTTTTACTCATATCGCATTATGTATGCATTTCACAACTCGCAAGCAAAGGCGATACGATCATTAATGCATGCGAATTGTAACTGTATAGCAGGTGGTAGGATCATTAGTCGGCACGAGGTTTGTAACGATTCAATAATTAAAACCGGCTATTATGTTAAAAGCAATGCATGATAATTATTTGTGAGGAATTCTTCGCGAAAATGGCGTTATCGTTGATGCTTGAGTTTAAAGGGATAATAACTCTTCGTATGAGATCTATATTTCGTAATAAAAACATAGTAAACAACTCATAGAAATATAATATATTCTGTTTAATATAAACGGCAGTTAAAGCTGTTATTCTGATATCTGAGCTTGTCATCGGACCACGTGACCTCCATAGATGGCTATACTCCATATATGGCTAAAAATAATTTAGAAAAAAACCAGAGACTAACTTTGAATGTTGGTAAGTATGGGAAAATTGTTCTTTACTCCAGGAAAATTCATTTTTTGGCCAAAACGAAGAGTTATTATCTCTTTAAGATAGGCCATCAGCAAGATCTATACGTTTTCTTAATTATTTTCAATTATTTAAAGACTAGTGACAATGTAAAAAATCAGTCATGACTGTTTCGGTCAACCTGAAGCAGGGACAATTAACCACTACTTTTGGGTAAGACCTTATCCAATTTTCATAATAATATACTGTCAGTATTCACCAAATTTGGTCCGAATTTAACACATAAAGAAGTTTAATGACAAACAAGAAATATTGTTCTGAGCAATTACACAAATTTCCTCCCATTTGTTTTGTTATTTTGTGTATTTGTATTTTTCACAATACAAAATTATTTTCTAAGTTTTATTCCGTGAATTTCAAGTATTTGACGCCGTACACGTTGTATCGGAACGAGCCAAATAGACTATGTGGAAAACACTGAGAAAATACCTTATTTGATAAAAATCAATATAGGTATATATATATTTCTATAGAATTCCACAATTTGGCGGCCATTTTGGATTTTTTGACCAAACGGTAAAATTTTTCAGTGGGCTACGGCTCTTATTTGATTTAGTATGTCAAAAGATACCCACACGCAAAATTTGGTGCTTTTATCCGCTGTGTCACGATTTGGCCATTTTTTTGCCCTAAGACACCAGACTAAAATATGTTGCAAAAGAATCGTTTTCATTCAATATCAGTAACTTTCAAAATAAAATCATCACCAAGGCCCACTTGTTGTCGAGTGCTTCCTTTTCCTCAGAATATAAACTGAGATGGAATAGAACACAATATTACATTTCAAGGACGCATTCATTTTACGGCGAATGTTCGATGGCATACTGAATTATAGATGCTGGGTATCACCACAACTATACATTGGCAGAGAAACATGTGGGCACGCGATTATGTGACGCACTTTACTATTTAGATTACACACGTTTTGATAATGTAAAGAAGTGAAATATAAAACTCATGTACAGATGCGGCAACTGTCTCAAGAATTATTGTGTACAGTACCTTAATGATTACTTCATTGCAATTACTGAGGCTATGTGAGAGAAAATCACCCTGAGCTTCAGAGCTGACTTGACACTAACCTTTTCACTGTAGCCTATCTCCATCGTGTCAAGTAACCTCTGACCAGATTCGAGTGCTCCCGCCGCCCGCCAATCAAATTTAAAGCCCGCACTCAATGACTCATTGAACGATCTAGCCAATGAACGCGAACGAGTCAAAGCGCGCTTTGTTCAAATCCGGACCAATCAAAGATAAGGCTGAATATCAGGGACTTGCCGTAACCTGTGGGCAGCACGCAAAATACATCATCCCTCAGTAGATAATGATGCAGGGCATCATACTGCTCTGGTTTCAATTCCGATATACTCCATGCTTTCTTTGTGTACGGTTATGCACTCGGAACCACTCGGAACTACTCGGATGTCTCCGCACTCGACAATAACTATGTTGTTAGTATGGAGCTTGCGGAATCAGCCGAGGATTGCCGATTGACGATCAACCAATCAGCGTTTTCACCAAACTTTGGTGAAAAATTTTGAAACATGGATTCGATTGGCTTATATAAAATAGGTCAAACTATTTTCGTCAGAGGTTACTTGACACGATGGAGATAGGCTACAGTGAAAAGGTTAGTGTCAAGTCAGCTCTGAAGCTCAGGGTGGAGAAAATGGGTTATATTTGTAAATAATTGTACGGGTCACGATAAGCAGTAATACAGCAGGTTATGTTAGTATAAGGCCGTATTAACAACCAAGGTTGATCCTCGGACTAGCGGATCCGCAGATCAAATATGGCCGACCCACTTGAATGCTTGTTTCGTAATCCTAGATGGGGACCTATTCAGTGTCTAATCGGGAATTAAGCGACAAGCTTTTTTAGTGGCTCGCCATATTTAATCCGCGGATCTGTTAGTCCGCTGTTCTCCATGCACTCTTACCACGTAATCCCCGCGGGCAATCTATTCAGTGTTTATCGAAAGGTTATGCGGCAAGCTTTCAATTAGGTCGGAAATATTTGATCCGTGGATCAGCTTGTCCTCGGATGAGTTTGTTCTGAATGGGCCCTAAAGTACATTCCAGGCTTGAGCAAGGTCTTCCAATAAGACAGGAAGTTGTAAAAAGCTCTTTACAACTTCTTGAATATACGGTGACTCTGATGTTTCCACAAATAAGTAGGCCTAATCGACGTTTAAAAAAGAGGAATTGCGCTCTTTGTCAATGACCTGTGCGAAAATTTTATCATAATTTAAAAAAGAAGCTTCTTATAATAATAACCAGATATGAAAAATGGGAAAACGGGAGGCAGACTAGTAGTTGCAATAAATCATGCCCTCAATAACATTTGTAAGTCAGCATCTTTTCCACTATGAAGAATAGCCTAGATTTGTAATTTACTCAGGACTTAACATAGCGACAACCACACAGTTAGCTCTTCCTTTTGTCACCCCAAAATTATTTTGCTTTGTCAACGGTGAATCTGAACTAAGACTTTTAAGAAAAATCGCTGGCAGGGTTTTGGAGTACTACATACTATCATTGCAGAAGACAAAGGTGGGATTAAGAATTAATAACGGCTGAATTATCTCATCGTTATAAAAATATAATTAGAGTACCTGTGCATATAGGTCTTATGTAACAAAATGTTGGACAGGTCAATGCTAATCGACGCCATCGTTAAAGTGCGTTTTGTAGAAGAAATACAGTACTGTAGACATGATGTGGGCACACATAAAAGCAGGGCGATGATGGCGAAGAAAGGTATTCTAGGTCTGTTTCTAACAGCGATGCTCGCCGGTGGACTTCTTCTCTGGTTCAGCAGTGCCGGTATGAGTGCCCATTCATGGAATCCTCCGAAACCGTAAGTACATTAACAGTGATAAAAATAACGTCAAGAGCAAAAACCCAATATTATATATGGGATTTGATGCCAATATTTATTTATGGCAAGAATGTTTTTATTTTCTTTTTAGATCAATGACGTTGGAGGTTGCTTTAGAACAGAAAGCCGTAACGGTAACTTTGAAAGAGAAGAACCTCTGGGAAACTCGGCAAAGTGTCAGTGACGTCACGGAGTCACCATACCTGTTACATGACAGCACAATTAATAGCACGCATCAACCTGTGTTATCTGCAGGTGGGTCTGCAGCGAAGAAGAATGTTGCTTTGAGCCCCAAAACAAATGGTTCGCTGAAGTCTTTAGAGATTGCAAAATGCGTTAGAAAATTAAGGAAATCCCTCAAACCTTGGAACAAATCAAGGAGAACGTGTAAGCCAAAGCAACACGTTGTATTTATCAAAGTCCCTAAGTGCGGCAGTTCAACACTGTCAAGAATGATTCTAAGAAATGCATTTATGGATAATTTAAACGTTGCTCCCGCACGTCCCAATCTTAATTATCTTCTTAAATATCCTTCCTCTACTCACGAAGTATTTGATGTCATGGCCGATCATGGGAAATTCGATCTGAAGGCATATCACAAACTAACTCCCAATGGCACTGTTTTCTTAGCAATTCTTAGAGAACCTTTATCATACTTTAAATCATATTACAACTATAACCATATTGGAAGACGAATTGGTCTAAAAGGGAAGAAACAGCTACACCAGTTTATCGATAATCCAAAGTATTGGGATATGGCCAACCTAACTTGGAACCGATTAAGTCGCTATTTGGGGTTTAAAGGACATTTTTCAGCACAACGCATGATGAGCTACGTAAACATGTTAGAGGGAGAGTTGCATTTTGTGGTAATTTTGGAATATTTTGATGAATGCCTTGTTCTATTAAAACGTTTATTTTGTTGGGAATTTTACCAAATCGTTTACACTATTTTGAAAAGCGGAACACAATTCTCCAGTGATTACATACAAGATATCAAACTTAACAATGAACCGTACGTTGCCCGAAAATATAAGCAGCTCAACAAGGGGGATTTTTTCTTATACAACCATTTTAAAACCAAACTGGAGAAAATACTAAGTAGACAAAATTCCGATTTCCACCAAGAGGTAAAATATTTTAAGAAATTAAACACAAAATTAGCACAATATTGTGAGGCAAATTTTGCACAACCCGTCCATATCCCCCCTTCAAAATGGGGAGATGGATTCACAATGTTCTGCTCATATTTGCATTTTAAAAACTGCGTAGGGTGACTTGGTGTGTTTCATTTACGTACATAGTAATCATTAAGAACTGTATCATGTAGTGGTGAACCTGCTTTTTTATTAAAAAAAGCTACTCATCAAATTTCAAATGTGAAAAACACCGACAATTCAATAACTTTCTAAAATATTTTGTGATCATCTTATTTTTCAAAAGTATCCTGTTCAACAAAGTTATGGTTTAACCATATACACTGTACAATGTGTGTTGGATGGCAAATAGCGCCCACACCAAAGTCTAGCAGAAGCAAATTGGTGCATTCAAAGAACACTTTATTACACGTTTCCACAAGTAACTCAAACAATTTTTGTCTAAAATGTGGTCACTTTGAATGCTGCAGGTTCTCTTTTTTTCTGATGGGCTGGTCGAGACAAGCTATTTCAATTAAGGGGACAGACAGGAGGATAGAAGCATTCCATGGTGCATGTAGCGCCGTGATTGTACTGCAGTCCCCATCATTATCATCGTTTAATAGACGCATATTGTCGACCAAGGAAAACACAATGGAGGCCGTTGCACCGCCCAGATTGACAGTAAAAAAACAAAAGAAACAAGACAATTCCCCTTCTGGACAGTTACCCCGCGCGCACACACACAAGGAAAGAAAATACACTTGCATTTGAATTATCTATTTGAATCATTTTTACATATTTTAAATATTTTACTGAACTTTTGTATACAGAGGGACGTATGGACAATTTACAAGATTTGGGATATTTACATAATGTCCTTACTCTGACCTTACGCTCTAAAGCACACATGAGAGGAAAACTATAGAGTTATTAATTGCTACGGAAACTAAAATTGCAACTTTGTTATTACATGGCATTTTTTAGATCTAGCAAAATTCATTTTATCAGTTTATCTACATTTCATTTGATTGTTATTATGTACTCTGAAAAGCAGGAGGTTTGGTTAATAATAATAATAATAATAATAATAATAATAATAACAACATGAAAAGAGACAGAAAAATTTAAAGGCGTTGTTTATTCCTGTCTGGGACTGGTGGTGAAGCGATTAAAAGTTACAATTAGTTCATCAGAGGGATGCGTGTTTACCCCACCTCTTCCAGGGGATGCACCTGGATTAAATGCACGCAATCGTATTAAATCATATTTTCAAGGGGTGGTGGGGTTGTCCGGGGTAGGGGATGGTTGGGAGAGGGTAATTAGTCCCAAAAATTGTATCTATTATTTGTACGTGTTGACTTCTAATCGAGTATCTATTCTGCAACCACTGTGATGGTCGTGCCTTCTTTTCATTTCATATTTTCATGTGCACAATTGTATGTAAACTCCCTTTCGCATTGTACATAATCACCATTTCATGTAATGCGTTTGCCTACTATAAATCACGCGTGCACACATTAGCATACACACACACGCGAATTATATATTGAATTATGATATCGTGCTTTCGATACTTATCCTTCGATGCGCTATATCAATATAAAGCCGTTTATTTTAAAAGATCTATTATATTATAATATCATTATTAATTATATTAATATGATGACTCACATTTTAGAAGTCAAACAGTTAATATTTGAAAAGCTGAAGATTGCGGAACTACAACTTAGATATAGCTCTATTTCTGTATGCCCCGAAAAATACGCAAAATATGGGAACCTCCACTTTCTAATCCAGACAAAATCTGTTTAAGCTAAATTTGACCTTTGCAACATTGGACAAAAGTATCTAGAGGCATCAATGCCAAGAAGAAACCTTTAAAGCCTCGGTCACAACCGGACGCACGAATTTTAGGATCGTACGTCCCCTGCGAATTTTGGGTGCAATAGTATCCGTGGAAATCGTAGAGGCACAGGAAAGTTTGCAATGGAAAGGCGCAAGTCTGCCTTGCGAGTCGCAGGGGCCACGTGAGACGTCCAAGCAGGGAGGCTAATTGCAAGGTGCGATGGCCGTAAAAATTGTACTCTTTGTCTTGCTACCTGCGTACGTGGCACGCACTCACCACTTATGAAGAGAATGCAACGCACAGCGAAAGTAGTTCCCGTTTGCATCACTTTTGTTTCACACGTGCCTCACACGCTTGTGATGATGTACTGACTGCGTACGTCAATTTTGCCTCCTGTTCTCCCCTTCTTACTTTTTCCTCCTCCCTTCATTTCTGCTTTCTAAGCTTCTTTCTCTCGCCTTTTGGAGGCATATTAGAAAATTGTTGTACACGTTGCACAATCGACGTTTATTGTTGAGACACGAGCGTGCATCGTGAGCACTCCTTTTATACTCCTGGCGTGAAGGTGACGCACGTGCGACCCACTCCCACCGTACTTTCTACTTTGTTCGTTAGCCGTGCGGGCGTGCGCCGTACTCAACTCGCAAAGGACACTTGCTCCTTCATTTTCGTGGTAAAATCTTATACAGGGATAAAGTTACGCCCCATACTGATTGCTGTCTCACCTCTAAATAGAAAGGTGTTCAATGGACGATTAAAGCTTTGAGTCCCCTATCCTTATACATGTACCTTGCAACGAAAAACTATAAACGCTGATGTTTTATATTTTCAAGGTTTTTTCATTGTTTTAAACTAGCACAATGATAGATGCATTATTGAATAGTTAGTAATAGATGCAGAAAAAATTATTTTCGGTATTTGGATCACAATATAGGGTTACAATATCCTGAAGGAAGTCGGTAGCACGCTTTCCTCCCAATCGAAAGGTCGTGGGTTCGATTCAGGGCGTTTCTCGATCCCAGCATAAGCATTAAAAATATAAAGTACAAAGTTGTAAAAAGTTACCAATTTTTGTAAGTTTCATGTTCGTTTTGCTTATTGATAATTTAAGATTGTCTTGCGTCGCTTTGTTTTCTTCACATTAAGTTTTCAAATGAAAATTAAGCTGATTCAACTGATTGCACTTGAGCAAGAATCCCCCGCAGAGTAGGACCGACCCGGATACTACGATGTGTGAATCTGACTGCGGTGGATACTATAATATTATGTGTAAGCGTTGAGTATTAACGAGTACATCATTTCCTATCACATACATGTAGTACGAGCAGGTGAGTCGCAAACTGACAGCCAACGAAAAGGATGAATAAAAAAAATCAACCATATCATACACATATCAATACATCTGAGGAAAGCGCCCTTTCATCTGCTTGTATCCGTCTTCTGCGAAAAAAACTTGATGCTCTTTGCTGAAAAGTGTGACGTTTGTTTATATTACTGCCAATCAAGCCGTCCGAGAGTGGCAGCTTTGACTGACACCTATCAATTACGGTACGTAAAAGTCCCTTTGTGGATTGTTTGTGATTGACGTTTTGTTTATCATAATTAGATCATAATTTGAACTGAATTACTGGTGAATCTTTCATTTTACATGTTAAAAGGTTGGTTACTCATAATCTCTTGCCTTATTTTTCAAATTAGGTAAAGCACAGCATGTTAGTCATAAAATTCAATGTTGATTTATATAAAAATGACAAACACAGTGATTAGTACAAAACTTAACAACTAAAATTTCAATCAACTTTCAGGAAGAAACCAAAAATGATTTCTAATTTTGGCTTACAAAAATATTTTAATGTACATATTAACTAATGTAAATACAATTTTCATTGCAAGGCAGGTGAAGAAATATTATAGGTTTCCTAATATTCTTTAATATTTTTCAGTTCTAAAAAAAATTGTTTTGATTAATCCTTTTGTAGGTTCCATTCACTTTAACACCTGTTTATAGCCTGTGCAAATAATTAAATCATTAACTTAAATCCTTCACTAAAGAAAGAACTACATCAGAATTCTCGATCAAATGCCTGAATTACACTGTACCAGTTAAAATATACATACATCCAACAAAGATGAGGTAGTCATCTGAAGTCCTGCAACTGAGGCATTTCCAACTGATATAGTTCATGTGCAAGTAAAAACCAGTATCAACTTGGTTGATGGACAATAAGTTCTCAGTGTTCTTTAATTTAAAATTTAAAATTTTATTAGCTTGCAGTTCATTTCCTTTCATATGACAGAGCTGGGGATTTATACATTTGTACCATGTCTACTGAGTATTCTCTGCTAAAAGTCTGGCTCAGTATTGACATCTCCCAGGTATTCACACACACTGTCAAAGTGTAACTTAACAGCCTTGTCTCTGCTGCTCAGCAACTGTACTGTGGTGGTGCACTTTGATTTGTCTTTTTTGATAATTTCTCCCAGCTGGAAAGAAAATAAAAAGTCCCAAACAGATCAACCTAATAAAACTAATTGTAATTGAATCATGTTAGATGAAAACAAGGCAGCAAAGCTGTCAAATGTACAGACAAAAGAAGCAGAAAATTATGCTGCACAAAATAGTTTATTTTGTCAATTTTGATGCAATAATATACTATGCCTAACAGCAAAGCCAACACCAAATTTTAAACATGCACAATAGGTAGCACAAATGTTAGGAATATGTAAGTAGCATAAGGCTTCATGCCAATTTTTTTTTCATCCTTCTTGTACCCTTTAGGGTGTTGAGGGGAGAAAAAGTTGGAGTTTTCTGTCTCTGGCGAGCTGGAATGCTTGGTTGTATTGAGTGGGATGTTGTTCAATTGCAAGATCTCTCGTACTCCATCTACCCACTTCTTCCTCAGTCTTCCTCTTGCCTTGAATCCGGAGTGTTTCTTTATGTACGCTTTGCTCCCCGGTAGATGTGGGGGCATTCGTGCCAGGTGACCAAACCATTTGATAGTCTGTTTTTGAATATACTGATGGACGGGTGTTGTCCCGACTGTTACCCATACCACACTGTTCCTGATTTTATCCCTTCTCGTGATGTTCATTGCTTTTCTTAGGCATCTCACTTCACAGGCAGCTATCTTCTGTTCTAGGCTTTTTGTCAGAGTCCATGTTTGGCACTGGTAGGTGAGGGTAGGTATAATGACAGGCCAATGACAGTTCAAATTCACTCAATGAAAATGCCAGATTGACAAAAATGAAAACTTCACAAAAATTGCATAAATCATGTAAAAAAGTCAAACATACAAGGCAAAATATTAAAAAAAAAAAAAAAAAAAAAAAAAACTTAGTGGCTTTCACTTCTGCAGAGCACCTCTGCAAGTTACACAGGAATAAATAGAACAGTCTTCCTTTTATAGTGCTTTTGTGTCAATTTTGACACTATGTTACCTAATAATGCATTTAAGAAATTTGGAGAAAATCTGTGTAAACTTAGGAAGCTATAGCTACATGAGTCAGTTTCCTAATTTATGACCCATGCTATTCCATGACCATTTCAGAGTTAATGTGGCAAGTGATTAAATTGCTTACACCTAGTTTTTATCCACAAGGGACAATTAAACACTGACCAAATGCAGCAATATGATAATTCTTTGATCTTTTCAATGAGGCAATATTTTATATATATTCAATTTCCCGCAACTGGAATTTTCACCAATTTATAAAACTCTATGATTTACAACTTCTGCACTATTTAAATAAAAAAAAATTGATATCAAGTATGGCTTGACTTGCTAAGAAGATTGTTAAAATGTGGAATGCTGTTGCAACTGTAGTCGTCGCCTAAGAATCTTTGCGCTTAGTTCTTTCTGTAAACAAATTTTATCCCAAGTCGTGCAAAGCGGTGTACCTGAACAAAGACTATCTCTTCTTATATGTACAGGGATTGTGAAGGACAAGTAATTAACAACTGGTACTCAATTAATTTGAAACTGTCAGCATAACTAGCATTTGAATTCGACAGTGATGGTGGGTTGTTGTTGTTGTGAACTTCAAATTAAACATTTGAAACAAAAAGAAATCAGGAAGGCCCACAGACTTGTTAAAATTGTTCGCACAGTTCCCGTAATAAGATAAAACAGATTAATCAGAACTTCCTAATGTTGTAAAAAGCAAATATTTTTACCCGATACATGTATTTTTGCTTATACAGTTATTTTATTAAATTTGTAATCAGTAATACTTTGTTTCAGTGTAGCCGTCTTAAAAGCTGAGAACATACCAGTAAGTCGGGTTGCTACATAAATGAATTTTTAAAATCTGAATAACCAGGAAATGTTAGTTTGACAGAGATTCAAAAAGGTGCCTAATTAAATATTTATAACACCTGGTGAGCACATTGTGGCCCCTTAAAAATGAATGTCTTTGGTTAATATTCAGAACGATGGTAACTTACCAGATCATATTGATCTGAACAGTAACTTAATTATATCTAAAGACTTCATAAATCGAAATGGTTACACGAAAAACATGTCATTATTTGAAATGGGAGTTATTAAGTACAGGGACTTCATCAGACTTCTGACCTAAAGGTATTAGCATTCTGTTTTTGACACCCTGGTATAAAGGAACCTATCACTGCTTGTTATCTTACATACACGTATAATATACCACACCCATCCCACTATTTCATCAAAGCACTTGTAATTTATTTATGCAAAAATGTATATAATTTATTAAATATACTTACACATGTAAGATGACCTGCAAAGAAGACAAAAACATATACCACCCCAAGTTCTGCCTTTTTTGGCTATATAAGTAATTTCTTTAGTCTTATTTCTTCCTGTCACCTCTCTGGCACTCTGAAACTTCTTTAAACATCCCTGGATAGAATGTGTCTGTTGTACTTATGCTATTAAAAACAAATCCAAATCTTACCAGTGTTTTTCCATACACCTACCTCTCATATACATGTTTGTGAAAATTATAATAACCATTAAATAAGCTGTGAGGCAAACTGCATATAGGTTTTCCTTGAAGTGTGCTATCTCTGAAAAAGCACAGTGAGAGCAATGACTATGGCGACAGCAGACACAGGTGATGGCTATATGTACAGACATGATGTGTCTGTAGACATGATGTGTCTGTACATAAGACTATTCAGAGGCAGCTATATGTAGATTCACACCTTTTTTTTGGATGACTGGCTAAACAGGTACTAAATTTAAATGCATTATAACCGTTATATCAAATGGGTGCAGGAGTAGACTCAGTACACAATGGTTTAATTCATCAACTGAATAGGTTTCAGCTTACAGGTTTGTAGTGTAAAAGTACTTTACTGCACAGTTACACCAGAATAAACCTTTACACATGCACAGTGGTACATATGTATGTGAACATATTAGAACAGTAGATCAAGCAGCATCATTAACCATAACTTAACTGGACTTTTGAAGTGCCCATTAAATGTCAGGGTAGTTAATCATATGATCATTACACACCATAAAACACCATATTAAAATCAACCACAGCAACTCTGTAGATGTCCTACATGCTACAGTAAATCAAATATCCCAAATCAAGTTTTTAAACACTTTTTCAGCCACGTAAGAAATAAAATGCACTGCAGCATGTTCTCTGTATTCAAATAAGTCACATTAAAGGCTGAACAAACCCTATCAAATGCTACATACCTGCCCCTTGTACTTCCCACTGACAATCATCACATGAGCAGAATCAGCTTTAGGGATCACAGTTTCGACCATGGACTGAGACAGATCTGAAGTATGAGCACACATCTTAATACTGTATCATCATGCGGATAGTCATAGGAATGCATGGAAAAGTTTTCAAGTATGAGTTACTGGAAATTTAGGACTAGAAATCTATCACATTTATGAAACAACTAAACAACTGCTTTTCAATACATAGAAAGTTCAAACCATATGCTCCAGTACATAGTGTAATATTGATTTTTTAACAAGCAGTACATTTGTACAAAAAGGAAATGAAATTGATAACACAGCAGTACACAAGCTATACAACAAAAATATTTTGACATTGGAATGGAAGATGGGTTAATTTTTCACAGACCACATTTCTGATTGTGTCAGTTGAGAAAGCTTGTCCCAATTTACTGCTCACCTTCAAGCACCTTGCCCTGTTCTGTCTTACATACACATGTATTTGTTGTCACAACGTCCACTACTTCAACCTAGATTAGACAACAATACAATTAAGGCTTGACAACATTGCAATTGCCTACATATAAATAAGGCCAAAATGTTTCCAAAAGGCTCATCTACATGTAAAACCAGTCTACCTGTACCTCAGGGAACAATTTGGCTTCGAAGAATTATAATAATTTGCTTGATGTCCTAATTCCCTGTTGGAGAATAACAGTTTTTACACCATTAATATAATTGCTGCAAGAGCTATCACACATCATTTTCCTTTACGTTACCATCAACTGCCTCATTCCAACTTGATCTCTTTCCTTTGTGGTGTACAAATGCATTAATTAAAGTATCATGGTTTTTTAAAGGCTCTAAAAAAGTACAACCCTTCAAACAAAGTGCCATTTGTGATTTTGAGCCACAGTTTTGTGATTGATTGCAAATGCTGAATTAATGGCTCATACTGCGATTTCATGGCACAAGCAGAAAAATAGTGGTCTCAAGCATCACATAAAAGAGTGCAAACAATTAGGCCAGCTTTCATCTGGGCCTCTCACTGTTGGCCTACAGGTTATTTTTCTCAACCCTGAACTATTTTTAATGATGGATTATTGTGTTCTCTGCAGCTAATACGGAATGTAAAGAATGGGTAGGTAATCAGATTAACGGTTCCCCGTTTGCACTGCCATGCTTGCAACCACTGTTTTTACATTTGTGTCATGAAATAATAGTTTGTATTGTTTATTCACCAGGAACCACATGCTCAAGATAACAAATGACTACATGACCTACAGTTGTTCTAAACTGGGGCTCATCTAAGGCATTCAAACTTGAGAAGTCACCTGCAAAAGAAGTTTCATGTAGATAAACCATCATAATTTCAACTTTACCTTCATATTGTAGTACTTCCCCTTCCTGTAGTGTTTATCAACTATTCTAACCCTGAGCAGTGGATGGAGCCAGCAATCTGTGTGTGAGGAACTTTTGCTACTGGACTTCTTACTTGTATGAGACCTAAAAAAAGTATTGTAATTCTAAAAAATTAATGATGTTAATGGGAATTATGCCTGCTAGTTCATACTGTTTATAAGTCAATTGTCAAATACTAACTGGTTACAAATCTACAAACATCTTCATGTGAATACAACAAGGAGGCAAAGCTGTCAAACATACAAGTGAACAACCCAGAAAATAATGATGCACAAAATAGGTATTTTGTCAATAATGATGCAATAATACAAAGCAAATACAAATACAATAGAAAATTTAACACCAAATCTTAATTATGCATAACATGTAACACAGATATTAGGAACATGTTACTAGCATAAGGCTTCAGGCCCATGAGTTTAAATTCACACACTGAAAATGCCAGCATGAGAACAAATATTTATGTTAACATGTAACATGTTCCTAATATCTGTGTTACATGTTATGCATAATTAAGATTTGGTGTTAAATTTTCTATTATATATATTTCACTTAGTCAATTTTGGAGTAACAATAAATAATGCTAAACAGCAAAGTCAAAGTCAATCAACAGCTTATTTTAATTATGCAAAGCAGGTACCGTGGACAATAAGAATAGAGCTTAAAGGGATAATAACTGTCCGTTTTGGCCAAAAAATGAATTTTTCTAGAGTAAACAACAATTTCCCCATACTTACTAATGGTTAATGAATCCATTTCTACATTCAAAGTTAGTCCCTTATTTTTTTTTCCAAAAAGTTTGTTTTTTTTGTAATAATTTCTTGTGAGATTATTACAGAGTATAGCCATCTATGGAGATCAAATGGTCTAATGACAAAAGATATCAGATATCAGAAAAATAGCTATAACTGCCATTTTTGTGGTAAAACAGAATATATTATATTTCCACGAGTTGTTTATAATGTATTTATTGTGAAACAAAGGGTGCATTCCCATAGATTTTAGATCGATCTATCCCCGTGGGGAGTCTCACTAGATTACTGTCAGATAATCCGGCTTAAATGTCCGTCCCGCCTACTACAAGTTGTAAGGGGGTAATTAACTTTCGTACCCCCTCGGCTGACAGCTATTTAGCGTGAACCCCTGGGGAGTTAGGTTGATCTAGTTGGATCGATCTTATCTCAGGGAATGGGGTCATAGATCTCATACGAAGAGTTATTATCCCTTTAAATAATGAGGACAGTGCATAAAATAATTCAACATAATGCTTAACAGCATAAAGACCTTTACTATTGCTTATTTAGAAATGCAAAAAATGTTACTAGTACAGGGCTTCAGGTTAATATGCGAAAGTCAGAGTGAACAGATAAAACAGTCAACAGGTAAATTAAATATCTGGGATTATCATAAAAGAAAACTTTCTGACAATCAAAAACTTAGATCCAATGAAACTATTTTCACATTAATAAACATCATTGTTTAATGAAATTAAGAAGATCATTGCCCAGTGTCTACTAATAAATCATGAGTAATAGTTTTATACACTTAAATGCTATGCTGTAGACATCTCATTCAACTCTTTCTACTTTTCTAATATAAATGCAGTAGTCATACATGTGGACCTCTGTTTTCAATCTTATTTTATATTCAGCTATTTCTATGTACATTCTCCCCTCATATATTTTAGTATTAAATTAAAGACCAATATAAATATATGGGTAGCGTGAACCCCCAGAGATTTAGATCGATCCAGAGATTTAGATTTAGATCGACCTAACTCCCTGGGGGTTCACGCTAAATTGCAGTCAGCCGAGCGCGCACCATAGTTAATTACCCCCTTTCACTTTTGGTAGGCGGGACAGACGCTTAAGCTGACAGTCATCTAGTGAAACTCCCCACAGGGATAGATCTATCTAAAATCTATGGAAATGGGATCTAAGAGCTTACTCGGATTTATCATCTTCATATTTACGTTTCCTGTCAGCATCTCTAGATTTGTCCTTGGAGTCCCCTTCTCGTTGCCACTTCCTATATGTAGAATGTAAAACACAATTTCATTAAGTACTACATGTAAATAATGCACTGTCCACGAGCCTGATATACACGACAGCATGCCGAGCAATAGGGTGTAAACAGTGCATTATTTATCATACACAGAAAGGGAAATCGTGCATGTTCCCCACCCAAAACCCCTAACTTTGAATAGAACACGCTGAGAATGGACTTCCCCCTCATTTATGCTGAAAGTTTCTGTCCAATTGTGGTCTTTGTCCAATCACTTTTATTTGTGTGAATGGATTGTGGTTGCATGTGTATTGGCAGAGGCAAGGGTCAGTGGTTTTCCGTGAGTAGTTGGCCGATTTCCTGCCCATCTTCCGCACGTGGCAGTCACCCCCTCTCATCCATTGTTGGCAAAGCCAAATGACAGAGCGACATTCCAGAAATGTATAAGCAGCCGAGTTTTTCACATTTTTCTAACGTATCGGGTGATGAACTTCCAACGGCGAGTCAAAAGGCAGAAAAAAGTTATTTGGACAATACGAAGCAGCACTTTTCTGATAAATTGGACAACAAACTCGCTTACACAAGTCAAAAGGCAGAGAAATCTCATTTTGAAACTGTGCATCAGTTTTCTGGCATTTTGGATGATGAACTTAGAAGTGCAATTCAAAAGAAATGTGTTATTTAGACGTGAAGCAGCAGCAGCAGCAAGCTTCCTCGGCTGAGGTGAAGGTGGGTATAATAAAAATACACATTATTCATTTATATATTTTTCTTTTCCATATGTATTACAACTACATAATGATAGGACACAATGTGGTCCCATATACTGGTGAATTCAGGATCATTCAGTGCGGAGTCTGGTAGTTGGGTAGGCCTGCCCATGTACTGACAAAGCCCAAAATTTACGCGGATCGAGTTGACCTAAATCCAAGAGATGGGTACGCAGGCTGTTGTAGTTTAGGAGGACATATTACCCACATGTCTAATGGATGGTAATCCCTTCGTAAAGGATGCATACTGTAGGGAATTGTTAAATATATCTGTACCATAATGATAACTGAATACCTCATTTAACATGATATTTTTTCATTATTGTCATTCTACTACTGTTACCTGTCTCTTTTTTTGTGTTCATAGTTTTCTCTACTGGACTCTGGTGAAATATTTCTATGTGACTTGTTTTTCTTTTCTTCTGCATAATAGTCGTCTACCTTTACCTTATCTGAAAATTCATTAGAAAATAATTAATCTGCATAAAGAACACTACAATGATGCAAACACAATGTTAGTGACACTAATGAAGATTTCCCGTCTCTATACTCTAAATATCCTAAAGCTCAAGGCCGCGACTGTATCACAAAAACTGTCTAACAATATTGCAAACCTTTTTATCTGTAGAGTGGTATAGAAATGTATGGTAATGTGCCAAACAGTTTGACCGGTGCTATGATAATGGTAAAGAAATATAAATGAATGAAAATCTTTTACACATTCAAAATTGTTTAAATTCAGCAAGAGGGTGATATTTTGCTACCTTTTTTTTTTTTTTTTTGCATAGCTCATAAATTTTTGAAGGCAACATTTTTATCAGTATATGTAAAAGAAGTGAACTCCTGAAAACATTCTATTGCACATCAACACCAGTTTACCATGTTTTGCGTTGAGTGGTGCAAGAAGTGAAGCTGAGTGCTCATTTTTAGCTGGAGGTGAATGGGAGTGAAGACGTGGGCTCAGAGAAAATAGGTTTTTCCAACAACACGGTAAGATAACAATTTTATCTTTTGGCATTTAGGGCAGATAATACTTGTAGAAAGAATAATTACATGATATGAAAACATGTTACAAAACTTGAAGATGTAAAATTGTGCTTAATTTGCAGTCAAGATTGCAAGATTGCCACGAGGCTGTAAATCTTTGTCATGTGCAATTTTTGCATGTATGTAATCTGATATGCCCATATCTAATTATTTTTGGTGTTTTATTGATTCTAGGACAATGGTTATATGTAGAGCTGACATGAAATTCCACATATATGATCAGACTAATACAACTAATACATGGGGGCATGCACTAATCAGTGACAAAAGCCATGACAAAGATGACATTCCGACAGCCTCTTCGAGCCTCTCTGAGCCCACGTCTTCACTCTCGCTCACTTCCAGCTAAAAATGACCACTTAGCTACACATCTTGCACCACTCCACTTCACATGGCATCACACTTCCGGCACAACCCTGTCTCCTCTGGTTCCGTTTATTAGTTACGCCTCAATGAAATATATATATGAGGAAACTCTTAAGTCCCCTCAGCTTTCACTTTATTATAGAAGTTTTTTTGGAGATTTTTATACTGACATGACATTGTTTTTGTATGAATAATGGCAACCCTTAAAGTGCTAGTTTTGTCAGCAATTTTGATCTAAAAAAATTAAGATAGATAAATAATGGCCAGGTATAGACATCTGTGTCTGTACAAAAAAAAAAAAAAAAAAAAGGCCCAATTATGCTTTAGTTTGAACTCAACCTGTATTTTATGAATGTTCATCAGTTCTGTAAGATTGAAGACAAAAGTTGAAACAGTTTTCCAGTTTTGTGTTATCACTGAAAGTACACAGCAACAATGGAGATGACAGACACAGGTAATGGCTATTATGTACACACACATCTGTGTCTATACATAACAACAGACTAATATTCTATCAGATAAGGCACATCTTCTATTTTATCCTCTATTTACTAAGAATAAAGTAAATTAAGTCTTTCAACTACCTAAAGCATTAGATGATGTTATAGTAAGGTAATAGTGTCAATGCTTACTTAAAATTTTGGCATTTTTCTCATAGTCTGTTTTGCTTACAAGCTGAAGGTGGAATTTGTTGATTGAGATGAGTTGCTGGCTAATGGTGAGTTTGACCATCACTCGAGAGTTGTCTTCATCTATACCTTCGATCTGGAATACAAACAACAGAGTTATAAAAATCAAATAAAAAGAAGCATTAGTCTAAGATAATTACAATAAGTACATGAAAATAAGCATATGTGTTTGTCTCAGACATTGACATATAGGTTAAGACACTGATCAGCAGTTGTCCTCGGCTACCACAAATATCTGGAACAAGGCAGCAAAGCTGTCAAATGTACAGACAAAAAGCAGAAAATGAAGATGCAGAAAATAGGTCATTTTGTCAATTTTGATACAAAAATAAATAATGCTTATAACAGCACAGTCAATCAACACTTAAAGGGATAACTCTTTGTATGAGATCTATATTTCACAATAAAAACATTGTAAACAACTCATAAAAATATAATATATTCTGTTTTACCACAAAAATGGCAGTTATAGCTATTATTTTGATATCTGAGCTTGTCATCGGATCACTTGACCTCCATAGATGGCTATACTATGTTAAAATCTCTTAAAAGATTATTACAAAAGACAAACTTTTTAGAAAAAAATTCAGGGACTAACTTTGAGTGTAGAAATGGATTCATTAACCATTAGTAAGTATGGGAAAATTGTTGTTTACTCCAAGAAAATTAATTTTTTGGCCAAAACGAACAGTTATCATCCCTTTAAATTTAATCATGGACAACAGGTAACATGGTGAATAAAATTACAGTTTCAGGGCCATATGTGAGAGTTCAAATTCACATAATGAAAATCCCAATATGTGAAAAATGATGACAGTGCATAAAATAATATTAAATAATGTTTAAAGACATAAAAACCAATACAGTTGCTCAAGTGGAAATACAGAAAATGCACAGTGCTTTTGGTGGATGGGAGTTAAAAGTTACATCTTGAAGATGCTAGTGTTTGAAAAATAATTATAATATAAAAATTAGATAAAATATAACAAAAAATTCCAATAAAGCTGCTGTTCAAACTTTAATCTAGTTGTATTAACATATCTACAACCCCATTGAATTTGAGAATAACAAGGCACTGTTATTCATCTATAGCATTAATGTTGGCGTTACACAAAATTTTTTTCTTTTGTAAACTTATTTGCAATATTAAACAACATTTACCTGCATAATCATCACAGATTCCTAATATTATGTGAAACAGTTAAGATAGCTTAACTTATGGGACTTTACAGGGAAATCTCAATGCGTGTTATATGTCATCTCATTTAATGGCTGTTGCTCCCATGAAAATGCACCGATTGACCCCAAACTCCCAAAGATCCTGTACAATCCCTAATTAAACTCACTATAATAACCCCTCAGCCCCGCTGGGGGGGGGGGGGGGGTGTTCTAGCTATAGACATAAGTTATACCAATGCTAACGATTTTCAAACCGAGGCTGCTGCACCAAATCATTTGAACACCTGGTTTTCAATCAAACATCCTGTATACCAGATACATTCTAGGTGGTAAGGTCGTTGAAAGAATAAGCTTTTCCTGTGTTATGTAAACACTTACTTATATATCAATGTCAATATGATGTTTGCTTGGAAAACAAACCTGTAATGTCTCTCCACAGTCTCATCTTTATGACAAGAGCGTACACGTACTTTCACGTAATAAGAGAATCTTTACGATGCAACTTATCCAGGCATGGTTTGTGTAAGTGTCCTCTGAGTAGTTTGTTTCCCTGCACAAGACAGAGACACACGACTTCACCATCTCCAGAAATCAACAAAGTGTGCAAGTGATTCCATATGACTTGGTTTTTTTAAAAACATTAGTCAAGGATTGTAGTTAAGGTAAGTCTTTACACTAGTAAAAGATTATACGGGTTAGTTAATGAAAATTTAGAGCATGCCATGTATCACAAGACAAAGCGGCAAGGCCAAGTTTATTTAAGTTTTGTTGTGATATTTTGAATTATTGTTGCCGATTGATAATCGGTTACGTGTGTGGTTGTTTTGAGGCGGTAAATTATTACTCCACACTGGTGAAAATATCTTTAGTTAATAACCCAATATCTGGATTCTACAACCCTAAAACATTAACTTGGAGGTCAGAAAATGTTATTCTGTTCTTCCGCTTGAGACACTGTTGAGATCACAAGAGCTAAATGAAAATCCTATCCCAGATGGCGCTTTTTCGATAAACTACAACAAATCTTGGGCATGTTCAGTTTAGCGGCCAGTCCCTCTGAGATCCTCTTTGTGTCCTGTCAGGACGACAGTGGGAACCAGGACAAATTTTAAAAATTTTAATATCTAATTTCTTTTATAAATGCAATTTCCTTCCTGTGACCTTTAATCTTGATGTTGTATTTAGATTTAATAGTAAATTGTATATTTAAATCTATGCGGTTGACATTATTTCAGTCAAATCACTTGAAAACAATGGCAGATTAAATTTAGTTCATTGCATAATACCATAATGTCTACGTATTTACTAGTAGTTCCTAATGGTATTATTATTATTATGTTTGTTTTTTTTTCTATCATACAGATTTCCCTCTTTTCTGATTGACATGGTACAAGCAAGACAGAAGAATAGGCCACGAAGAAAATCTCACTTGATCAATGAGTTGTAGATTTCAGGGAAGATACTGGATAAGACTTGCCAACAAAGAATGCTTGAAGTATCATTCAATATATATTTTTCCTTAATGACATTCTGAATTATTCTCAGTCACCTCACAGTCTCTATACACATCAGAAGTGAACATAAATTCAATGTTACTATATCACATTGAAAAAAAAAATCAAAAACCAATATAGTGAAAGGGCCATGGTATAACAGTCTGTGATATTAACAACTAGCCCAGTACCAATGAAAAAGCGGACTGGGCCTGTGAAATTTCTTAAAAAGAGTAAGTTAGTGGCCCAGTTAATTTTGTTTGGCTGTATTACATGTACTCAAATTAAATTAAGTTTTTTTATGAGAATTGGACTTGGGCCAGTAAACTTTGAAAACAGTTATTATCCCTTTAATCTCAATATCATGCGTGGCAGTAAAGCTGGTAAAATGTGCAAGTAGCCTGTTTTCCTGTGTTCAATTTCGATTAAAAAACTAAAATTTGTCATTTTAGTCCTTTTCTGTTATCAGATCAAACTATCAATGGTTATCTTATATCTTATTTTGTAATTATTAAGGGCACTGTTATAATACCAATGCATGACTGACACTTTCTCAAAATACAATGTTTTTCAGCAAACAAATTTAAAATGTTGTACTCTGAAAATAAACTGAAAACAAACAGATATCTCTCTTTCCATTATTATGAAACAATGAAGGGACTTTTCAGAGGGAAATAGGACTGGTATTGACCTAAAAGAATGACTACTGGATAGCACATAATAAAATGAGCTCTACATAGTCCAAATCTGAGACATCTGTGACCTCAGGGCTATTTCATAAATAAGTTGGCTTGAAAGTAATGATAAAAATATCAGATTTTAATTCAATGTAATTTTTTTCTGAAATGAAATATTGTAAAAGATTTGACACAAGTTAGCTCACTGTTAAGAAGAAACAAGTCTCCTTTTGTCAGAATTCTGTTTCACTCCTTTTCCTTAATAACAAAAGAAACAGAAATGTCAATATGTGCATAAAGGGATCTTACAGAAGGCTTACTTAAATCACATTAACAGGAATATAAATCAGCCAAACAATCATTAAACCGTATCTAATTTCAGAGTCACAGACAATGCAAAATTTGATTGATCATTTTCTTTATCACAGTATATAATGTAAAAAATTATTCCATCATTTTTATTTCCTGCATTTAGGTTTCAGACTGAATAATTTTTATTTGTAGTAAAACTTGCCAGTTTACAAAGCTACATTTGTGAACAAGAGCTGGCTGACTGCCCAATGTAATACCAATAAGTTCTTTACAGCAAATTAGTTTTGTAACCAGGACCAGGGGCGGATCCAGAGATATTTTCTGATAGTCTTCAAAATTATATAAGTTGGTCCATCCTTCATTTTTGACTGTCTTCTGACAGAAAAAATTAGATACCCATCAATGTAAACTTGAAAATCTGACCATCTTCTGGAAGACCTAGAAGGCGGCCTCAATCCACCCCTGAGGACTTAACTGAGAGGATTGCCAGGACACATCTTTAAATCACATATAACAGTTACTGTAATGATTAAATATGCATTAAATTTATCAAAGACATTCCTTCTTGCTTAAGTCATCAGTTCAGAATGAGGTCAATTGATGGAATTTCCTACAGTGCAGTATTAGTTGTGTTTGAAATTTATTGAACATTTTAATCAGTGCAACATCATTTGGATTTGTTTACACTTATCAATGCTAGAGGTTTCTCAGCAGTGTTACAAGACAAACTGCTATCGTCCTGTTGCTCTGACCTTAATTTGAAATGAATTTAAGTTGAACTATGTAATTGTGTTAAAAAAAACTTTTTTTAATGTTTAGCACTTCAATCCTATTGTTGATAAATGATTGTCCAAGTCTGAGTTGCCATGTCTTGTATATGTGTCTCAAGTTTCAACTTAATTTTGAAGTACAGAGTACCTCTAGCACATGATTTTAGACTGCTGTTGATAGTTGCCAATAATTTTTAAATATATATCCTTTGTGAAGATTGATAGCCTTTGTTTACTCAACTGTGTGAAGACAAAGGAATTCCCTCCTTACCAGATATAGACTTGTCAGACAGAAAAGCAAAGACACTACTAGTAGGCCCTTCTCCGAGTTACTGGCTATGAAGACAAAATGTTCCATGGGCAGAAATGATTGGTTTTGTTGGATATCTCAGCAGAGGTCCAGCAATTATATATATTCACACAGAACTAACAGTTTCACTCAGCTGGCCTCTGCATTGGTTGAAATAAAAACTACCAATCTTACACAAGCTTGACTTAATTATTTTTTTCCTATTCACAGACAACTGTACATTGATCTTGCCTTTTTTTAGGCACACTCTGTTCTATGAAACAGTTCAATCTTTTAAGATTAAAACATCTTTATTTGCTATTCATTTTCTCCTCCCTGTCCATGTTCTTTCCATCTAATTCATTTTACGACTGGCTTATTCTACTGTGAGATTCTATGCTTTTATTTTGGGAGAAACATACTGTTTGACATATATTATTTAGAGTAATTTACATATACATTTACATTTTTTTTTTACATATATTCTTATATATAAAATTAAAACAATAGGTAAGGTCTGCAGAAATCACACAGCAATAAATATTTTCCCTTTCAGTTTCCAAGGGTCAAATATTTTGTTGTGTATAAGGACCTGCAAAATGTTCAAATTATTAAAAATGACCATGAGATTTCATGTAAGGTACTTTTTTATGCTTTGAGGCTCTTTGCAAATACCAACCTGCAATAATAGGAATTTTTTTCAATTCTTCTGTGTGAATTATACACAGTTCAAACCTAGCAGTGGTACATGCTGCTCTCATATATTGTGAGCACTTGATTAATTCTAATACAAAAACTTACTGATTTCATTTATTAGTATGTCTATTTTTATCAATGATTTGGCTTTTACCCAACACAAAAAGCAACATGCATACTTTGTGACATTATTTAATCTACTTTCAGATAATTTGATCAAAACGTATTACTAACACTGCAATATTGTTGGAAATAGAATTAAACATTTTCTTCATTCAAATATAGTGAGCAGATCCCATGCATTTTTTTTTATTCTTTAATTATTCACATTGAACTGTAAATTCTACTAAACAAATAATTTTTTAAACTTATGACTTTATTATTATGACTTTATTTCTGCCAGGTGGTATGAATCAGCTGATCGCCTCAGTGTCAGGCTATCCCAGCAGATGGGAGACTCTACTTTTGCTCTTGCAGAGGCAGCCTATTTGCCTGTAATGTCACCCACCCAAACAGCTGATCCTAGACTGTATAAAAGCAATTATCTTTTTTACTGATAATATTTTATTGTTAAAACAGAACAATACTGCGTAAGCGGTGAACCAGGTCATTCCACATGATGATAAGAACCAAATTCAGAGAAACAGCAACAAGGCAGCAAAGCTGTCAAATGTACAGACAAAAAACAGAAAAAAAAGATGCAAAAGAGGTCATTTTGTCAATTTTGATGCAACAATAAATAATGCTTATAATAGCAGTCAGTCAACACTGATTTTTCATTATGCACAACAGGTAACATGGTCAATAACAGGAGCAGATCCAGAAATATTTTTGACAGTATTCTAAAGTATCTTTATTGATCCATCTTCCATTTTGATGGTCTTCCAAAAGAAAAAAATAGATACCCATCAATATAAAAAATCTAACTGTCTTCCAGGAGACCCAGAAGATGGTCTCAATCCACCCCTTCAATAAGATTATAGTTTCATGACCATGAGAGTTAAAATTCACATGATGAAAGTCCCAATATAAGAAAAATGATGACAGTGCATAAAATAATATTACTAGTGTTTAAAGACATGAATACAAATACAACTGCTTACGTGGAAATACAGAAATTGTGCAGAGCCTCAGGTGGATGGGAAAGTCACATCTTAAAAATGCCAGTGTTGGAGAAGAAATTAAAAAGAAAACAACAAAAATATAGTCTAATGAAGCTGCTATTCAGTGCTTCCTTATTATGGACACTGTTATCTAGCAGAGAGCTTAACCTTTGGGAGTTTACAGGGAAATATCAACAAGTGTGATTTATGAAATCTCATTTAATGGCCACTTAATCAGGCAAATGAGTTTATAGCACTAAACTTAGCCTAGTGAATACCCAAGGGGAATTTACAGACTGACCACACAAATTTGTCCCATAAGACACAGCTTAAGAAAAGCACAAAACAATAATGCACAAAAATAGGAGACTGCCAATTCTGATGCAATAGTACATTATGTTTAACTGCACAGTCAATATCAAATTTTAATTATGCAGAACAGGTAACAACGACAAAAGTAAAAGCATAAGGCTTCAGGTCCATCAAAGTTCAAATTTACAATTAGAAAGAGCCAGAATGAGAAAAATGAAAATTTAACACAAAATTGCATAAATTCAATAATAAATGATAACCCAATTGAGCTGGCTTTCTAATTTGAACTGCATGCCAATCCTAAAAATCATACTTGTAAGTTAAACATAATAATAAGTAACACAGTTTTCTTTCCATAATGTTTGCAGAAGCAGTACAAAAATATTTTTGTCAATTTTGATGTAACATTACATAATAATTTATAGAATAATGATCACCAATTTTTTTATTATTGACTATGAATAGCAAGGACATGTAGAAAATGTGATTACCATTCGGCTTCATGTCCATGGGAGTTCTGAGTCCCACAATGAATATGCCAAAAAGATAATAATGAATATTTCACTAAAATGTATAAATTCCAGAAAAAGAAGCCAATTAGACTGCTTTTCCAACTTTTTTTGAAAGATTGAGTCGTAAGTAACATGATTTTCCCATAATGGTCATCATGGCAGCAATACCAAAAATTATGTTTTCTTCTATTTTGATGCAACATTACATAATGTTTAACAGCATAATGACCATCAATTTTTAATAATAAAATATTAGTATCATGGATATTCAGAAAATGTGACTAGCAAAGGTCTTCAAGCCCGTGGAGGTTCTAAGTCACACCTTGAAAATGCCAATAAATGAATAATTAAATTTTCACAAAAAACTGTTTAATTACCAGAAAAATTTACCAAACAGACTGCATTGCCTACTGAAGCTATATTTTAGTCCCATGTTTCTTTCCTGTAAGTTTGAGAACAGTGAGTGATATGATTTTCCTTAAATGATCATCATGGGAACAGTGCCCAAAATAGGGGTTTCTTCAAATTTTGATGCAATATAACATAATGTTTAACAGCATAATGACCATCAATTTTTAATAATAAAATATTAGTATCATGGATATTCAGAAAATGTGACCAGCAAAGGTCTTCAGGACCATGGAACTTCAAAGTCACATCTTGAAAATGCCAAAATGTAAACAAGACAGCACTTTTCTGAAATGGGTTTATTTCCATTTTTAACACTTTTTTAACATAAAACAAAATTAACAATTAACTGCCATTTTTATATGACCAACTAATAAAATTGATGAGATGGGGAAAGTATCAATAGAACAGTGTTAAATGTCCAATTTCCTCCATCTAAGATTCTGAACATAGTGGATGATTGAATATGACAAATTGCAATAATATGTGTTTATTTCCAGTTTTGACACTTCATTACACAATACATGATAACAAATTTACCATCATTTTTACATAATCAACTGACAATGTTGTAAAGATGCAGGAAATGTCAAACAAACACTTTTATGTATCTTATTAGTTCAATAATGAGACTATTAACATGCCTAAGAATTAAATCTGAGGAAATGTAAAAAAAAGAATAACTTCTAAAATAATGGACCGATTATGCTGATTTTCATACTCAACCTATGTTTTAGTAAGATTGAACACTCTTGTGAGTAAAATGACAATTTGCCTGTTTTTCTTATATTGTATTATCAGTGTTGTATATATGCTAAAAAAATGAAAAAACAGCATAACTTCTATAAAAGTGGCTCTATCATGCTGTTTTTCAAACTTGACCTGCGTATTATGAATATTCATCAGTTCTGTAAGTTTCAAGCCTAAAGGTAAAATGGTATTTCACATATCGTGTTATCGGTGCTGCATATATGCTGAGAAAAGTGAAATAAAGATGCAAATAAGTGAAAAATTAAATTTTCACAAAAAACTGTTAAATTGCCAGAAAATTTTACCAAACAGACTGCGTTGCCTATTGAAGCTGTATGTTAGACCCATGTTTCTTTCCTGTAAGTTTGAGAACACTAAGTGACATGATTTCCCTTAAATGGTCATCATAGGAGCAGTGCCCAAAATAGGGGTTTCTTCAAATTTTGATGCAACATTACATAATGTTTAACAGCATAATGACAATCAAATGTTATTAATAAAATGTTAGTAACATGGACATTCAGAAAATGTGACAAGCAAAAGTCTTCAAGATCATGGAACTTTAAAGTCACACCTTGAAAATGCCAATATGTGAAAAATTAAATTTTCACAAAAAACTGTTTAACTGCCAAAAAAAAAAAAAAAAAATACCAAACAGACTGCATTGCCTACTGAAGCTGTATTTTAGTCCCATGTTTCTATCCTGTAAGTTTGAGAACAGTAAGTGACATGATTTTCCTTAAATGGTCATCATGGAAGCAGTGCCCAAAATGGGGGTTTCTTCAAATTTTGATGCAATATTACATAATGTTTAACAGCTTAATGACCATCAATTTTTAATTATAAAATATTTGTATCACAGATATTCAGAAAATGTGACTAGCAAAGGTCTTCAGGCCCATGGAACTTCAAAGTCACGCCTTGATAATGCCAAAATGTAAACAAGACAGCACTGTTCTGAAATGGGTTTATTTCCATTTTTAACACTTTTTTAACATAAAACAAAATAAACATTTTACTGCCATTTTTATATGTCCAACTAAGAAAATTGATGAGATGGGAAAAGTATCAATAGAACAGTGTTAAATGTCCAATTTCCTCCATTCTGAGATTCTGAACATAGTGGATGATTGAATCTGACAAACTGCAATGATATGAGTTTATTTCCATTTTTGACACTTTATTACACAATACATGATAACAAGTTTACCATGTTTTTTTACATAATCAACTAACAATGTTGTAAAGATGCAGGAAATATCAAACAAACACTTTTAGGCATCTTATTAGTTAAATAATGAGACTGTTAACATGCCTAATAATTGAATCTGAGGAAATGTGAAAAAACAGTATAACTTCTTAAGTTATGGCCCGATTATGCTTATTTTCGAACTCAACCTGCGTTTTAGTAAGATTGACCACTCCTGTGAGTATAATTACAATTGGCCAATCCGTTTTTCTTATATTGTGTTATCAGTGTTGCATTTATATTGAAAATAGTGAAAAAACAGCATAAATTACCTAAAAGTGACCCGATCATGCTGATTTTCGAACTTGACCTGCGTATTATGAATATTCATCAGTTCTGTAAGTTTCAAGTCAAAAGGTAAAATGGTTTTCCACTTATCGTGTTATCGGTGCTGCATATATGCTGAAAAAAGTGAAAAAACAGCATAAATTCCCTAAAAGTGACCCGATCATGCTGATTTTCGAACTTGACCTGCTTATTATGAATATTCATCAGTTCTGTAAGTTTCAAGTCAAAAGGTAAAATGTTTTTCCACTTATCGTGTTATCGGTGCTGCATACATGCTGAAAAAAGTGAAAAAACAGCATAAATTCCCTAAAAGTGACCCGATCATGCTGATTTTCGAACTTGACCTGCGTATTATGAATATTCATCAGTTCTGCAAGTTTCAAGTCAAAAGGTAAAATGGTTTTCCACTTATTGTGTTATCGGTAAAAGTGCACGGCGACGGCGACGACAGCGACGACGGCGACGACAGACGCAGATGATGGCTATATGTACAGACACATCTGTGTCTGTACATAAAAAGAGGGTGATTGTTAGACCCCATTTTATATATATCCAGCTTATATATATCAGCAACGATAAATCTGGGCTGAGCCAATGTTATTGCCAACTTTATTGATCAGATACAGACAGTTTTCAAAATAATGTAATAAACACATAGCCTTTATTACGTTTTAACTCACATCTGTTTTTCATTGGTTGGCAGACCACTATCAGCACTGTGATGGGTGGAGATTAATCAACAAAAGACTGGGCTATAAAAGTTCATCCTACAAATTTAGCCTAACCATTTGACTTTACAATGAGGTGATACACATTTCAGCCAATTACTTCAAAGAAATATTCACTAGAGATCTTACATTGTATAACATGATATTTAAGAAGAAGAAGAAGAACTTAAATCCAAATTTCCATACACATATCTAGCAGATGATCATCAGCTAGCAGCATTTATATGAATGTGCAGGTCAATATATGTTGCTGTGGTTATCTTAAAGTTTCTCTCTCTCACAATAATTAATACTGACATAACAGCCATTTAAGGTACAAGGATCAAGACAAAAGATCAACATGATATAACTATGACAGCATTTTTAAAGACAAGATTCAGATGAGAATTAAATGCCCATGCTATTTGTTTTAAGCTCTTTAAAAGATGAAGATGGCATACTGGTATATCCATGCTACTTATGCTAATCTGGAACCCAGTGAATGAATGATAAAGCTCCATGAACATGTTCCATTCTGTTGTTCCTGCAGGTCACAGCCAGGCCATCCTGAACTCTGTCCCCACAGGTCACAGCCAGACCATCCTGAACTCTGTCCCCATAGGTCACAGCCAGGCCATCCTGAACTCTGTCCCCACAGGTCACAGCCAGACCATCCTGAACTCTGTCCCCATAGGTCACAGCTAGACCATCATGAACTCTGTCCCCACAGGTCACATCCAGGCCATCCTGAACTCTGTCCCCACAGGTCACAGCCAGGCCATCCTGAACTCTGTCCCTGCAGGTCACAGCCAGGCCATCCTGAACTGTCCTGCATATTAGAGAGTTTCCGTTGCCAGTGAGATACGCCGGCTAGATTAATACGTCATCGGTTTGTGCGCACTTGTGACGTTCACCGCATTCATATACCGTCATCCCATCTAGTCTGCGGAATACAAGCGCTCCTATCTAGCCAGTGCGGAAGATTATTGAAAATTGTTATTAAAGGTTATGTTTGCTAATTTATATGACTTATATACTTTTTTACAATAGTTCAAGTGTACGTTCATGCAAATTTCGACTTTTTAACAGAGAGGAGCCGCTAGTTTTGGTTTATCAGGCACATAGCCGGGGGTTGATCGTGGGGTTCTTACGAACCGCGATTTTTGTCAGGGAAAAATTGCACTTTTGGGTAATATTTGTGTCCTTTTTCATAAAAAAGAATCCCCCCCTTGGAAATAGATGGCTACGGGGCCGTATATTATTATTATTATATTGGAATGAGCGCCAGCATTCCGGGACATTACCGGAACGCGAAGAGAGAAGCGCGTTACTGGATACATTAGCACATACGTAACAATCTAGCCGTCGTATCCCAACTGCACCGGAAACTCTCTATTTGCCAACAGTGTTAGTGGCCCCTGTAGGAATAGATGATCCGAGGACTAGCTGATCCGCCAACTAAATATGGCCAACCGCACTTCAAAAGAGATGCCGCTGATTCCTGATGGTCTTCCCGCCTCCACACGCACCATTCAACAGATAAAATCTAAGCTTCGAGTTTTAATTGCTAGGCCCCTACAGCGACAACGCATGTGGAGGCGGGGAGAGCAACGAGAATTAGCGATATCTCATTTGAAGTGTGGTCGGCCATATTTAGTTGGCAGATCAGTTAGTACTCGTATCATCTATTCTGAATGTGGCCAATGTATAAATGGGAACTTTCTACTATGGGGGTCAATTTTTTTCTAGGACAGGTTGTACAAGAAATATTTTCATTTAAGTAAAAGAAAAGGCTGTCTTGATTGTAATTTAAGAAATGAGAGAACTGTGGCTGTACCAGTGAAATGTTTCGTTTTTATAGTGGTGATATTTTCACATTAAAAAAATTCTAACCTTTCCCTTTATCACATACCCCATTCACACCAACAATTTCAACTGTGCTTAATGCCTGATCGCGGTCCTATTGGGGTTCACTTTTCTAATGTGAATGGACTACATACTCGTGACCACAATCTGAATAAACATAGATCGGCACTTGAGTTAAATAGGAGTTAACACTGGTTGGCAGTCATGGCTGGATGATTACATTTTAAACGCATGCATACAATAGGGCAATTCATCACATAAGGCAAGAAAATTCTGACAGTACAGCTCACTGATTATATCAGATGTCATAGTAACAACTGCAGTATGCTTTTTCTCTTTGCCATGAATATTTTCCAAAACTTTTCTTGTGAAAATAAACCCAGGTCGGGACCTAGGTTAAAATGGAGTTAACTCTGAATCGCAGTCAAGGGAGGATGTTTACGCTTGCAATGCATGGGACAAATTGGCAATTTATCAGATTTTGCAGGTTAATTCTGACAGTACAGCTCAATGGCTTAAAAGATGTGGTACCTTACAACTGCTTTTCCTCCTTGCTGTGTGTATTTGTTTGTATATTCTAAACAAAATGGATTTCTGTCAGTTTTATTTCAGTTTATAAATAACATATAGCATTTAAACGTACGTTGGGGGGTACATGCTCTATGTTCGCATATGAAAACTAATAAATCTGATTTTTTAACTTTTTATAGATTTCATAGCAGTGTTAGGAACTAAACGAACACTGAATATACTGCTATAAAGGATTTGCTCAATATACCCGTTATACTAACATACGTTGCAAAATAACAGGTAAAAGCGCCTCTCTGCAAATGCAAGTTATAACATTGCACTAAAGCACGGCTATCCTTTTTCGGAACAGCAGACCCTCAGACTAAAAATCAAAGTATCAAACCCTTGGAACTGAGGTTGATTTTTTAACTTGGTTCCGACAGACTTCGGAATATTGGACCATTGGAACGATAAGCCTTCGGAATATAAGGCATACATGCACCTCCTGGTATCAGCGTGACTGCAAAGAAACTGGGTTTATTAGACCATAATTTAACTGGAGTTTACTAGACCATGGTTTACTTGCCAGTGTTAATGACCTTATAGATTGAGACAATTATGAGGTATTTGTTGCTTTAAATTTGATCAAGTTTCTGTTAAAAACATGTTTATTATGATCAAAGGCATGTCACATTCTTTATCATAATGAAATTAAAACCCCTGCTCAAAACTTCTATTTCATAAAGTGAAAATTCTTTTTACCATTCTCTAGGCTTAAGCCAGGTGAAGAACATATACATGAGGCAAGAAAAAAAGTATTTTGACATTCCAACTGCAAATTTGTTGTGTTTTTCATATCCCAAGAAAAAGTGTCAAGATTGCTACTGTCACAATAAAGTACTCTTCCTTAAGTCAATTTGTAAGAAAAAAAAAGGAAAAATATGTTTTGAAACAAATATATAATGGTTAGGAATGGACCTACACTGTACATGCACATCTAAATGTACATTGTGCATGTATTTATGCCTTAGTCAAAGTTTTCCACTCTCTGTAGTAAACATGTGAAAAAACTTGACACTTAGGCTTGGAATGAGGTCATTAGCATTTTTCCATGTATCTCACCCCATTCATGAAATCAATTATTGCAGTGAACGGATATAAAACACTAAATTCCTGAAATAGAAGAGCAAGTTAAAAGCGTCAGTAGCCCATACAAAGGATGAGATAATTGCTTGTGTTCTTGCCAAGCTGATCACAAACTAAATTCGTCTTTAACTCCATATGGTAAATATCTATGCATTTTGGAAATTTTAGAACATCTAAAATAAAAGGAAGGTTACTACACATTAAAGCACCTTATTGGAAATTAAAATTGTGGTAACAAAATCTATTTATAATTAACACAACATATTGTACATGTTTTCAAATTTTTGCTTAAATGTTTTTTTTTTTTTTACTGTGGACCATGAGTAGGAGCAAATCTACATCAAAAGTTGATCTATTACTTCAGCTGACAGTGTTGGATTTTCCTTTGGTTTCAGAAGAAAAAGGAGTGATATTTTTGTTTTCATCACATTAATATTAATCATGTAACTACAGGTTATACAATGTCCTCTGCCCTGTCTGTGCATAAGGGCTGCAGATGAATGAGATATCTCCAAAATGTACCTGACAAACCCATCCTAAACTTTTCACATTCCAATTTGACGTAGATAATTAAAACCAATTATATCAATTAAAACTGCCACGTTCTGCTGGCCTGAGCTCATGGCAGCAGAGGGCCCAGGAATGCAAACAATGCTACAACATTCTCCCCCTTTTCCTGTTTTCATAATCTGTGTATCACCTTGTTTTTGATATTCACCTTCAATACATGTTGTATCATACCCCATGAGAAGTTCAGTGTCTGCATGGACTTCATGTCTATCTGATAGCTATCCCCTGACTATGTCAAAATTTCTATCCCATCAATATACAGCCATACAGTAGATATGGTTTTATAAAGCATGTTTTAACCCAAAATGTATTTAAACATTATACTCAAAGAAAATTAATGCAAAAATAAAATGAATAAGATAAAATAGAGGGAAATTTTGAAATTTGGGAGACTATTAAGTGATAAGTTTCAAATGAAAAGAATGTTGAATACATGTTGGCATCAAATTAAAAGAAAAACATATCAATGTATCAGGAACATAACCTTTCAATGAGTTAATTTCTTTGGTCTATCCTATGAATAAATTACTGTTACTTCATATTATATTAATTCATATAGTAAGCTTGATTATACTGAACATGTCCACTCTGTTTATCATCTGTTCTACTTTGAATTGCATCATTCACTGCAATTGACAGAAGAATTGACAGAAGGAGAGTGCCGGGGCACTTGTGTTGCACCCTCACTCAGGGAGTAGCACACCATCCTGTGTTCAGGAAGTAGCCAACTTCCGCTAACTACTGACCTTTGTGTTTAATAGTCCTATGACACAATTTATCAATGTGCGTGCTTAGACTGCGTACTGGCTATACAACCTAATACAGCTACCTACGTAAATACTGACAAAGACAGGAGGCCACATGCTGGAGTATTTACGTTTGGCAACCCCAACCCACGTGGTTTGCTGGCCCCATAAATACACTGGGAAACTTGCTTTCAATCACAACGAAAAACTTTACCACAAGAAAACAGGACCCAAAATAGAAAACTATAGAGAGGAGAACGTACATAAGAATATCCTTAAAGAGACATTACATCTTAAGAGTGACATTTCAATACCTGCTGTTGAGAAAGGAGTAGATAATTCAAAGGATCATAAAAGAAAAAAAAAAAAGACTGAGATTGAGAGACTCACACCAGCTAGGAATTTTTAAAAAAAGTATCAAAGAAGATAGGACAGAAGTGACAAAGAGTGAAAGGGAATAATAAAGAAGTAAATTAGGAAGGGAAAAAGCATCAGTTGATAATAAATATAAAAGCCAAGCTTTACTCTTCCTTGGGGAAATCACTGATAAGAGACAGAGAGCAGTTAAAGTAGAAAATCAATCATTTTCACTTGGTTACAGACATTAATTATCCATTGGTGGTTCCTGTGAAGGCAAGTATTTAAAGCCGGACAACCAACAATAGTATCAGAAAAAGCTTGCAAAGATTAATTGATTAAGTGGGAATACTTGACTAACACAGAAACTTTTGAAGAATTCAGCAGGTGAAACACAGTACTGTCAGACAGCAAAGCTACTTGTTGTAGTGAAGGACTACCCGGCCAAGTTGCAGCAAGCATTTTCAAACTTCCATAATACTCTACAAGTGATTTTTTCTCACAGTCTTGAAGACAATGACCATGGGCTCCTTGCTATACTGTGTGACTATGCTACAGCTGGTGGTGATATCCAGATGTGCAGTGCGAGAGCTTCCCAAAGACTACTTCAGGTGTCCTACACCTTGCACATGTACGCCCAAGTAAGTAGTTTTAGGGGGTTGCACTCTCCCTTTTATCCCATGTCTGTGTTTGGTATTTCATTCCACTTTTTATTAAAATTTGAATAAGCATTAATGCTCTTCTTGCCTAATTGGCAATTTAGTCTCTTTTATTATTTCTTTCTACATCTATCCATTATTTTAAAAATCATGAATTTTTACTTTTGCATCAGCAATAAAAACATTTTATTTAGTTTTAAAAATAAATAATATCATTAGGGCATAAACTGTAGATACACTCTCATTGATGTGTTGAAGTTTAATAAACATACATGAAAAAAAAACAAGAAAGTAAATAATTCTCATTTATAAATTATGTTATAGGAATTCTCATTTATAAATTAAGTTATAAGGATAAAGCTGTTAACCAATGGTTATTGAATCCATTCCAACATTTAAAGTTAGTTCATGTTTTCTCATAAAAAAAGTTTTTTTTTTTTTTTTTTTGGTAACAATCTTTTAAAATATTATTTAGGAGGTATAGCCATATATAGAAATCCATGTGATCTGATGGCAAGCACAGATACCAGAATAATTGCGATAAAGGCTATTTTGGTGGTGAAATGAAATTTATTATATTTTCCGAGTTGTTTACAATGTACTTATTGTGAAATATGAATCTCATTTGACAGTTGTTTCTCTTTAACTTTAAAAATGCATTAGAAGTTAGTGACGTCAAATTTTTGCCACTAAACCAGACCAAATGCCACAGTTTAGTTTCATATTACATAACTTCAAGATATATCAAAAGGTATCATTCACTTCCTATTCCCCCCCCCCCCCAAAAAAAAAAAGACATTTGAAGATATATTTTCTGTTTTCTTTCTGGGCTATACATGTATAAATCCCTCTTTCGTTTTCACCAAATGTCATTTGAATGATTATGCTATTGTGCACAACAGTAATGCATCACACATTACTACATCATTTGGCAAACTTTAATGAACTAGAGGGATGGATTTATAAGTAGGCCAATTTTATAATCAAAAATGTTCAGAGGATGCGGTTTTAAAACTTATTGGCTGATCTAGTAATTACTTTGGTTTATCTTTTGATGTGTTTTATATGAGTTGTGGGAGATACCTTTAGTGACTTAAATACATTATACTTGCTTCATATGTGGCTTTACAAATCTTTGTCTTACATTAAAATTGAAAAAGTGTCCATTTCTCTCTCTCCGCCCTACCACTCTACATTTTAAGTTAACTAATAATTTTTAAACTCTTTTTATTTTCCATTTTTCCTCAGGGAGACAGGCATGGCAGTTATTTGTGGTAAAGATACCACTGAACTTCCTTCTTTCCCCAACATCATCCTCCAGGAATTTGGAGCTTTTGATGTCCACATCAACTCTCTATCAGCAAGAACATTTGAAAATCTCAAGGCTCGTGAGGTGTACCTTCTATACACAAGACTTGGGAACCGCATCAATGTGAAAACCTTTGATCCTCTTGCCCCATACTTGGAGCGTCTTTTTCTACAAGATCTCTACATTACTGCAGTTCCGACCCGTTTGCTGCGGCAGCTCAACAACCTGAAGCAGCTTTCCATCAGCGAGAACAATCACCTCACATCTCTCTCAGGCAAGCTATTCTATCCTTTACCAAATCTAAAGACTCTATCTCTTAAAAAGAATGCACTCACTGCACTAGAAGATAAGACATTTTCAACACTGTCACAGCTTCGTGACTTGGACCTCACTGGGAATAAGTTGTCACAGATTGGGGCTGAGACCTTCAGGGGTCTGACCAGGCTGGAAAGCTTGGACCTAAGCAGTAATGAACTTACAACAATACCACCTCTTGTATTCCAGGACTTGCAGAACGTGAAAGTACTTAATCTTAGTAATAATCAAATAGATAAGGTAGAAGCAGATGCCTTCATAGGCCTAGAAAGTGTCAAGTACATAGATCTAACAGGGAATGCAATTGACAGATTACGTCTTTGTGACTTGAAAGGGCTGCCTGAAGGAGTGCAGATCAAACTGAATAATAATCCTATCAATTGTGATTGTAACATTAAATTCTGGCGCGAGGAGCAACTATTTACTTTCATGGGAACATGTAAAATGCCAGCTGCAGTAGAGGGTCAGTCGATTAGTACTTTTGTCCCCAACACAGCATGTCCAGTGAGGAGGGTACAGTGGTCATTCTATCAGTCACTGTGTTAGGTTATAAATAATGTATGAAAATTAATTCTGATTTTGAAATTTGGTTAATAGAATTTGAACAATTTACATAATTTCACCTTTTACTTATTTGTTATCTAGTTTGTTCTATATCATCATATTCCCAATTACACAAAAATCAAAACAATGAATCTTGCATAAGAAGGATGAAGATTTTGTTGATTGATTTTGTCTTAAAAAGAGACATTACTTCAGCCAAACATGTAGCCTACACTGTCCTGACTGGGGATATAGAGCAAACAAAGGGCATTATGTCTTATTTAATCTTTGTCAGTAGTTTCAGAAAACAATTTTTTTTACTTGGTTTACAGTGGAATAAAATAGTGTACAGTACATGTATAATAGAACTCAACAAGGCACTGAATAACTTCTATTTATGGTGATTATTTAAAAGAAGGCATGTAATGTCTATAGCTATATTATTTATATGCCCGTATTTATTAGAACTATGAGTAAAATATTTAATTAGCCAATTCTGAATGACTGATTGATCTTAAAAAGGAGATATTACTTCACGTGCCATGATAGAATTATATTGCAGTAGTATCTCTATTACCATCGGATCATGACAGTTGCTCTCATATCGTGTGTATATAGACCTCATCTTCTTCGACTTGTTGTTGCACAAAATCGACAAACACATTTTTCAAAGCAACCGCAACCGCCGTTTTCTCTTTTTAATTTATTACTGCGCATGGGTCAAGGTGCCAGAATCTCCTCCGAGCGCACCTGAGAATTAATTACGGCTTTCGAAGTGACACGCTCGCACTGCTAGTTAATTACGCAGCGGGGTATTCAGGGCACAGACCGTGATCACTAGATACTGCCAATGGATTTTTGGATTTTTAGAATTTAGATATTTCATGTGAACAGTGCCTAAAGCATAACTTCTCTGGTGTTATAAGTACTTAACCTTGAAAGAGAGTATCAAATTGAACTGACAGAAAGCACTAGTTGTAGGATTTACTTCCAAATATTCCTTTAACTTGTTGTGAAATTCAAGCACCTTTAATAAAGTTAATTAAAAAAATTAATTATATGTACATACTAGATACTTATGCACCATAGGTCAATTGTAAGACGAATACAAATATTTATTGGAGGGTGTAGATAATTTTTTAAACATTATTTAATTTGATTCATGATGTAAATTGAAATGTAAATGCAAAATATTGCCCAATAACCATATGTGTATATGTCTCTGAATAAAATCATAATAATACTGAAACTTTCTTGTTTTTTAAATATTTATTTACTTAATTTCCATTATATACCCTTTGATTATGAGGGTGAGAAACTTGCAATTGAAACTTTGACTATTGATACACATATCATCACAGATATATGTGTAATGCTTTTTTGGAATCCTAGGGCAACTTGGGATAGATCTGTCCCTGGGAGTGGATACTCCTACTTTCTACATACAGGATGTTTCATGAATTCTCTTGAATAGTCACAGCTTAAATGAGTGAGGAAGGGGTATTACTTAATTACTTCAGTGGAAGTCATTCCAAAAATGAAGAGTAAGATCATTTGTCCTGAATTGTGGATTGAGTCAGGCCATTCCCAAGGAACTAGTGTTGGGTGGTAAAAAGCAGAATTTGTATGACCTCAACATACATAGACAAATTTTCATTTATTCTAAGAAAAAAAGACAATCATCCATACAACTTGTAAGCAGAGCTAAGAATGCAGTAGGTGAGGTTGTCACACCAGGCACAGGACTTTAGAATGGAAAACTTCTCTCAAGTAACACATTCAAGCTTTAGTACTGCAGTTACATGATGTAACACACCCATGCCTATTCTATGGAAATCTCTTAATGATGAGAGCAAATAGGAGATCCAGTTGAACTGAAGGAGATTGAGCCTTCTTATCATTTGGAAAGGAACAGGTGCTAAGTTAAACATTCCAATTAGGAAATGGTAAGGGGAAAGTGTACTACAGAAAACAAGAATGTGGAAATGTTATAAAAAGTAAAATAAATGCAGTCTCATAACATACTTTAGTGATCATTACAATCCATTGCTAGCATAACCTTGCCAAATAGTTGTAACAACAACAACAACAACAACAACAAAGATATATGCAAATTCCAATGGAGTTATAAGGGGGATTCACACTACCAAATAAACTGCTGTTCAGTTAACCCACATACAAGTGCCGTCAAATAAATCCACTTTCTTTGCAGTTTACACTGATAAATGCTGCGATAACCTTTCACCAATCGTTCTTACTGTTTAGCATGCATACCTTTGTTCTCATTATAAAATAATATGATCATCATGGCAGGAGTTAAGGTAGCAGTGAGTGTTATGCTGTACAAAAGAATTAATTTAATCTGTAACATTGTATACACTTATATTGTAAAATGCAAAAATGACATGATGCAAGCACATACTGTATACATAAGCCCATCACTTCAAAAAACTTTCAATGAAGTCTTACATGATGCTGTTGTATCTCCCTTGATCAGAGTATGGATATGTTGTGTTAAGAGCCATCATTACATACTCACGTCAAGAAACATTTCAATAAAACAAGGCAGCAAAGCTGTCAAATGTACAGACTAAAAGCAGAAAATAAAGATGCAGAAAATAAGTAATTTTGTTAAGTTTGATGCAATAATAAATACTTATGGAATAACAGCACAGTCAATCAACAGTGAATTTTAATCATGCACAACAGGTAATAAGATTACAGTTTCAGGACCATGAAAGTTCAAATTCACATAATGAAAATCTCCAAATGTGAAAAATTACGACAGTGCATAAAATAATATTACATAAAAATTTAAAGACATAAACATCAATATGATTGCTTATGTAGAAATACAGAAAATGTACAGGGCTTCAGGTGGATGGGAGTAAAAAGTCACATCTTGAAAATGCCAGTGTTTGAAAAATATAAAAATTAAAAAAGAAAACATAACAAAAAATATTCTAATAAAGCTGCTATTCAATCTTTAAATCTAGGTGTAGTAACATGATATGAATAACCCCACTGAGTTTGAGGATAATAAAGCACCGCTATTCATCTATAGCATTTATGTTGGCATTACACAAAATAATTTTCTTTTGTAACTTACTTGCAATATTTTTACCTGCATAATTATCACCGATTCCTAATTTTCTGACACTGTTAATTTAGACTTTAACAAACTGTATCTAGCAGAGAGCTAAACCTATGGGAGTTTACAGGGAAATCTCAACACATGTGTAATCTCATTTAATGGCCTCTTGAAACTTAATTAAGAAGTGACTTAATAGCTCTGAACTTAGCTAGTGATTACCCAAGGGGAAATTAAAGAATGATCATTCATTGTATCCATATAATACCAAGGACTATGTAAGAAATGAAAATTTCATAAAGAACTGCATTACTTCCAAAACAGAAAGCAATCATTCTGATCTTCCAACACAAGCTGCACTTCAGTCCTATGAATCTTTTCAGTAAGTTTAAGAATCATAAGTAACATGGTTTTCCCTTAATGGTCATCCTGGCAGCAGTGTCCAAAATAAGGTTTTCTTCAATTTTGAAGCAACATGACATAATGCTTATCAGCATAATGACCATCAATTTTCATTAATAAAATAAATGTATCATGTATATTCAGAAAATGTGACTAGCAAAAGTCTTCAAGCCCATAGAAATTCAGTCTTACCATGGAAATGCCAAACTGTAAACAAGAAATATCTGTACTGAAATGAGTTTCTTTCCATTTTCATCATCTTTTTTACATTAAACAAAATAATCAATTTACTCTCATTTTATATGATCAACTAAAAAAATTGCTGACATAGGGAAAATATCAAACTAACAATTATAAATGTCCAATTTGCTCCATTCTGAAATTCTGAACATAGTGAATGATTGAATCTGAGAAGATGCAATGATATGAGTTTATTTTCATTTTTGATATTTTATTACACAATACACAACAGGTTTACTGTAATTTTTATATTAACAAATAACAATATTGTTAAGATGTAGAAAATGTCAAAAAACACTTTTACATGTCTAATTAGTTCAATAATGAGACTGTTAACATGCCTAAGAATAAAATCTAAGGAAAATCACTTATATATATAAAAAGGCATAACTTCAAAACTTGACAGAGCAAGCTTAATATCGAACTTGATCTGTATATTAGTAAGATTAATCACTCCTGTGAGTTGCAAGACAATAGGCTGATGGGTTTTCCTTGAAATGTGTTATCAATGTTGCATATATACTGAAAAAATCGTATAACTTCCATAAATATGGCCTGATCATGCTGATTTTCTTGACCTGCGTATTATGAATATTTATCAGTTCCGTAAGTTTCAAGCCAAAAGGTAAAACGTTTTTTCACTTATCGTGTTATCGGTGAAAGTGCACAGCGACGACAATGACGACAGACGCTATATGTATGTACATAAAAAGAGTAAAAATACATAAAAAGAGTAAAAATGGCCCAATCAAGCTGATTATCGAACTTTCCCAGTATTGTAGTAAGATTGATCACTCCTGTAGGTTTCAAGACAATATGCCTACCGGTTTTCCTTGAAATGTGTTATCAGTGTTGCATGTATACTGAAAAAAAAAAATAATAACTTTTGAAAAAATGGCCCCATCATGCTGATTTTCAAACTTGATCTGCGTACTTTGAATATTCAACAGTTCTGCAAGTTTCAAGCCAAAAGGTAAAATGGTTTACCACTTATTGTGTTATCAGTATTGCATACATGCTTAAAAAAGCTAAAAAAACAGCACAACTTTTGAAAGAATGGCTCAATCATGTTGATTTACAAACTTGACCTGTGTTTTATGAATATTCATCAGTTCTGTAAGTTTAAAGCCAAAAGGTAAAAAAGTTTTCCACTGATTTCTGATAGTTTATTTGGATATATAGCCATAAGGGATACAGAGTCCATTCTCATTAGAAAAGTTAGCCCTGATAGGACAGTGATCAGACCTTTACTGCGGTTGAAATTGTCAGTGTGATTTGTCCTTTGAATACCAGCTGGGTCTTTCAGCATGGCTACAATAAAGAGTAATAAAAACAACAGTGTTCAGTGTGCCAGTGTTGCTTTCCTTCATTGGTCATTTTATCTCTAAAAATTTATTTTAATTGGATTGATAAATACTGGAAGAAGTTTAGGATTGCATCATAGCTAAACCAGAAGTAAACCTGTCTTTTATGCAAAGGAAGAACCTGAATCAAAGTTTTTAGATAGAGCATGGAGAGTTGTTGTAACAAGTAGACAGTGAAAATATACTACAAAGTACAAGTCACTCAGAGAATAATATATCCTGTTGTCTTCAGGTATACTATTTTCCAATTTTGTCGAGATTATGAATGTAGTCATATTTTTTATTTTGAAACATACAGTACAAAAACAAAGTATCCATTGTCTCCAAAATGTTATAAATGGAATTAAAATCCAAGCCCAATACACAGAATGTTGATGGGATGATTGGCAGACACATGCAGCATGCCTTCCACCAGTCTAATCAGCCATGGAATAACAGGAGTGCCACTTAAAAATGTCTCCCAATTGCAGATTTTTCAGCATCATTAAGATTTCAAGAACCTCTCTCATTTTCTAGGCCTGGCACTAATGTTTGACAAGCTCCCAGAAATAGTGGCAACACTGATAGCCATCATGGACACAGTTTATAATGAATTAAGAAAAACAAAGCAGCAAAGTGATACACAAACTAAGTTATTTTGTCAATTTTGATGCAATAATACATTGTGCTTAACAGTAAAATCACCTAAATTTTATCATGCACAACAGATAATACAGATATCAGAAATATGTAACTAGCATAAGGCTTCAGGCCCAAAAGAGCTCAAATTCAAACATTGACAATACTAGAAAGAGAAAATGAAAAATTTCACAAAAAAATTGCCACAATTCCAGAAAAAAAAAGATCTAATCAAGCTTGTTTTCCAGTTTGAGGTGAATATTAAGTGTATTTTGTTGATTAGTTTCAGAGAGCATGTAAAGATTTACTCTGCTTCATGGTAGGCTAAGACTTTTAGCCAAACTTCAAATGTTTCCCCAAGAACCTTAAAAGTACATCAAACATCCAACAAGCCATCATCAGCACAATTAGGTAAAAATCTCTTTATTTTTGAAACAAGCAAAACTGTACTTAAAAATCATGCTGAAGAAAGACAAAATGAAATACTTTTTAAAGCTGTGAATAAAGCTATCCAGCAGAGGACTCCAGAAACTTTATGCAAATAGTTAAATCATCTATCTGCATTAGTGAGGCAAAATAATCTGAAGAACAGACATATTTCTACATGAAGTTGCAAACAAGCTTCATACAAGCAAACCTTATGAACTCTTTATGAATAAAAACTCAAATATGTTGGGGCTTTGATTGATGGCTTGATATGGTTGATGTAAAAGTTTTTCTTTTTTTTTTTTTTTTAGAAATGGTTTAGAAAATGTTGGCTGCCTGACCTTTAAAAAACTAATTTAACTACTTCTACAAACATTTATCCCAAAATAGTAAAACATATAGTTCAAAAATTATATAAAGCTTTCCCATCATTTATATTCTATCTTTAAAGTCTCTAGATTCTTTTCTCTGGCACAAGTTTTCATCACATCAAATTAAAGAAAATTATGTGGTAAGCCCTTATACTTATGACATCACAGCATGTGGGCCTAGGTTATGGCCACCTGGCTTTACCTGACAGTTTTTGTGATTCATCAACAGAAAAAAACCAAACCATTACCCAATTAAGCAAACCAAACATGGCTGTGCTGCATTTCATGTTGGTGTTTCAATAATTTAATCAGAATTAAAACTCTCTTTCAATCTTTGAAGTACAAAACTTGGTTTTTCACAGGCTAAAGCGATAGAATAAGATATAGAGCAATTATTCACAAATTCCAAATTCACACTTATTTTAATATAGTGAGCATGTAATCAAGGCATGCCTAAAAAACCAGACAACCCCTCTGAACTTTTACATCATCATTTGTAAAGTTAATAAGATATTGTTTTGGAATAAACACTTAACTTATATACTTAATTTATTAAGTCAAGAAACTAGTTTACATTTGGCATGGCATTTCGTGGTTGTGGTGGGGTCCTCTGACCCAGCCTACACAGGTGGAAGAAGTTGACTCACATCTCACATCACCTGGTACTCTGTAATGATTACTGAACACATGAGGAAACCATCACACACTCACTTCATCTAAAACTATAACCAAATGTTTGAGAATTTTCTTATAATACGTCCTTTGGCTGAAAAATAAAACAAGGCTTGCAAAAACAAACAGAATAAGTGAAAAGGTGCTAGACTAGTCTTATTGCTGGTGCCAAGATACACAATTTTTTATCCTTAATGTTAACTTGATTTTCATTCCTAAATCAAAATTTCTAACAGACATGATAACAATACAAAGGCAAAAAATAACTTCATGAGAGTAAGGCAAAATCACACAAGCACTTAGCATATCAGGTGCATTTACTGTCATGTTAGGTTGAATTTATTCAGGCAGGTGTTAGCAAAATTGTTAAAATCACAGGCACAGCATCCCTGTTATTATTTAATACTAAACAAAATAAAACACTTCTCAAAAGACCAATTAAAAACAAAGATCAAGTGTCACGATAGCTCCAATTTGAGCAGAAAAATACCTTTTTTGATCTCTCTAATATTTCATGTGGGTATTTGACATGGCAGATAAATTGCATTTTTGTAACATTTTATATGTTCACGCATTAGACAATGTGCTGCCATTTTGATTGGCAGCTATGTCCTAACGCCCTTGTCTAAAGATGCAGCCAGATGTCTTTTTTTAATTTCACACACATGGAGATAAACTTCTCAATGATTGTGTTTTTTATTCTTCTTTGTTTTGTCTACGGTTTCTCTTTTTTTTTTTTTTTTAAAGGAATGCAGCTGTTCTATTAATTGTAGTTGTACATGTAACTTCACCTTTGTCCTAACTGAGTGGTTAGGAATAGGATGCTTGGACAAAAAAGCTTTTATTCTACTTGCTTATATCTGGGACGTCGTGATGCTTCTGTCAAGGTGTTAATCTCGAGTGAGGAAACACCTATGCTGTACCCTCTACCAGAAGTCCCCCTAGCTGACATAAAAACTGTCCCTTGAACCTGTCCAATTTCTTTTTAATTGTCAAATGATTGTGATGTCAGTGAACGTCATTGATCAAAAGCTTTCAAGTGACACAAGCAGAAACGTGTGATGAATATTTACTCATCATGATTTATTTTGTAAATAATAATAGGCTAGATTGTGCTTGGATTGATCTTCATCAATGTTTCACAACTTCATCTACTACGTGTGCTGAACGACAGACAACTTAAAAAATATTATTCATGAAACTGCGTTAACGACAGCATTTAGGTAAAATGTAAATGATGCTGGTGATTAAGTCCATCCAACATTTTTGTACTTGTTCTTTTAAAACCAATCTGAGGTTAACATTAATTCAAAGCAAGGCTTTGTAGACCGGTTTTGTTTAAACTGTCATAAATTAAGTAAAGCTTATTAAAGCCCATTTCTTATTCACAGTGTTCATCCTAGCTATAAAACTGCATGAAGGATAACATGACTCCATAGCAAACTAACTTCAGGTTCCAATAGTCCCATGTAACACAATGACACCGAAGAGCATAGCTTGAGAGTAATATAAATATGAGACCATGTATGAAATATTTTATAAATTAAAAATTCAACAACTTAAACAAGCTAGACACATGCACATCACTAAATAAGTCATTTCACAAAAATCGCATCTTCAGAATTGTTTTGATCAACAACTACTTTTTTCGATCCCTACGTCTCGTATGAGTGATTAGTTATTAGGCATTTTGATTTTCACTTGTACTGAGACAGATGCAATCGTTTGTTACTCTGAACGAATTATTACTGTCACATATATACAGAGAGAATAACTACTAAACAATGCACTTAAACATGTGTGCCATCCACCTAAAAGATATATAGTGAACACAAGGAAAAGTTAAACTTTTACATGTAGGGGAAGGAGGTATTCTTCAATATTAATTGTGGACAATGTGAACAATATCAACAGCAACCCTGCATGCCTCTTCTCAAAGTGTGCGTGTATGCATATGCATGCATGCATGCCCTTAAGTGTCAGAGTATACAAGGATAAGTTTCTTCACGATATATACTGACAGTCAATGAAAACGCATCAGATAACTTTCTGGCACTTGGACTACTTTGAACGATCTTCTTTGATTATGTGACCTTGCATTTTAGTGATCTTTTCTGACCTTTATTTTACCTTGTGTGACTGAATAATGGGTCATATTTCACACGCAAACTGTTATTTTCATAATGTGCCAAAGGAGCTTAAGATATTATTAGATAAAACAAGGAAAGTGCACGGCGACGGCATTGCCATCGGCATCGGCGACGGCGACGACAGACGCAGGTGATGGCAATATGTACAGACACATCTGTGTCTGTACATAATAAATGATGCGTTTTCATTGACTGTCAGTATATTTTGTATTTTACAAGTAAAAAGTAACATAGCAGAAAACTGTCACCCCCTTCTTTATCCCCTGATTTGTTACAGGTGAAGGCAAATTGGAAAAAAATCTCAAGCAGCTTCAAACAGGTGTTCCTGAAGGCACATGGGAAGGTAAAGAACATGCCATTATGTAAAGAATGCTGGAGTTCAAGGCCTAAATGAACATGGAAATGAGCTGCCTCTGATTTAAGATGATGCCAATTTTCTACATCAATATAAATGTCAATCCTTTTACCTTGTTCAAACAACATTCCTCAACAATTGCCATGTTAAGTGTCTGAGAGAGAGAGAGAGAGAGAGAGAGAGAGGGAGATCAGTACAAGTTCAGTTACCCTCTTGGAACTTCTCAACTATTTGCTTATTTTTCTTCTGCACTTTATTCATTTTTTTGTCATTTATATTTGATAATAATAGTAGGGCTTACTTTGCCTCCCACCTTAAATGACCGCCTGGTTCTGTAACAAAACGGATCATTTGAATTTCTGAAATAAATGCTGTACAACTCTTGGAGACTAAAGACTCCCTTCATTCTAACAGAAACAGCAAAAGCATTGGTGAAGAAGATATTAAAACTTATTATCTTTTCCTGTGTGAGATACCATGATTTTCCAGTTTGACCCTTAGTCTGATGCTTTTCATGCCTTATGTTGAGAAGGGCTACTTACTCCATTAAATATGTTGTAAAACAATTGAGGCACCAAGGTTATCAAATGTATAGTCATAAAGCAGAAAATAATGAAGTGCACAAAAGTAAAGCAATTTTGCAATTTTGATGAAATATTATATAATACCTTGAAGCACAACTAACACCAATTTCATTTGTATACTATGTCCAGCTTAACCCCATAGAGCCCGTCACTGCATAATATGTGCGGTTCAATTATCGCTTACCCCAAAAGCCCAGAACCGCATATGTGCGTATCTTGGAAAGATCGGCTTCTGTACTCTTTTGTATCGTGAGTCATGAAATGATATATAGTTTAATATCCGGATATGTTTCTTGTCTCTCATTGCCACCATTTTTAAAGGTGATAGAAATATATATGAGTGAGAAATCGGCAATTTTCTAGACTTAGCTGGAGAAAGTAAAATCAAAATGGCGACTTCTCACTACGGAAGGGGCCTGTGAATGGATACTGTTATTGAAATGATTGAAAACTACAACACTGATAAGGTGTTTTCGAGTGACAGTGATATATAGACAATAGCGATGATATTCCTTTATTTATGATATAAGTTTTATAGATGTTTTTGTCATAGATGGTGTTAAAATTTGACTTCTTTTCAGCTCTGGCCACGATGTTCAGGTGAGCTGAAAAGCTGGCTCAAGTATACCTGATAGCAAAATGAGCATAACTTGGAAATTAATGGAGGTAACTTGCTGAAATTTCTTGGATTGAAAGTTACTATAATTGACATCATCTCTGTGATTTTTCTGGCAAATGTATGGAGAAATTAAAGTGCATAAGATAAATCAACTTTGTTTTATTTCACCAATTTCCAAATGAAAATGTGGTTTTTAATGGCCATAACTCTTGATACTGCATGTTGAATTTAAATGTAATTCTATTTTCATTTAGTTTGAAATATAGGCTTTTAAAAAATGTATACTTTGTATGGGTAATAAAGGCAAACAATTAAATTATGGCCAATTTACTGAGGTGACCTGGCTTTTCAAGGCTAGCTCACAGAATTAATTGAGCACAGCAGAACTTTATGGGTCAGCATTATTAACCGGATCCTATGGGGTTAAATGGAAATTAAATAATTTAACAAGCATACAACTTGACTTACAAAATTCGAGAGTATTTCATGAACCATTTTCTAAAACAACATAGCTGGAGTGAAAAAGCACTCTGTAATTCCTTAGTTCTCACACAAGATATGTATATACTGGCCGAAAAAAGAAACACAAGTTTTTGTTTTGACCACAGTGTTCCAAACTGACAGAAAATGCACATGTCAGCCTGGTCGCTGTATTCAGTGAAAGAACACCTCAGTTATTCAGTAAAGTACTAATATGCTTGAATAATGTTTTATAAACAATCTCTAAAACATATGAATTTTCAGATCACTTGTGTCATTTGAGTGTCCTTCAGGTCAAAATGTCAATAGGGCTTCAGAATACATTATCAAGTTGGTAACTTTGTATAACGTGGATCTGTACATGATAAGTTTTACATTTTCAAGTAACAACTAGCATTCAGCATCTATGGACAAAAGAAGCTTCTACACTTATTGTTGTCCTTTGGTATAAATGTACTGTATACAAGTCACAAGTTATACCAAAATAGTATAAGAAACTAGAGCAAAACTGGCAAATGGTCCCACTGCTCCATTTGAACATAAATTAGCACATTCCAGTAAATATCAAATAAAAAAAAAAATCAGCCATTCTATTGTTTGTCAACATCATGAACACGTATACCTGCCTTTCAAAACATTACCGTTTTGCAGCTTGCCATCTGAAACAAGTTTTCAATCTCAACAATGTGTACAGGATCAGCTCCTGATTAGAATTTTTAATTAGCAAAATGAAAAAACTTACTACTTCCCGTAAAACAAATTAAGATACAATTCCTATACAATTCTAACATGTAACAACTCCTTACATAGCACAATATATTGAGTTTAAGACAACAACAGACAACAGGATTGTAAAACACAAGTGAACCAACTTTGGTAACAATTAACTAACCATACTGATTTTTACCTCTACCTGTCTTTTCACCAAAAATAAAGAATCCTTACAAACTTAAACTGAAACAAAAACGTTTTTATATGTATTGGGCACGTCTCAAATATGTCTATGCAAAATAAAAAAAAATCCAATAACTTTGGTTTAGGGAATTTTGAAAATCTTGGAAAAAACTGACCAGGAAGGCCTCTGACAGGGGGTGAAACCTGCAAGAGTTGCATTCTAAGCAATCCAAAGCTTTTTTAAAGCTTCAGACGAGAGCTACCAATGAATCTTTTAAAATGATCCATTGGCTGAACTATAAAAATGTACAAACTGTATTTCTAGGGCAAGCTTTGGGCAAATTTCTGAAAATACAGTTGTACAAATTACTATTGCCTGGGTTTCAGTTGCGAGCAAATTATCTCTCTATAGTCTAGTAGTTAGTAGAAAAGGGACTACTGTCTATATGGGAAGAATTATGAAGTTTTTAATAATACACAGAAATTATTTCAAGGGTTTTGATAGCCATTAATTTGCAATTTTGTGGTCATTTTTGGCCTAATAGAGGTAGTTTTCTGTGGAATTTAGATCAAGCTGTCTGCACCATGCCATTATGTTCCCAAATAAGATTGTCACACTCCATTTTATAAATATTTCTTAATGTGATTGTGCAATTCAAGGATAGAGAATATTAATTTCATTTCACAAATTATTTCCACGGAGTACAAGTACAAAATATTTTATCAAAAATCTGATCGAAGTTTATCTCCTGGTTATGGTGGGTAAACAGATGATGTCACTCATCTAGGTAATCCTTTCATCAATTAACTGTACTTTTAATTGGTTCATCGCTGTCCCCTTAATCAAAGTTGCTCACTTTGAATCAAGGTGCATCTCATTTATCCAGGTAGCCCTTTGATTATCTGTCACTTTTAACTGCTTGACCCACACCCACCAACCCACTACCCACCTACCCACTACCCACACCCACCAACCCACTACCCACACCCACCAACCCACTACCCACACCCACCAACCCACCAACCCACCTACCCACCAACCCACTACCCACACCCACCAACCCACTACCCACCACACTAAAAAATAGTCATAAAATATGTTTACTTGTTCAGTAGTTTACCCCATCTTTACCTGGAGAATAGGTGGTTATACTTTGATTAGATACTTAATAAAACTTTCTGTACTTGTTCTCAATGAAAAAAGAATTTGTTATATGATAATTTATTTAATGATGGTGTAGCATTATCACATTAAAATATTTAAAAAAATGAATGAAATTTTTGAACTTTGCACTTATCACTTAACACTTGTATGTATGTATATATATATATATTACTTTAAGGGGAATAACGGGGGGGGGGGGGGGGGGGGAGAGATAGTCTTACAATCCTAAATATTCTTTAATTCACTCCTTCCTACATGCAATATAAACCAGATAAAACTAAAAGTCATATACATTATACCCAAAAGTTCTTGGAAGAAATATGCAATATGAAATAAATGAATAAAGTTTGTTTAATCAAGGCTAACAGAAGATGACAAGTGATGACAGACTGACACAGAGATCTACTGGTAAATATATATTCACATATAGTGCCTGTTTATAAATGACCTTCACCTCATTCAACTACATTATTATTCATACCTTTACCCTGCTTAAAATCCAAGTGCATGCAGACTCAAGTACAACTATAATATATCTTAGAATTCCCTTTCCACTCAGAGCTGATATTACTACCCCAGTGACACATCCAAATATTCACATTCAATTTTTATCCAATAATAACAAAACGCATTGTCTTAAATTCTGTAAAAACAATTTATTCAACACATTCTATACCTTCAGTGAAAAAAACAACAAGGTTAAAATACAATTTTTCATTCCAACAGGAACGAGTCATAACTTAAAATATTTACACACTTCATTTGGATTAATACCAAAGACAGATTTTAGCCATGTGGGCTTAAAAACATAATTTTCCTTAATATGTTTTCTGTACCTGGCTGGCTGATAATATACCTCAATGCTGTTCTATGACTTAAAATGCAGTTAACATTCAACAATCTCTGAGATATTTTGGTAATGATTACACAACATTCTTTGCAAGGTCTAATTTCAGCTGTGTTTTCCCATAAAATGTTCACCTCTTCAACTGTGGTACAAATTATTTGGAAATCTTCCAATCTTTTCCAATGGCATTTGGTTAACACATTCAAGGCAACTGGAAGTAATGCACATTATTTCATCAAATTTTAAATAGTTTTTACTTACGCACTTCCTCAATTTTCCTATCAAGTTAACATAGTATGTTCAGGTCAAAAATTGCACACATTTTACAAGTAAAAAAAGGAAAATTGCACTCACAAGTATTCACCAAGTGGGGTACCATTTCCCACTTTGGTCCCTTATATATATATATATATATATGATACAAATTACCACAGGGCAGAGTAGTAGACAGAATATATAGTCCACTTATAATGCTGTTTGAAGATAAAACTTGACTAACATGTGACAGGGATGTCAGCAGAATTTGAAAATCAACCTCTCTTTTTCAGCTAAATTACTTTTTGCTCTTAGATCAAAGTGAGGGCTCTGTTCACTGTCTATTAAACAGACAATTGTATGTTTAACTATGGAAAGTCTCCTCTTAATGTTGTTGGTTGCTACTGCTCATTTGACAAACTTTAGTTAACCACTTCACATGCTGTGTAACTAGCTGGCACACAACATGTTGAAGTCATAAACGGAAATAACTGTTAACTGACCAAGAAAAAATTTAATGTGATCTCATGTGATGTGCACCATCAAATCCAATCATTCTTTAAGTGCAATAAGATGTAGTTTTAAACATGACACATAAATGCAGTAGTTATTCAGCCTTAACCTGAAAAATGTCCCGTTTAACCCTGATATCACATAAAGAACAAAATAAAATAGAGACATATTATAAGATATGTACACAAATTATTCTTCACAAATAAATTAACAATTGTCTTTTTCACATTAATTTGTACAAACTTTGCTATTTACACAGTATGTACAGTATTTACAGTGTATTATACGGAATCATTCTGCAGACTATCAACAGAGCAACTCTGTGGACTCCATTATCAGTTCACAAGCAGGATTAGAGAACTCTATCAATTCTTTCCCTGCAGCACCACCAGGTCCGTGGCACACACCCATAGGGAACACGTTCCTGACATCCCTCCACCACTGCAATGCACAGCTGCAAGTGATTGCATTGTTTTCAAGGTTCACACCAACCCCAGAGTCCAGTCCAGAGAACATACAAGGGCTTACAGTGGTCAAGTGGTTATCAGATAAGTCCAGCCACTGAAGCATTAGAGGTCCCTCAAATGCCTTGCTCTCAACTTTAGCTATCTTGTTGTTTTTAAAGGATACAATGACCAGTCCGTGCAGTGCTCTCAGCAGTCCAGAAGGAACAGTGGTCAGTCCATTCCCATCTAAAAATAATGACTCCAGGCGAGACAGTCCACTGAATGTGTTGTCAGATAGTCTCCTCAATCTATTTCGAACAATAGATAATACATTGAGTTTGGACATTCTGGAAAAAATATCCTGAGGGAGGGTGCGAAGACCATTGTTGTCCAAGAAGAGATACTGCAGGTTTCTCAGACCACTGAAAATACCAGCTGGGAGGATTTTAAGGTCAGGGTTACCTTCAATTTTCATGCGGCGTAGACGTCTCAGTTTCCTGAACAGACCCTGAGGAAGGGTTGTGAGTGCAGCATTCTTGATGGTCAGAGTTCTCAAACTATATTTAAGTCCATCTAATGCTCCCAACTGGATGCGATTTCCAAGATCACCACCTTCAATTGTAACACCATGGGCACGGACATGGGTAAAAGTGGATTTTGTCAGCCCCTTAAGAGCAGTGTTCTTAAGAACTAGTTCACTCAGGGCAGGCAGGTGGGTAAAGCTAGGGAGGGTGGTGACACCCTTACCCTCACACACAACTTTCTTCTGGCGGTTGCTTCCTAAGCAAGAGCAGCCAGAGTCCTTGGAGAATGGGCACTTCTCTGGCCAACGATACCATCGGTCAGTTAGCTTTAGATACATACTTTTGTCCATTCGGTGTCCACCAAGGCTATGCCCAGATACCACAGGGTAAAATGCAGCCAGGCTGGCCAAGATGGTGAAGATTACAGCACAGTAAAACATGGCGAAGGTTTCTCCCCTACGTAGAATATCAACTATTATAACTCTTGGCTTTAAATGAAGTCAGCACAGTTATCAGCTATTTTTTAAGCATAGAAAAACAGAAGTAACACCAGACTTAGTCTATCTCAGTTGTCCAAGCTCAAGAGCATGAATGAAGTTCAGTCAATGAATCCAGCCCTATTTATACCCCACAGACCGCATAGCTACATAGACGGGGCATGCCCCAGCAATTGAAATAGTTGAAATGCTCAGAATTGCTGAGGACCTAGATCCGGTGGCCACATGGCAGGTTAATTGATTGAGAATTTATGTCTGAACAGCAGCTACCCCTGGTGAGATTTGTTTCACATTCATTTCACATGGTTGAAATCAACACCAAGGAGGGAGTGACGTCAATTTCTACTGTTTGCTTTGCTTGATCAGACCCAAGATTTTCAGTTAAGAAAATTGAATTTTCTCCTTTTTCCTAATGGTTGGAAGGTGGTGCCAATTGGCTAATTTCACTTCGCATGTAATGGTTTTAGAACTCATTTACTATACAAATTTTTTCCCCTTGTTAGGGAGTGTTTTAGCTGCACTGTGTTTCTCCTAAACAAACAGGAAATGAGAATGAGAGGTCCTGATCTAAGTAGACAATTGCTTCACCTGTTGCATCGGAAGTGCTCTGCAGGGGGTAACCAAACCCTTATTTGGAATAACCACTCAAGAAGGTTGTAAAAGATAGGTGCTCAACCAATACATAAATGTTAATTTACTGATAAGTAATTTCCTTAAAGTGATCTGGTAGATTTATTATTGCTTGGTCGACTTTGTGAGTATCAGGGCAGAAAAGGACGAAATTAAGTATTTGGTTGTTCAGAGCCATCTGATGCATTTCACTATAATCAGGTAATCATAGATTGCACAGATAAACCCCTTTGATGAAATTCCACAATGAAACAGAATCTAAATATAGAGGCTGAACTGCAATTGGATATCTTACCACTTAAAAGAGTTTTAATGTGTTAAAGGAGATTTAAATAATAAGGCAAAACACACTTTACAATTTTCATTTTTCTTCAGATTGTGTTTCTTCTGGACTATATATGCACATTTATCACATAATGGAATAATTACCACTACTTTTTAAGTATCTACTAGGCTTCGTACCCGTGGGAGTTTTAAGTCCCACATTGAAAATGCCAATATGTGAAAAATGAAAATTTTATAAAAATGTATAACTTCCAGAAAAAGAAGCCATTAGACTGATTTTCCAACTTAGGCTGCATTTTATTCCTTTATTTATTTATTTATTTATTTATTTATTTATTTATTTATTTATATTTTTGTTTTTTGTAAGTTTGAAAATCATAAATAGCATGGTTTTCTCTTGAAGGTCATCATGGTGGCAGTGTTCAAAAAAGGGTTTTCTTCAATTTTGATGCTATATTACATAATTCTTAACAGCATAATCACCAGCAACTTTTAATAATAACAGAAGTATCATGGATGTTCAGAAAATGTGAACAGCAAAGGTCTTCAAAGTAACAACTTGAAAATGCCAATATGTGAAAATTTATATTTTCATGAAAAACTGTAAAACTTCCAGAAAAATAATCCATTCAGACTAATTTTCCAACTGAAGCTGTATTTTAGTCTTGTTTCTTTCCTGTAAGTTTGAGAAGAGTAAGTTACATTGTTCTCCTTTAATGGCCACTATGGCGTTTATAACCAAAAAAGTGTTTTCTTCAATTTTGAATTTAGATTACAAAATACATAACAGCATAATCACCACCAATATTTAATTATGCACTGCAGGTAACATGGATATGAAGAAATGTTTAGTTTCATTTTCAACCATTTTTTACATACAACAAAACAATCAATTTACTGTCATTTTTATTCAATCAACTAAGAAAATTGTTAAGATGGGAAAAATATCAGCAGAACAATTTTAAACATCCAAATGCTACATTCTGAGATTCTGAACATAGTAAAGGAATGAATCTTCATAAGAATTGAATCTGAGTAAAAACACACTTAATAATATACAATAAGGGACATAACTTCATCAAAACTGAACTGATCAAGCTTATTTTCCAACCTGATCTGTATATTAGTCCTATGAATCAGTCTTACAAGTTTTAAAGCAAAATACAACATATGTTGGATAAAGTATGAAAAGTAATGGTGGATAAAGTAAGAAAAAAGGGAAAAAAATGCATAACTTTTGTTTTGTTATGTTTTGTTAAGGTGATTTTCGAACTCGACTTGTATTTTAGTAAGATTGATCACTCCTGTGAGTTTCAAGACAATAGGCCTATGGGTTTTCCTTCAAATGTGCTGTCAGTGTTACATGTCTGCTGAATAAAGTTTTTAAAAAAGCATTACTATTTGAAAAAATGGCCTTATCATGCTACTTTTTTTTTTCGAACTCCACCTTAATGAATTTTCATCAAGTTTGAAGACAAAAGTTCAAAGAGTTATTCACTTATCGTGTTATCACTGAAAGTGCACTGCAAGGGTATGGTGATGAAGGTGACGACAGACACGAGTGATGGCTATATTACATAATAAAAATTATGTTTCAAATTCAGACAAGTGAAGTGGCATTTGACTGATAAGTTGATTTCAAATCTTTAACAAAATGTACAATCAATTTGTAACCTGATATTAATGTGTTGGCATGATGCATAGACTTAAAATTGAAGGAACATTTGAAATCATTTTGTGACCCATTTCACTCCAGTCACCTAGTGCAAGGAAACAATTGCTCATAATTTACTTTAATTATTTCAGATCTAAGTTTTATTAACATTTTCTTAATGGTATTTAAATCTGGCAATTGTTGCTGCAATTGTACCTAAGGAAATCCCCACACACACCAGAAATCATCTAACCATAATAAACTATCATAATAAATGCCTCCACTTTTGGAAGATAATCCCCAAAAAATATCAGATAATTCCCCAAAATACTCTGATCAAGCACATAAACGGTCCTAATGAAATGAGTTCTAACAATGATCACTTTAATAATTTCACTTTATCACCCCTATTTTTTCAACAGCTGCCTGTAACATTTATCTGCTGGATCACTGAGCATTGATACTGGGTTGTGTATACATGTATTTTTAGTTATAGTGAACTGACTGATGGAGCTGTTTTCAGATACAGTTCTGCTTGATTTACACTTCCTTACAACACAGTATTTTCATCATAAGATACCAGAAAACAGCACTCCTTTTTCAAATCACAATTCTAGAAAAAGGGCAATTCAGATAACTATGTATAGTAAATTCATAATCAAACTGAACCCATGGAGGTCAAGTGACTGAATTCTTAAGTATAGTTTCAGGGTATGAAATTCGAAGAAATTTGAAGCCGGACAGCAAGGCTGGCAACTTTAAAAAGTAGCCAGCCCTGACCAAAAGTAGCCAGTCCTGAGTTTTTTTGGAAATTACCTGATTAAATCAATTGCAGGCAAGAACAATATTAAAACAAGGACTCTTAGTCTCAATGTGAATTTATTCAAGTAGATTCTTCACTGTCAGCATCTGAAACGTTATGCTCTAAACCTAAATCGGAAAAGTGTGATTCACCATGGACATACACAACCTAATTTTTTGTAACAGAAATATTGATACCATCTGACATAACAGTAATATAGATAGCCTGAGATAACTTGCCTTCAATCCTATTGTTGTCCTCTGCAACTGATATCATAAACTGTTTGGCACTATGTACATTTTTGTATGTTTGACCTATGTCAATGCTTTTTTTTCTCATCGAGCTCACACTGACACATAAAATCAGAAAGTGGTCAAGACTTGGGAAGTGCATGAACAGTTCGTACCAGGTGCTGAACTTTATCCAAACTTGACTTATTGAGGGCTTGAATTGACTTTTCTGCAATACTTGTGCCAGAAGAGTCCTTTTTTGCTGACAAATATTGCTCGGCATAACGATGGTGTCCTTTGGTCACTGCACGAGTAGCTAGCTAGTGAGTCATGCATGTCGAAGGTTGCATGACTCGCCTATTACAAATGTTCCATAGGCATACTTATTAAATCTATGTGATTGTTTCCTAGAAACCAATGGTGCAAATATACTTCGACAGGTCTTGCAAAAAAGTTTGTCATTTTCACTGTCAGTCTCATCACAAATAAACCAAGAAAATTTAGTTTTCCATGATAGCACAACTAACCTTTTCCTTTTGGTGTCATCATACACTTTATTTGACTGTCTGATATCTTCCCGTGTTCTTTTCTTATGTGCTGGGGCATCACATTCACTATAAGCACCAAAATACTTGTAGATTGTAGACTGCAACAGGGGTAATCCTGACTGCGACTTCTTAGACGCGATCTTGTATAACCCACGTGCGTCATGACGTCATTCATTTATATTTTCTTATGAGAAAGACATCGTATAGCTTATGTAAATGTTAAGAAAATTACTATTACAGATTATAGAAGAATCAAAACTTAAACTGCGTAATTAGACAAGATTGTGTTGTTCTGAACTAGAATGATCACACATCGTTCATTATTTGCCTTGTAAACAAGCATGTAAATGCCACTTTTGAAACTTTGTAGCAGACACTTCATAACTTGGTGAAGGGTCTTTGGGCTAGGCATGCCGAAAAAACAGTAAATAACCATGTACTTTCAGTTTATGTTCATTTGTTGAGAGTGCCGATTTCTGGGGGAGCCTCAATGTTTTTGTTTTATGTCAACCAAATCTGCTTATATGAACATACATATTGATAAAACATTTTTATAAAGGCCAGAAAATGACCAACGGACTGGCAACTTGTGGAAAGAGACAGCCGGGGCGATAATTGAGCTGTCCCAGGCTGTCGGACGGTCCTTGTTTCGTACCCTGATAGTTTGACAATGAATCAACAACTTTCCATCAGAGTCTTTGCTTGCTAAGCAGCTCATAAACACCCAATGGAAACCAGTAGGGTAAAATATCTGCCTTATCAATACAAAAAGTAAAATATTTAAAAGAAGAAAGGAGGAATGGCATTGCTTAAACATGTGGAGAAACAATCAAATTTAATGTTTCTAATCAGAAAGTCTTACAAATAAATCTGTGTCCAAGACCAAGGGGTTTTGAACATGAATGGGTTCCAGGTTCTCAGGAGAGAAATAGCATCTTATGCCCTGTGAACTATAACACCACATACATAGCTAATAAATAATACAAACTCTACATTGGTCCTCAAGGCAGAAGTGTTTAACTCTGGCTGCGTATGTGTTAATTAAAACTGTTCTTTGACTAACTTGAGGAAATAGACCAACCAATATAGTCCCATGGGGCCTGTCGTATTCACTATACCAATATTGAAGTAAAACATGGATCAATATAACACTGATGACAATATTTTACACTGAAAAGTGGATGTTTTTAGCCAATACAGAAACTTGCATTAGCAACTAACCAAAGTTCCAGTCTCAAACTGAGACCTTTTGCTAGGCAATGACAGGTCACCTTATTTATGAACAATATATTTTAATAAAAAAAATTTATATCAACACAGATTAACTTAATTTTAATCTTAAGATGGAGCAAAGCTGTCAAATGCATAGAAATAAAAGCAAAAAAAAAAAAAAAAATGATGAACAAACAGGGCAGCAAAGCTGTCAAATGTACAGACAAAATGCAGACAATAATAATGCACAAATTAGGCCACTGTCAATTCTGATGCAATTAGCGACTCACAAAGGTCAGATTCCGAGGTGCTTGGTGGCAGCACAAGCATCACGGAAAAAAGGCTACTTCCTACATTATTTAATTTATATAATTTAAGGCAGCAACTTACTATAGTTTTTATGGGTCCGAGTTATTTTCCAGTTAGTGGAGAAATTTTAATATAGCTTTTTTAATGTTATCTTTTATTATTATCAACGGATCAACAAAACGTCATACACAGCCTCATAATTCTACCTCTAAGCCATATTTCTTGACTTTTATGATTCAGATGATAGAAATTAACTTTTGTTTTGAAATATGTCATTCAATTTTCATCGTAATACAAGTTTTTATCGGTATGAAACCCTCTTCTTCATAGGACCTGATTACTTTAAATTAACAGAATAACAATTTTCATGATCTCTGAAACTGACATTTGATTATTTGATGTATTATATCAGAAAGCATAACCATTTATAAATATGTTACAAATATCATTCACAGGTGACATGCCTCAAGTAAAGAGGCTGAAAAAGGATTCAGTTCCTAAGCATTTTTCCAAGGAAATGAGGTGCTGCCCAGAATTCTCAATCTGATAGGTCCCTCATACAGAAACGGAGGAAAATGCAGCTTGAAACCCAAACAAAGAACTTGATATGAAGGTGATTTAGGAATGCTTTTGGATGCATAGGACATGTTTTATTTTACGTAATTTTGTTTTTGTCATAAGACAGAGTATAAGCTTACAAATACGTGGAAGAAAAAATAACAGTGTTACGGTAATGTGCCATGAAGTTCAAGGAACTTAGAACTTCATTTGCAGATCTTCAGGGGGAGATCATTATTTCAATCCCCTCCCCCTTTGAATTTTGTAAATATATATATTTTCATTTTATCTTTAACCCTCCTACCCCGCTCACAGCACTTAGAAAAGTTGGACTCCCAGTAATTTTTTTAAAAGTTACAGATGGTAATTTTAGAAGGCCTGATGCCCAATCCTGGAAAAAACCCTGCATGCAACAAATGTTGCTATTTAAGTGCGTAATGTTAAATATGCTGCATCCAGTTTACAATGTAAGGTTGCAATTAGGCTTATCTTGACCCCTTTCCTCTATCTCGAGGTATGTTTCTTACCGAAAAGACGATTTTCAAGGATTATTAACAAAAAGAAAGTTGAATAATATGAAAATTGCATTTGATTCTTAAGAAATTGGTGATCCGAATGGCCAGAAAGCTGAAAAGTTTATGTCACAGACTGTGACATCCTGAAAAATGAGGCCACTATTTCACAGCGTACCTGATGTAGGCACTCTTGAAATTGTACAGGGTGCCATAAAATAACAGACTACTAGCCCACCTCAACTTACAATATGGTTTGTGGTCAACCCCAGAAATATCTAATAAAATGATGTGTATCATATAACCAAATTGTTTTTAAGACTCGATACTTAATTTTGCTACTTGGGGTTGCCCTCACTTAAAATGCCAAAAGTGTTTTGAGCATGGCCCTATCATGCAATAACTCACAATATTGGATATTCTTTCTGTGTAAGACAGAAAAAAAAACACCATTTTGGGAGAAATAATAAACTTTGTCTCAAATTAATAGGTAGCTACCGTAAGTTAAATTCTCCCCTGCATTGACCCCCTGGGTTAAACACCCTTAAAAATCACTGGGTCATCTCTCAAGAAACACAATTAAAGACACAAAATGTAGGATTGAGGAATGCTTCAATTAAAACTTTCAAAACATAAAATTACAGATAAATGACCTTAATTTATATCCCCCCAAAATATCACATCCACCATTCCCTGTCCAACCTTGGTAAACAGTCATCTTGACATAGTTTGAAAAGAGCGGGAGTCATGGCTCGAGCCTTGCCATACCTGTAAGTTGAGGCAATGGAAATGAATGGCGTATCTAGTTCTAAAGTGTCGGGAAAGGAAGATTATAGGTTGGTAAATCAGGAGAAAATGCTGTTTACCCCAGGATGTATATCATATAAATATGCTGCTGCAGTTTATAATGTAATGTAATTAATTTTATATGAATTCTGGGGCAAAAAATCCTCCTTTGTGTACCTTGAAGTTGTTTTGATAACTATCACCATTTCACATAATGAACAAGTTACAACAGTTGCTATATACCTTCACATGGCCAAAAAAATGATACCCTACAGGACACACTTTCCTGACATGTTTTTGCATTATGATATTTACCATGTGGCCTGAAAAAATACAGATATATAAATACAGAATATCAATCTACATAATCTGAGTAACACATATTTGTTAGTCTGAGTGAATGGCAAAACTTTTTTACCAAAATAAATGACAGGGGCTGGTTTAATAAAAGAATAATAGCATAAAATTGGTCTAAACTTTTAGAAATAAAATTGTCTACTTCAGTTCAAGATAAATTCATAGTCTCCTTAAATAAATATTGAAACATTACTCACATCTTCCTTGTTATAAACAGGTGAAATATTTCTTTAAATTGGACTGGTATTGGCTTATCTTTTTAAAACTAGACTAAAATTTTGTTCTAAAAGTTTAGACCAGTTTTGGGCTTAAGTATGGTAAAACAGGACCAGGCCCCCATTTCGGAAAAAAAACTTAAGTCGGGTTCCCAGACTAAGAGCTTGATTAACAACGTAATAAAGTCCTTATGTCACTAAGTCCCATTTCTCGAAGAATCTAAAAGGTCGCTTACACAGTTTTTTTCTCAGCTGCTAGTCAATGATGTCTAGCCTCCTCGGGACTTCACCCAGCCGATTGGGGGTTTGTTTATGTTTTTGAGACATCCGACAGCAGTGTCTAGGACAAGCTAATGTTTTACTGTTACTTTGAAGTTGTATTGAAGTTAAACTAATCGATAAAGTTCAAAAACAATCTTTGTTTATGTTTTGACTGATTTTTATAGTTGATAAATGATCATTCTCAGCCAAAAGAGGCCATGAATGTCCTGTCGACAACAGTAAGCACACCGAGGACATTAGATTCTTTGTAAAACACCCCTAGTCGACTGCAGCGTAGTCGACCTAACTAGGTCACTCAGCTAGAGCTAGTCACCTACTGTTTTAAGATTCTTTATGAAACGGGGGCCAGCACAATATCTCCAAGACTTCTTTTTTTATGTGCAACTTACATGCAAACTACTTTTTTGATGAAAATACAACAAATAAGGATCATTATTCAACAACAGTCTTAAAAACATAACTGCTTGCTTGTTTCCCTGCAAAGACTATTGTTATTGTGCTAAGTTCCCTTTCTTCCTAGAAAAAGTTTCTGCCATTTATCATAAAACAAAAGAGAATAAAGCACAGAAAAAGACATAATTCACTTCTTGTTTGTGCCCCAAGCTGAGCTCATTATGCAAAAAGTGGCTTCCTGTGGTTTAAAAATTTTAGAAATGTTCTGTATATTTCCATTAAGGGTATTGTAAGCCTTTATCATCATCCAGATACCAAAAAAGAGTTTTTTTTCTGCATCTAATTATTCAACTAGAGATCAGAGAGGTGATACCATCTCCAGATATTGTACAACCAGCTGGAGTAAGCACATTCCTATGGAAAAAAGTCACCACCTATAGTATTGTGCTTAACAAGCTTTATGAAATGCAATAAACTAGAGTTCTCAATTTTTTATTTTAGTTATTTATTTATTTTTTTTTATAGAAAATTACAATTTATAAAAAATTCCTGGGGAAAAGTAAAAGGTCAAATCCAAGGTTGCGAGAAAATTGTGAATATAAGACTTTCCATCCAAGTTCAATAGTAAATATAAAAGCTTGAATATAAGCTAAGTGTGGTTCATGGCCGAAGTTCAAATTCAAGGTCCCAGGTAGACTGTCAATATATGAGTTCCTATTCAAGTTCAATTGTAAATATAGGCATATCTCTGTCAGTTTTGTAGATACAAGGTCAGGAAATTTGCCAAGTTCAGTTCATGGTAAAAAGTAAGTCAAAGGTCAAATTCAAGGTCACAGGAAGACTGTCAATATATGATTTCCTATTCAAGTTCAATATTGTAATCTGCCAATCAATCCGACCAAAAAAATTATATTATAAAATTAATTTTTTCTGGGCTCAAACATTTAGTCCAAACGTCAAAATCATGTGACAGAATTTTTTTCTTGTTCCGATTGTTCAACCACATCATTGCCAAGACTCGGTAAATTTTCAAGCCAGTGAAATAGATGCTGTATGCCTCGGCCCTTTGTCAATTGTTGTCCTTTCAATAGCTCTTGTCAATGAGGAAGAAACAAATAATTGAAGATGTAATCAGGAAGCGAAATGTACTTGTCATTTCCTTTGTCCCCGATGACAATCATAGTGCTTATAGATATACAATTTGTGTTAATTTAACAGACTTGTCCTTGCTGATTGATTTGTCATGCTCGTAACTAGGGGGGGGGGGGGGGGGGGGGATTTTTGAAGAATTTAAAGAAAGGTCTATTCTGGATGAAACCAAACAGTAGGTAGGATATGTCGTAAACACCTTCAGATAGACTATGTATAGGGCTTGCAAGCAATAAAAAGTTTGGGAAGAAAAAGCAATTTATTTTCAATAGTGACTATGGGCGTATTTCTGCCAGTTTTGGAGTTATAAGGGAAAATATGCAAAGTTCAGTTCATGGTGAATAGTTATTTCACATTTCATTATGCTTGACCTTGAATTACAAAACACTGACAGGGATGGGCTATTCAACACCTGACAAGTACAAATTACATCTGGCAGGGAATGCTTTCCTTTTGATCAAATCAATTCCTACAAGTTCCGAGACCCCATTCCCACACCTAGATAAATCTAACAGGATCGACCCATATCCAAGGGGTTTCTCCCTAAGTTGCTTTCAGCTTAAGCAGCTTAGATGTCTGGCAAGCCTACTGGAGCTGTTAAACGATAGTTTATTACCCCTAACAGATTCAGTAGGTGTGCCAGACTTCAGAGTCGCTTAATTAAGCTGAAAGCAATTTAGCAAGAAACCCCTTGCAGATGGGTCAATCCTGCTAAATCAATCTAGGTATGGGAACAGGGATGATACAATGATAATGGGGTTGATACAATAATTCTGTAACAGACTACTAGCAGTCTCTGTGGTTAGAGAATAATTAATATCAAATTATAGAGATCACTTAAGAAAAGGCCATTTTTGCTAGTGTGAATTCAGGCACTTTCAGAATATTCCCCATGAATTAACAACTAACAGGTGAACAATGCAGTAAATCTGACAAAAATAGCTATTTATTTAAGTGCCATGGAAAATTTGGTGCTAAGACCCCCGCTAGGAAATAACAGTATCAATGAGCAACAATGGACTGCGGAATTCAACATATGCAATTACTTCTATTTTGGTCAACTTTCAACATACATAAACTGATTCAATTAAATCAACATTTTTTGTATCTTTGAGATTATCTTTTATACTGTTTTTGAGTTTGAATTAAAGAGATAACAACTGTTGGGTATTGGTATAGCAGCCAGGACCCTGTTATAAATGTCAGGTAGATCGCCCCCCCCACCCCCACCCCCCCATCTACTCACATCAGTCTGATGAAGGCCTTCGCCCAGGTTGGTCGTAAGCTAACGGTATGAAAATATTTCGGCTTGTGTTTGATAATTTTCATTTATGATCTAACTACCAAGCTGATAAACATTTTTGCTCATTTATTTTATACATTGCATTTTGAGGTCAGAAGTGAATACATATGGCTTAGTTGAACTCCTTTTTACAGAAGCAAAAACTGTGTCAGGGAATACCGTAGCTTGCATGCTTTTATATTACTGAATAATTTCACAAACCACATGCCTTTCTAAAACTTGACAGCTATCAAGGCTCTACCAGAGATGCCCCATTTCCTCTTTGCTTTTGAAGGTTTAAATTTAGAATCCAACATGTGTTTGTGATCTCACAAAACAGTCATTGTTTCTAAATCTGGTAAGGTTTTACTGATATCTGACACTAATAGGCAGCAGAATATGGGAGGATACCATAGGTTTTGCATCTTATTCTCTCAAGTTGTTCCTTCTCAGATGTGTACTGCTGTCAAATTCAGCTACAGCATTTGCCACTGATTTTTCAGAAAGTACCACTGGCTTGTAACTAACCCGTTAACCATCCTGTCACTAGCATATATATCCAAAAATGAACAGTGAAAAGGAACATTTCACACAAAAAACTGCATAGCTTTTGCTGGTTTTCCAACTAATGATATATTTAATTCCAAAGAAAGTCTTTCAGTTTCTTGCATAATAAGTAACATAGTTTTTCTTTAATCTGCTTATGGTGGTACCGCACAAAATAGGTATTTTTCAATAGTGCATTATCACCACCTGTGTTAAAAGTAACAAGGACATATAAAAAATGCAACGAGTAAAGCGCTTCAGGGCCATTGGAGATTTGAATATCACATACTGCAAATGTCAGTATGTTTAAAGTTTTAATTCACAAAAAAATTACTTTCAAAAAAAATGTTACTCCCGATTGTTTTGCAACACGGGCTTTATTTCAGGTATGAGAATCATTCCTGTAAGTACTGTGGCAATGCACTACATAGGTTTTTTTTCTCAATTTTGATGTAATTTAACATAATGTTTAACACTAATCACTTCCATTTTTAATAGGCACCACAGGTAACATGGGCAGTTAGAAAATTTAAGAAGCAAAGGGCTGAAGGCTCATGGATGTTTAAAGACCCTCCTTGAAAATATTAATATGTGAAAAAGTTGTAAACTTTTTTTAACCTAAAACCCATTTCGTGCCTTTGCCAGCTGCAGATTTTATACTGCTCAGACTGTAGTCCCCCTAAAATTCCTCAAACTTCTGAGCATTTAAAAATGCCCAAGCATCGATGGCATTCAATTAATATATCCCAAAATAAGTTAAAGGAGGAAAATAAAAGACTTTCCAATAATAACTGCGAGCCAGGTCATTTTTAAGGTCTTTAATTGCATGATTTGCCTTAACTGATCTCCACTGTAACCTTTAGATGTCAATGAAACAAAAATCACAGAAAACATTTCTCCAAAATGCTTGAAATTTGCTTTTTTTTTTTTTTTTTTTTTGCAGGTGTAATTATTTCCATGCCACTTTTAGACTTTTCAGTTGAAAATAATTTACATACCAGTAATAAGTCCATTTTCAATTTAAGTTAATTTTGTTCTTTCAAATTACCAGACCAGTCTGCAACCACATGCATAGGCATTTGGAATCTGACTGGCACCTATTCTTTTTCTCTCCTCCTATCATTATGTTATAAATGTGACAAAATGAAAGCATGTGTATGATTATTTTCCCAGTGCAGGATTGGCAAGTGGAAGTGTAGAATCTACCAAAAGGACATTCAAGCATTTTTTTTTTCTTTTGAGGGGGAGGGGGGGAATCCCCATGAAAAAAGGGACTTTTGACTTACAACGCCTTCGAAGCCTTCGACAAACTAAGAAATGCACCTCAGATTCCTTATATATTATGTTCAACATCTGTGACAGCCAAGTGTGCAAACCATGTGACATGGTTACCAGACAGAGAAGCGAAGGTTGCATAACAAGTTTTAAGCACATGGTCTCTGAGCCAAGCTACTGCAGAGTGAATACAATGTCATCTGCAGAAATAATTGCTTCCAGACTTCCAAAAGAGAGGGTCATGTTGAAGAAAAGTGCTCATTTTTAATTGGTGGCCCTGATAAAAGGTGGATTGTGATAATCAGTATTATCATACTCAAGCTGTATTTCAGTCCTATGAATCACCTCCACAAGTTTTAAAAATAATAAGTAACTAAATGAAATGCACATAGGCACCTATAATAACTGATTTGGTAGACTATCAGAAAAAGTGTCTAGAACTACCCTGCTGTCCATGGTTAGTGACAAAAGACAAAAAGAAGAAAAAGATGCTTTGCAACCTTCATGCAATAATTTCAATATAAGTACATTAGGAAAGATTAAATTTTTAAATTACCTTTCCATACAATTCTTTATGTGGTCCCCATAAGACAACCCCACCAGCTCCCTTCACATAAGCCAGTTTTTCTTCCTCTTCTTTTGCATCTCCAGGTTTTCTCTTTTTTTCTTTCCCTCCAGGCATTTGTAAAATCTGGCTGTGATCAGCACCCAGGCCCATCCCCTTAGGGCGCACAATGGCATCCACTGGAGTCACTATTCTGAAATGTACAAATGTATGCCTTCTAATAAATGTGAAATGCATGCAGTTAAATAAAACACTTTCCTTTTCCAGGATTTCCATGTGCTGACAACATAATAACTGAATTATGATAAATGAAATATGTAGTGGTAAGTTTTTAAACTATTTATGGCAAATGGTTAAAAATAAATCTTGACTCATGACAAGTAAAAACAAGGCAGCAAAGCTGTCAAATGTACAGACAACAAGCAGAAATGATGATGCACAAAATAGGTTACTGTCAATTCTGATGCAATAATACTTAAAGAGCGTCTTACCGATATAGAATTTTATATACCATAAAAATGGATTTTCTCTGAAACTTTGCCTATTTTCTCTTGAACCGCAAGGCAAACCTCACACGAAACAGTTGAGAAAATAAAGATCCAATGATAGGTTTTTAAGATCACTTAAGAAAAAAAAGAGAAGCATTTTTTTTCATCTCAACTTCTCAACATTTCTCCCCTACGTGTGGAATTCTGGGATGTCCCTCAATATGCATACAAATATACTGGTATAATTTTTTAATACAGGTATTATGCATGTGGCAAACATCCATTCCTACACCAGATTCAAGGCCACTCTCCTGTTTAACTGCGCTACACAGAGCCAAGTTCAGAGCAAAAGTATGTAGTTGACACCCAGAAGCCAAACCCATGAAAGCTGTTCATTTTGCCATGTTCATTTCACCATGTTCAATACACCTTGCCATAAATACAAGTTTAATGCATGTTAGTATTTGAAATGATGCCATTTTATTATTAAGTTCAATATAGTCCAATACCTACGGTGGTCTATCGTTTCATTGCCTTAAAAGAATGAAACGAAAATTCCCATTTTTAAAAATTGTGGAATGTTGATCTTGAAATAAAGGCCAAAGGTCAAATCAATGGGCATATTTGGAAACTCCATATAAGACTTTTGGTCAGATTTCTATAGTAACTTTTAGCATAATTCCTTCGGTTTGGGAGATATTTAGATATCAAATTTTCTAAAATTTGGACCAGTGCACTGTAATGAACGGCATACTTAGAACAGTGCATTGACAGAGCCCAAAATTTAGGTGGATTGAGTTGACATTATATGTGACCTAAATCCTAGAGATGGGGACACAGGCCCTGGCAGTCTAGGAGGACCCAATGGATGGGGCAGATGAGACGGGTCAGGACTAAAACCATGCATACTGTCAATGTAGTTTGATATAGTGCATTCATGTATATAAGTGTAATAGGTGGTCAAGGTTTTTATTTACTTTTTTATTGTGGCACTTTTTCAGTTCAGTTCAGGAAAATTAAGACTTTCCCCTTGAAAAAGAGACACCCTTATCAACAGCATTTGCTATTTTTTCAGAATAAAAAACTAATTTACACCGTCCTCTGTCTCTATGACATCATTGTCACTCTCAACTATATTGTACTACGCTAAAATAAACTCTCTCCTTTCACCAACAAGAAAGTTGAGCAATCTTCAACCTGGTTTGTACCTGTTTGTTCTTACATGTTCTGGCAAGTTAACAGATTATACTTACTCTTTGGATCTCCCCCCCCCCTCCCCCATCATTTTGGCCTGTAACCCGTATCCTTTGTCCAGCCCCATAACACAGCAAAAAATAGCCCTCCAGGTGTTTCATTGCCATCCCAATTATAATTCCATGATCACAGAAATACTGAGAATAATTTGAAACACTTTAAAAGTTGGGAATAAATCTGTCTCAGTTTTTCAAACCCTTTGAGTTCCATACAGTTTTTCTACTCTCTCTTACTTCAACATCTAAGCACATGTTTTACCACGTGACATTTTGTTTGCTCTGCATAATAAATAGCTTCACACTATCTCAACTAAGACCTTAGAGTCATGACAGTGTATAACCAACATACAAGACATCAGTATGCCTGGTAATGATTATCACTTCAACTTTTTTCTGCTGCCTTACTGATGCATCATCTCGCAAACACAGCAGCCCACAGGTAGGACACTTGTGCTGGGTTATTTTATTTAGCAATCCTGTATGCTCAACATGAGGTAGCACACTTGTCCCATTTGTGTTAGCAGCAGTGAACTGAGCTAATTCTGCCTCACTGACGTCAATCACTGGCAAAACAGTTGCTTTAACAAGGTGTTTGCTTCTGTAGGATACTCTTGCAACACAATCAAGAAATTAATTCTAGGTATCAATTCTATCCTCTGGGCATTTGTGTCAAAAGTACAGACAATTTCACATTCACTTCTCAGAAGACACCCATGTTAACTGCCATTGGTATGATTCAATTTGTTCATACACACAGTTCTGCAGAAACTAAAACCTTGGTTGACGCAATGCAATTCTTCATTTATTGCCTTTAAAAATACCATGAAATCAATGTAACCTAAACAAAAATGTGCAAACATGTTATAAAATACGCTGTCCTATTCATATCTAATTCAGAAAACTTCATTCTGAGTGGGGCTTAGATAGAATAGTACAATTTCTGATTACTTCATCAAACACATTCTGATGACTCAAAATCTGAAACAATCTTTACTTCTGCATTTATTATAAAGAAAGAATCTCAAACAAATCAGTTTAACAACTCAACCTTTCATATCTTCAGTCACTGTCTGTTTTTAACTCCCCCCCCCCCCCCCGCCTCAAACATTGATTTCGTTAGCTCAAGCAATTTTATACAAATGCATCGCAAAAAAATAGACAGCAAAGCTGCCAAATATAAAGACAAAAAGCAGAAAATAATTCACAAAATAGGATACTGCAAAGTCACCATCAAATTTTAATCATGCACAGTAGATAATGCCAGAGTTTCTCATGACCTGTTTTTAGGTAGTGGAGCGCCACCTTATCTCAATGCTGCGCCACCTTATATGAGCTTGCGCCACCTAAATTGAGTGACCTAATGTGAGTGTTTTGTGGTTGTTTCTGTTATTATATTCCTGCTTTTAATTTCAGAAATTTATACATGGCTTGATAAGACACAACTTTAAAGAAGCCAGAAAACATGCCAGAGATGTTGGAGCAGGACAGCCTGTTGAAAGGGCCCCCATTAAACAATTAAAATTAGCTATGGCACAGGCAGAACATTTCATGCCAAAAAAGTGTGTGTGTGTGTGTGTGTGTGTGTGTGTGTGTGTGTGTGTGTGTAAGTGAGTGTGTGTGTGTAGCTACTGTTGAATAGTGAACATTTTTTCCAATTAACTTTTATACCAATAAATGGCCTAGAAGTGGGCAGCACTGATCATGAAAGGTTTTGCGTCAATCCGTTGGAATGGCCTGAACGGAGCATATTCTTCAGAAAACATGCCCAACTAAAGCCTGGGTCCCAACTACGTTTTGGACGCACGGTTTTATTAGGTTCCTTGCGTCCGGCTAGGATGTAGCTAGATCGCAGGGAAGGAATCAAGTAATTGGTGATTGCAAGGAGTGCGCAAGGAGAAAGTGCACGGAAAGTACGTGAGAAGCACAGCCTCCGCATGGGCTTTCGCACGTGTTCCACGCGCTCCATGCATGCAAAGTGCATGCAAAGTGCATGCGAAGTACAAGCATCGTGCACCATGTACGTTATCCATTCTAAGAGTAAGGTTAACGCAAGAACAATGCAAGTGGACATAAGGCAGCCTTGCTGACTTCCTATGCTTGATGCTAGTCCTCCTTATGCGAGTTGTGCATGTTTAGATGTTTTTTGAGAGGGTATAAAAACAGTGCATGTTTGAAGAGATCATTATATCAGCAGCGGTATTCAAAGATGGTGAGCCCAGTCCCATCACAGAGAATGCTGGCGTTGAATCTCCTGGCCCAGCTTCAGACTGCTGAACATGAGCATGACCTAGATTTGATGGCCTTAATCAAACAGCGATAGAAACAGAGACATCCAAGAGCTAGGTGATTCTGGGTAAGACCTTTGTTAGAGAGGAGAAGACTCTTTGGACAGTACTATATGCTCTTCATAGAGCTTGAGAGGGACTCACATGGTGACTTTATGAAATACCTACCGGTCGACAAAAACCTATTCGCTGGACTCCTACGGGTCACTCCGAGGATCACCAAGAGCCAAAGGTGTGAATGGAAACATTACCCACTTTCACTACATAATGATTAAATAACGGCACTGACATTAAATACATATATTAAGATATTAAATACTGTTGATTATTCCATAAGAGGTCCATGTTATTTGTGAAATTCAATTTATTTTATTAAACGGCTGACACCCTGTCTTGCATACTTTTATTAAACTGAGGTAAACAATGCCTGTTCAGACATGCTGAAAATTGCCGGCCGCCGGCCCTTGACCCACCAATGAGGCAGTCGGGCTGACAATATTCTATGGAGTATCATACCCCATCACAAATTTTGTAGGCCTTCCTGTCATCCGGTGCACTACTTGCCAACCCCGCTTAGGATCATCGCTATCACATCGCGCGCCAGGCAAAATGGGTGAAGTGGCTGATACTCCGTAATGCGATCTGACACACACCTTGAAAACGGGTAGTGTGGTCTGATATACCGGTTTATTCAGGATCCGTAGGTGCCGCGTCTGGTAGTTGGGTAGGCCTGAACCAAGTCTAGAAAATCGCCATTTTCTCCCTCATATATATGTCTATCGTCCTTTAAAAATGGCAACAGTGAGAAACAGGAAACATATCCGGTTGTTCAACAATATATCATTTCATGACTCACGATGCAATAGAGTACAGAAGCCATGCATTCAAAGATACGCACCGGTGTGGTATTGGGCCTATAGAAAATCTACTGCACCGGTGCTGTAACAATAGTTATGGGGTTAAGGAAGACACAATGTCTTCAATTAGACATAATCTTACATCCAGTTAAGAGATTTCAAAACTGCGTCAAATTAAAACTGAATGAATTATCAGCACGGTATTAGAATGATGGACAGGAGAAGGCTAGTATTATACTGATGGACAAGGGATGCATATAGCAACTACTCACTGTTTATTTTTCCCAATCCCTTCTCCCTCCTTCCATCCCATTCCCCTTAACATGGCAAGGCCATATTCTTCTATTGGCATTTGCTCATAGTCTGCAGCATCTGCCTAAAATAAATCAAATATTGTAACATTAATGTAGGTTCGTATGGACAATTGTATCTATGTATGCATGCATGCCCACATGTATGTATGCATTTCTATGTATTGCAGGGAAAGGTGCCGTACGTATGAAGGTGAACTTCAAAAGTAACTATGGGTGTATCTCAGCCAGTTATGGAGGTGTAAGGTTGGGAAAATTTGAAAAGTGCAGTTCATGGTGAAATGTACATGGCGTCAAGTTATAACGGAGCTCCAGAAAATAGGAAAATAAGAAAAAAAATTTTAAATAGGAAAAAATAGGAATTACATTGCAAAAGTATAGGAAAAATGGGAATTTTTCTAAAAGAAATATCGATTCCCAACATCCAATTTACCCCATACCAGTCTAACAGACATATTTTCCTGTAGTAAATATCACAATTTATTCTAACAACAACTGAATAATCTGACTAACAAACTTTCAAACAACATTAATTGCTAAGTTATCTCTATTCAACATTGTTACTATAACATATCTGTTTTAAAAGTACATTCATTTCATGCCTTGTGATTATGTATTCAAAACAATGTATCAAATGTACTGGCAGCGCCGAGAATTAATTACAGTTTTGGAAGTAACTGGCTCCCGCTGCCAGTAATTATGCTGTGGGGTATTCAGGGCACAGACCACGATCACAAGATACCGCAAATAGATTTTTAGATTTTTAGAAAATAGATTTTTCATGTGAACGCAGCCTAATTGCCGTTTACAACTTGGAGTTGCGTGTTTGTGACTGCAAATGTAAAAACCATTTTAATGAGTGAAAGTAAAAATTTTTGGGATAATTTGGCAAGCATTCACCAGGTATCATTATGTACAGACACAGATGTCCAGAAGATGGTCTCAATCTGCCCCTGCAATAAGATTACAGTTTCAGGACCAAGAGAGTTCAAATTCACATAATGAAAATCAAAATATTTGAAAAATGATGAAAGTGCATAAAATTATATTACATAATGTTTAAAGACATACATACCAATGCAACTGCTTACGTGGAGATACAGTATGCATATTTTATTTATTGCATGTTTACTTTTAATATGATTTCACATATAGAAAATTTGCAATATTAATAATGTCACTCCCCCCCCCCCCCCCATTAGGCCTACATGAATTTCTTCCGCCAAAACAAAATACTTGAAACTGACGTTAATAAACGATTATACTTGATATAAAAATACCATCAGCTCAATTCAAGTCTATTTATGAAAGTCTCTTACAGCATATTAATTTGCATGTAATCAATGTAAACTTAATTAGAAAAAATGCAGAAGAACTGCAGGCAAATTTGTATTAAGTCATACGGCACCTTTATTTTTCACAATCACCAATATCAGTAAGGTTTACCTAATAGTTGTTCATGAGACAAGGTCTTTAACAAGGAAAAACAAAAAAAAAAAAAAAGCATGAACTTTATCACAACTCAAATTAGAAAAATAAATACAATACAAGACAGAACTCCTCTTTAAAAATTTAATTTCCTGATGATTACCAAAAACAAATGAAAAACTCGATCATTGACTATGGATTTCTCATACTCTTCTGTTGTGCGTGGGTTTCACGTTTATAGATTTTACTGGAAACCAGTTATCGGTGAAACACTGATGGTGGATGTTGATGAACCAGTCGGCCGGCGATAGTTAAGAAATGATGATAAACAGTAAGTAATTTAATTTCTAAATAACAATAGGGTTTTAAAACTGGCCTGCAGCTGCCGGCGGGCAGGTTGAGTCCTCCTATCGTCTCATTCAAAAACAGCACAATCTCTCCTGTCAAGTGGAAGTTCCTTTGTTTGGAACGGTGGTCTGAAAACTCGCTTTGACGAATCATGGGGAGAGTTTCAATTGGACACGCTTTCTTGCGTTTGGAAAATTTAAATTGTGCCCAAGGTGAGTTTAGCGATCGTTTGTACAGAACAGAGACAAAAAATTCAGATTCGGAGAAAAAACGTTTCGTTCGTAATTATTGCGGCGTTCGTATAGATTGGAGAATTACCGTAATTGCTGAAATGCATACCACTACACGAGGAACACTAAAAATTAGCTGGGACTAGTAACACAGCAAAGTCACTAGTCCCACAGAATCAGTGACCCCTTTTTGTTTCAACACCTGATTACATAATGCTTAACAGCATTATGACCATCAATTTTTAATAATAAAATGAAAGAATCATGGATATACAGAAAATATGGCTAGCACAGGTCTTCAAGTCAATGAAATTTTAAAGTCAAACTATGAAAATGCTGATATGTGAAAATTTCAATATTTACACAAAAAAACTGTATATTTCCAGAAAAATTAACCAATAAGACAGATTTTCCAACTGAAGCTGTATTTTAGTTCTATTTTTCTTTCCTGCAAGTGTGAGAAGAGTAAGCGACATGGTTTTTCCTTTAATGGTCACTATGGAGGCAGTGCCAAAAACAGGATTTCTTCAATTTTGATGCAGTATTACATGATGCTTAACTACACCTGTGTCTGTACATAAAAATATATCTTAAATTTCAGTAAAAGATAATCCCATAAAAATGCAGAAATCTTTAAAGTTTTTAAGTCACCTGAAATCCATCAGGGATCTTTTTTTTCGCCAATAGAGGCACCATGAGATTAAGTCTGGCTTCTGACCCTTCTTCGTCTTCATTTAGTTTGGCAGCCTCTGAAGAATAAAACCATGTTGATACAAACTGTAATCATCAGAATTTTTCAATTTTACTATTCAGCTTGGGCATGCACATTAACAGATATTTATTACAGTTCCAGAATTAGAGTTTCAGTTTTGGCATCTAATTGCCACTTCTCCTGTAAGTATGACCCCAAACTCACTGTTTGTTTGTTTTTATTGTTAATAAAATTTTCAACATGTTTAAAAACTAAAAATTGTTAACGTAGATTTGTTAAAAGATGAAATATGACTGTCCACAATATTATAGGTTAGACCTGTGTGGTTTCTGAAAATCAGCAGAAATAATTTTTTTTGCAAAAAATTCCCCAAAAAAATAAGAAGTGGAAACGTTTTTTTATGTAGTCCAATAGTGTATTGTCTGAAATATGACTCGCCGAAAGCGCAACTTCTATACGTACACTAGTGACCTATTTATAGCGCATTGAATGCACCGGTTCTCACCTATGAAAACCGCTCGTATGGAGGAAGGCTGAAAATAGTCGAGATCGAGGTCACTTCGAGGTGACGTCACGAAATTGGACAACAATGTCTGCGACTGAGTTGGATATGGAGATTCACGTGTCGGACTATGAACTGGATGACGTAGATGATGAAAATGAAGAGGCGAGCACAGCAAGCATCCGAAGCTTGAAACAGTCGGTACTTCCGTACCAATTTGAAACCTTTCAGTCACACTCTGAAGACGAGATAGATGGTGGTGGCACTGGTGGCACTTCAAGATTACAAGTTCCAGATTTACTTCCTTACAGTGGTAAGTAATAAAATATAAGAATTAAAATACAAAATACTTCAGGAACAGGAGCAAAATGTAACATTATGAATTAAATAAGTAATGTAAATTATGTCTGCAGGTCGGACATACATATATGCCATGAAAACAATAGAGCTACAAAACAATAGAGCTACTGTTGCCTCCATGCGCCACACAATAGCGCCCTTTGCCTCTCTTCAACATGTTCTTCAGTTAGAATGATGAGAAATACAACCAGCTTCAAGCTTCCAAACAATTCAGCAGCATGGCGGTGAAACAAGTCACCCAAATACATTACGTCATTTCTGTTTCAGCAAGTTTTATGCAGTCGAGTTCAGGTGAGTTGTTTTGCATTATCGTCAATTACACTGCATCAGGCTATCGCTCGGAAATGGGATTTCCGGAACGCGAATATTTGAAAATTACTACGTCTGACTACATAAAAAAAATGTTTCCACTTCTGTATTTCTTTAAGTTGGGTTCCCAGACTAAAAGCTTGGCTACCAACGTAATTAAGTCCTTGCGTCACTAAGTCCTGTTTCACAAAGAATCTAAAAGGTCCCTTACGTCAATTTTTTCTTAGCTGCTAGTCGACGATGTCTGGCCTCCTTGGGAGGAGACTTAAGTCAGCAAGCTCAAATAAAACTCAGTAAATGAGAGCATAAACAACAAAAATTTGGAAAGAACATACCTCGTTCAAGATATTGTGTTATAATATCCTTGAATAGCACTAACATTGAATATTTACTGAAAAAATAAAATGCATCTTCACCCAGTCGATCGCGGGTTTGTTTGTGTTTTTTGACCGCTAGACGTCCGACAGCAGTGTTCCAAGACAAGATAATGTTTTACTGTTACTTTGTAGTTGTATTAAAGTTAAACTAATCAATAAAGTTCAAAAACAAACTTTATGTTTTGACTGACTTATATTGTTGATAAATGATCGTTCTCAACCGAAAGAGGCCATGAAACATCATGTCTTGTGAAACTACGGTAAGCATATCGAGCTAAGACTTTAGATTCTTTGTGAGACACTCCTAGTTGACTGCAGGGAGTCGACCTAGCTAGGTCACTCAGCTGGAGCTAGTCAACTACAGATTTAAGATTCTTTGTGAAACAGTGGCCTGGCCAATGCTCCAACTGAGACAAAAAAAAAATGGGGTTCAAGTTGAGATTATATGCAACCTAAATCTAAGAGATGGGGATACAGGTCCTTGCAGTCTAGGAGGAGAAGTGGTAACGAAGACTTGTATCCCACACCACTCTGTATAGCTTGCAGGGCAAATGGAGCCCTACGAGATGGGTCTGGACTAAAACCATGAGTACTGCCAGCGTATGCGGCTGTGGTACTAACAAGTCAATATCACTCTACACCAGGGGAGTCTAGGAAAGCTTACAACAAAAATTTAACAAATACAACATCAACTTGTACAGCAAAGCAGTTGTATGTCCCAAAGACGCATTAAACAACAACATGTTGTTGTCTATGAAATGGAATGTGAGGGGTGTGGTGAGATGTATATAAGTGAAAAGGGAAGATTAGTGGTGGACAGAATAACCAAACGCCAAAAATCGGTCAACAATAGAGACAGGAAGTCAGCATTAAGCCAGCATGAGGAACAATCCAAACACAAAGTATCACATGGGCCCATAATTGATAAAATCAAGGTGACTGACAGTGAACCACAGGAAAATTACAAGAAAGTCCTGGTAGCCATCCACATCAAGAAGACATCAAAAGAAGACATCAGTCTCATCAAAAATAATGCTGGCGCCATACTCCCTGATGTATACCTTGAGCTCCCTTTCCTAAGACAATAGGTGTGTGTGTGTGTGTGTGTGTGTGTGTGTGTGTGTGGGGGGGGGGGGGGGGGGGGGGGGGGCGGCGGCGGCAAGTACATCTCCTCAGTAGAGGCTACTCACCTGGATAGCCTCATTCCCTGATGAAGATGGTCTGTTAGATATCGAAATATTTGACTGAAGAAAAACTATTTCATTCTTATCAGGTCACGTTATAATTGCCAATATATGAGTTGCTATTCAAGTTCAATAATAACAATGGAGGTTTCTCTGCCAGTTTTTGAGATAACAGAGTCAGAAATTTTGCAAAGTGCAGTTCATGGCGAAAAGTAGGTCAGAATTGTAGAATGACACGAGGACCAAAAAAATACAACACAAGAATGAAGAATGTGTTGCCAGTAATTTCAAACGTATGTCCATAAAAATGTCTGTGAATCAGAAAACTATTACACCCGTTGTGTTTGGCAATAACATTTGCATCGCGAAACTACAAAGTAAGGCAGTCTCTTTCAACCGATTGAAGCTCTAATAGGGCCTGCCCAGCCTGAGACTGAATTCTTTCTTATTTAATTTCTTTTTGATAAAAAAAAGAAACTCAAACTGTGAGCCTTCATGTGCAATATCACCAACTCATGGTTGTGAACAGGTAGTGAAGTATCCATCTAGAATCAGATGTTTGGACCTTTTCAGAACCCGTAATAAAGCAGAAAGATTTAGGTTGCTGTTGATCATACTGTTACTGTACTCCTAACATTAGGTGCACAACTTCTTTCTCTAATCTGGCTTATAAAACTGTCAGGGTCTACCTTCTTTCCAATTTTCACTTAACTTCTGATGAGTCCCTCAATATCATTTTTCTAAACAAAAGGGATAGCCTGCGCACCACTTACAATGAAAAAACAGAGCTTCAAGTCAGTAAAATCGCTTAACACATGACCACTTTCACTGGTAGAAATTGTGCACTGATTGGTAGCCAAATTAATAGTGGTAGCAGTAAAAGGTGTGCATGAGGTGAAAAATGAATTGAAAGCATGCAAACAATTCCCCAAGACAACCAAGCATAAAACTGAACATAAAGCAGGCAAACTAGGAAACTGAAATTGCACTTTTGATGAATTATAAATGCACTTAATGATTGGTTATGATTATGTTAATTATTTAAGACACCAATCTGATATCATCTCAACACTGGGTGACACTTTTCCTTGGCTCATGTGTCCCTTTAATGTTCACCTTGCATAAGTTCTCTGGCTGCCTGAGAATCCAGGTTATCCATGGGGAGACCTGCTTCGTAACATTTCTTGGTGCTGCCATCTTTTATTTGTTCCTGGTAATGACTGTTCTTTGAAGACGGTTGCCAGCTGTTACCTTCAATCAGAGGAATCACATACTTCTTTGGTTCTTTTTGGGGTTTTTGGCTAAAATTATGCAATTAAAGAGGAACCTGATTACAGGTATATGGTACAATAAATTATGCGCAGAGATGCAGAGTGCTAGTGCTTGTACTATGCTGAATAATTGTACTGAATGGAAAATCCTTCAAAATTAATACTGTAATTGCACTGTGGGGAATAATTGTACTGAATAGGAAAGATTGGCAATCCCCATGTTTATTGTGAAAAAAGCCATTGCTTTGAAAAGAATTTTTATTTTTTTTAATATTTGCATACAAGCTGAAAGAAGTGCATCTTATATGCATCTGTATTTACATAAAATTTCGCAAGCAACTACATAACATTTATTACTAAAATGAGTTGGCATATGTACTGATGAATTTATCCATTAACTACTTGTGATTATTACACTGCTGCAGGGCTTATTTTTCAGGTCACCTGTCAGGCTGGGCTTACTGTTAACAACCTGTCCCCATCTAATTTTCACTTGTCCCTTGTTTTCAGTATTTAGGCTTGTTTGTTTAGGTAGATAAAATGATGGACAGGGTTGCGTCCTGACTTTGCCATTGCGTAATACCCTCATTGAAAACGATGTTGTCCCTCATTTTGAGACATGCAGCACCACTTAAGATGCAATGTTACAACAACTGTCCGTTAAAATATTGTTAAAAACAACTATCTAAAGAGCATAAATGAACATTTCTCTTTCTTACTTATCGATCACTCAACATGCGGCTGAAGCCGTATTTGTTTACACAGCACGTGTAGTTAGGTGTTCTCAGACGTGCATGCATGGCCCGTCGTGTCCAGTTTGAGCAGCCTGTTTTTGGTGTTTTGAGCAGTACATGTTTTTCATTGACCTTGTTTTTTCTTCTACACTGTTGTTATTGGCAATTCTAAGTTTCTTTTTATCACCATCAAGTCGCCTCAGATGCGACTGCAATGAGTTTATTTGCAGTGTAGCCTTGTTTACGGAAAAAACTGCAAATCTAAACAACTTACCGAAAACGAGACAAGGCGGGGGAGTACATGGACGAGGTGTATTGGATATTTTATTTGAGTTCAAAATGATAAAGTAAGTTCCAATACTGACTTTGCACTTGCCTTAAAAAGGTGAAATAAAAATGCGCTAGCAGATACAAGCGCCTTAACCTTGCAAGGACTCTAGAAAATTGGAGACTTTTATGTATGGATGTGTGACCTACTTTTCTCAAGTTCCGTAGAGAGCACTGAAGCTGAGGCTTTAAGCTCCCCGGTATTTAAAATGCATCATCATCGGAATTGACTTTCTCTTTATAATCAAAAAATGAAAAATTATATGCTTGTCAAAAAATTCCCATCGGTATGTTAGGTGCTAAATAATTGTTATGTGTGTGGAATATTTTGGAAAAATTAATAATTGTACCGTTGGAAAAGGCACGTACCATGTGGAAAAAATCTTGAAAAAAATAATTGAACCAGTACGATTATTTGGAACTTCAGAGTACTTTGCCATGATTCTCCAAAGGCCATTTCTGCTAACAGTATCAAATGCCTTGGTCAATACCACATAGGTGAAATAAAGGTCATCATTTTGTTTCTGGCACTTCTCTTGGAGCTGCCTAGCTGCAAACACCATGTCAAAGTTCCACCTTCTTTCTGGAAGCCACAAATTGTCAACAACACCTAGCATCATAAGGCCTTACCAGTGGTAATAGTACTGTAAGGTGAGCATGTAAGGCTGAAAACTGAGTTAAGGGTTGAGTAGTAACAGCTAGTAAGGCTCTCTACAAATGTTCAATGGATGACAGTTTTCTTGGGATGTGGACATTTATAACACTCCAGCTCCTCTCTTTAATGGACAAGACCATAGCTATCATTTTTCAAACTGAGGCTTGTCAGGACTGGGTATCACCATCACGGTCTTTTCCTCAAGATAGAGAATCTTAACTCTTACAAATTAATGCCTGCGTCCATACTATACTTAAGTCTTAACGGATAACCCAATAAACAGACAATATTCGTCGATGCCACTAAAATAATTTCCGAACAAATGTGCTCTTATCCTCGCATGCTTTGTGTGCGTCTCGTTAAAGCGTTTGTTTCATGCGTGAGGTGGAGACACGTGAATACAGCCCAGAATCAGCTAAGAGCACACAATTCAATAAGTGACTATTTTGATTTACATCAGTCAACTCAGCAATTGTAGTAAAGGCAAGTCTCTATACTAGTAAAAGAACATACAGATAGTTTGAAGGCTTTGCACTAGTGGGCCTGATTTGGTCTTAAAGAGCATTTCCAGAGATTTAGATCGATCTTACGAGAACGACCTAACTCCCTAGGGGTTCACGCTAAATTGCAATCAGCCAACCGCGCACGGAAGTTGATCACCCCCTTACGGCTTGTAGTAGGCGGGACGGACTTTTAAGCCAGATTATCTGACAGTAATCTAGTGAGACTCCCCACGGGGATAGATCGATCTAAATGTCTGGGAATACGCCCTTTGACTTCCCATGAAAATACACGGAGAGGATTGAGGAGGGGCTGGTGTGACAGGAATGGTATTCCTCCTCCTAGAAATGGAAGTCCGATGCCCTATACTTACCCCAATACTACGACTAACCGGAGCCTGTAGTAATCAACTCACCTGAGCCTGTAGTATAGGGGCATCGAACTGTCTGTTTGTCATCAAAATAACTCAAAAAGTTATGGACCAATTTTGCTGAAATTTTCAGGAACTGTCAGAAGTGGGCCAAGGAACAGATGATTAGTTTTTGGTGGTGATCCAGATCAATAATCAATCAATAATTAAAAAACTAAATCATTATAGAACTAGAGGATCAGAGAGGCGATACCGCCTCCGGATATTGTACCACCAGCTGGAGTAAGCGCATTCGTATGGACCCCCCACCCAAAAAAAGGGACTCCACCACCAGTCTTGTGCTTGACAAGCTCTATAAAATGCAATCAACAAGAATTCTCAAAATATGCAAAAAAAAAAAAAAAAACAAGGCAGCAAAGCTGTCAAATGTACAGACAAAGAACAGAAAATAAAGATGCAAATAAGTGAAAAATTAAATTTTCACAAAAAACTGTTAAATTGCCAGAAAAATTTACCAAACAGACTGCGTTGCCTATTGAAGCTGTATGTTAGACCCATGTTTCTTTCCTGTAAGTTTGAGAACAGTAAGTGACATGATTTCCCTTAAATGGTCATCATAGGAGCAGTGCCCAAAATAGGGGTTTCTTCAAATTTTGATGCAACATTACATAATGTTTAACAGCATAATGACAATCAAATGTTATTAATAAAATATTAGTAACATGGACATTCAGAAAATGTGACAAGCAAAAGTCTTCAAAATCATGTAACTTTAAAGTCACACCTTGAAAATGCCAATATGTAAAAAATTAAATTTTCACAAAAAACTGTTTAACTGCAAAAAAAAAACAAGGCAGCAAAGCTGTCAAATGTACAGACAAAATAACAGAAAAAAGGATGCAAAAGAGGTCATTTTGCCAATTTTGATGCAATAATAAACAAGACCGTGGAACTTCAAAGTCACACTTTGAAAATGCCAATATGTGAAACTGTTTAACTGGCAGTAAGAATTACCAAACAGACTGCATTGCCTACTGAAGCTGTATTTTAGTCCCATGTTTCTTTCCTGTAAGTTTGAGAACAGTAAGTGACATGGTTTTTCTTAAATGGTCATCATGGGAGCAGTGCCCAAAACAGTTTTTTTTTTTAAATTTTGATGCAATATTACATAATGTTTAACAGCATAATGACCATCAATTTTAATAATAAAATATTAGTATCATGGATATTCAGAAAATGTGACTAGCAAAGGTCTTCAGGCCCATGGAACTTCAAAGTCACAACTTGAAAATGCCAAAATGTAAACAAAGACAGCCCTGTTCTGAATTTTTTTTTTTTCATTTTTAACAATTTTTTAACATAAAACAAAATAAACAGTTTACTGCAATTTTTATATGATCAACTAAGAAAATTGATGAGATGGGAAAAATATCAATAGAATAGTGTTAAATGTCCAATTTCCTCCATTCTGAGATTCTGAACATAGTTAATGATTGAATCTGACAAACTGCAATGATATGAGTTTATTTCCATTTTTGACACTTTATTACACAATACACGATAACAAGTTTACCATCATTTTTACATAATCAACTTACAATGTTGTAAAGATGCAGGAAATGTCAAACAAACACTTTTATGTATCTTATTAGTAAAACAATAAGACTGTTAACATGCCTAAGAATTTAATCTGAGGAAATGTGAAAAAACAGCATAACTTCTAAAATAATGGCCCGATTATGCTGATTTTCGAACTCAACCTGCGTTTTAGTAAGATTGACCACTCCTGTGAGTTTAATGACAATTGGCCTATCTGTTTTTCTTATATTGTGTTTACAGTGTTGCATATATGCTGAAAAATGAAAAAACAGCATAACTACTAAAATAGTGGCCCGATCATGCTGATTTTCGAACTTGACCTGCGTTTTAGTAAGATAGATTACTCCTGTGAGTTTCATGACAACAGGCCTATCGGTTTTCCTTGGAATGTGTTTACAGTGTTGCATATATGCTGAAAAGTGAAAAAACAGCATAACTTCTACAATAATGGCCCGATCATGCTGATTTTCGAACTTGACCTGCGTTTTATGAATATTCATCAGCTCTGTAAATATAAAGCCCAAAAGTAAAACTGCCTTCCACTTATCGTGTTTACAATGAAAGTGCACGGCACCGGCGACGCCGATGACAGCGACGACAGACGCAGGTGATGGCAATATGTACAGACACATCTATATATATATTTACTGTACTGTTTGAGAACAGTAAGTGACATGGTTTTTCTTAAATGGTCATCATGGGAGCAGTGCCCAAAATAGGTTTTTTTCAAATTTTGATGCAATATTACATAATGTTTAACAGCATAATGACCATCAATTTTTAATAATAAAATATTAGTATCATGGATATTCAGAAAATGTGACTAGCAAAGGTCTTCAGGCCCATGGAACCTCTAAGTCACAACTTGAAAATGCCAAAATGTAAACAAGACAGCACTGTTCTGAAATGTTTTTTTTTTCCATTTTTAACAATTTTTAACATAAAACAAAATTAACAGTTTACTGCCATTTTTATATGATCAACTAAGAAAATTGATGAGATGGGAAAAATATCAATAAAGCAGTGTTAAATGTCCAATTTCTTTCATTCTGAGATTCTGAACATAGTGAATGATTGAATCTGACAAACTGCAATGATATGAGTTTATTTCCATTTTTGACACTTTATTACACAATACACGATAACAAGTTTACCATCATTTTTACAAAATCAACTAACAATGTTGTAAAGTTGCAGGAAATGTCAAACAAAAACTTTTACGTATCTTATTAGTTTAATAATGAGACTGTTAACATGCCTAAGAATTGAATCTGAGGAAATGTGAAAAATATGCTGAAAAGTGAAAAAACAGCATAACTTCTACAATAATGGCCCGATCATGCTGATTTTCGAACTTGACCTGCGTTTTATGAATATTCATCAGCTCTGTAAATATAAAGCCAAAAAGTAAAACTGCCTTCCACTTATCGTGTTTACAAGGAAAGTGCACGGCGACGGCATCGGCATCGGCATCGGCATCGCCATCGGCATCGGCATCGGCGACGACAGACGCAGGTGATGGCAATATGTACAGACACATCTGTGTCTGTACATAAAAAAAAAAAAAAAAAAAAAAACCCAAACAGACTGCATTGCCTACTGAAGCTGTATTTTAGTCCCATGTTTCTTTCCTGTAAGTTTGAAAACAGTAAGTGACATGATTTTCCTTAAATGGTCATCATGGAAGCAGTGCCCAAAATGGGGGTTTCTTCAAATTTTGATGCAATATTACATAATGTTTAACTGCTTAATGACCATCAATTTTTAATTATAAAATATTTGTATCACAGATATTCAGAAAATGTGACTAGCAAAGGTCTTCAGGCCCATGGAACTTCAAAGTCACGCCTTGATAATGCCAAAATGTAAACAAGACAGCACTGTTCTGAAATGGGTTTATTTCCATTTTTAACACTTTTTTAACATAAAACAAAATAAACATTTTACTGCCATTTTTATATGTCCAACTAAGAAAATTGATGAGATGGGAAAAGTATCAATAGAACAGTGTTAAATGTCCAATTTCCTCCATTCTGAGATTCTGAACATAGTGGATGATTGAATCTGACAAACTGCAATGATATGAGTTTATTTCCATTTTTGCCACTTTATTACACAATACATGATAACAAGTTTACCATGTTTTTTACATAATCAACTAACAATGTTGTAAAGATGCAGGAAATATCAAACAAACACTTTTAGGCATCTTATTAGTTAAATAATGAGACTGTTAACATGCCTAATAATTGAATCTGAGGAAATGTGAAAAAACAGTATAACTTCTTAAGTAATGGCCCGATTATGCTTATTTTCGAACTCAACCTGCGTTTTAGTAAGATTGACCACTCCTGTGAGTATAATTACAATTGGCCAATCCGTTTTTCTTACATTGTGTTATCAGTGTTGCATTTATATTGAAAATAGTGAAAAAACAGCATAAATTACCTAAAAGTGACCCGATCATGCTGATTTTCGAACTTGACCTGTGTATTATGAATATTCATCAGTTCTGTAAGTTTCAAGTCAAAAGGTAAAATGGTTTTCCACTTATCGTGTTATCGGTGCTGCATATATGCTGAAAAAAGTGAAAAAACAGCATAAATTCCCTAAAAGTGACCCGATCATGCTGATTTTCGAACTTGACCTGCGTTTTATGAATATTCATCAGTTCTGTAAGTTTCAAGTCAAAAGGTAAAATGGTTTTCCACTTATCGTGTTATCGGTGCTGCATATATGCTGAAAAAAGTGAAAAAACAGCATAAATTCCCTAAACGTGACCCGATCATGCTGATTTTCGAACTTGACCTGCGTATTATGAATAGTCATCAGTTCTGCAAGTTTCAAGTCAAAAGGTAAAATGGTTTTCCACTTATCGTGTTATCGGTAAAAGTGCACGGCGACGGCGACGACAGCGACGGCGACGACAGACGCAGATGATGGCTATATGTACATACACATCTGTGTCTGTACATAAAAACTAAATATGGTACAATCAAAGTTCAGTTCATCGTAAAAAGTAGGTCAAGGGTCACAGTAAATTGCCTCTAATGACTTTCTATTCCAGGTCAATAGTAACTATGGACCTATCTCTGCCAGTTTTGGAGAGAAAAGGGAACAAAATTTGCAAAGTTCAATTCATGGTTAAAAGTAGGTCAAAGGTCAATTTCAAGGTCACATTTAGATTGCCAGTATATGACTTTCTACTCAAGTTCAATAGTAACCATGGACCTATCTCTGCCAGTTTTGGAGATAAAAGGGTACAAAATTTGCAAAGTTCAATTCATGGTTAAAAGTAGGTCAAAGGTCAATTTAAGGGTCACAGTAAATTGCCTCTAATGACTTTCTATTCAAATTCAATAGTAACTATGGGTGTATCTCTGCTAGTTTTGAAAATAAAAGCATAAAAAAATTGCAAAGTTCAATTTATGGTTAAAAGTAGGTCAAAGGTCAATTTTAAGGTCACAGTAAATTGCCTCGTATGACTTTCTATTCAAATTCAATAGTAACTATGGGCGTATCTCTGCCAGTTTTGAAAATAAAAGCATTAAAAAGTTGCAAAGTTCAGTTTATGGTGTAAAGTAGGTCAAAGGTCAATTTCAAGGTCACATTTAGATTGGCAGTATATGACTTTCTATTCAAGTTCAATAGTAACTATGGACCTATCTCTGCCAGTTTTGGAGATAAAAAGGAACCAAAATTTGCAAAGTTCAATTCATGGTGAAAAGTAGGTCAAAGGTCAATTTCAAGGTCACATTTAAATTGCCAGTATGTGACTTCCTATTCAACTTTAATAGTAACTATAGACCTATCTCTGCCAGTTTTGGAGATATAAGGGACTAAATGTTATAATTTTCACAACCACAATGTACTTTTTGATACAGCATAACTCGAAAACTGTATGGAATATGAAAAAACGGAGACCATCTGCAGTGTTAGGCTTTACATGCTCTACAAAATGCAAAAAAGAATGGGTCTCTAGCATTAATGGTTCCCGAATTATAGACAGTTTTCAGTTTCGGTATCTTATGGTCGCTACTCCCGTGAAAATGCACTGATTGACCCCGAATTCACGGAGATGAAAGATGACCCAAAGGGGAACACTTTCCAATAATATTATTGGTTAAGTCTGTGTAGTGTCTGAATAACAGCAAAAATAATTTTTTTTTTGTCAAAAAATTTCGTTTTTTTGAAAATTTTGGCCCGTTTGACCTTGAAACAAAGGTCAAAGGTCAAATCCAAGGGCATATTTGAAATCTCCACATATGACTTTCGGTCAGTCGTCTGTAGAAATTTTTCCCATAATTCCTTCTGTAGGGTAGATAATTGGCATTGAATTTTCAAAAATTTTGACAAAGGTGCAATTCAACGAGTATCACGCCCAGGTCAATGCACCGACTGAGACAAAAAAACTTGGGGGTTCAAGTTGAGGTTATATGTGACCTAAATCCAAGAGATGGAGACAGGGGTCCTTGCGGTCTAGGAGGAGAAGCGGTAACGGTGACTTGTATCCGGCGCCAGTACGCGGAGCCGGCGGAGCAAACGGAGCCAACGGAGCCGGCGGAGCCGCAGGAGCCGGCGGAGCCGGACGAGACGGGTCGGGACTAAAACCATGAGTACCGCCAGCGTACACGCTGGTGGTACTAATGAAAATTTAGGGGTGAAACGTCATTGGGTGGAGACTTGGCGGAGGTCTGCGCTCTCAGAGTGCTATTCTAGTTCGTAATGCAATTATCATGTTTTTTCTGTTATACAGGTTTCCCTCTTTTCTGAGTGACATGGCATAAGCAAGGCAGAAAAAATCAGTTGAATTGTAGCAGTGTTCCCGAAAAACTTTGGACACCAGTCTGACATTATGTCAGACAACTTATCTCAATGTCAAACATTTACTGATCATGTCAGACATTTGAAAAGCACATCATTTTTCATGCTCTAATTATAAAGACAAGTCCGATAACAAGAGCAGCACAAAATGTGCCTACATCAGGTACACTGTGAAATAAGTGGCTTCATTTTCCAGCATGTCAGTCTGTGATGTAAACTTTTCAGCTTTCTGGCCATTCTGATCACCATTTTCTTTAAATCTACTGATCTGACTTAAAATTCACTGGTTCAATATATATATATATATATATATATATATATATATATATATATATATATATATATATATATATATATATATATATATATATATATCAATACTGGTTATAACAAGACTTTGATTTGTCAAATCCTTTTGAATTTAGAATTACATGTAAGAGTTTAAGAATTTAGAAAAATATCAATCAAATTAACAGCATCTTCTGCAAACTCAGTTCCGTAATAATTGTTTTGGTGTACTGCCTGAAAATATTTCTAAAAGTAAATAATTGTACTGGATATTTATGTAATACATACCTTAAACTCTTTCATGTGTACACACAAAATACTGGTAGTTAGAAAATACAAAGTGCATGTCTACGATTGTTTAATTATTATTTTACATAATTTATATTATTATATTAATTTATTTTAAAATCCTTACCTATATTAAAGAATACAAGAGAAAGCCACGTAATAATGCTCAGACCTTGCTTTAAAAATATGTAATATTTATTAATTAATACTAACTAATACTAGTATTTGTTCTGCACTGGGGAGACAGAGAACGGCGCCACTGTATCTGCACTGTCCGTATGTGTTCACCCCTCAACTCGGTGACTTTTAAGCTGGCCTGAACCGGTTCAGCAGTGGGAGGCCAAACATGAAGTAGTTGGGGAATACACATCGGTGTCTTTTTTTTTTACTACACGTTTGAGTTGCTTGGGAGAATCTGATTCAGAGTCCAAGCGTGGATATTCTATTTGAGTTCAAAACAATAAAGTTCCAGTAGACTACGCATTATCTTTGTAGTTTTAACTGGCTGAAACTAGTCTGTTGTCTAGACAACAAACTACCTGCCACCAAGTAACTGAGAGAAATTTAACTGAAAAATCAATAAACTGGTACATGCCGAGACTCATGTAAGTTGCATTTGCTGTATTGACTTGGGGCTCAGATTAAACTGATGTTTTTATTGCCCAAAACTATGTCACTTTTAAGAAGTATTATTATCTTAAGCAGGGATGAGGTTTTTCCGACTACGGATTTGTGGATTTCCGACTCTTTGGGTTGGGGCCCAAATAGCATACCTGAGATCGATGCAGATCTTAAATAAAAACGGAGGGGGGCGTGACGTATCCACCGAGACCTTGCTTATGCTTTAGCAGTTGGAAATCTGAACTTTTTTTTAACTTTGGAATACATAAAAACGAATACTGCCCCCTTTTCATTTGAGATATTTGTTAATGTTTAATACCGTCCCACTGTCACTGGTTTTCAACGACCTGTCATTTTTTTTTTTACTTTTCAGTTTCAGATGACTTGTCTGCAGACAAAGTGTTGAGCCATTCAAATGTATTAGTTCAACAACAACAGAAATGACAATAATGTGGACCCGCACATCTAATACAAATGGAAGAGGATGGGGTCCAAACAATTTTAGAAACATCAATTTTGATCACTTGCATCATTAATTTTTTTACAGCTTTCGGATGATGTCTGTCTTACATGTATATAGTTATACCACAAGAAGCTGAACAATTACAAAAAAAAAGAAGGAAAGATTCGTTAGATTTTAAATCTTGTTTGCATCGACATTGTAAAAAAAATACATTAAAAATGAAATAGAAACTGGTTTAAATTCCTTAAATTGTCATTTTTTATTTGGCTAAAAATATTATAAGACGGCTGAAAAATTTTTGATTTGGCTAAAATTTTTCAGAAGTTTGGCTAAAGCAGAAATAATCCTAGCGTTACCCCATATATATATATATATATATATATATATATATGGGGTAACAATTTAAAGTTAATTAAATTATGATTAGTGTTAAACATCCTGTGTGAATATACTTCGTAAATGACAAATATGAACGAATTAAAATAAATCATTCCAGTTTGTGTTTAAAATTATCATGAAAAAAATGAAAGATTTTCAAAATTGAAAATCTGTTTTCAAAAAAAAAAAGTTACAAGGCATGGCACTGCCACATTCTGTGTTGATAATTTTATTTTTATATATTATGATATTAAAAATAGTAGACTCACCCTTCAAGAAATCAACGAAAACCAGAAGTACGTATTTTTTGCACTGTTTTTCCTGTCATGCCCATCGTAAACACTGTGTTGTCAAGTAAAATGAAGCGTCTGATCAAATGCGGCATTCACGTGCTTGCTTGCAATGCATTCAGTACACTTTGTTTACACTGACAAGTCGAGGTCAGAATTGCACAACGTTTTTCTATCTAATTATGCAGTTTCAATTTTGATTAGTGAATTTTCTGTTATCTGCATGGTCATTTTCTGAATATTTGCATAAGCTACGAAATATTTCTCATTGGAAATTCACCAAGCAGCTTTCCAAGTACAAGCACTATCTAAGTTAAAGTTAAACTGAAAGAAAATTAAGATGAAAAATTTTAAACATGAATTCATACAAAGCTGTGGCACTGCCAAAAAAATATCTATTGGATGTTAGTTCTGGAGGGTCCATACATTTATAACATTACGCGAAAGGGCGCTCTTGCAACTAGAGTTTGAAAAACTAAGGCAAATACCACCGATGGGCATTCTAACTTGTATCGAAAAATATGTAGTGTCGTTTCGAGTTGTATCATATATATATAATATATATACCTTTTGACCTCACTTTCTTCCAAACCAGTTATGAAGTCGGTTTCTACTTTTATCCCGCCATACTCATTCACAGCAACAGGTGACCCTTTGATGGTCTTATTTTCTATCCTTTTAGTGAAACAAAATGAAAATCCTTGGTTGTTACCTTCCGCCATTACTTTGTAATCGTTGCGCTGTGTAGCTTCCGGTAAAGACAAGCTACTTCCGTTGAACTCCACTGTAATTTAACCTTTGTTGTGTGAGGTAACTTAACTCAAAACTCAAGTTTAACTTATAGTAAAGTTAACGAGTCAAACTGATAGAGATTATATTGAGATAACTTTTTAACTATGTTGGCCACTGCCCTCTAGCGGTATTTAGTGTAAACTTACTCTTACAGGTAAATGCATGGCGCTACTGCCGTGTAGGAAAAGTTATTACTGTACATGTATGTAGATCTAGTGTTTTTTTTTTTTTTTTTTTTTTTTTTTTTTTTTTTTTTTTTTTTGTTTGTTTTTGTTTTTTTTGTTTTTTTTTCACTACGTTTAAAGAATTTACGACATATTATTACTCGGCCTACCCAGCACATGGATTCGATGTTTAATTGTTCTAATCTAAGATCTAATAAACGGTACATTAGATCTTAGTTCTAATTGACCGGTCCAAGTGCTCTGTTGCTCATTTACACAGCCGTTTATAGGGGCGACCGCAGACGTGAAAATTGTATGACAATTCCCGACCAAAGAAATATAAAATTTACAAAAAAGAAAAAAAGGCCATGTCATGCCCTACATTATAGAGGATTACTCTCGGAAAGTAGAGAGATTCGGGGGGGGGGGGGGGGGGGGGGGGGGGGAATAGCCCGTGCCTGTGTGCAGGTAGTGAAGCTTTTCAAGGAATCGCTGCGTAGGCGCTGGCGGTACATCTGGTTTTAATCCCAACCCGCATGTTCCGCCGGCTCCGCCGCCAAGTAACCATTACCGCTTCTCCTCCTAGACTGCAAGAGCCTGCGTACCCATCTCTTGGATTTAGGTCTCAACTCGATCCACGTAAGATTTGGGCTTTGTCGGTGCTGGGATCTAGGTGTGGCGCTCGTTACAATGCACCCTTGTCCAAAATGTGCAAAATTAAATGCTAAATATCTCCCAAACCAAAGGAATGAAGGGAAAAATTTCTACAGATGGCTGACCGAAATTCATATGTGGAGATTTAAAATATGACCTTGGATTTGACCTTCATTTCAAGGTCAAACGAGCCCAAATTTTGTGAAAATGAGAATCCCCCCCCCCCCCCCCCCCCCAAAAAAAAAACAAAAAAAATTCTGCCGATTTTCACAAACTACACAGACGTACCTAACCTATAATGTTACGGGCACTTAGGGTCTTCTTTCATTGTCGTGAGTTTGGGGTCAATCGGTGCAATTTCACGGGAGTAGCGGCCATAAGATGCCAAAACTGATAACCCTCTCGAATTCATGCAGGAGCCGCACCGTATGCTAGAGACCTTACATTTTGTAGCCCAAACAGTGGAGGTGGTGTCCGTTTCTTTCTTTCTTTTCTTTTTTTATTATTATTATTTTTTTTTATCCATACGGTTTACGGGTTGAGGTATATGAAAAAGAACAACGTGGTAGTGAAAATAAAATGTGAAATAATATGTGCCATAAATTTCGAACGTCAGGAAAAGAAATTGACCTTTGACCTACTTTTCACCATCTCTTATATCTCCAAAACTGACAGAGAAACGCCCAGAATTAGAGGTTAATTGCCACCAAAACGCCTTTTTCGTGGCCCTTAAAGAACACCAAACTGGTTTTAGCAGGTCAGAAAACCAGAAGATCTCTAATCATGAGGAAGCCACTGTAGACAGCAAAAAAGCGTCGTCTGTTTCTGTAGTGAATTGGGGGCCATATGTTCTGGGTAGAACACTAAAACCGTGTGACTTTTTATTAAGGTCAGATTTCACCAGTACCGCTTAACTAGTCAGAACAGAATTTACAGACATCCTGAAGAGACCTACAAAGTCTAAAGTGACTATAGGGTCGTTAACAACGTCAGTATCTGGAGTGGATACCATTTAGGTGCCAAAACACCAATGGCAGTCATCAAATAAGAGAATAATCTGGGAACCACTTGACTATCATTTTAAAGGGGGCACCTTAAGAGCAATTTTAGGTTGCACACAGAAAACCTTTAATACCAGGTAACTCACAGAACCAAGGAAATTGCCATATTTGAACCACATAGCCAATGTGTGGCTAGGTCATTACTCACCGAGTCAACGACCTACATGTACTATAACAAAACTGAACAAAATTGGACAGATTTTGACCGGTGCCTGAAATGTTATTCCAGATTAAACTCCAAAAATCTATCTCAAGGAATGCCTAGCTGCTTGTAAGCTCTGGTAGCAGCTAGATGAGGTCAGGCGTAATAGCGCCCGTTGCTGTGATTGGACACTGAAATTAGGGTCCTTTGTGGGGCGTGTAACTCTTATACAGACGATAATTTGGAAAATATGGGAGATCCAAAATATCGCATTTAATGGTAGACGTATGATTTAGAATAGGCAATGTATTTTTGTTTGCATATTTGATGAATTATAAAGCGTTGGGTTCTCTGTCGGACTCTTAATTTCCTCCAACGAAATGCCAAAAGCAGCCTTATAAAAGCACTGTACAGTAGTAGTTTTATTCTTGTGGCTCATTTGCTAAATTGCGATGCATCGCCATTGAAACTAATGAAAGCAGACCACACTTTATTTACACCAAACTTTTACTTTAAAGGGATAATAACTCTTCATTTTGGCCAAAAAAAAAAAGAATTTTCCTGGAGTAAACAACAATTTTCCCATACTTACCAAGGGTTAACATTAATCCATTTTTACATTCAGAGTTAGTCCCTGTTATAAAGTTAGTCCCTTGCAATGAACCTTTTCATATACATATGGAATGAATGTCCTAAACCCATATAATTTTGCACGCCTTATTCAAGTGTGGGCTCGAAATAGGACATTACGTTTAAGACTTACATTTTAGACCCCATTCCCACAAATTTTTAGATCGATCTATCCCTGTGGAGAGTCTCACTAGATTACTGTCAGCTTAGCCGGCTTAAGCGTCTGTCCCGCCTACTAAAAGCTGTAAGGGAGTAATTAACTGTCGTGCGCGCTCGGATGACTGCAATTTAGCGTGAATCCCCAGGGAGTTAGGTCGATCCGGATGGATCTATCTAAATCTCTAGGAATGCACTCTTCCTAAGTGGATAACGCAATCTAAAGATTCCACGGTTCGTGTCAAATTTACGTAAGGTCGCCCAAAGAAAACCCAAGTCCACATAATGACCAGTTAAACGATTTATTCGTTAACGCTCGGTAGCTACATATTCTAAGTGAAGTCTCTTAACTCGTCTGCTCCGTACTCCGTCGCTCCCAACCTCCTTCTTCGCTGTCTCCTCTCGCTGTACAACAGAACATATTAAATTTCTATGAGTTTTTATTGTGAAAAATGTTTTTATTGTGAAATATAGATCTCATACGAAGAGTTATTATCCCTCTAATGGAAGGAAATTAACATCAGGATTCAAAATGTTTCCAACAATTTTTACTCCCTGATTGCAGCAATTTTTAATGAAGACAGAATTTTGGTTTACTAAAAGTGAATTATTACCTTAACAGAGCCCTTCGGAGATCTACATGTAATTCCGACTTTATAGAAACGTTTTGTTGCTTGCATGTTGTATGCCAAGGACTAAAATATCTCTCTAAAAGGGTTTATTGTAGTTGAACTCTTCCTCGCTTTGTTCCTCTCTCTCAACCCAAAATACGGCGCCTGTCACTATGAAAACATTTTCAAATAAACAATATCTATAAATAAGGGAAATGTGCCATAGACAGCGATGGTTTGTCTCAACCATGATTGTGACGGCCTCCATGAATATGACTCAATTGTGATTGTGAAGACAGCGTGAGATGGACGGGGGAGAGGGAGCTCGTCGTCGGTCAATTATCCCAGCTTTGGATCAATGATTTGTCGAAATGACCACATGAAAAAATCTATAACTGTTTTGTTGCATAGTCACGGATTTGTTATCACGACAGAATTTAGAGTTTGCTGCGATAGAAATTCAGATTTCTTCATTCATATAACCTACACTTTCATAAATAAGGTACAATAATCAGGCAAATACTACTACTGTAACTAGGTTGTTACACAAATAAATGAGCAACACAGATTTTTTTAAAAAAGCAATAACGTAATAACACATATGAATGTATAGGCTATTATGTTGAACGCGGCCGTGCCATTACAATCATCTGGAAAGAGGTTCACTATGTAAAAGTTGTGATTGCACAAACAGAACGAAACGATAATTTATAGTAGGCAAATCACAGGGACACTAACTCTTATATATATCCAAATATATCTTATATCCAAATAAATATATCGGAAATAAATGATGTAGCTATAAGGCGATATGCTGTTGCAGCGTAACATAAATTTATGACAAAATTATAAAGCGTCACATAGGTTTTCTTAGGCGTATTCGCAACCAAAGTTTGCATTCACAACAGCGGACTAACAAATATGGCCGACCCACTTGAATGCTTGTTGCGTTATCCCCGCGGGGAGTCTATTCAGTGTCTATTAGGGGATTATGTGGCAAGTTTATAAGTGTATCTGTCTTATTTGATCCGCAGTAATTATAGTCCGCGGATCGACTCTGTGGTGGATGCGCCCTTACTTACAACGCAAGTCTTGGTGGAAATATTCTGTAAAGGTTAATATTAGATCTACGTCTTGTAAATATAGCGCACGCGTTCTTACGGTCTAATAAAGGGAACCGAAGGAGACAGGATAGTGCCGGAAGTGACGTCTAGTGGTGTAAGACGTGAAACTGAGTGGTAATTTTAGCTGGAGGTGAACGGGAGGGAAGACGTGGGCTCAGAGAAAAAAAACGGTTTTTCCAAAAACACGGCAAGATAACGTTTTTCTTTTGGCATTTTGGCCAGAGAATACTTGTAGAAATAATGCCAGTAGGTACATAATACGAAAAGGTGTTACTCTCTTAATAGATTATTACAAATAAAAAAAAAATAATAATAATAAACAAATAAATAAATTTTTTAGAAAAAAAACAGGGACTAACCTTTTTGGCCAAAATGAACAGTTGTTATCCCTTTAATTACCCCCTAACAGTTTCAGTAGGCGAGCCAGACATCTAGGCTGCTTTAGTTGATTGGAATTTAGCGAGAATCCCCTTGAAAATAGATCGATCCACAGTTAGTACGATAGGGTCTGGAAATGGTCCCTAATGCCCCTATTTCACACAGACCACGAATCCCACGAATAGCCAGGAATGGACAAATTTCAGGATTCGTGGTTGAATCGTAATCTGTTTGTGAAGTTCTTAACAGATTCGTATATACTGTAATCGCAGTCAGTTCTTGCAATTCTTGATCAATCGGGAATTCGTGGCAAAAGTTTTGAGCTGTTCAAAATTTTGGCCACGAACTCCCGATTCCACAAAAATGGTAGTGATTCTTGACAATATTCATGCGATTCCAGCCGAATCCCACGAATATTCGTAACACTATCGCACCTGTATCATAACTGTATCGTAGATCGTGTCGAATTAGGCCAGAAAATTTGCAAAATCTCACGAATCCCACGAATTCCTGGCGATTCGTGGGATTCGTGGTCTGTGTGAAATAGGGGCTGCATTTTTCTGTTTGCGTATTCTAGTTCAAAGTTGTTTTCTGTGTTTTTTAAGTTCATTAATTGGCCATATGTAAAATTATCATGATCTGTTTATGTTTTGGCCTTATGTTCTCCGTTCGCGTCCTGGTGCTATTTCCGTTCCAAGTCCACATTTTTAACAGGATAATTACATAAAACCTACACAGAATCTGTCATTTTTGTAGAAAAAAAGTGGAAAGCCCGTGCGTACGCCTGTATAGGTGACCTTTATTGATTTTAAAAAGATAAACTTTGAGATTCGAAATTCCACAATAAATACACTGTAAACAACACATAGATATATAATAAATGTCATTTTTACCACCAAAACAGCTGTTATTACAACTATTCTTATTTGACATTGCCAATGGTCCACGTGGACATCCACATATGGCTATCCTCTTAGTTCTACAGTTAAAAAAAAACTCACTTTTTTGGTTAGTGTGGAACATTGTCGTTCACCACAGGAAAATCCGTTTTATTGTATTTTTCCGCCAAAATGAAGCGTTGTAATCTCTCTAAATGAATAACAACCTAAGACGGCAGCCTGTGGCCTGAGACGGTACGACTCTCGGATGCAGCAAACACCCTCTGTTTTACCGGAAGTCTAACCAGAAGTCCGCTTAAATCACTCGCTTAATCGATAGTGATCTGAAGGTCAGGTATGTAGGAATAAACACACACACGCACACACAGAAGACTTCATTTCGTTTTATTCAATTAAGGCGATCATACAATGTAGCTCTCTGTACCAGGGGTAGAGTGCTAAATTACATCCGCTGTTTTACTTCTAGGTTAAAGAGTCAAATCCACGTTAGTGCTGAACTTGAATCACACGGCTCTATCATTATTCTTCTAATAACATTTGAAATAGCCACATAGTATAGAGACGTTAATACACAGTACTAAGTCAGTACTAGTTAGTTACTAAAAACCAACAGCGATCTGCCTGATTAATAGCATCAACAACTTTTTAAGTTCTATTTTTGATGAGAAATTTCACGTCATACATTATGGGCCGTACATTATTGATTTAATATGATAATTGTTCGGCACTTTTGCAGTATTCTCCCACTCTGTGATATTCAATCTATATATATTTTCTAAATCAGTTCTTGAGGTGACTTTGAACAATGCCTTCGCTGCTCAAATTAATCAGTTGGGCAATTCAATTAATAATTTTAAGATGCTTTCTACATGAATCATTATGCCTTCCAAACACGAGAGCCGAGGTTATCCCTGGGATGAAAATTTGCTGTAATCTCATTGGTCAAAGAGCTAAAAGGTACACTAAAGAGGGTTTTGGCACCAAAAGTCATATTTATAAGAAATTATCCTCTGGTAAATGGCATTTTCCACGGATTTTCCTTCCTGTTATCTTTTGCTAGTCACATTTTCTGAATATCCATGATACCTTTATATTATTATTAAAATTGGTGGTTATTATGCTGTCAAGCATAGGTAATATTGTGTCAAATGTGAAGAAATCCCTATTTTGGACACTGTTGCCATGATGACCCTTTAGGGAAAACCATGTTACTTATGATTCTCAGACATGCAAAGAAGATACGTAGGACTAAAATGCAGCCTGAGTTCGAAAAGCAGTCTAATAGAAGGTATCGGAAGAGACAGGATTGTGCTGGAAGTGACGTGTAGTGGTGTAAGATGTGAAGTTGAGTGGTCATTTTTAGCTAGAGGTGAATGGGAGTGAAGATGTGGGCTCATAGAAAAGAGCAGTTTTTCCAACAACATAATGATATAAATTTTTTCTTTCGGCATTTTGGGCAGAGAATACTTGTAGAAATAATACCAGTATGTACATGCTATGAAAATGTGTTGCGATACTTGAAGGTGCAAATTCTTGCTTTATTCGCAGTAAATAAATGTTTAGAAATATATGCTGCATCGACCGACAGTGCGACAAAGAACGTCAAGGGAAAAGAATTCCCGCGAAGCTGTAAATCATTGTTATGTGCAAATTTTACATACATGTATATAATCTGATATGCCCGTATCTAAATATTTTTGGGTGTTTTGTGGTGTGTGCTGCAATATTATAACGACATTTAAGAGTCCTTAAAGGACCTTGTGAAAACCAGGAAGAAGTTCGCAACTGACAAGTGAATCTGCCAAAATACCAAAGGAAAAATGTTTGCTTATTATGTTGTTGTAAAAACATCTTCACTCCGTCTTCACTCCTGTTCACCTCACTCCTGTTCACCTCACTCCTGTTAACCTCTTGTTGAAAATGACCACTCAGCTTCAAATCTTACACCACTTGATGCCACATGATATCACACTTAGGGCACAACCCTATCTCCTCTGGTACCCTCTATTGGCTTCTTTATCTGGAAGTTATACATTTTTGTAAAATTTTCATTTTTTACTTATTAGTATTCTCAATGTAGAACTATGAATTTCCATGGTCTTGAAGCCACATTGTCATAAAATTTTCTAAATATCAAGTTATTTATAGTAGATGATAAAAAATTGATGTTGCCCTCGGAGGAGATTCTGACGCCTGGACACATGCGCAGTAATAAGTTAGAGAGAAAGAAAATGATGGTGGCGGTTGCTTTGAAAAATGTGTTTGTTGATTTTGTGCAACAACAAATCGAAGAAGATGAGGTCCATATACACACGACAGATATGAGTGCAAACTGATGAAATCCACAGTTTAGAGTTACTACTGCGCGTGTGTCCAGGTCAGAATCTCCTCTGAGCGCAGCCAAGAATTAATCACAGCTTTGAAAATGACTCGCTCGCGCTGCTAGTTAATTACACCGTGGGGTATTCAGGGCACAGACCTTGATCACTAGATACTGCCAATGGATTTTTGGAATTTGGATTTTTCATGTGAACAGTGCTTAAGAATAGATTCATGCTACTTTGCTAAAATATGTGCAATTTTTGGGATGATAATTAATATTTTTTACTCTCATTATCGGCTCTCGTTACAATATGGCACCACACATGCATTTGTGACACACATAAACGCACCCGTAATGCCTCTTAATATCCGTTTCTCAAAGTTGACATCAACACTACTGTGAACTGTGTGTGTATATATATATATATATATGTTCATTTTTTCCGGCTATTGTCTGCTCGAATTTGAGGATGTTAAGTGATAATTTCTATACTCTCAATATCGTCTCTTTTTGAAAAATGGCACCACATATGAATCAGCCGATACATTGATTTAAAACCAGTTATATATCAGTTCAACATAGATCAATGCAATCTTGGAAACGATTACAAGTATAGACAAATGCCAGAACCCCTTTTAATGAGGTAACAGGAAAAAGAAATAGATACTGAAAACCAGAAACAAATTTCCACATGTTGACGCAAGCTGATGTGCTTGCAACGGCAAGATGGCGGCAATGCTGCACCATAGCAACCATGAGGGACAACGAGAAATTGTGTTATCCATGCAATAGAACAAAAGAAATTCACTGAGGCATAGCACTCGCTACTTGGGAGCTATCAAAACAGCTTATCTGAGACAATGGGCGAATGTTTACCCGAACGCACATTGCTTCAAAGGAAGATGCCGCGTTTCATGTCCTTTTGTTATTATGTCCAAGACTTACAGGAATGATTCTTGGAATTGACATACAGCTCAAATTAGAATACCCACTCTATTGGATTATCATTTTGATTGAATTTATGCTTTTTTTTTTTTTTTTTGTGAAGTTCTCATTTTTCTCATTCTGGCATTTTCAAAGTGTGGAATTGAACTCTCATGGGTATGAAGCCTTATGCTTGTTACACATTTTACTTATATTGGTATTACCTATTGTGCATAATTACAATTAGATGTTGACTTTACAGTTAAGCATAATGTATTATTGCATCAGAATTGACAGTAGCCTATTTTGTGCATTATTATTATTATCTGCATTTTGTCTTTACACTTGACAGCTTTGCTGCCCAGTTGTATTCAGAAATATTTATCCACTCCTTATTTCCAGAACTGTTTTATCTCCTACCTCTAGTGAAAAAATACACATGATATCATTTTACACGAACATGCCAGGGCTAAAAAGAATCTGATATTAAATATTATTAAATCCATTTTAGACCCTAGAAATTCTTTTATGACAATGGAAGATCTTGCCAAACTTGTGTTAATAAGTTTGTAAAGTTACATATGAAGTGAGGATAGATTCCTTGTAATGCATATAAATCACTACTACCAGTATCTCATACAACCTTTAACGACATGAGAAGTATGCAGGAAACTGTTTCCAGGTTGCAAGAAAAAATTTTTCTGTAATTTACTGAAAATAGCTTTAAAACTGCACCTTCTTTAAATTTATGGACATAAACCTAACCTACTTATCTGTCCTTCCTGTGACATAGTAATTTATGATGTATTTGTGCTGAGGAAAATGATCAAGGGTAATACATAGCATAGAAAGAAAGAAAACCCATCTATTCAAATATATCCTTAATAGTAAGTCATGCTTTTTGAAATAACATGGTGACAATGATTTGATATGTCAACTTGCTTCAAATGCATCTTTTAAAATTTGTTTCCATTTCAGCTTTGGTTTTTCATGGTTTGTGCTTTACTTAACTGCTGATTTACCTGTCATAGGCTACACCCAGAGAGGTGTTTGATAACCTTTGCTTAAACCCCCTTCTCATTGGATGGCGTCCTTTCAACCTTCATTGTGCGACCATGAAACTGGCATTGCTGTGGTTGTAAAAAGGAGGCACAAGCATCCCTTTTTGTTGCAGAATGAATGCTCATTAATCGTCCATTTGTCAGCACATAAAGGTTTTTTTTTTTCACTCTCAAATGGGGCCGCACTACTAGAAGCAGAGAGGACGCTGTCCAGTGTAAAGGGGCTTCGTTGAGTTTATCAGGAAAAAGACGTACCAAGAGCCAAGCTTTTGTAATGATCTCCTAACATAATATAATAAGCTCATCTGAGTAGGTGTTGACTTGTCTGTTAAGTACTGTTGAAACTTAGGATGATATAACATAATTGTAAATTATGATGAAAAAGTCTGTGTTTAGTTGGTTTGACAAGTTAGGTTTTAAACATTAGTGAATACTGTTTTATCAAGATTCACATCAAGGGGCTCCTGTGAACTGATGCATGTTTCCATCAGTACCCTTATATTTTCTAAAAAATACCGTTGTTTATCTGTCCACATGTCAAACACCAACACTGAAATCTGTCCACATACGGGCCATTCACTCTACCAAGTAAAAACTGTGGTCCAATAAGCCCCAGTAGAACCACAGTCGAATAAACCCATTTTGCTTGCATTCACACTTCTTTGGCCAACATTTGCCCCTTGTCAGTCTTACTTCCTGTTAGGCATGCATGCTAGTACTATTTTTCTTAGCAAAAAGTGATATTGATCAATGTGAACAATATGGTGGGAGTACAAGTAGGGATGATTGTTATGCAATGTAAAATATTCAATTTACTCGTAAAAATAATATTTTTATAAGAAAAAGCAATACACATTTGACAGTTCTGTGAATAACCACTGAAATATGAAAAATTGCCCACCTATGCGCATGCCTTTCAAAAATAAGCATCTCGTTTTGACTGCAATTTAGAGTTAAGTGCTATGGAACCCAAATCCCAGTCTGGGTTTATTTGGACCGTGGTCAGGGGTACCTTGTAGTTCACATTAGTATTTTTTCCAGTTTTAAAGGCTAGTGTCGGTCCTCATGCTTAATGGATTATCTGTGCCACAAAGTGCTGGAGATATCCTGGTTTAACAAGCTCACAATGGGGAAATGGATTAAGAAATACTGTATAGGTTTAAAGAACCTACCAAATATTTATTTTGATTTGTTACTGAGATCAACAAGGAGAGAAAAACCAAAATACCGACTGTGTGTAAAATGAAAACTAACCTCCTCTCTCCATATAGAATAAGTATCTGTGTCAGGGCTTTGTTCACTGCAGTCTGTGTACAGCACATGTTGTGTTGATGAATATCAGGTATTTGTTGATCTATGGTAAATTTCCCATACTAACAGGAGAAAATCCTGCATTGTAAATACCTTGAATAAATTGTGCTTAGATGTGATTGTGAATTGTATACCTGCTTGTACTTAACCAGAAGTTGCAGGTATTGTTAGATAAATATAGAAGAATGAGGGGCAACAAATAGCAGCTTTGTTGTAATTTAGAGGGGCAGATTTGACTCTTGATGAATTCATGCATGAGTAAAAGCTTTGCAGATGCACAAAGCAAGGGTGCCCTCACAAAACTACATAGGGCAAATGCAGGTCATGTACATATAGCCATCACCTGTGTTTGTCTTTTTTGTCTCCCTGGCCATGCATTTTCAGTATTATAACAGTAAGTTGAAAGCTGTTTTACCTTTCATCGTCAAACTTAGAGAACTGATGAATATACATTAAATACAGGTTGAGTTTGAAAATCAGCTTGATTTCCTTTTTTCAGCATATTTTATCCACTTTTATACAAACAAAATGAAACCCTTTCACCTTTTGTCTTCAAACTTACAGAGCTTATGAATATTTGTAAAATACTGGTAGAGTTTGAGTTTTTGCATTCTGGCATTTTGTGTGAATTTGAACTCTCATGTGCCTGAAGCCTTAAACTGGCATACAAAGTGGTTTTAGTTAGAAATGATACACAAAAACAGTACTTTCACAATATCAAACATTCCAAATAAACGAGATCTATTTCAAATTTTACGTCTAACACATGCCCATTAGGTAATGAAGATCTTAAAATTGCATTTGCATCCCGCGATTATAACATACCTTGCATGTCACGTGGCTCATATACTTGCATATGAATAAATGGGCAAAAGAAGTGTGGAAAAACTGCTTAACCCACATTCCATCTGTGAGGGCCAAGTGAGCAGGTGTAACAGGTGATTGCCCTTATTTAACAAGTCAATGCAGCAGATGATTTGTAGAAAAAAACTTTTAAGGACATAAGAGGGATAAGAAGAAAAGAGCACAATACGAAACTTGCAAGAATAAAAGTAGGATTACAGTAGAGGGCAATGGCATGTCCACAGAAGTAACTGTGATGTTAAACGTTCAAAGACTTCATTGAGACAACGTCACTGGTTTGCTTTGGTTAGGTAGCCTTGATTGTATTTAAGTACTAAAAAGTGGGCTCACAGTGAATGAATTGGGCACGTGCAAGCCATTTTCAAAGACAGCAGAGCATAAAACTGAACGCATAGAACGGACAAAAAACAAAGTTTAAATTGCATTTTGATGAATGATATACACATCTAATGATGATGATTATTTAAGATGAACAATTTTAGACATCATCCTTGTATCATCTCTACAACTATGATAGCACTTACTTCGGTTTGTACGCCCCTTTAAGCTAGTTTCATATTCCTATCATTTGTGTTACCTGTTATGCAAAATTAAAATTTGGTATCTACTTTTCTGTTAAGAACAATGTATTATTGCACTAAAACTGAAAAAATAACCTATTTTATTCATCATTATTTTTTTGCTTTTTGTCTGTACATTTGACAGCTTTACTGCCTTATTCTTATTCATTTTATGATTGGATTTGAAAATACTGACCAATACTGGCAGTACACGTGGTTTTAGTCCCATCCGTTCCGTTCTGTCGGCTCCGCTGCTACGTCACCGTTACCGCTTCTCCTAGACTACAAGGGCTTGCGTACCCATCTCTAGGATTTAGGTCAAGTATAATCTCAACTCGCCCCACGTAACATTTGGGCTTCTTCAGTGCTAGGTTCTAGATGTGGCACTCATCGCAATGCACCCTTGTCCAAAATTGGCAAAATTAAATGCTAAATATCTACCATTCCGAAGGAATTATGGGAAAATTTTCTAAAGATAGGTAACTGAAGTTCATATGTGGAGATTTCTAATATGCCCTTGGATTTGACCTTTGACCTGTATTTCAAGGTGAAACAGGTTAAAATTTTCTATAAAAAAAAGGGAATTTTTTTATGAGAAAATTATTTATGCCAATATTCAGAAACTACACAGTCATATACTGGCTATCTTACTTTTTCCTTGAAATTGACCATTTATCTATTTTTTAACCATGATATGAACTTTGTAAATTTTCCATCCCTTATAACTTGAAAACTGGCAGAGATACACCCATTGTTACTATTGAACTTGAATAGTAAGTCACATACGGGCAATTTTAATGTGACCTTTTCTGATGAACTGCTCTTTACAAATTTTACAACCCATATATCTAAAAACTGGCAAAGATACGCCCATAGTTAGTACTTAAATTGAATGGGAAGTCACATATTGTTAGTCGTCCTGTGGCCTTGAATTTGACCTTTGGCATACTTTTTCACCATGAACTAAACTAAATTTTTGTAAATTTTCCATCCCTTACAACTTGAAAACTGGCAGAGATACCCCCATAGTTACTATTGAACTTGAATAGGAAGCCACATATTGGCAATCTTATTGTGACCTTGAATACAGGTCAGTTTGAAAATCCGCTTGATTGGACCATTTTTACAGTTTTGCTGATTTCTCACTTCTTTTAACATATTTTTAGAACTCTTGTTTATTGCATTTTATAGAGCTTGTCATATACAAGACTGGTGATGGTGTCCCTTTTTTGGTTTTCCACGCGAATACCCTTACTCCAGCTTGTGGTACAATTTCCGGAGGCAGTATCACTTCTCTGAACCCTTAGTTTTTATGTACAGACACAGATGTGTCTGTACATATTGCCGTCACCTGCGTCTGTCGTCGCCGTCATCGTGCACTTTCAGCGTAAACAGGATAAGTGGAAGACAGTTTTACCTTTTGGCTTTTTATTTACAGAGCTGATGAATATTCATAAAAGGCAGCTCAAGTTCGAAAATCAGCATGATCAGGCCATTATTTTAGCATTATTTATTTTACGCCTGTTGTCATGAAACTCACAGGTGTAATCAATCTTACTAAAACGCAGGTCAAATTTGAAAATCAGCATGATCGGGCCATTATTTTAGAAGTTATGCTGTTTTCTCACTTTTCATCATATATGCAATGCTGTAAGCACATTTCAAGGAAAACCAATAGGCTTATTGACATGAAACTCACAGGAGTGCTTAATCTTACTAAAATACAGGTAAAGTTCTTAAATAAGCTTGGTTGGTTCAGTTGTGATGCAGTTATGCCTTGTTTTGTTTATGAGTGCTTTTATTTCAGATTCAATTCTTAGGCATGATTACAGTCTTATTATTGAACTAATTAGATACGTATAACTGTTCTTTTGAGAAATTTTTCATCTTTACAATATTGTTTGTTGATTACATAAAAATGGTGTTAAAACTTTATTAATCTATTGTGTAATTAAGTGTCAATAATGAAAAAAAAGCAAATCATTGCAGTTTGTCAGATTTAATCATTTACTATGTTCAGAATCTCAGAAAGGAGCAAATTGAACATTTAACGTTGTTCTACTAATATTTTCTACATCTCAACAATTTTCTTAGTTGATCATTAAAAAAGTACAGTAAATTAATTGTTTTATGTAAAAAAAAAAGTGATAAAATGGAAATAAACCCATTTCAGTACAGTTCTATCTTGTTTACATTTTGGCAATTTCAAGGTGTGACTTTGAAGTTCCATAGTCCCGAATACCTTTGCTAGTCACATTTTCTGAATATTCATGATACTTCTGTTTTATCATTAACAATTGATAGTCATTATGCTGTTAAGCATTATGCAATATTGCATCAAAATTGAAGAAAACTCTATTCTAGGCACTGCCGCCATAGTGCCCATTAAAGGAAAACCATGTCACTCACTCTTCTCAAATTTACATTAAAGAAACATGGGCCTTAAATGCAGCTTCCTATGGAAAAGCAGTCTAATTGACTTCTTTTACTGCAACTTATACATTTTAGTGAAAGATTCCTTTTTTTATCGTATTGGCATATTCAGTGTGGAACTCAGAACTCCCATGGGCATAAAGCTGAATGATAATCAAATTTTCTACATGTCCATGTTATTTAAAGTCAATAATTAAAATTGCTCATAATTATTCTGTAATTTATTATGTAATTTCACATCAAAATTGACACAAATCTTCTCTGTGCACTGCTACTGCAATCGTTATGAAAAGAAAACTGTAACTTATTATTTTAAACTTACAAGAATAATTTTAGGCTTGACATGCAGCTCAAATTAGAAAGTCAGCTGAATTGATTTATCATTTATTATTGCATTAATGCAATTTCATGAATTTTCATTTTTCTCATTCTGGCATTTTCAAAGTGTGCAGTTGAACTCTCATGGGCCTGAAGCCTTATGGTTGTTACACATTTTACTTACTAGTACATCGGTAATATCTGTTGAGCTTAATTAAAATTTGATGTTGAATTTGCAGTTAAGTATAATGTACTTTTGCATCAGCATTGACAGTAGCATATTTTGTGCATTGTTATTTTCTGCTTTTTGTCTGTACATTTGACAGCTTTGCTGCCTTGTTTCTTGAATGTGTGAATTTTTTTTTGTCAAATATTCCTTTTCTATCGCCTCTCTGATCCTGTGGTTTTCCACATAGTTTGCATTGTGACACATCCTGTTAGTATTTGAAAGTCTGGTGGTGAAAATTTTGGTTAAAATTGATTATTTTTAGAACAAGTATTCCTCTTATTACCTGTAGGATTTGGACTGTCAAAATGCTACATATTTTATTTTTAGCTAAAGAAATCAGCCCCTTGGCCTCTTTATTGAATTTTTTTATATAAAGCAAGCCCAACTTGTCACTTGCTGTTGTTTTTCCCATTATATTTAAGTTTTGTGTGTGTGTGTGTGTGGGGGGGGGGGGGTCATAATAAAAATCTGATTCCACCCATGAAATTTTGACTCTGGGAGTCAGATTTTCATGTTACTACAGGATTGGAGCTGTGTAACTCTATCTACAATGATGCTTTGGCCTACAGCTTACATTTTTCAAAATATGTCATAAGTTTTAGCTTGACAAAATTTTCACGTGGTGAATCCATTTGATTTCGTACAGCCACTGTCTGCCTCAGCAGAGACGCCGCATGAAAGGGATTTACAGGCAGTATATGTACACCCTACAGTATAATCTAAGCTTAACCATCTCCCCCTGATGATGTTTTGCTAACAAAGTCTCTTGAATGAATATGAAATTTCCTTTTTCGTCTTGCTCAGATCAGTAACAGTCTCCCAGTAACTAAATCCCTTGAAGGAATATGAAAATTGCCTTAATTCTTCAATATTTTTTGGGATGTTAATTGAAACATTGTATTGCGTTTTATAGGCTTTAGGTAGTAGTTAGGTTGTGTCTGAAGTACAGTGTGCACTACAAAGAAGTATTTTTTAACAGGGGCATCATCCATACAAGCTGGTTACATCAAATTACTTTATGAGAATTTTGTAAGCCCACCACAGCTGTCCTGACAAGCCAAGATGCCAGTTTCCAAAGTAATTTGTAAGCCTTTCAGCCGTATTTGGAAATATAGACAGTCCAGTGATGGCTGTGACTGTCCTAATGACCACTAGACAGTGGGTTTGCTGGGAAAAGGCCTTGTGGATGCTGTAGATCAGAAATGAGATGTTCTATTCATATTTCTTTTCTGTTTCCTTGGAAGTAGGACACTTGTTATGTATAATTTGATTAACTGTAACACCATGACCTGCCAATGCTTTGCTTCTGCTGAGCAAAGTCTTAGATCAAAGCCTGCACCAGCAATACGTGCAAAACAGCATTCAAACTGACAATGCCGCCCTTTGGCATGTTGAATAAAGAATGTTAATGAATGAAAAAAGGTTTGGTCTGGAGTGTCTTATTTTCTGTCTTTTTATTTTTCTAGGTTGGTCGTTCTAAACTGAAGTGGAGATAAGAGCCTTAAGATCTTGTGACATTGTCCCCAGTTTTCACTACAGGTAAGGATTTTTTTTTTTAGAGAGAGAGAGACTTAATTTATTTTTATTGCCAGACATTGCGTCTGAACATATAGCCATCTGACCATCACCTATATCTTTTGTCAGGTTTGTCAGCATAGACCACTTTTTACTTGTTAATGCCATATGATGTTTAAGTAACAAATATTCTCTAACTTACAGGAGTGGGAAATAATACAGAGTGCATTATCAGCTTGATTGGATTATATATCTTCTTTTTAGTTTTGAAAGTTTTTTTCCTTTTTTGACAAATCATCATTACTCCTGTATGACTGTATATTCCTATGGGTCTGAAGCCTAGTGCTAGCTACATATTTTGAATGTCCACAGTAACCATAGTGCATAATTAAAGAGTGGTGGTGATTTTGGTGTTAGTCATTATCACAATTTACATTAAAATTTCCAAAAACATGTTATATATGTGCGCTTTCTCTATATATCATTTTAAGACTGGTTAAATTGCACGAATGTAGTTGGAAAACTAGGAATATGGATAATGCTGTCAGAATACAATCTGAATATTTAGAATGTACTTTGAATTTCATACGAGGGAAGTTTGACTGCTGGCTGAAATAGAATTTCGGCCAGCAATCAAGATGCATTTGAGTTGCATTCCAACTCATTTGAGGCACATGCAGAACATTCTGGCAGGAATTGAAGTGTCTTGCCATTTCGGTTCTCCTTTGAACGCTATCAGAATGTTTCAAATGGTGTTGAAATGCTGTAAGAATATTTAGAATGCACTCACAGTGCAGTTAGAATACAATAAGAATAGTTATACCATTCGATATTTTTCCACTTGGAATGCCCTTTAAAAGTTTTAGGCATGAGCAAAACATTCCGACTGGACACAAGAATGGGTCCATATATTTTGAATGCAAAGAATTCTCATTCTGACTACATTCTAGCTCATTCCGCCTCTAGTGTGACTAGGGTATTTAATCTCCAAAACTGGCAGAGATATGTCCATTGTTACTATTGAACTTGAATAGGAAGTCATATACTGACAAATTAACTGTGATCTTGAAATTGACCTTTGACTTACTTTTCACCATGAATATCTCTTCACAAATTTGGATTTAAACTTTAACTTTTCCCCATGATTTTGTTTTAAAAGGTAATTTTCAACAAAAATATTGAGTACTCTTGTTTACTGCATTTTGTAGAGCTTGTCAAGTACAACTCTGGAGGTGCTCAGAGGTCCCTTTTTTTGGTTTTCCATTTGAATGTGCTTACTCCAGCTGGTGGTACAATGCCCGGAGGTGGTATCACCTCTCTGATCCTCTAGTTTTCCTGTGTCAACAATTTTCTTAGATGATCATATAAAAATGACAGATGACAGTAAATTGATTATTTTGTTTTATGTAAAAAAGGCGTTGAAAATGGAAAACTCTTTGCAGTACAGTTCTCTCTCATTTACATTTTGGCATTTTTAAGGTGTGACTATGAACTTCCATTGGCTTGAAGACTTTTATTGGTCACATTTTCTGAATACCCCTAATACTTTTATTTTATTTTAAAAAATTGATGGTCATTATACTGTTAAGCGTTATGTACTATTGCATCAAAATTGAAGAAAACCCCATTTTGGGCTCTGCTGCCATAGTGACCATTAAGGGAACCTATGTCACTCACTCTTCTTACACTTTCAGGAAAGACACATAGGACTAAAATACAGCTTCAGTTGGAAAATCTGTCTCATTAGTTAATTTTCTGGAAGTAAATATAGTTTTTTGTTAGAATTAAAATTATTCACATATTGACATTTTCAAGGTGTGGCTTTGAAAATTCCATATGCTTGAAGATCTTTGCAATTCACATTTTTTGAAATCCTTGATACTTTTATTTTATTATTAAAATTAATGGTAATTATGCTGGTTAGCATTATGTAATATTGCATCAAAATTGAAAAAAAAAAAATTTTGGGCACTGCCTTTAAAATGACCATTAAAGAAAAATGATGTCACTTACTCTTCCTAAAGGTACAGGGAAGAAACATAGGACTAAAATATAGCCCGAGTTGGAAAAGCAGTCTAATTGGCCTCTTTTCCAGTTGTACATTTTCATGAAATTTTTATCTTTTACATATTGGCATTTTCATTGTGGGACTTAGAATTCCCATAGACAAGAATGCCAGTGGTAATCATATTTTATTAATGTCCAAGTTATTAATAGTAGATTTTTAAAATTTGATGGTAATTATCCCATTAATCATTATGTAATATTGCATCAAAATTGACAAAAAACCTACTTCGTGCGCTTCCACTACAAATGTTATAAAAAGAAAAGTGTGTTACTTATTATGTTTAACTTAAAAGTGTGAACTTTCATAGGCATGAAGCCTGATGCATTTACTTTCATCGGTATTACCTATTGTACATTATTAAAATTTGATGTTGACTGTGCAGTTAAGCATAATGTATTATTGCATCAGAATTGACAGTATCCTATTTTGTTTATTATTATTGCTTTTTTACCTTAAGCTGAAATTATAGGACTTGTATATTTGTCTTGAGATAATTTTATATAGATATAATATTTTAGGTGAGAAAAGGAAGAATGTGCAAGTACTGGGAAATGATTTGTTAATAATAATGTGGTCATTCCTTTTCCTGCACTTTCCATCTTTCATGCAGGCATCTGTGGGAAATTTGTACGGTCAAATCTTCAAAGTGCCAAGCTCCAGTTTCTCTTTATATCTCATCTGTGCTTCTGGGGGTAGTCCCTCCTCATACTGTTTTGCTGTTGTAAAGTAAAAGGTTCTTTAAATATACCAAATATGTTGTCTATGATGAGCAATTTTTTATCATCTATCCATTACAAACTATGGGGAAAACCGGAAGTTGCGTCACTTCTGTGCCCCAAACATAGTGTGTGACAATATTCCACCCACTTACTCCAACTTCTAGAATACCATTGTAGCAGTATTGCCAGTCTGATTCTCTAATTTGAACTATATCATAACCCGTGCTGTGCATGATGGCTGGTCTCTGGGTATGTATGTTTGGATTGCACAAGAGGCTCTGATTTTGTATAGCTTCTCTAAATATTTATTTAGTGGAGAGAATGATATAGCTAACTCAGGAAGGTAAGGTTGACTTGAGCCTAACAAAAATAACATAGATGCTTGTGGAGGGGCAGGTCAGCTGCTAACATTGTCCACTATCTGACTATAATGGAGATATTTATCAGCAGCTTGAGTCAGATTAACTGGGGCATTGATGAGAATAAATTTGGAAGCCAGACACTCTGAAAGTTGTTGGTGACAAGCAGTCAGTTTGTTAATTTGCTAACTTAGAGGACCTGTTCTCTAATGAATGTTTTCCAGTGGGAGAGATTACCAAGGTAAACAATAAAAGGTGGAATCTAAGAAGTGATTTTTCATGGAGTTAGTTTGAAATGTTCAGGTGATATATCTGTTTAGGTAGCTTTTCATCACTGGGAGATGATTTGACTAAATGCTGTGGTTCTGGCAAATTTGAATGCAGTTGTCATTATCTATGCACAGTGATTTGACCATTCAGAGGGAGTCCTTATCCTTGACCAAATGAATTGTCCTAATGTGTTGCATGGGATTTAGAAGGTGAGAAATTGGCTGTTTAGTAAAAAAGATAGCCCTAGTTGGTTAAGTCCCATGTCAACACAAAGCTGACATCTCTCTCTGATCTCCCCTTGCTGAACTTACCAACTGGAGGTTATTAGTTCCTTTTCTAACAAAGAGTGATACAAAGGTATGAGGCGATTAGAGCCTGCCCTCTTTGCTTGTTTGATGTGGACTTACCTTTGTAATTGTGCCTGCTGTAAGTATGTTTTCTCTGTGTATGTGTGTTGTGTGATCTCCTCTCAGACAGGTGGCTGGTAGTAGATTGATGAACAGGGTTTGTTCTGGAAGAAAAAAAAAACCATTATGGGTAAGTTTGAAATGAATGTTCACTATCTTTGCAAATTTCATTGCTGTGCACTACAATATATCTCCACGCTCCATTTTGTGGTGTATGTTTTATTACTAAAAAAATAAGGCACATGTATGTTTAATATTATTAAAGTTGAGTCTCTGTGCAAGATACAACTGCATATAGAAACATGTTTTAGCAGTCCATTCACAACTGTGTTCTACTTTGAATTTTGCCTTCTTTACAATATATATATATATATCTTATTAGGGCCATGTGTAATATCATATTTGCTAATAGGCAAATTTTATGTGGTTGGTATGTAAGGGGTTAAGTGCAACATAGATGTGACTAAGTTTTATATGAAGGGTCATTTTACATTTGTGTGCCTCTGAAGAGCCATAAGAAGTCATTTAAATTAGGTGTCTTTTTTATTACTCAGTTCTCCAGCAAGGGCTGATTTATACATTACATATACAATATAAACAGACTGTGTGTGTGTGTGTGTGTGTGTGTTTGTGTGTGTGTGTGTAGCTGCTTGATATGTTGTCCCAATTCAGGCAGAGTCTAAATCTACCTAGAACTCTTTCCCCATGAAACTATCTTTCAGGTCAATCCAGTTTCTTGGGAACTCTGACTGAATGCAATCAGATTAACATGCTGGCATTTAGTAGAATACAGAAAAGCTGGTTATTATATGAGTACATTGGAAACAAGAGGAGGGGTGTTCATCTGGTATTTGGAGTACATTTACAGGAGTCCCCAGTGGAGGTGTATAGATCTTCATGGAACAATAATTTCATTGGGAATGAGCCCTTGGTCTCACTTAAATACTTTCCCACGGAGAATCTTTTTAGTGCCTATTAGTGGATAAGACGGCAAGCTTTTTATAGGGTCACCATATTTTACCCTCAGGCTAGTTTGTCCACTGTTCTGAATGTGGCCTCAGTCCCAATAAGTGACACATGTCTGTATGGAGTTGAAGCAGACTCATACTCTGGTTTGAAAAGATGGCTTTTCACATGTTTGGTTTATAGCAGTATCTGTTATTGCCTGCTGGCATGTTGAAGGCCAGGTGCAGTAATTGTTTATATAAATATGTGGTGACACCTTATTTGTGTGTAGGATGGCAACTAATGCCTTTTCATATTGTGAACAAATTTTTTTCAGTCTGATTTGTAGCACATAATTGTAGTTAAGAGGTTTAGGAGGAGAGAGATCGGGTATTGTGCTGTTATATACACAGGTGTGTACAAACCGGTTGGCACCTCAATATTTGGACTGAAAGTTTACTAATGCTGGTAAATACAGTCTGTTAATACAGGTCAGGTGTCAGTAAAGAAACAATAAAGTTACGTAGACATTTATCAAAGGGACATATAACATTTAAATGCTATATGTTTGAAATGTTTGTCATCAGTGTATGAATCTTTGTTGCGATTGATAAAATAGTGAATTTGTCTATATATGTTTTGAGTAATACTTTTTAATCTGAACAATAAGTTTGACTGTATACTGGTATTTTACATACAGATGCATAGGTATCAGTGCTAGGTTTAAAAATAGACATAGTTTTATGATTCAAGTGTTTGATATATATATATTTCTAGTTCACTTTTAGCCTCTTACCTTCATTTAACACTTCCAATCAGACATTATTGCATTTTGGTGATTATATGGGTCAGTTGCTGATGTACTGAAACATCAAAGACAAAATGCCAAAAAAAAAAAAAAAAAAAAAAAACATTTAAGGCTCTCCTACATCAGAATTTGTTGTTTTTACTCAAAGTATGTACCAATGCATATGAATTGCATCAATTTTTTTACCATCTGACCTTATATTTGAAATTATTGACAGCTCTTTGAAAACTCAATTTGAACTGCCTGTTTTTTTTTGTCTCAGTCAGGGCATTGGCCTGGGCATGACGCTTGTTGAAACACACCCTTATCAAAATTTCTCCCAAATATCTCCCAAACTGATGGAATTGTGGAAATAGTTTATATAGAAGTCTAACAAAAAGTCATATGTGGAGATTCCAAATATGTCTTTGGATTTGACCTTTGACCTTTAATTCAAGGTCAAATGGGCTAAAGTTTTCTAAAAAATGGGAATTTTCTGCAAAAAAAAAAATTCTTTGTGCAAATCTTCAGAAACTATACAGATGTAAGCTCTCATATTAGAGTAAGGGGTTACAATTAGGGACTTCTTTGATCTTCAGGAGTTTGAGGTCAGTCGGTGCATTTTCACAGGAGAAGCAGCCATTAGATGCCAAAACTGAAAATTCTCTGATTCTGGAAGCATTATTGCTAGAGATGTCTTGTATTTGCATTTGGTAGAGCTTGTCAAGTGAAATACTACAGGTAGTGTCGGTTATTTTGTTTTCCATACAGATTATGAGTTAGGCTGTATCAAAAACTGCAAGGTCACAATATTCAGTGGTGAAAATAAAATGTGATACGCCCATAGTTTCTATAGAATTTAAATAGGAAGTCGTATGCTGGCAATCTAACTGTGACCTTGAAATTGACCTTTGACCTACTTTTCACCATTAACTGAACTTTGCAAATTTTTCGTCCCTTTTATCTCCAAAACTGGCAGAGATTTGTCCATAGTTACTTTTGAACTTGAATAGAAAGTCATATATTGGCAATGTTACTTAGACCTTTAATTTGACCTTAAACCTACTTTTCTCCACAAACTGTACTCAGGGATTAGGTTGGAACTCCAAAAGCTTGGGCTATTTTAGCCCCCTATGACAAGAACAGTGGGCTATTTTCAAAAATTGTATTTAGTCGATTTCCAAATTTACAGAAATTTCAAGTTTCGATATTGAATCAGAAATAAAAATTGTCTTAATTCCTATTACCCATCAAATACTGTCTTAAAAAAAGTTTACAATGTATGATATTATTTAAGGCCCTGTCACACTTATTCGGAATCAAAAGGAATCAAGCAGAACCAGCCAGAACGAAGAATTTTCAAAATTCTTACTACATTCGGGAAGAAATTTCAAATTGACCTAAATTCTTGTAAGAATGCCATTTGAAAACTCAGAATGTGCTTGAATCCGCCTGGAATGATTAATGCACATTTCGACTTGTATTAGCTCTCAAATGCAGCTTGAATGTAGTTGGAAAACTAGGAATATTGATAATGCTGTCAGAATGCTGTCAGAATATTTAGAATACACTTCGAATGCTGTACGAGTGTAGTTCGATTGCTGAAATAGGATTTCGGCAGCCATTGAGATGTATTCAAGTTGCAATCCAGCTCATTCTTGCAGGATTTTAAGTGTCTTGCCATTTCGGTTCTCCCTCGAATGCTGTCAGAATGCCCTAAGAATATTTAAAATGCACTCATAGAGCAGTTAGAATATACTTAGAATGCCATTCGATATTTCTCCACTTGGAATGCACTACAAAAGTTTTGAGCATGAGCAAAACATTCGGGCCGGCCACAAGAATGCTTAAAAATATTTGGAATGTTCTGAGAAATTTTAGAATGCTCTTCAAGTATCCAGGAACGTATAAAGAATTGTCTTTCCGACGGCATTCTTGCTGATTCTGCCTCTAGCGTGATGGGGCCTTTATTGGCACTGTAGTAATGTCATTACACACGTAATATGCATGGTGCAACTGAAATCCAGAGAAGAGCAGCGCGGAATGCTCATATTTTAAATTATAAACTGTGAACAGAACAAGTGACGAAGTGGAAAACTTTGCCTATGTTCCTTGTGGCTGACATGCCTCGCTTAAGTACTTGTCTTAAAATTGTTTGTCCCGATTGCCATGGAGTTTTTAAAATGTAAATATCTGCAAATGTCACAAAACATTACATTTTTTTGGTCATCCAACCAAAGCCATGCATGCTGCTTCTGCCATGCTTCTTTAAAGCAGACATTTGTGACAGGGGTAGTTTTCTCACTTTCCGTGGAAACCGATGCTGAGCTTTCCGTATCCGAAACTGCAGCAGTCGGAATGCTAAAATAGGAGTTTGGCTTCTGCAGCTTCTTTGAAGCGACATGGTGAGCGCTGTCGGAAATCAGTTGTTACGTCTTACACCCTAGCGGTAGAAGCGTGTGACCTACATCCGACAGTGACGCAATGAAATATGACTCGTTTGATATGCAGGTTTTTCTTTTCATTAAAGTAAATTGGCTGAAGTATTTGATCACGTTCAGTGATTTATTTTGTCACTTCAGGGTTAAGTTATATTAATGATAGTCAATTAAATTATTTCAGGTTACAATTTTGATTGGGATAATTTCATTGTATTGGAATGCGGCTTTTATTAGGATGCGCTACTAGTGCATATGCAATAACCTGTTGTACTTTTAAGTAAATGTATTTGCCATTGTGACATTGAATTTCACCTTTGACTTACTTTTCATCATGAACTTGCTTTGCAAATATTCTGACCCTTTTATCTCCAAAACTGACAAAGATACCCCATATTTATTATTGAACTTGAATAGGAAGTCATATATTGGTAATCTTACTGTGACCTTGAATTTGACCTTTGACCTGCTTTTCACCATGAACAGTGCTTCACATATTCCAAGTCCTAAAAATTACTATTGAACTTAGATACTTAGATGGGAAGTCTTTTATTCACAATCTTACTGCAACCATTGGTTTGAGCTATCACTTCTCCCCACAATTTTGATATAAATTGTTATTTTCTAAAAAAAAAATTGAGAACTCTTGTTTATTACATTTTGGAGAGCTTGTCAACCACAACACTGGGGGTGGTGTCCCTTTTTTTTGCTTTTTAGGCCACACTTTTTTAATTTTATGGATGACATCCTGCGCGCGCACGGATTTTCGCCCGTTCTCCAAAAAAAAAAAAAAAAAAAAAAAGCCCCCCCCCCCCCCCCCAGCACCCAACGAAGTCGGTTGTCGCAAACGTTGTTATTGAATTTGCAAGGAAATGAGCTTTCTGCGTATGCGTATTTTCGCCACGTGGAAATGCGGCCACTTTGCTGTCAAATTCATCTCTGGGTTACTTTCAAATTACACAACAATAAAAGTCATCAAGAGAACGGGCGCCATCGTTTTGGATTGGTATGCCATTGATATTGGGCATGGAGATATCACCTTTTTACAATTGTGCGAAAGGCTGGCGGCGGCCGAAACATTTCTGTGAAATTCTGTATAAAGTAGCACATTAATACCAGGTTTTCTGTAGCGAAAAAAGGGTCGACAAGGGCGTCGAGGTATTTGGTGGGCTGAAGGTCGGACAGGCCACCTGACAGTTTAGCTGCTTCGTGTGAGTTGAAGTTGACAAAATGGCATCGTCTGAAATGACCTTTAATAGATTTGGTAGTATTAAGCATATCTTTGCATCATTTTTTAAACATTTCTGTGAAGTGTTCAAAATGTTTTAATATTCTGAGAATACAAAAAAAGACGCACTGTTTGATTGATATTTGTTTTATTGATTGCTATACCAAATGAATGCATGAAATAACCTTAATAGATTTGGTAATATGAAGTATATCAATTCATCATTTTTTAAACATTTCTACGAAGTATTCACAATGCTTTAATATTTTGAGAGCATGGATAAAGACATATTGTTAGTTAGTACCACCAGCGTGTACGCTGGCGGTACTCATGGTTTTAGTCCCGACCCGTCTCGTACAGCTCCGCCGGCTCCGCCGGCTCCTGCGGCTCCGCAGTCGGGCGCCGGAAACAAGTCACCGTTACCGCTTCTCCTCCTAGACCGCAAGGACCTGTGTCCCCATCTCTTGGATTTAAGTCACATATAATCTCAACTTGAACACCCTGGTTTTTTTGTCTCCATCGGTGCACTGGCCTGGGCATGACGCTTGTTGAAATGCACCCTTGTCAAAATTTTTGAAAATTCAATGCTTAATATCTCCCAAACCAAAGGAATTATGGGAAAAATTACTACAGAAGTGTTCCTGAAAGTCATATGTGGAGATTCCAAATATGCCCTTGGATTTGACTTTTGACCTTTTTTTCAAGGTCAAACAAGCCAAAAATTTCTAAAAATGGGAATTTTCTGTAAAAAAATATTTGTTTGTGCTAATTTTTGGAAACTACACAGCCCTAAGCTCTCCTGTTATAGTGAGGGGTTACCATTGGGGACTCCTTTCATCTTTGGGAGTTTGGGGTCAATCGGTGCATTTTCACGGGAGAAGCAGCCATTAGATACCGAAACTGAAAACTCGCTCTAAATCTGGAACGGTAAATGCCAGAGACCTCTTTTTTATTGCATTTTGTAGACCTTGTCAAGTGCAATACTGGGGGTGGTGTCCATTTTTTTGTTTTTGATATGGTTTAGGCATTGCCCTATATCAAAAATTACAACATCGCAATATTCAGTGGGGAAAATGTGAAATACTCCAAAATTAGCAGAGATACGCCCATAGTTACTATTGAACTTGAATAGGAAGTCATATACTGATAATCTAACTGTGACCTTGAAATTGACCTTTGACCTACTTTTCATAATGAACTGCACTTTGCAAGTTTTCTGATCTTTATATATCCAAAACTGGCAAAGATACGCCCATAGTTACTATTGAACTTGAATAGGAAGTCATATGCTGGTAATCTAACTGTGACCTTGAAATTGACCTTTGACCTACTTTTCAGTACTGCACTTTGCAAGTTTTCTGATCTTTATATCTCCAAAACTGGCAAAGATACGCCTATAGTTACTATTGAACTTGAATAGGAAGTCATATACTGGCAATCTAAATATGATCCTGAAATTGACCTTTGACCTACTTTTCACCATGAACTGAACTTTGCAAAATTTTCAACCCTTATATCTCCAAAACTGGCAGAGATACACCCATAGTTACTGTTGAACGTTAATAGGAAGTCATATACTGGCAGTCTTATTGTGACCTTGGAATTGACCTTTGACTTACTTTTCACCATGAACTGAACTTTGCAAATTTTCTATCCTTTATATCTCGAAAACTGGCAGAGATAAGTCCAAAGTTACTATTGAACTTGAATAGGAAGTCATATACTAGCAATCTTACTATGGCCTTGAAATTGACCTTTGATCTACTATTTATGATGAACTGCACTTTGCATGTTTCCTGGCCTTCATATCTCCAAAATTGGCAAAGAAATGCCCATAGCTACTATTGAACTTTTATAGGAAGTCATATACTGTGACCTTGAAATTGACCTTTGACCTACTTTTTCACCACAAACTGAACTCTGCATATTTTCTTGCCCCTCATATCTTCAAAGCTAGCAGAGATCTGCCCACTGTTGTCCCTAGGTTTTCTCTTTTGTCAGCAAATCTGCAATACTGATAACGCATTTCAAGGAAAAGCAATAGGCCTATTGTCTAGAAAATCACAGGAGTGATCAGTGTTAGGAAAATACAGCTCAATTTGAACATCTGCTTGTTTTGAACAGTTATGTTTGTTCGATATATATATTTTTTTCATATTTTGAGAACTCTTGTTTATTGCATTTCATAGAGCTTGTCAAGCACAAGACTGGTGGTGGTGTTCATTTTTTGGGGGTGGGGTTTCCATGAGAATGCGCTTACTCCAGCTGGTGGTACAATATCCAGAGGCGGTATCGCCTCTCTGATCCTCTAGTTTGATACGTGTTTCTGTGGTTAAATTTGTGTTTCCAGCTGTGTACTGACAGCATTCCTTTACTTAAGCAGTTTTTTTTTTTTTTTTTTTTTTTGGACTGTTTTTTTTTTTTTTTTTTCGCCCTCTCGCACCGATTTTGGGGTACCCAGAGGATGTCATCCATAAAAATAAAAAAGTGTGGCCTTATGCATGCGCTTGTGGTACAATATTTCTCTAGTTTTCATTTTTTTCTAATTTTGAAAAAGATTAATACTACTGTTTTCAGAGCTATCCTAGGCACTAAATGATATACAGTAATTACTCAATACTGTATTTTTTAAATCATAACTTCTTAAAAATAGAATATTCCTATTGAGTGGTGGCAACAAAATTAAAAAGGCAGAAAGCTGTCAAATGTACAGACATTAAGCAGGAAAAAAAATGTGCAAAATGTTCTGTCAATTTAAAAATTAAATTATATATATTTTTAACAGAATTATCACCACCATATTTTACCAAAGCCACATCTGAAAATGCCAGTGCTTGAAAAATGAATAATTAAAAAACCAGAATGTGAAAAATTGAAATTTTTACAAAAAAATGCTCAAATTCAATACAAAAAAAAAAAATGATAGTCTTTTTCCAATTTGAGCTGTAGATCAATCAAACGATTCATTCTTACAAGTTTAAAAATAATAGGTATCTAAATTTTCCTTTTATAGCATTTGAACTGTTGACGCCTTAATAGGGTTTTCTTCTTTTTTGATGCAATATTACATAATGTTTAGCAGCATAATCAACACTGCTTTTTAAGTATGTACTGTAGGTAACAGATATTTAGAAATGTGACAAGCAAAGATCTTCAGGCCCACATGTAAACAAGAGATAACTGTACTGATATGATTTTAGTTCAGTTTTAACACTTTATTACATAATATGCATTAATAATTTACTATAATTTCTATATGATCAACAAACGGAATTGTTGAGATGTGAAAAATTTCAATTTAAAAATTTTGAATATCCAATTTATTCAATGCTGAGATTCTGAATATATACTGCGTTCACACTATGCTCAGTTATCCCTATAAATTGTGAATTAGGTCACAATTCGAATAAATGCAGTAGTATGAATGCAAGAGGATTTCTGTAATGCGAATTTGCCAAATCCTGCAAGCGAAGTGGATTTCTAAGTAAACAGTGCGGAGATATATTTGCGCATGCGTGGTACATGGCAGAAACCCTGCCAGTGTGCGTCTTCTCTCAGAAAGACTACTATGTGTGTCAAATATGAGGGGTTGTCCAAATATTCTTTGTTTTGCTTTAAAATGTTTTTTCCCGAAAAGAAAGCGGAAAAAATTCCAGAGAAATAAACATGTAGGTATTGCAGCCTTATTTCATATTGCTTGATGCAGCGCATGTGCAGTTGTTTACGCAGGAAGTTTCACCTGGATTTTGGCTTTGCCGATGCGGGTTCCACTGTACAGTATGAACGCAAAACAGAATCGAATTTCTCACGAAAAATTCGGATTATAGAAATGCGCATTTTTGCAACTGTAGTGTGAATGGGGTAATAGTGAGGATTGAATCTGACAAACTGCACTGATAACACACAATAACAGATTTAGCATCATTTTTATATAATCAACTAACAATATTGTTAAGATGCTGAAAATGTGAAAAGAACACCTTAACATATCTTATTCAATACTGTGACTGTTAACATACCTAAGAATTGAATCTGAGGGAAAACCACTTATACAAAAAACAACATAACTTCAACAAAAATGAGACAATGAAGCTGATTTTGAGCTTGATCTTTATATTGGTCCTATGAATCAGTTGTGTGTTTTTTAAAGCAAAATATGACATGGTTTTCTGTATAACAGTGGATAAAAGATACTGAAAAAAGCGAAAAAAAAAACAGCATTACTTTAAGAAAAATGTTCTAATCAAGCAGATTTTCGAACTTGACCTGTATTTTATGAATATCCATCAGCTCTTAAAGTTTGAAGACAAAAGTTAAATCTGTTTTTGGTCTATTTATATAATGGTGGATAATTTATGCTGGAAAAAAAAAACAGCATAACTTTTGAAAAAATGGTTCGATCAGGCTGATTTTAGAACTTGACCTGTATTTCATGAATATTCATCAGTTCTGTAAATTTAATTTTCGGAAAAATGGTCCGATCACTTATTGATATACCACTTAAAGTGCTCAGCGTGATGACCACAGACACAGTTGATGGCCTATTCTATGCAGTAAAAGCACTGCAAGTTCTTTAAAGAAATTTAACTGTTGTGATTATAAATTATGTATCTGAAATTTTGTTAATTTTTGTCCATTGAAAAAAAGATATAGTCACTACTGTACACTTCTTAATTGGAATGCCCACATCTATCTTTCAAGCAGGTCTTCAAGACAAAGTTTCGGTAGTAAATCCAGTAGTTTTTAATGGGTGGTTCCCCAAACTGATATTCATCTACAAGGCCTCTTACTGTCTCTTACTGAGTCAAAGCAAAATGAATCTGATTAGATCTGAAGATGGTATATTTATCCTGCTGTGGGTGCCTTTTCTGTATCCACAACAATGAGAGATGCTATCTTAGAGCTCTGCACTTGAGTTTATGCATAACAATAATGTGCTGTGTGTTGGATAGAGAGTTAAGGCAGGTGTTCATATGAGTGCGGATCTCCTTGTACACCAGAGGTTTACCCCTCAGACCTCATCAGCTCTGCAGCTTGTGTGGCCACAAAGCAGCCATCGAAGGAGGTAAGATGATTTGGTTTTGACTGTTGGTTGCACCTTCCCAATGGTAATATTTTCAAAATAACAACTGCTAAGTTTTTTATTGATGGAGTGCTTTATTGTGATTAGAGTCTTGTGGAAATCCTTTGGTTATTAGGATTAAGTGTTCTGTGTCTATATATATATATATATATATATATAAAGTTAGTCCCAGTTTTTTTCCTATAAAGTTTGTTTTTTGTATTAATCTCTTAGGATATTATTATGGAGGTATAGCTATCTGTAGGAGTCACATGGTCGATGGCAAGCACTGAGTCCAGAATACCCCAGTTTGGTGGTATAATAGTATTTATTATATATCTATGAGTTGTTTACAATGATTTTTTGTGAAATATGAATCTCATACAAAAGGTTTTTATCCCTTAAAACTTGCTAGATTTACTGCTTGGTCAGTTTATACATATTTGCATTACTGTCACACTTTGTCAAAAATGTTCAAAATTGAATATGAAATATCTCCAAACCAAATGAATAATGACAAAAGTTACTGCAGAAATCTGATCAAAAGTCAAACATTTCTTCCTCCAGGTGATAACCCTTTATATTATTTTGCACATTTTGTTATATTATATTTAATACTATTTGATCTTGCTTTTTGAATCATAAAAAATGTGACTGTAGATGTCAAATCTGACCTTGTATTTTACTTAAATGGCACACTAATTGGAAAACTGTTTGACATATTCTTTTAAAACTTACAGAAATGATGAACCCATTTCCATAGATTTTAGATCGATCTATCCCTGTGGGGAGTCTCACTAGATTACTGTCAGCTTAGCCGGCTTAAGCATCTGTCCCGCCTACTGAAAGCTGTAAAGGGGTAATTAACTATGGTGCGCGCTCAGCTGACTGCAATTTAGCATGAACCCCCAGGGAGATAGGTCGGTCTAAATCTTAATCCCTGGTTCGATCTAAATCTCTGGGAATACACCCTAATACTCAAATATAGGTGAGTTCAAAAACCAGTCAGATCAGATTGCTAATCTTGAAGTTATGCATTTTTTTGTAAAATGTTAATTTTCATAAATGGCATTTTAAAGGTATGACAGGTACAACAGAATCTTAATTGCCCCGCTCAAAAATGACTTTTTCAAACAGTGCTTCTCGGCATATGTGATGGCTACATGTATTGTTTCTTGCCAAACCTGTAAATATAGCCGAATACAAACTGCAGCACCCATAAGGCTAGTAGATATTATATTTACCACATCATACAATAATAAATTATATAATTGTGAAGTCAATTTTACTGCCGATTTTGTTATCAAAGGTACAGAAACAGGTCAATGACGTTGAACTTATTTTACCTTATTTACTCTCCCCGTAATTGGCATAAAATTATATTTCAGTATATCTATGCTTTTACAGCATAGAAAAGAGCTATAGCGTAGCCTGCTTTTTACGTACAGACCCAGATATGTCTAGCAAAGATACAAATCAAAATTAACAAAAACCTTATTTTGTGCGCTGCCACATTTTTATGTACAGACCCATTTATGTCTGGCAAAGATACATACATCAAATTAACAAAAAATAATTTTGTGCATTGCCACCATAAGCAGCATAAGAAAAACTGTGTTGCTCATTTTGTTCATACTTCAAGGGGGATTGTTAAAACTAAAATACAGCCGAAGTTGGAAAACCAGCATAGTTTTCTTGGAGTAGTAGGTCTTTTTTGTGAAATATCCATCTTTAACATACTAAGATTTTCACTGAGTAAATTTAAAATCTCATGGGCCTGAAGCCTTACAATAGTTACATATTCATAGTTTGTGTTACCTGTTGTGAAATTTGGTGTTGATTTTGCTGTAATGATTTATTTTAAAAATTGGTGTTGATTTTGCTGTTAAACATTTTGTAAAATTGCATCAAAATTGACAAATAACTTATTACATTTTCTTTTTGTTTTGCTTATTTCATCATATATTATACTATATTCAATACAGAACACATTACGGGAAACTATGGAACTTAGATTTAAGGGGCCCGCACACCGGTGAGCATTTGGCGCTCGCCACTTGCACTGTGCCGTTTTCATCTCATCTTTCTCTTGAGGCAAATGGCTCAGCGTGTGCAGGGTGCAAGCGCCAATTGCTCAAGTCATGCCAACAATGCGCCTGTGCCGGTGGCCGGAAACAAACAAAAATGGCAGCCCCCAGCAAAGTCAACAAAAATGTGCACAGTTACAGTTAGTCTGATTGATTAACATGGTCACCATTTTCCATTACTACCAGAAAAAACAACAATATGTAATGTTTCCTTAAACACATGATCCCACAGTTCACAGTGCCTCCGCTAGGGGCAGACCAGGAGGCACTTCTGCTGAGCAAAGAGCGCAGCGTTTGCGGGGAGCTGAGGAGCGTGAGCATCTGGCTCAGCGCAAGTGGCGCGCGCCAATTGCTTACCGTATGTGGGGTGCTATAGGTTGAGTTTGAAAAACAGCCTGACAGAGTCATTCTTATGCATTATGCAATTTTTTCCATTTATACATTATGATTTTTATGTGAAATGTTTATTTTTCACATTTTGGTATTTTCAAGGTGTAACTTTAATCTTGCATGGTCCTGGAGAGTTTGCTAATCACATTTTCTATATATCTATATTATCTGCAGCGTATAATATTAAAAATTGGTAGTATTCAAAATGCCAAAAACACTACTTAAGGCATTGCTTTCCATAGTGACCACGTAAGATTCTTATGACTCTCATCTTACAAAGTAAGCAAAGCACTGCAATACAGCTTTAGGTGGAAGACCAGCCTGATTAGATTCTTTTTCTGGAAGTTATGCAGTCTTATGTGAAATGATCATTTTTCACATATAGTCATTTTCAAGGTGTGACTTAAGAGTTCCATGGACCTGAAGACCTTTAATTGTTACTATTTATGAATATCCATGATGCTTACAGTATCTTATTTGATGTTCGGAGTGATAATGGTGTTAAGCATTATATAATATTGCGTCAAAATTGACAAAATGTGCATCATTATTATTATTTGCTTTTTGTTTGTACATTTGACAACTTGTGGTATTAAGTGTGTGTCCATGATAAGACCAGTCAGAGGGTGGCAAGGTGGGGGTCAACAGATTTCAACCAAATTCATAATATTGTTGCATATATAGGAGATATTAAGATTGAAGACAACAATCCCAAAAGAAATCATTGGATATAATTATAATATGATATTATATGTTTTGGCCATTTTTCGCTTGATTTTCAGCTTCGGTCAATAAAGCCACTTCATAAGCAAATATGTCAAAACTGATGACTTTTTAAAATTAATTGAAAATTTACCTATTTAAACCAGCCATTTGCCATTGAGAATATGTTACTAAATTTCAGTTTAACCCACAAACTAAGGAGCCACGCCCATTTTTATGACCCCACCCCCCAAACTCACTTTTCTACCAAGCAATGTTCAAGCATTCATATCTCTCTTTTTGCAGGCTTGACAGCCATAAAATTTTATAGGGATCCTAAGCATATATTGGTCTCATCATACAACATTTAAAAAGTGTGTTAAACACAACAGAAGATATTGAAAAAGTGCCTCAAACTTTAGCAATTTTAGCAGAAAACCAAACGGCCGAAATCAAGATATCAGTACATTTTGAGATAATACCTTCCAATAATCAAATTTAATCAAAGACTCACAGCCAGGAATTCAAACTATGCTTTGATAAGGGCAAATCTATCCAATTTTTATAAATACAAAATGGCTGCCATCAAATCTGTCCCAAAATACAGTTACCCTAATTCCTCAAAATAATCAAGAGGCCCCTTTTTTGCAGGTTTTTTATTTTGAGATCTGTAACACAGGATTGCTCAAATAATATTCTTTTCAAACAGAGCCATACAACTTCTGAATAAATTTAAATTACTAGTGACAAGTTATTCCCCCCCCCCCCCCATTTAATAAGTTATTACTGTGCATATCCAGTGTCATCAGCATCTAAAGGTAAAAGGGAATGACTGTCTCATTTTATCAGTTTTCTCAAGTGCAACACTAATTAATCCACTTGAAATGATTTATACTGCATTTTTCAACCGTTCTTTTTCCTTTCAAATGATTCATAGGCTTTGTAAATACATGTGAAATCTTTATATCTATATTCTTTTTCTATAAAGAAAATTAAAACAGAGTCAGCAACATACAATGACAGGAGGAGTACTTTATTTTTATATTATCAATTGGACAGTAAAAGAACAAAGCAGTTACTTTTTACAGGAGTGAAATCAAGTTATGAATCTCCAAGGTTCCAATATCACGGTCATATTTTCCATATACTAAACACAACAGTGATGGGTAGTGTTCCGCAGATTTTAATCTTATAACTGATTGATCCCCAAGTTTCTTCTTCTGGTTGAGAGATCCAGGGTCTCCTACAGTAATGATAATTCAGCAATCTTAGAATAAGTGTGGTAACTTGAAGCAACATGCCACTATAGTTTAGTGTGACTGAACTGTCAATATTTGTCAATTCAATGGCGACAATCCTTCTTTCCTACAAAACTGATTGAGATTGCCAAGCCTAAGATGCACATTTGTTATGGGGGATTGACCCAAGGTGGCTCTAAGTCCAATAGAGGTTTGCCAGGATATCCACTTCTACGTCTACCTGAAGATGGCAGGACAGGCTGTCAAAAGAAAATGTATTAAACCTATTTTAAACTCATGTTAATTGCTGTATAAGAACAATTACTAAATAATATTCTGATCAAACATATTGCATAAGTATAAAAAAGGAAATCAAATATGCATGATTGTAGCTACCAGAATTTCATGACAGAAAAAGAAACAAACGAAAAAGGTAAACCTTTTTTCTTCTCCGTGGAAGTGTTCCAGGCATTACAAAGTTGGTGCTCACATCTGAATCTGACAAATTTGCCTGTGCAATTTCAGGTGACTTTTCTATTATTGTCTGTAAGATTGTCCAGGTCAAGGTTCACATACAGACCTTGGATGTAAAATCTGAAAAATAGACATAACATCAATAAATGCTTTACAATAACAGAGGTTTACTGTGTTCAGAATAGAAACTATAAAGTAGCAGGATCAATCTATCTTAGCGGAGTAACACACTCGGGCTCAGTCGTTGTAATCAGCTTAATTGTCAGGCACGCCCCCTTGCAAAGCAACATGAACAACATAATGGACCGCAAAGTTTTCCTGATTTTACTAAAGTACCTTAAGTTACAAGTGTCCTGTGTAATATGTAAGTCTTGAAAATTGAAGCACACTGTGTTACAAAGTCACATAAAGCTAGGCAGTTAAATTCAACTTCATTGTAAACACACATAAATCTGCATAGTGAATATGAGACTAAAATATAAAAAACTGGCACAAGTAACATCCCCTAAAATGCCAAAACTTGAACCTGAATGTGTGTTACATACCTTTGATTCTGGGTAAGAAATTTCTAATGAAGCTGTCTTCAAGCTCAGTATAGTCCTTAACTGTTTGTGTTATGATAACACATGTAACAAAGCCCTAGAATTTAATGCAAAAATATACTTCATAAGTTAGATACACAGTTAATTCTTTTCAGCATACATGTTTACCATGAAACAGAAATCAAGTAAAACTCTGTGAATTGAAATATACCAGTACGTCTTTTAAATTTGCTTAATATTCTTTATATTACTGAATAATATTCAAACTTTTTATTTAAACTGGTTTGAGTTTTTAGTGTATCTGATTCTAGTATATGTATGCCACCACTGATCACTTACCTTACAACAAACATCCAGAGCTAAATCGATGAGATAGATAGATATATTGAGGAACCCAAGCCTGACAACAGTCATAAGTCTGAAGTGGTTCAACCAAAAAATGCACTTTCTAAGGACGACCAGCTGCTATGGTCATTTCTTGTTATATTCTGGTGCACACCAATCCTACTGAGATGTACCTAAGCATCTCTAGTGCGTGTTCTTCATAAATTTAAGAAAGTATTATGTTTTAACACTGTGAAGACGATGTGCTTTGCTCCACAGTTGCTCCGGTGATAATCCTAGTACCCGCCATGTTGAAAATAGGTCACAGAGTTAGCATCGTTATTTTACATTTAGTTTCCACAACATAAACAAATTAAAAAATGTATTTTCGCTTCATAAGTTCGTCTGCAGGGCAAACATAATTATTTTAAGGGCTTTTCACAAACCTATACATGGTTTTGACTTATTAATTGTACCACCAGCGTTAGCGCTGGCGGTACACATGGTTTCGGTCTCGTCCGGATCGTTCCGCCGGCTCCGCCGGCTCCGCCGGACGGCTACCGTTACCGCTTCTCCTCCTAGACGGTAAGGCCCCCCATACCCATCTCATGGATTTAGGTCACCTATAATCTCAACTCGTTCCACGTAAAATTTGGGCTTTGTCGGTATTGGGGTCTGGGTGTGGCACTCATTGCAATGCACCCTTGTCCAAAAATGGCAAAATTAAATGCTAATTATCTACCCTACGGAAGGAGTTACGGGAAAAATTTCTACAGACGGCTTTCCAAAAGTCATATGTGTAGATTTCAAATATACCCTCGGATTTGACCTTTGACCTTTACTTCAAGGTCAAATGGGCCAAAATTTTCAAAAAAATGAAATTTTTTACGAAAAAAAAATTTTTTGCCCTGTTATTCAGACACCACACAGACTTAACCAATAATATTATTGGAAAGTGTTACCCTTCAGGTCATCTTTCATCTCCGTGAATTTGGGGTCAATCGGTGCATTTTCACAGGAGTAGCGGCCATAAGATACCGAAACTGAAAACTGTCTCTAATTCGGGAACCGTTAATGCTAGAGACCCATTCTTTTTTGCATTTTGTAGAGCATGTAAAGCCCAACACTGGAGGTGGTCTCGGTTTTTTTGTATTCCATACGGTTTTCGAGTTACGCTGTATCAAAAAGTACATATTGGTGGTGAAAGGAAAATGTACGGAAGCCCACTGGTGCCATATGTAGAAAAAAAATTATCTCGAAATTTCGAGATACTATTTTGAAATTTGAACAAAAAAATTTACCACCAGCGTTAGCGCTGGCGGTACACATGGTTTCGGTCCCGTCCGGTCCGTTCCGCCGGCTCCGCCGCCATGTTACCGTTACCGCTTCTCCTCCTAGATGGTAAGGGCCCCCGTACCCATCTCATGGATTTAGGTCACCTATAATCTCAACTCGTTCCACGTAAAATTTGGGCTTTGTCGGTATTGGGGTCTGGGTGTGGCACTCATTGCAATGCACCCTTGTCTAAAAATGGCAAAATTAAATGCTAATTATCTACCCTACAGAAGGAGTTACGGGAAAAATTTCTATAGACGGCTTTCCAAAAGTCATATGTGTAGATTTCAAATATACCCTCGGATTTGACCTTTGACCTTTACTTCAAGGTCAAATGGGTCAAAATTTTCAAAAAAATGAAATTTTTTACGAAAAAAAATTTTTTTGCCCTGTTATTCAGACGCCACACAGACTTAACCAATAATATTATTGGAAAGTGTTACCCTTCAGGTCATCTTTCATCTCCGTGAATTTGGGGTCAATCGGTGCATTTTCACAGGAGTAGCGGCCATAAGATACCGAAACTGAAAACTGTCTCTAATTCGGGAACCGTTAATGCTAGAGACCCATTCTTTTTTGCATTTTGTAGAGCATGTAAAGCCCAACACTGGAGGTGGTCTCGGTTTTTTTGTATTCCATACGGTTTTCGAGTTACGCTGTATCAGAAAGTACATATTGGTGGTGAAAGGAAAATGTACGGAAGCCGACTGGTGCCATATGTAGAAAAAAAAATTATCTCGAAATTTCGAGATACTATTTTGAAATTTGAACAAAAAAAATTTTTATCTCGAAATTTCGAGATAGCATTTTGAAATTTGAACAAAAAAAAAATTATCTCGAAATTTCGAGATAGCATTTTGATATTTGAGCAAAAAAATTTATCTCGAAATTTCGAGATAGTATTTTGAAATTTGAACAAAAAAAATGCTATCTCGAAATTTCGAGATAATTTTTTTTTTCAACATATGGCACCAGTCGGCTTCCGTAAAAATGTGCAGTACGGTAATGGATAATAAATTTTGAACTCCGGAAAAATAAAACATAATGCTTGGCAAAGCAGACAACTTGTGGTCAAAAATGACATTATTTTATCTAATTTAAACTTCTGCAACTTCAGAGAACCTCCCATTTCAAGAACTTTGACCAAAATGACCTTTTCTTTATTTTAATTAATTTTTTCTGTAGGAAATTTATGGCACATTATGGTAACTCCAAAATTATAACATTTAGTCCCTTATATCTCCAAAACTGGCAGAGATAGGTCCATAGTTACTATTGAAGTTGAATAGGAAGTCATATACTGGCAATCTTACTGTGACCTTGACATTGACCTTTGACCTACTTTTCACCATGAACTGAACTTTGCAAATTTTGCTTCCCTTTTATCTCCAAAACTGGCAGAGATAGGTCCATAGTTACTATTGAAGTTGAATAGGAAGTCATATACTGGCAATCTTACTGTGACCTTGAAATTGACCTTTGACCTACTTATCACCATGAACTGAACTTTGCAAATTTTGCTTCCCTTTTATCTCCAAAACTGGCAGAGATAGGTCCATAGTTACTATTGAACTTGAATAGGAAGTCATATACTGGCAATTTAAATGTGACCTTGAAATTGACCTTTGACCTACTTTTCACCATGAACTGAACTTTGCAAATTTTGCTTCCCTTTTATCTCCAAAACTGGCAGAGATAGGTCCATAGTTACTATTGAAGTTGAATAGGAAGTCATATACTGGCAATCTTACTGTGACCTTGAAATTGACCTTTGACCTACTTATCACCATGAACTGAACTTTGCAAATTTTGCTTCCCTTTTATCTCCAAAACTGGCAGAGATAGGTCCATAGTTACTATTGAAGTTGAATAGGAAGTCATATACTGGCAATTTTACTGTGACCTTGAAATTGACCTTTGACCTACTTTTCACCTTGAACTGAACTTTGCAAAATTTGCTTCCCTTTTATCTCCAAAACTGGCAGAGATAGGTCCATAGTTACTATTGAACTTGCATAGGAAGTCATATACTGGCAATTTTACTGTGTCCTTGAAATTGACCTTTGACCTTCTTTTCACCATGAACTGAACTTTGCAAATTTTGCTTCCCTTTTATCTCCAAAACTGGCAGAGATAGGTCCATAGTTACTATTGAAGTTGAATAGGAAGTCATATACTGGCAATCTAAATGTTACCTTGAAATTGACCTTTGACCTACTTTTCACCATGAACTGAACTTTGCAAATTTTGCTTCCCTTTTATCTCCAAAACTGGCAGAGATAGGTCCATAGTTACTATTGAAGTTGAATAGGAAGTCATATACTGGCAATCTTACTGTGACCTTGAAATTGACCTTTGACCTACTTTTCACCATGAACTGAACTTTGCAAATTTTGCTTCCCTTTTATCTCCAAAACTGGCAGAGATAGGTCCATAGTTACTATTGAAGTTGGATAGGAAGTCATATACTGGCAATTTACTGTGACCTTGAAATTGACCTTTGACCTACCTTACAATGAACTTAACTTTGATTGCACCATTTTTAGTTATATATATTTTTTGCATATTTTGAAAATTCTTGTTGATTGCATTTTTACAGCTTGTCAAGCACAAGACTGGTGGCTGCACCCCTTATTTTGTGTATGTGGGGGTCTATACGAATGCGCTTGCTCCAGCTGGTGGTACAATATTCGGAGGCGGTATCGCCTCTCTGATCCTCTAGTTTAGTTGAAGAAACAGTTTAGCATTTAAATAGTATTAACCGATTACAGTGACGTCATATTTGCTCCGTAACACTAGTCCCGCGGCCATGCTGGAGGGAATGAACGACGGGGAATAGTAGCGTAAATATAGGTAAACCAAATAAAATAAAGTAAACTTCATATCACGATCAAGGACACCAAAGGGAAAAGGATATATACAAGCTGAGGCTTCAGCTGATCAGCGGGACCGACCGATATGAACTCAAGACAGTCTAAAAACGTGAAATCCTACTAAATGCTACTTACCCAACATCGTGTTGTCAGAAGATAGTTCAGTTATCTTGTACTTCATTTTTCTTGTTCATTGGGTAATAACAGTTATAGTTTGAGAGAGTTTAATGTGTAATCATAAGTTTAACCATAAATAGAAGCAACTGTTTTCATAAAGGATAGATATAAAAAATTTGAGCTGATCATTAGGATAAACCCTTGTGGATTCAAGGAAGAATGTATGATTGTCTTATGACATGAAATATTGCTGTTAGTTATGACTTATCTTTACATCGTGAAGCTGTCAGAAATTATTTCAGCATTCTTGTACTTCATATTGGTTCATTAGAAAGTACATGTAACAAGACTGCTGTTCATTCATATAAGCTAGCAGCATTGTTAGCATTTTATTATTAGTTCAGTCATTCACAGAAGCATTTGTTAGGCACAACAAATATCCTCAAACCTCAGTTTAAGTGGGACTTAGAGAATGGGAATTTGCCATGGGACTATACACTTGATATCAATGGAGCAATAGAAACTATATCAATGATGAAAAAGACGTGTCCTTTGTATCAAAATAAAGCTAGCTGGTGAGTTGTGTTGTAAATAAGTTTTCAAAATACATCTACTGTCATAAAAAGTATTGTATCAAACTGATTTTATAAAATTTTATATACCATTTGCATTGAGAATATTTTGCTAGGTATTCAGTGAACAAAATTCATGTATTTTAAATTTACTTTAAAACTGCAATATCAGGTATTTGTTGTTCTCTTTTTTTAATGTAAAGCCTAACTATATTGGGGATTTTCAGATGCTATTGTTTATACAGTACAGAAGTAAAGTATGCAGAACATTTGCTCTATACCATCATCAACTTTTTAAATTATTTCAGCATTCTTGTACTTCATTATGGTTCATTAGAAAGTACATGTAACGAGACTGTTGTTTGAGAGAGTTTAATATTCACCATGAATGCAACCATTCATATAAGCAACATTGTTAGGATTTTATTATTATTCAGTCATTCACAGAAGCAAGGCATTTTTCACAATCATGTATTTATGATGTCCAATGTAAAATAATAATTCAGTTCATGAATTGATTTCTGCAACCATTTGCTTAAACATATAGGAAAAGTGCACATTTTGTATGAATAAAAGTGAACATGAAATGCTGAGTTCTGAGTGTCGCTTCAATTAAATAACTCCTGTCATGCACTGGATTTCACTCTCCTGATGTTCAGATCCTGTCTCCTCAGCTGGTCACAGAGATCTAGGAATATTTTTTGCTGCCTCTACCTTGTGTGTCATCAAAAGCTTCCGTTTTTTTTTTTTTTTTTTTTTAATAATTAACTTGCACCCAATCAGTGTGGCTTGGTGGGAAATGCCTGATCAATTTCCTACATAAATACATAAATTAATAGAAAGATAACAATAGTGATTTTTATTCATATTAATATTATTATAACTTACAACATTACAGTTGAAAGGAGCAGAATTTAACATTTTTACAGAGGAAAGTGGAAAATTATTTCATGAGGTTATTAAAGTTATATGTCAATTACACCTGAGGTAGAATTTACTTGCAAAATAAAATTACTCTTATCACTACACCAAATCGAAAATTAAGCCACTAACTTCCAAATACACTTCATACAGGTAATTGATTTAATTGGCCCAGCTCAGCTGTGTACAGTACAAATATAGCCTTGACACTAATTGGGAATAATGCTAACCAGGTATAAAAGAGGTAGGTGACAGCCGATAAAATCTAGAGAGCACCGTAACTGATAACAAATTACACCCAAGGCAATAGGTGAGTCTTCATTATAAAAGTCGAAACCCTGCCTGGGTATTTCCACACGTTTTAACAAATTAATTAACACACTCTCCATCCACACTTTTTGGACACTACTTTAAATATATACGTGCGCCCCAAACGTACACACCTAGGTCTTTGGTGTTCTACTGTTTTTTCTTTTATGGTAAATCTGCACAGTTGGCTCTTCATTCTTTGCTATAAAATAAATTAGTTTTATCCTTTACTTTTCCGAAGAGTCTTGATTCAAAGCCACCTCGCCGTCTCTCCTCCGTTTATGGTTTTAGTTCCTTCACCATGGGTTTTTACCACTGCAGGCAGTCTGTGAACGCTTGTAAAGTAAGTTACCTTCTCTCGATCAAATACCCTGCAGTAATTCATCATTTTGCTCGGTTAAATATGAAAAAAAAATACAGAAAACGAAAACTGAACTACATGTACAGACATGGCTTGTTCATGCGCAGCAGACGATTCCTGTCTCCCTCCAGCATGGCTGCTGTTTGTTTTGATGACGCAGGCTCTAATGGGTCAATAAAAATATTCGTTTTTAGGCCCTTTTTAAAATTGTTATAGTTCTAATTTTACAAGGTTTAACATAGATTTTATTTTACAAAATTTATTTTTCAACCCTTTTCTATCAGTACATACCAAAATTATATGGATACAACCTGCAAAAAAGAAGTTGTGTGCATTTAAAGAAGGGGAGGGGGTCAAGCATACGGAAAACATGCCTTATTAGAATCAACCTTGTGTGGTCATGACAGTGTCTTTTCAAAAAATCTGTACTGGGTATTAAAGGTCTTTCCTTAACCTATCATGTGGCTTACCTAAATAATTCCTTATGATGTACATGATTTTTTAAAAGAATATTTAAAATTATAACTTTTCAAGAGCTAAAAAATGCTATATTTTGGCAAAATTGACAATAAAAGATCTGCCCCCATATCTCTAAAACTAATGATCCAAAATAAGAAAGCCAGTGGCTCACAATATCTTTTATGTTGATGGTTTACCACACCAAAAATTATTAAAATCTGCTGACCCCCACCTTGCCGCCTTCTGACCGATCTGTCTGGCTTTCTCATGGACGCGCTCTTAATTTTGTTGCTGCCACTCAGTAGGAATGTTCTCATTATAAGAAATATTGACCTTAATAGTATAGTATCTGTCATTTTCACAAATTCTTCTTATTGAAAAGATCTACTTATTCCTTATATGACTCAAATAAAGTAAACTTTCCAAGGTAAAAACTGAATTAATCACTCCATCTGCCATAAAAGAGCTATAACACTGCACCTCTTTCAAATTTCTGGTTGTAAATTGACTTACACGTCTTAGGCTTCATTCACATGCAATGTCTATTTTCTAAATTCTATTTTCTATTTGCGGTATGTCCTATGATCATGGTCTGTGCCCTGAATATCCCGCGGCGTAATTACTGGCAGTGCGAGCCAGTTACTATAAGTTACTATAAGTAACTGGCTCGCGCTGCCAGTAATTACGCGGCGGGATATTCAGGGCACAGACCTTGATCATAAGATAGCGCGAATAGAAAATAGAATTTAGAAAATAGACATTGCATGTGAATGAAGCCCTAGTCCTTCCAGTTCATAAAAGTCTGTCATATATGTAATAATATGTGGTGCATAACTGCTGCATATGCAGAGCCACAATTTTTCAAATGAGTTGCTGAAAACAACCCAGAGTTTGTATTGCATAGAAAGAAAGCATAAAATATCCAATCATGTATAATTTTTTGAGAAAAATGAAATTATGCCCTGTGGAAACTTTTAAGATATGCCATTTGAAATTGTATGGTGGCATTTGGTCATTTGGCAAAAAATTTGACTTCCGACATATCATTAAGAGACTAAAGGAAAATTCTTTTTGAGAATTTTAACAAGTCATCCAGCCATATGAGTTTGAACAAGCTGTCCAGCTGTGAGATAGGTTGTCCTCTACTTGACTTGCTGGAAAGCTTGCTGGCTTAACCCTTGTTTGTCATGAAAATTCAGTAGAAGATGCCTTAACAATAATTATATGTTTATTTGTCATTCAGTGGTGATAGTGATGAAAATGAACTTGGAGTAAACATTTGTGCACTTATATTTTGTTCTATCATTTATATGTCTGTCTATCTGACAGCTTTACTACTTTTTATGTTTTAAACAGGAAATACAGTTATAAATTTGATGGTAAAAATATGGTTTTCACATACAGCAATTGAGTACATTTTGTTGTACAGTGATAACATTCATTCATTGGGAATATTGTGTAGATGTTATTGTTTACTCCTGCTTTCTTTTGTTTTTCACAATTTTTAAAGACAGATGATTAACTGAGGAAACCAGTTATAAAATTGACAGCAAAGGCTTTCAGTGGTTATCTTACCATGGAGAGACTGCATATTTATTACTTTGGATATTTTCAACCCGCACAGGCCTGACCATTTAATCTGTGATTAATTTCCTTCATGCACTGAGGGTATAATTATCCTCTTAAGCAGCAGTGTTCAGATGCAGGTTAATGATATTCAGAGCAGTGGGGAATTTTCTAGTAGAGAGGGCAGATGCAGAGCCAGTTAGTGTGAGTTCTGACCTCAATCATCCATACAGGTAAAACATTTGATGTCATAATATATGGTGCTGTTTGCACATTCTAACAGACATAGCCAGCATAACCAGATAGTCTTAATAGGTGTTTGAATGTAATATTAAGGTTTAAGATATGAAATGATTATGGCTGATCTGACGGGCTTAATTGTTACCCATGTGGGTATATTAGACAAAGGTAATGGTATGACCTCCATTACTGCTGCAGGTACAGTGTATTAAGGTGGAAATGTCCTCTCTCTCTCTCTCTCTCTCTCTCTCTCTCTCTCTCTCACACACATACATACACACATACACAATTAAATCATGGAAAAACTTGAACCAAAATCTTTTTTCAGCAGTATTTGAATTAAAGTTATAAAGAGGAAATTTACGCCAAGGACTCTTAGCAAACATCATATAGCATATTAAGAGATATATAGCCTTCCAGTTGTCACCATAGTAAGATGTCTTTTGATTAAAATTGGTGGCCAATTTGCTGTTAAGCATTATGTTATTATATTGTACCAAATTTGCCAAAAATTGTTCTCTTTCACAACAAGATTTGTTGCTCTTTGTTTACAGGCTATTTAAATGTTTCTGCTTCTATCATCTTTGCTGCCTTGTTGTGTTTTTGGTCTCTGAATTTAGATACATAAAGGGTCAAGTGCCATTACTGGCCAGGTGATAGCTCTCCTGGTGTTAACTTTCAAGTCTAAACACTGGGGCTAGTAAGATGACTTGCAGACGCCTTAGTGTATTTTTAACTGCAAACATATCTCCTGCTCCCCTGAGGATGTGAGTCATATAGTGTATATACTCTCCTTGAGCTGGAAATCCAGTCAAGAACAATATCAGCCCTTTTTGACAGAGATGCATGTCAATTTCTTAAAAATACGATAAAAATTTAGTGTAGAGACACACGTTGGATTACAATGCTGTATACTACCCATTTCTAGAATTGATATAATAACTATATATCAAGAAAAATATTAGGCTCTTTTGCTTTTGCCATTGGGCATGTCACAGACAGCCATATGTGCTGTGCTTTCTTTCTGGTTTAATTTGTTTCTACACTTTTTTAATTTGAATGTGCTGCCAGAACAAATGATTTATCATCTCATATTACTCAATTTGCAATATATTTATTTGTAGCCATATACCAAATGAGTACTTTGTTTTAATAAGGTTGATTCATTCATGACTCATGTTAAGATCACACTTCAACCTAACGCCATGTTCTCTGCCATCTGTGTGTAATACTGGTTTCTTTTGGTTTATGTGATTCATTGAACTACTTTTTTCTTTTGTAAAAAAAGGGCTCCCTACTAGTCTATGGAGATAATTATATCAACAATTCCCAGTGAGCAATGGAATTAATGGGTTATATCAAGTTTTCTGATAGGAGAAACCAAGGAAAGTATTTCCCTGTGGTCTAACATCCTCTTATAAATTAATGGCTGATTGAGATGGTTGTATTATTAGAACAATGGAGGCCAGCTCTGTGTTCAGCAGGCTTGGTATTCTGAAGGTTCGGTATTCCAAAAAATGAAGGCATTTTTATCTAAAATCGACTTCTATTATAAATGTTCACTATTCTAAAAAAAAAAAGGTTTGGTATACTCAAGGTTCGATGTTCTGAAGGGTTCAGTATTCTGAATAAGTTTATTGATGCGATAGCTGAACCTCCATGTCAAAGAAACGTTTCAGAGGCTCTCTCATTTTTGCAAGGTGTGCAGATTTTGCGAATGAGTAAATCCTTACATTAACATAAGAGTTAACCTTTATAGCACAATATAATGTGTAACTCACCCTCTTATGGTTTGTTAAAACTACTTTTGAAATGCGATGAAAATTCAACTGGTGCATTCAGAAAAGCAAACCTTTGGAAAAGTGAATTTTTAGAATTGCAAACCTTCTGAATATTAAACCTTACTAATATCGAGGTAGAAAAAGGAATATATAGAAGCACATGCCAATAATATAGAAACAATGTTTTGGGCCAACAAATCTTTGGACCAACAGACCCTCTGGTCAATGATTCTTGCCACTAATGAACCAATGAACTTTGAATTCAAAATTAAAAAAAAAAAAACAACTTTTTCCTTGTTTGTGTTTTCTTTAGGCTATTGAACTTTTATACATCTGGGAAGGAGGTTTAAGATATGAAAAAAGGATACTGATGAGTGTCACAGAGCTCTCAGGCCTGCAGACATGCTGAAAACTTTTCAGAAGGGCTGGACATTTACCGGCAGTAATGAAAAATTTGCTGGACCATATGGATTTTTGCTGGACCAAAAATCACCATATTTGTTTGAGGCGGATACTACGATTAAGTAGCTTACTTTGTTTGTGAATGTGATTGGTTAGAAATGGAAGGGAAAAACGTTTCATTTTATATTAATTAAGTATATCGAATGATGACAGTATATTCAAAATGGCAGCCAACTCTTATCGCTCCTTTGGACCACCACGTCCAATTTTTAACCGGTCCAGACAAATTCATCGGTTAGACCGCTTGGACTGACAGTTTCAGCATGTCTGGCCTGGCAGCAATTGTCTTGAGGCTCCTGAGGTACATTATCGGCATCAAAAACCTCTTGAGAGAGGGACATGTAATGTTGGATTCACTGTCAGGGAACATAACCAACTGGTGACAGTAGGGTTACTTTCAAAACCCTAACATTTTGAGAAATGTGGTGGGGTGGAGACTAGAAATTGACATAGAGAGCATTCACATCAAGAAGAGCTGAGGTCTAGTAAGGCATGAAATTATGGCTTTTTTGCATGTACAGTGGTAGTAATAATTATGCTTCTGTCGTATACTGGTTCAGGCCTCATAAACGATAATTGCCATTTCCGAGCATGAGCCTCAGATTCCCTAGCGCAAACGCCAATATTAACGAGCCCCATCTCAGATTAACAAGCACAACGTAAAGTTTCCAAGCACTAGCCGTTGTTCTGCTTATCTACCCGTTGGGTAGTTTTGAAGTTTAAAGATGCTCCGTATATAAATTTCCATCATCGCAACCTGTGCAAAAAATAAAGATTAAAAGTAACAAAGAAAGTAACATTATTTTAAAAAAAATATTTACAGAACAAGCTGAAGTGTAACCTCAGTTACTAAAAAGATTTATTTGATATAGACAATTGGCTTGAACCAGTCTTATTTTATTAACATTGTGAATGACACATTCTCCATCGTCACCGTTGAATTACCATTATTATTTTGCATCACTAATCTTATTTAACCATCTTATAGGCTTGGTTTAAGTTTTTTTAAGTAATGATAGTCATCGTGTTTAACAATAGATTGCCAGCTATTGTAAGACCCCCCTTCTCTTTAACCAATGTCATACATTTGTTAATTGACTATACTTTATATAGTGTGATCACACTGTCAGTCTTCCCCCTGTGGCACACTGGAGTTAAATTGTCCTTGCGCCACTGCTAGATATTTTCTTCTATTCTGTTGTTTATATAAACCTTTTCACTTATTTTAAAATATTTTCATCTCATTTCCCATTGTGCGCTTTGAGAAACGGATGATTATTTCCCACAACAGAATTTTTAAAGCAATTTGTCAGCTCATAACTATGACATGGCTTTTTTTTCTGGTTGTTATTTAAAAATGGATGTTAGTTTGTCGAGGTTTAATGCTTAGCTCTTATAACGTTATATTTATATGCATCTAAACAATAAGAGTGCATTCTCAACGAATTAAGCCAGGCTTTACAAAGCCAGTGACCTAAAAATGGCGGACGTACATGAAAGAAAAACCGCCTAATCTTTTAATAGTCTCTCCGCCTCCCCACACGTCGTCCCTGCGGGGAACAGTAATTAAATCGCGTCTCCGTTCGCCATGCGGAAGCTACCTGAGAAATATTAAGTGCGCATGCTCATCAGTTAAACTCGTGGTGAAGAAAGCATGGCGGCTGAAGGTGATCGAAGGAAAAAAGCTCTTCTGTTCTATTATCTTTGAAAACAGAGACGAAAAAGGAATAATTTGGCCCCTAGAGCAGCAATGAATCGACTATCTACGGAGATAATATCACCAGAGATGTTCACGGAAATATTAATGTTTGGAGCCGAGATTTAATTACTGTACCCCGCAGGGACGACGTGTGGGGAGACGTGTGAGAGGCGGAGAGACTATTATAAGATTAGGCGGTTTTTCTTTCATGTACGTCCGCCATTTTTAGGTCACCGGCTTTGTAAAGCCTGGCTTAATTCGTTGAGAATGTGCTCTAAGATGTCAATTTTATACTTGACTGTTATTGCCCGTTGTCGCATGTATGCTTTCTTACAACAGTACAGTGAACTGTTCAACAGGACCTTTCTCCATGGCAGCCGGACATACAGTAACTGTAAAGGCATGGTTTTAGTTTATTTGAAAAATGATAACAATCGCATTTAACAATAGATTGCGAGCTACAGTAAGACCCCCCTCCTCTTTAAGCGACGTCACAATTAACATTACTATAATGTAAAGGCGACAAGTTATCAGATTGTCAGGCTTTTCCTCTGTCGCACATTGGTCTTCGATTATCATTTCCCCACTGCTACATATTACCTTTTACTTATTTATTTTCAATATTTTTTACCATATTAGTCTTAGTGTGTTATGAGATATGGGGGATTTTTAACACAGCAAAAGGAATGGGGGTGGGGGGTACAACATCAAAAGGATTTTTTTTAAAGGAATTGCCTAATAGGTTGCTGTGTTATTTGAACCAAAACGATTCCCTGAAGATCAAATTAAAAATTAGTGTCTATTCCATGCAGCATCTTTTTCACTAGCTTGAAAATTTACTGAGTCTTGCCGAAGATATGGTCAAACAAGTGGAACAAGAAAAAATTCTGTCGCATGATTTTGACGTTTGGTCAGATAATTTTTTGGTCAAATTGATTGCACTGGTCAAACTGTTTGGCACATTACCCTATGCCCATAGTTGTGATCAAACTTGAATGGGAAGTCATATTAGGAATCTTAATGTGACATTGAATTTCACCTTTGACCTACTTTTCATCATGAACTTGCTAATTTTCTGACTCTTGTATCTTCAAAACTGGCAGAGATGCCTGTACTTACTATTGAACTTGAATAGGAAGTCATAAATTAGCAATGTTACTATGAACTGCACTTTGCAAATTCAGAGAAATGTCCATAGTTACTATTGAACTTGAATAGGAACTCGTATACTGGCAATCTAAATGTGACCTTGAAATTGACCTTTGACTTACTTTTCACCATTAACTACACTTTTCAAATTTTGACTCTTGTATCTGCATTACTGGCAGAGATACCCCCATAGTTACTTTTGAACTTGAATAGGAAGTCATAAGGTAAACAAAAATAATTTGCATCCTTGTACACATACAGCAAAGTAAAAGCATATTCCATACTGAAAATCCAGGTGCCACTTCTTCTTTGAACAATCATGCATGTGCAGCACAGAAAACCGTACGTATACAAAAAATATGGCGCCATTTTATTTACACTTACTAGTAGTTATTTACCATCTGTGATTTATTTGTAACATCAAAAGGAACTCAGAAGATCCAGCATCCTTTGGACATATTTCAGGGGTGGATTGAGGCTGTCTTCTGGGTCTTCCGGAAGACGGTCAAATTTCTAAGTTTACATTGATGAGTACCTATTTTTTTCTGTCGGAAGACGGTCAAAAATGGAGGATGGATCAACAAAGATAATGTGGAAGACGGTCAAAAAATATCTCTGGATCCGCCCCTGTATTTAAACAGTAGAAGAAGATAGCAAAAGAAGTTAACATTTCCCCTGATGTTTGTGCCCACATGTGCAATAAGGCCCTATCTTGTTGAATCACTCAAAAATCATCTCTAACACGATTTTTTAAAAAACAGTTAGAGTGTTGTCTCTTTGTGTAGAGCACCAGTAATGAACTTTTCATTTAACCTAAAGCAACTTAACATTAGCATAGTATGAAGTGAGATTTTGCAGGAATTGGGAGAGTGTACATATGGTCAGTAATGTTATGTCACACTAATGTGCAGCAACAAACAAAAGGTAACAATTCATATGCAGGTATTTGGTTGGCTGTTTTCTACTAAATTCTCTCAAATTACAGCCTATTTAGTTCTATTTGCAGTATGAAACTGTATTGACTTGCCCGAAAAATTAACTCAAGTATAGTGGTCTGCTTATTGTTTGTTTGTGGGCAATTTCTTGTTTCAAGAAAAAGCCACAATTTTATAAGTGTCCTTAGATTGGTAATTCCTCAAGCATCAACCCTATTGATTTTCATAAGGATGATGCATGTTTCAAAGTGTGAACTTGAACTGTCATGGGCCTGAAGCCTTATTTTTGTTACACATTTTATTTACATTGCTATTACCTGTTGTGCATAATTAATATTTGATGTTGACTTTGAAGTTAAGCATAATGTATTATTGCATCAAAATTGACAGTATCCCATTTTGTGCATTATTATTTTCTGTTTTTTGTCAGACATTTGATAGCCTTGCTGCCTGGTTTTGTTTGTTTTAGTTTTACATGCAGTATGAAAATGTATTACTTGCCAAAAAAATTAACTGAAGTATTTTGGTTTGTTTATTATTTGTTTAAGTGGTCAATTTCTTATTTCACAAAAGAGCCACGATTTTATAGATTTCAGTTTAAAAAGTGTCTGTAGATTGGTAAATCCTCAAATTCCTCAAAAATGACCAGCGTACAGCTCCAATTGGCAAACCAGTTTGATTCGATTTTTTTCTTGTTGTCTATACTTTGCACAGCTTTACTTCAAAACAAAATAAGCTCATGCCACCAGTGTTACGGTCACTTTTGCTTGAAATATATCTTTATCAACCACCAACAAAACTGTTTTCAAGATGGTTTTTCAGCATTTAAAGAACCATCTGTATGTAAATCTAGAGGCCTTTGGCTGCAGAGCAAGCAATTACAAGTTTTCTTCATATTTGATAAAATGATTTAAAAATGCTAGTTGCCTTGTTTATAACCTCTGTAAAAGTGGTCGTATACAAGACCTTCATGGCCTAGTGGCATTGGGTCATCTGATGGTCAGTTTTTCAGCAGTTGTACATGTCCTAGCCTGTCACTCACTGACTTAGAGACCATTCCCACATATATTTAGATCGATCTATCCCCCTGGGGAATCTCACTAGATTGTTGTCAGTTTAACCGGCTTAAATGTCTGTCCCGCCTACTAAAAGCTGTAAGGAGTTAATTAACATTTGTGTGCGTTCGGGTCCCAGAAGCTGACAGCAATTTAGCGTGAACCCCCAAGGAGTTGCGTTGATCCAGAAATAGATTGATCTAAATCTGTGGGAACCCAGTCTTAGACATGATGAATGAGCATCTGACAATTTATCCTACCTCAAGCAGTTTAGATTACAGATATGGTATTTAGTCTGTTTTTCCTTTTAGCAGCACAGGCCATAAAATATCTGGCAGTGTAAAGAGACAGGAATTTTGCACTATATAGGCTACTAAGGTCCCATTCCCATTGACAACATCGATCTGTGTAGATCGGGACTCTGCAGGGACTCTCGCTGAGTTCAATCAGCTTAACAGATAAACACACCTCCTTCTCGTGTTAAGAAAAGCTGGTGATTGTAGGAGTATGTTGGAAACAAAGGGTGTGTCATTCAGCTAATCTGATTGCACTTAGCGAGATAGTCGCCAGAATTTGGTTGATCTACTTAAACCAATAGTGCCTATGGGGATGGGATCTTACACAGGATAGCAGTGCCTAACAAAGGATCTCTGCATTCGGAGGAGATATATGTTAATATTGTAAATAACAATTTGTGACTTGTCTCTGTCTACTGACAGAATTACTGAGCTCCTGTTAATTTTTATTCAGATTGTTCCTGGAGAAGATACTCTGCTGGATTGGGATCATTTACAACCAAACTGCATGAAAAGGTAGGGGTAATATATTTAGTATGTTATAATTGAATAGTCAAAGGTGGTTGACCTAGCTCAGTAAGGCCTTATTGTAAATATCATTTCTACCTTCTTTAATATGTTTTATACCATTTGTATACAATGTTAGCCTAAACCAGGCTTAAAAAATGACTGTTGTTATAATTTTATCTTGTAATGTTCATGGACATTATTTGCCTTCAGGAAAGTAAGTTCTTTGCTAATGATGTCTTCTCAACTAAGGCATCACAGTCTGTGCCAGATACCGTTAAACTTAACCCCATAGGATCCGGTTAATGCTGACCCATAAAGTTCTGCGGTGCCCAATTAATTCTGTGAGCTAGCCTTGAAAAGCCGGGTCACCTCAGTAAATTGGCCGTAATTTATTTGTTTGCCTTTATTACCCATACAAAGTATACATTTTTAAAAAGCCAATATTTCAAGCTAAATGAAAATAGAATTATATTTAAATTCAACATGCAGTATCAAGAGTTATGGCCGGTTAAAAACTGCATTTTCATTTGGTAATGGGTGAAATAAAACAAAGTTGATTTATCTTATGCACATTAATTTTTTATTTCTCCATACATTTGCCTGAAAATTCACAGAGATGATGTCAATTATAGTAACTTTCAATCCAGGAAATTTCAGCAAGTTACCTTCATTTATTTCCAAGTTATGCTCGTTTTGCTATCAGGTATACTTGAGCCAGCTTTTCAGCTCACCTGAACTTCGTGGCCAGAGCTGAATAGAAGTCAAATTTTAACACCATTTATGACAAAAACATCTATAAAACTTATATCATAAATAAAGGAATATCATTGCCATTGTCTATATATCACTGTCACTCGAAAACACCTTATCAGTGTCGAAGTTTTCAATCATTTCAATACAAGTATCCATTCGCAGGCCCCTTCCGTAGTGAGAAGTCGCCATTTTGACTTTACTTTCTCCAGCTAAGTCTAGAAAATCGCCCATTTCTCGCTCACATATATTTCTATCGTCCTTTATATCATAAATGAATATTATCGTCACTGTCTATGTCACTGTCACACGAAAACTTCTCATCAAAGTCCATGTTTTCAATCATTTCAATAACAGTATCCCTTCGCAGATCCCTACCGTAGCGAGGAGCCGCCATCTTGATTTTACTTTCTCCAATTAAGTCTTGAAAATCGCCGTTTTCTCGCTCATATATATTTCTATCGCCTTTAAAAATGGTGGCAATGAGAGACAAGAAACATACCCGGATGTTAAACTATATATCATTTCATGACTAACTATATAAAAGAGTACAGAAGCCGATCTTTCCAAGATACGCACATATGCGGTTCTGGGCGTTTGGGGTAAACGATAATTGAACCGCACATATGCGGTGACGGGCTCTATGGGGTAAAAGGCCATCCGGCCACCAGGGTCTGACAATCTTTTGCCCTGAACCAAAATTCACTGGTTGAAGTCCAATTTTCAAAAATAATTACTTAGATTAACACATCGTGATTAAAAAGGTATGGAAGTGTGTAAGTGCGACAACACCACAAGAAACTCACAACACTACACACAAAACTCACAACACCAAACAAGCTCACAACGCCACACAAAACTTACAACGCCACACACAAAACTCACAACACCAAACAAATTTACAACCCCCAAACAAACAGTGTGAACAGGGAGTGCTTTAAACACAGAGGCTAGCAAACCTGGATATCATGTTTCATATTTGCATTAGATGACCACTCAAACTTGACCCACTTCTGTGACCATTTAAGAATGATCCATCAATTGTCAAGCTTACAAATTAAAGAGTAGAGGCAGTTCCAATGCACCAGGCCATTCAACCCTTTAAGATGTTAAATTTGTGTCTTACTTTTTTACACCATAACCCTTAATTAAGATTTCAGATTCAAAATTTAATTCAGATTTAAAAATAAAGCTCTCCAATTATGCAAGGTAAGGTCCTTGTAGAAATAATAATGTAGCCAAGTACAAAGAATCCATTGTCATTTTCTGAATCTATTCCTAAACATCAACCAATCCCAGCTACATTTGAGGATTGCCAATTATTTGAAAAATGTGTTTTCCTGAAAGTCCTGACACTGGTTATGTGATATTCAGGTATCAGTCTCAACTGCAGAAGTTGTAAATTATAAACATGACTTAAGCAATTTTTATATTGTGTTAAAACACAATGTTAATGTTAAAACATCCAGAAGTGACGTATGTGTGACTTCTGGATGTTAAGCCTGAGAAGTGTCCCAAAGTTAGCTAGCATTGTTTTAAGACCCTTTGATTGAACAACCTATCTCCATCAGCATCCAAGCATGACTCATTAGTGACACATAAGTTCGAAACCCGTCCCTTAGATTTGAAACTTCCATACAAAGAATGTCCAGATTCATTTAAAGAGTCTTTCATTAATTCAGATAATGCAATACATAATGATCATAAAGGAAAAGCACAAAAAGAAAGCATTTAGATACTGTAGAAAATAATCGATTGAACTGGAACTGATCATTTATAATTGTTTAAATAAGTCAGTTCAACACTGCGTATTTTAAAAAGAGAAAATCCGTATTTATTTTCAATTTTAAGATTATCTTTACAAAAGCAGGATAGGCAATAATTCCCAACAGCCAATGTAAGCATATTTAAATATGGTAACCAGGCCCATAGCCAGCAATTGCAAAAGGGGGTACGTTTCCCACAACCCCCCCCCCCACCCCCCCCACCCCCCACCCCGGCCACTACTCTTTAATTTGCAACCATTATTATGGATTGATTATTCTTTAATGACCACTGAAGTGGGTCAAGTTTGAATGGTCACCTGGTGCAAACAAGATGTATATGATGCTCAGGTTTGCTACTATCCTCTGTGTTTAAACATGATGTATATGATACTCAGGTTTTCCAGGAGCCTATGTGTTTAAAAAGTACCCTGTTCTTGTTGTGAGTTTTGTGTGTGGTGTTGTGACTTTTGTGTGGTGTTGTGAGTTTTGTGTGTGGTGGTGTGAGTTTGTTTGGTATTGTGAGTTTCGTGAGTGTGGTTGCAAGTTTTGTGTGTGGTGTTGTGACATTTGCGTGGTGGTGTGAGTTTCATTTATCAAACAAATTATAGCTGAAAAGTCACTTTCTCGGTTTGGTCAGTAACTGAATGCTTTGTTGGTCCAGTTTTTATTGCCATTGGCTGTCAGGCCATTTGTTAATGTTGCAGATTGACATCATGCTGCAGGCGTTGATTAGATAATATTAATAGCTGATTATTGTCTTGCATGGCCTTCACAAGTCAAGAGCACATACTGGGGCTAAAATTTGTGTGTTAGAGCAAATGTCAATTTTATATATGTTAATATATGATTGAAATAATGTTAAGTGACTTTTCTATGGAATGATGAAACCTTCAGGAATTTACAGGTACAAAAAACAAATCTTACGGCTGTTATTAAATCAGGTGCATTTTATGGGAAGATTTTCACCAATTTGGTTGAACATTCTTGGCAATTTTTCTTGGACAAGCCACCCTCCATTTCTTGAATATTTTACTGAAAATGAGAAAAGAGACAGAAAATGAAACAAAAACAAAGCTATAAGCTATTAATTACAAAATTCAGGAAGCTCATGTGCATAAACAGACCTGAGGGGTTGATTAATTATTTAATTATTGGATGCTATAGTTGCAAACTTTGAAAATTTGCTGTACCATGTCAGGAGCGGATAGAGGTCTTCTTCTGGAAGAAAGTCAGATTTTCAAGTTTACGTTGATGGGTTTAAAATTTTTTCTGTTGGAAGAGGGTCAGAAGTGGAGGATGGATCCACAAATATAACTTGGAAGACCAAAAAATATCTCTGGAAATGCCCCTGCATGTCATTTTTTTTATAAAAAATACTACCATTTTGTCATTTTTCCTATAAGTTAACAAATGTCATTTTAACTTCTTTCCATTTGTTAGACTAAGTGTGTTTTCTGAATAACAGGTTATGTAAAAAATAATGAAAATAGAAAAAGAAAATAACTTTTGAAGGTTGTTTATTAATGTCATAGGAAGTGGAGAAACAAAACTGACAGTTTATTAGAGGGATACTTGATTGAGTGAGATTATCTGTTTACCCCACCTTTTTTTGGTGATGCACTTTGATTATAGGCAGGCAACATTATGAAGGGGTCTAGGGTGGACATAAAACAATTAAAATTGTTTATTAGTTCATCATAGGGATACCTCAGGCCTTCCCAACTACCAGACTCGGCACCTACGGGTCCAGAATAAACCGGTATATCTGACCACACTACCCGTTTTCAAGGTGTGTGTCAGATCGCATAAAAGAGTATCATACCCTACCACAAATTCTGTAAGCCTACCTGTCATCCGGGTATCGCGCCTCGTTTTCGTCAAGTAGGAGTCGCATGAATACAACAGACGACTCCCTCAATCAGGGGGTGGAAACGCGCTACTTATATGATTAAGACGAGCCTAGCCGTCAGTACCGGTTATTGTTTTGTGACCTTGAGGAGCAATTAGGTTTGGTCGTTGCGGCACGCATCAACAGTAGTTGAACTACCACACCTGGGTCTTTTGTTTTTGAAAACTGTTCACTCGTCATCGAGGCGCTTGTTCAAGACTACAGGCTGATATCTACTAGTACTACCAGTGGCTTCATTAGTAACGTTCCCACAATACTTAAGTTTTCTGTCCGTGCGTACAAACCCTGAAAAAGGACAGCCTCGCTGACGAGAACAATGGACGTTTCTCACCCCTCTCTAGGATTACCCCTGCCCTCAATCTCGTCCATCCCGGTAGTCACAAGAATATTTAACCCCCGACAGAATATGCTTCTGCTATCAAAATTAGGTATACTTTTCTAAATTAATATATAAGTTTGCAAGTTCTTATTTACAAAACATCAATGGCTATGTCCGAACCTAAATTTTATGTTAAAAATTGCGGTACTGTCAGATTTGAGCATAAACAGAAAATTGCAGCAGCGCATGAATCTAGATGAGATGCACTACTTTCCAACCCCGCTTAGGATCATTGCTATCACATCGCGCACCTGGCAAAATCGGTGTGGTGGCTGATACTCTGTAATGCGATCTGACACACACCTTGAAAACGGGTAGTGTGGTCTGATAAACCGGTTTATACTGGACCCGTAGGTGCCGAGTCTGGTAGTTGGGAAGGCCTGTACCTGTATAAGTGAGATTAGCTGTTTACCCTACCTCTACCATGAGATACATTCTGAATTAAAGGCAGGCATTTATATTTTCTCACAATATCACATTGTTCATTCTCATAATCACATTATTTTAGGGAAGAATTGTTGGGAGAATTTTCTAGGGGGTGGAGGGGATTGTCCTGATATCTTGGTAAAACAGTCTTATGTGACCAATTAGCCATAGAGCCGGTGGATATGAGCAACAGGCCTTACAGACAGAGGATCTGCCTTAAGGTTATTGAAGTGGTCATAACTTGCAAGCCACATAAAGAGTTAGTGGATATAGCATGTACATTGCTTTGAAAGATTTGTATACATACGAGTGACCATTACGTGGCTGTTCAAAAGCAACAGCAGTTGTAGGTTTTACAAACTGTGCTTTACCCAAGAGTGTGTATATGTCATTGATATAAAAATATTTAACCAGTTTGTTAGGTTCACTAGATTTTTTTTTAATGTCCAGTTTTTATGGCTAATATAAAAATATTTAACCAGTTTGTTAGGTTCACTAGATTTTTTTTTTAAATGTCCAGTTTTTATGGCTATCAAATTCCAAATTAATGAATAATGTAAGCTATTTTTAATGTGCTTCTTCTTCATAATGATATAATTCACTGGTTGTTTATCAGTGGAAGCTATTGCCCACCCTGATATATAGCTTTTAATATCTTATTTCCTGGAGACTTTACCCGAAACCATCCAGATGAAATTGATATTAATAGAGTATGCAGTTTGATTATCTATAAAAATACACCAGATGGTATGGAAATGATGGATGTGATGAAAACCAGACTTCACTTCAGGTTCATTCAAATAAATACTGAAATACACTTGGAGGTGTTGAAGTAGTGAATGGAAAGAAATAGAGACCAAACGATACTTTCTGTTATAATAAATATAATGACAAGTTTTAGAAACAATTAAAATACAGGTGCAAACAGCAAACAGACAAAAGCTAGTAACAGTATTTTTAATTTTAAAAATCAAATCAAACCAGTTTTTGAAAGGAACGTTCCTATTTATATCCAGGCACTTCTTGTAATTGTATAAGGTATATGTACCCAATGAAAAATAATAATAAAAAAAGGAAAGTCTTGAAATTTATCTAATTGTGCTGACTTTAAATAGGAACCTGCACTTTACTAAACAAAGTCATTCAGACTTTATAGTCAGAGTATATACAGTTGCATACATTGTCTATATATCCTACATCATTCTGTCCATGGGATAATTCTGCAATTAATCCTTGATGTGGAGAAATACTTTCATTGTTTAATAAGAACTACCTGATGTCATCTCACATCAACTTTTGGCATGTGCATCACCATGGATTGTATGCTTTGCAAAATCTATATCATATGCTTCAAGTGCTTCCTGGAATCCATATATCATGAGTCATGATTTATATCACATAGCACTCTTGGTTCATTTGAAAGGAAATAATGTGAAACACAGCCACATTGTACCAAGCTCATGTGTTGCATCCATCTTATCAGTCTGATGGTCTCTGATCAGGTTGGCTAAAGGCTAACACTGAGACAAATTCTCTCCCTTCTGGTTCTCCCTAAAATTGTTGCTTAACTAAAAGTATGTCAAATCAGGGAAATCTATATTTGTTAGAGCAGCAGTTCAGCTGTCTTCTAAGTTGGGCAATACTGGCATGAACTAGTTGCTCCAAACTGTCCCTTAGACCCCATTTCCAGAGATTAGATCGATCTATTTAGATCGACCTAACTCCCTGGGGGTTCACGCTAAATAGCTGTCAGCCAGACGGACACGAAAGTTAATTACCCCCTTACAGCTTGTAGTAGGCAGGACGGACATTTAAGCCGGATTATCTGACAGTAATCTAGTGAGACTCCCCGCGGGGATAGATCGATCTAAAAGCTCTGGGAATACAGCCTTAGACTGCATTCCCGACAGATTTAGATTGATCCATCTGGATAGACCTAACTCCTTGGGGGTTCACGCTAAATTGCTGTCAGTCGAGCACGCACGGAAGTAAATTACCCCCTTACAGCTTTTAGTAGGCAGGACAAACATTTAAGCTGGCTAAGCTAAATGCAATCTAGTGAGACTCCATAGGGGGATAGATCAATCTAAAATCTGTGGGAACGCAATCTTAGTGACAGTGTGACTGCTTATTTTCCACCTTTTTTGTGGTTAAAGCTTGAAAATTATATGCTTCTAAATACTGCCCGACCAATTCAAAAAGTGCCAAATAAACGTAACACAGAGAGAGAGAGTCTTTTTAACTTCAATCTTGTGCCTGCATGTTTCTAAGAACAACTTGCCTCTTTTCAGTTTGACTAATATACTTCAAATGAAATAGATAGAACTCTAAAAAACGAGGCACTGGCGCCAGATGGTGACTGCGGTTATTTTTAGAAAGCTGTACATGCATTCCAGTGCAAAGGACATGGATTGACGTATGTTACAATGAGTACATGGTTTAGATTTTTTTTTTTTTTTTTTTTGCAGAAAAAAATATAATTTTCAGTTAACTTGAATAAAGAAAGTACTTTTGTAGTGATATAACTCATTGAGGCAGTGTTTTTGACAAATGTCACCTCACTCGACAGAATGCAGGGAAACACTGGTAGCTATGGGTGTATTTCTACCAATTTCAGAGAATTCCCTGTAAAGTTTGCAAAGTTCAGGTCATGATGAAAAGTAGGTCAAAGGTCAAATTCGTGGTCACATTAAAATTGCCAATATACGACTTCTCTTTCAATTCAATGATAACTATGGGTGTATCTCTTCCAGTTAAGGAGATATATCATCTGGAAAATTTGCAAAGTACAGTCAAGTCTAAGGTCAACTTAGAAATCTCAACTAATGACTTTTAGTCAAACTTCCTTAGTAACATTTCCCATAATTCCTTTGGTTTGGGGGATACTAAGCATTCAGTTTTCAAAATATACTGTAAAAGATTAATAAACCACTTAAAGGGATAATAACTCTTTGTATGAGATCTATATTTCACAATAAAAACATTGTAAACAACTCATAGAAATATAATATATTCTGTTTTACCACAATAACGGTTGTTATAGCTATTATTCTGATATCAGAGCTTGTCATCAGACCACATGACCTCCATAGATGTCTATACTCTGTAATCATCTCTTAAGATTATAAGATTATAACATAAAACGAAGCTTTAAAAAAAAAACAGGGACTAACTTTGAATGTAGAAATGGTTTCGTTAACCATTGGTAAGTATGGGGAAATTGTTGTTTACTCCGGGAAAATTCATTTTTTGGCCAAAACGAACAGTTATTATCCCTTTAACTGTTGAAAAAATAGATCAAGCTGATTTTGGAGCTCGACCTATATTTGAATAATATTGGTCACTCCTGTAAGTTTGAAGACAATAGGCCAATAGGTTTTCCTTCAAATGTGTTATCTGTATTGTACATATGCTAAAAAAAAAGTAAAAAAAAAAAAAGCAACATAACCTTTGGAAACATGGTCTGATCAAGACGCTTTTCAAAATCCACCTGTATTTTATGATTATTCATCAGTTTTGCAAGTGTGAAGAAAAGAGGTCAAACAAAAGTTAAGATGTTTTTTTCTTTTTTTCAGCACATTTTATCCACTGTTATACAAATAAAATGAAAATAATTGTCTTTTGTCTTCAAATGTTCATAAAATACATGTCAGATATGAAAACCTGCTTGATTGGACCATTTTCCAAAAGTACAGCTGTTTTTTCACATTTTTCAGCATATTGTCTCCACTGTTTTATAAATAATACTAAAACCATGTCATATTTTGCTTTGAAATTTGCAAGATTGTTTCAAAGGTCTGATACATAGATCAAAATCTGAAAATTAGCTTGATGTGTTTATTTTTATTGAAGTTATGCTTATTTTTGTCCTGACACAGATGTGTCTGTACCAGTCTTCACGAATAAATTTTTTAATTAGTGGACATTTGGTCCACCAAGACTGCAATTCATACTGGACCGAACCAACTTTTACTGGACCAATTCTAATAATTTTTGTTTTAAAAGAAAATAATAAATAAGGCTGATGTTTTTGTACCAAATTTATTTATTTATTTATTTATTCTAAAAAAAGATGAGATGTTTATAGTAAATGAAATTGGCAATAATTTAATTATAAATAAATAAATAAATAAATAAATGATAATAATACAGAATAAAAAAAGAAATAATATATAACCTTACTTAATAAACAGTGACTATTAAATTTTGATAATTTTATTTGAAAACATTTCATTAGTATTCACACAGCAATAACATTTTATTATAACAGCAATGTCTTGATTTAATTTAAGTAAAAAAACACATAAAGTGACAAACCCCCCAGAATATCACATCCATAGTTAAGCTCAAAAATTTGCATGATTCAATCTTCTGAATTACCCTTCTCCTTTCCACATTTGCGATAGCAGACACAAATTGTGCAGCGGACTTGTCAGTGGTGTGAGAAGTGCCAACACCAAGGCCTTTGGCCGTGTCCAGTTTACAAAATGTCTTAAACAAATTGAAACTCAGATGGTGCTTGGCTATGGCGTGTGCCGATCGGAACTTGGATACCAGCCTGGTATATTCAGCCCTCTTCAGTTTCCCCAGGCAGTCTGCCGCTACACTCTGGGAAATGGGCGTAGATTTTGCTGCGATAAGTTCAGAATTCCGCTGGTGTTGTTTACATGCTGCATGTAGCCTAACAACATCTATCTTAAAATTTGACGTTCCCGCGATAAGGGGGGAATCCCCACCAGAATCATTTTTCAGACTTCGGCAGATTTTACAATGCATGGTGTTAGCCTCGGTGTCATACACAAGCCAGGAAAAACTGTGCTGCCACGAACTTTGAAACTTCCTTATCCTTTTTCGTTCGTACTCTTGACTTTGTAGATCTAACACTTTTCTTTTTACTCCGGGTTTCGCAAAATGCTTCAGGAACGCCATTTCGTAAAACCTCGTGGTTCACACTTTCAAGACCGTGATTGGATGACCCAATATAATTGACCAATCAGAATTCTCAAAGCTCACATTGCGCACAACCATTGTGTTTGGGCTCATCTGCCACACTCATTTTATTTTGGTTATGGCTCGCGTTATCACAACCTTTTAGACTATATATTCGCGAAGATAACACAATTTTTATTTGATTTTATGTGCTCTAAATTTTGCTCAACGCAACCCATGCATCTCTCAATATTTTAGCTGGACCGTCGGTCCACTTAAATTTCAATATTTACTGGACCGACGGAAAATTTAGTGGACTCGGTCCACGGTCCACCGCTTAACGTCGAAGACTGCTGTACATATAGCTGTCACCTGCGTCTGCCATCATTTTAGATGTGCTGCTGTTGCAGTGTACTGTCAGTGTTATAATGTTAAGTGGAAAACTATTGGACCTTTTTCTTCAAACTTACAGAACTGATGAATATTCATAAAAGACAATCCAAGTTCCAAAATTGGCTTGATTGGACCATTTTTCCAAAAGTAATGTTTTTTTTTTCCATCGTATTTTATCCACCGTCATACAAGTAACATGAAAACGTGTCATATTTTGCTTTAAAACATGCAGAACTGATTCATGGGACTAATGTAGAGATCAAGTTCGAAAATTATCTTGTTCAATTAAGTTTTGATGAAGTTCTGCTTTTTTTTTTTTTTTTTTTTTTTTTTTTTTTTTTTTTTTTTTTTTTTTTTTTTTTTTGTAAATTAGTTTTTCATCAGACAAGGCTTTAAAACAGTCTCATCACTGAAGTAATTACAAAAGTAAAAGTGTTCTTTTAACATTTTTGCATCTTAATCTCAGAAGGGAACAAATGGGACATTTGAAATTGGTCAATTGATATTTTTCCCATCAAAATTGATCAAAATATTTTGTATACTGCCACTACAAATGCTCTTAAAAGAAAACTGTATTACTGATTGGTTTGTTACTTACAAGAATGATTGACATACAGCTGAAATTGGAAAACCAGCTTGATTGGATTATTATTCTTTCTTGTTGTCTGTACATTTGACAGCTTTGCTGCCATGTTTTGTTTTGTTTTGTTTTTGCATTAGAAAGATGAAAAGATGTTACTGTGGTTGCAGTTTGGTTTTTCCTAGCTGTCTGCACTCTCTCTCCATTCTTTGTTTAAGTTTGGCAGGCCATCCTTTCCCCCCTGATGACTAACCTTTATTTGGTCTCAGCTGGAACCATTTCTTAAAGACACTGATATCAGCAATTGGGGATAAAGTTTCCTGACTAAAAAAATATGTAGTTCATGCACACAAGTGTCAATTTACCCATCCTGCTTGGACTTGCATTCTTAGGAAGTGGTCTGGATTGTGCTGCTGTGCTTTATTAGTGGTACAGTAATTATTCAGTAAATTAAAACATATATTCTAACTATAACATGATGTTAGTTTAACTAGCAAAAAAAAAGATAAATTGAAAATTTTAAAATCTAAGTTAAGTGCCTGCCATACAGTATGACATTTTGAGTAACCTACTCCCATGTTTAAAAAACAAAGTTTTTTAATAAATGAGTAGATTAAAAGTTGGGATTAATTACCATATATCAAAACATTGGTCTGTGAGTGGTGGGCTGAAAGGTTGAGCTCACAGGAACTCTTGAATCATATTCCTAGTTTGATTGGCTGATCATTTATCTGGGTGGAGCTTTATGTTTGGTGCCCTGCTGATAATGCAAAGAAGACTTTCAACAGAGAGAAGGTGAGTCCATGATTTCAGACATGCTAAAAAGAATGAAGCTAGACATAGTGTAGCAGCTGTAGGTGTTTATTGGTATTTTTAGATACCATATTTGGCACCTACAAGAAATAACTAAGAAGCATATAGGTAAGAAAAAATGACTGGGTAGTAGAAATGGATTGAGGAGCTTCATTCAGTTATAGCTTTGCTGTGGCTTCTCTGTACAGCAGGAATGTAGCACAACAGACATTGGCTATATTCTCTTACCCTAGCATCTAGGGTTAGATGATAATGGAAAGTAATGAAAGAGCAAGATGAAAAATCTGCATGAATATGCAGGTTGTTTATATAACAATTGATTTAAATGCTTATCATGAGCAGTATGCACTATGGCATGGTAAAAAGCTGACCTTGCCTCAATATTTCACCAGATGGAATCTTTCAGCAGAAAGGGCTTGAGCAGAAAGGGCATGTGTTTAATATGCATTTCAAGCACATTGGGTTAAATAGAGTGCAGGGTTTTGTACTTGGATTCTTTGTGTAAAACCAGAAATCTAATGTAAGTGGAATATGTAGTAATGTTAATGTCTATTAAACAGACAAATTCTCAGTTACTGTGTTCTGGTGTGATTTCCTGCATTAGGTGGATACCAGAACAATAAGATCATTTAGTTAGGTTGCCAAGGGATAAAGTTAAGCTGTCAGGGGGTGGGGTGGGGGATGGGTATGGACATTCTTGGATAATTTTTTTCTGTGGTGTTGTGATATAGTGACCATTAAGTATTCATACAAAAATGGTGTTTCTGTAAATATAAATTAAAGACTTTAATAATTGCCAACCTCGCTCAAGTATCCATCTCAGTATTTTAACAATTAATCGCGCTGCTCAGTTGTCAAGGTGTTACTGCTCGAGCAACACAGGGTGACTCCCGCTCTCACCACCACCAACCAATTATTGAACCGAGCAAATAATTTCTTCCTCTCCTCACATATAGCAACTATAAATATAGCTATCACTCATGTCTGTGATCAGTGTTGTTGATCACAGTGGCCGTGAACATTTCACCGTTCACCCAAAAATTGATAATTATGTGCAGGGGTTTCATCAGGATTAAGGGTACAGGAAGTTCAAAATTGTGAATCTATAATTTGGCCGCAGATTATCAGGGAGTCAAATCCAAGCAGTACCAAAAATATGTCTTGGGTAGGGTTGTAATATTAAAAAGAAATTAAAAATCTAAAATGGCATGGGTGCAGGCAGACAATTAATTGCTCAACATTTCCCAAACAGAAAGATTTATGGGAAAAATCAGCTCCACCGCCATGTCACCCTGAAGGCTTCTTCTCCTAGAAGGGCCTGTGTCACCATAACTTGGATTTAGGCCACACATATAATCTCAACCTGATCCACCTAGATTTTGGGGGATGTTGGTACATTAGCCCAGTTATGGTGCTTGTCGCAATGCACCCTTGCCCAAATTTTGGAAAATTTAATGCTAAATATGGGGAAAGCTGCTATGGAAGTCTGACCGAAAGTCATTTGTAGTGATGCTAAATATGCCCTTGGATTTGATCTTTGACATTTATTTCATGGTCTAATGGGCCAAAATTCTGTAAAAATGGGAATTTTCTGTGTAAAAAAAATGTTTTGCCCTTTTTCAGAAACTACATGGACCAACTGGTAAGATTTCATGTTACAGTGAGGTGTTACTCTTTGGGTCTCCTTTCATCCTGAGTTTGGAGTCAATCGGTGCATTTTCATGGGAGAAGTAGTGAATAGATACTAAAATTGAAAACTCTGTAATTCTGGAACCTTAAAGGGGCATTCAAACCTTTGACCTACTTTTCACCATGAACTGAACTTTGCAAGGTTTCTCTCACTTATATCTCCGAAACTGGCAGAGATAGGCCTATAGCCACTAAATTGAACTTGAATAGGAAGTCATATACTGACAATTTAACTGTTACCTTAAAATTGACCTAAGACTTTCTTTTCACCATGAGCTGAACTTTGCATTATCTGTTATATCTTCAAAATAAGCAGAAATATGCCCATAGTTACTATTGAACTTGAATAGGAAGATATATACTGGCAATTCAACTGTGACCTTAAAATTGACCTTTGACCTACTTTTCACCATGAACTGAACTTTGCAAGGTTTCTGTCTCTTAAATTTCCAAAACCTACAGAGATATGCCCATTGTTACTATTGAACTTAAATAGGAAGTCATATACTGGCAATCTAACGGTGATCTTGAAAATGACCTTTGACCTACTTTTCACCATGAATAGCACTTCACAAATTTGGATTTAAACTCTTACTTTTTCTCATGATTTTGTTTTAAATTGTAATTTTCAATAAAAATATTTAGAACTCGAGACTACATTTTGTAGATCTTGTGAAGCACAACACTGGAGGTTGTGTCCTTTTTTTTTCAAATGCTCTTACTCCAGCTGGTGGTACAATACCTGGAGGCATTAATTCCTGTCTGATCCTCTAGATTTTTTCATCATCTGCTGCATTGTTTTGTTAAATAAGGACAGTCATGTGGAACGCTTGCTCACTTAGCCTTCACTGATGTAAAGTAGGTTGAGCAATTTTCCCATACTTCTTCCCGCCCATTCATTCATATGTTAGTATCTGAGTCATGTGACATGCAAGGTATGTTTCAATCGCTGGATATAAATGCAATTTTTCGTTCTTTATTTCTATTTCAAATAGATCTTGTTTATTTGGAGTGTTTGATGTTATGAAAGTGCTGTTTTGTGTATCATTTCCACCTAAAACCGCTTTGTATGCCTGTTTAAATGCTAGTTATACATTGGTAATATATGGGCAATCTTATTGTGACACTGGATTTGACTTTTGACCTACTTTTCACCATGGACTGAACCTTCACAAAATTTTAGACCCTTACATCTCCAAAACTGGCAAAGATTTGCCCATAGTTATTTTTATGGACAAACATAATGTGACCTGGAATTTGACCTTTAACTTAGTTTTTTCCTTGACCTGAACTTTGTAAATTTTCCGACCCTTATATCTCCAAAACTGGCAGAGTTGTATCCATACTGCCATCATATTCACCCAACCCTAGTTCTCCACAACAAACACACATACATCCTAACCTTCCTCTAAACTTAGATGTACTTACTCCCTCTGGTGGTATCACTTCTCAGATCCTTAAGTTGATTTTTTTATTTTTTGTAAATATTTTTGCATTGGCTTTTGTAGTTTGGTATTTGTATATTTTCCAGCTTTAGTGTTTACTCCAGATGATAATATAAATTCCCATGTCCCTGAAGTTATGGTAATGTGCCATGAATTTTGTACAGAAGAAATGAATTGAAATAAGGAAAAGATTGGTTTGATTGAAATTCATGAAATGGGAGGTGCTCAGAAATACCAGATGTTCGAATTTCATGAAATGCTGTCATTTTTGACTGGAAGTTGTCTGCCCCTTGCTAGGCTTTATGTTATCTTTTCCTGACGATCTTGTATAAATGGTGAGTGTTGGTAATTGCGATCCAAAAATTACAAGTTCTTTAACATATTCACTGTGTCTGGCCCAAGGTGCTAGATAATGATTGGTACTGTTGACAAGGGACCTAAAACAGAATCGTAATCAGCAGTGTCCTATTTTAAAAGAGATTCTGGCAGTCAAAACTAGTGATGTTTTTCAATAACAATCCTGGCGCTCAGAACCAGAGTCAATAGAGAAAGAGACGGCTGGTGATTAGCTTCTACCCTGACCAGATAATCTTCACCATGGAAGCCAAGCTTAGTTTTACTGTTGCTCTCTCTGTGCGCTGAAGCCGAGATAATAGCTGATCGTTGTCTATGGTGCACATGTAGCCTTCATCGTCGATTAGAGTCAACTGCGACCAGGTTGGTTGCCTTTACCATTGAAGTTGGGCGGAGCTTTACGCCCGAGTGCGGCCTTACCTTGCTGTGCTCCAGTCATTGTCTACTCATATGTAGCCTTCACTGCAGAATTATGGTCTCTCTCTGCCAGCAGGGAGGCCACTACAACCGCAGATCGGTATGTATGGTGCACAGGTAGCCTTTACCATGATAGCCGAACTGTGTATTGTGGTCATTCTCTGTGGTGCGCTGCAACCAAGATGACCCATGATTGTTGTTTATGATCAAATATACTAGGTCGGAGAGAGTGGTTTATGGCCCCTGCTGTAGGGCTTTATATCAATGGTTGTGTGGTTGCATCTTGTAACCACTTTTTTGCTCAGGCAACCCAATCTTGTCTGACAACACAACTGATTTCTTGGAACACCGTGGTGTCAATGCACACATTTAAAAAGTGTGTGCATTTTGTCATTTAAACCATTTTTAAACAAACACATGAGTGATATGTATTCAAGACGAAACCCAAAAGGCAATTTTCATATTTGTCTGAGCAAGACAAGAAGGCAATTTTCATATTCGTTCAAGGGACTGAAAGATCCTTAATAGGAGATCGTGAGCGATTTGAGCTCGACGATAAGGCAATACTACTTCAAGAGAGATGGTTAGCAATCCTAGCCAAGCGAGAAGGCAATTTTAATATTTATTCAAAGAAGATTGTGATTAATCCAGATTGTGATTAATCCAAGCGAGACAAGAAAGCAATAATTCCAATCTTTTTGGCAGCTCTTAATAGCTTCTTTTTGTTCTGTTACTAAAATCCCTATTGTTGACAATGTTATTGTGTGCCTCAGCAAAACTACTGATCACTATCTCACATAGTGGGACAGTACAGCTCTTAATTGATTCTCCTGTTATCTTAGGGATTGGTGATGACGATGTAGTTTTGCGTCCTAAGCTGTCTGATCTCGCCGTGCGCGGGTCGGTGTCTTCGACGCATACGTAGCCTTCCCTGCAGAAGCCCGCCTCGGCACTACGGCCTCTCTCCTCCATGCGGGGAGGCCACTACAACCGCAGATCGGTATGCGCACAGGTAGCCTTCGCCACGGCAGCCGAACTGTGTATTACGATCTCTCTCCGTCGTGCGCTGCGACCAAGATGACCGCTGATTGTTGTCTGCGATCAAATATACTTGGTTTGGGGGGGGGGGGGGGGGGGGGGGGTGTGAAGGGCGGGGTTTTTTTTTTTTTCGCTCAGGCAACCCAATCTTGACCAGAAGCAGCAACTGATTTCCTGGCGCATAGTTGCGTCAATGTACGCATTTGAAAAGTGTGTACGTTTTGTCATTTAAACCATCTTCAAACAAACACGCGAGAGATAGGTTATCTAGTATAAACCGAAAAGGCAGTTTTTATATTCGTTTAAGGGACTGGAAGATCGTCAATGGGAGATCTTGAGCGATCTGAGCGCGACAATAAGCCAATTTCCACACTAATTCACGGGACTTCGTTACTGTATTCGTCAGCAAGAGATCGTCAGCGATCCGAGCAAGCATAGAAGCTTGGACTTTTTGTCCATGCTAGAAGGCAATTTTCATGTAGTCAGCAGGATATGGTTTGCGACAGGGGCGTAACCAGGCATACGCACGGATACACTGTGCATATAAATTTTTGGCCAACCATGATATTATTCTCTATAAATCTAGTGTACTTTTCAAGGAATATTATCGAAAATCCCCTTCTATTATAAGTTAACTTCACCTGAATGTACAAATCCTCTGTATAAGTTATATATGCACCATTGTTCTGACACCCTTCTCATTTGCTTTCACAGAACTGAGGTAAACAATACTAGTTACCATCTGAAGTCCGATCTTAATCGTCCATCTAGCTGGAACTTGCTTTACCTCTTAATTAGAGGGTAAAGTGCCCTTCAGCTCACAGGTAGCATTTGTCTTGAGTGTCGAACGCACTCTCGATGGCGATATTTATCTCAGATAAAAATCTACCTGTGTGTTATTTTCAAAGAGCTGCTCCAGCAGACCTGGGGGCACTAGATAAATCTGATCATCGGCTAAACAAGGAGCCAGAGAAACAAAGGAAGATTGATTTTTTCCTGCAAAGCTTCAAAGAATTTTGACACGGACTTGATCAAGCTTAACCCTCCAAACTAACGGGGTGGCATGGGTAATTTTTTACAAAATTTACAAACAATTAAACTTAAATATATTACAATTTTATCCTTTAATATGATTTTGGAGGCATGCACCCGCATGTAAGCTGGGTGATGTCAGTAAGCCGCTAGTTAAATAAATATACCCTTATGAGCAAGGCTTTTCCCAGTGAACCGTCCAGCCGTCATTTGGACGGCCGCTGACATCACCGGACGGCCTATATTTTCAAAGACGGCTAGACGGCTGGCGACTTTTTTTTAATGACGTCTTGGCTTGTCGGGACAGCCGTGGACGTTGTAAGAAATTTTCTTAGAGTAATTTGAGGTACATAGCTTTTATGATGCGTCACAGATGAATGGTACTACTTTGTAGTGTACGCTGATATTCAGTCATGACGAAACTACAAAGGGCGAGACGAGAACGCAATTTTCGTATCATCAGCAGGAGATTGTTCGCAATCCGAGTGAAACGAGAGACTCATACTCGTTCAGTGGCTTTCGTTTGCGGAAGATCGTCAGCCGGAGATCGTTCTCAATTGTTTTTAACCCTCCCTCCCCATTGGAATTTATAATTTTTTAAAATATTTTCCATTTCATTTGTACATTTCAAGGGACTTAATTAAGGGAAGATCGTCAGCGGGAGATTGTGAACGATCTGAGCGAGACAAGAAAGCAATAATGGTACGGTAATGTGCCATGAATTTCGAACAGTAAAAAATAATTAAATTTGGGAAAAGATCGTTCTGGCCGAAATTCATGAAAAGGAGGTGCTCAGAACTCCTGAAAGTTCGAATTTCATGGAATTCTGTCAATTTTGACCGGAAGTTGTCTGTTCGTCGCTAGGCCTTCTGTTATCTTCTCCCGACGATCTATTTAGAGTTACCATAATGTATGATGTGTGAGTGTCGGTAATTGCGACCAAAGGTATACACGTACTTTCACCCGATCACTGTGTATGGCCCATAGATAGAGCGGTACTCTTGTCTAGGGCCGCAAAACAGCATTGTTATCAGTAGTGTCGTTTTTCAAAAGCGATTCTGGCAGCCAGAAACTAGTGTCGTTTTTCAAAAACGATCCTGGCGCTCAGAACGGGAGTGGACGGAGGGCGAGACGGCCGACGATTAGCGTCTGCCACGGCCAGATAACCTTTACTATGGAAGCTTAGTGTTACCGTTGCTCCTTTCCGTGCACTGAAACGGAGACGGCAGCCGATCAGTGTCTATGGCGCACGTGCAGGTAGCCTTCATCTGCGATAAGTGTCTTCCGCGACCAGGTTCGTTGCCTTTACCGTTAAAGTCGGGCGGAGCTTTACGCGCGAATGCGTCCTCATCTCGCCGTTCGCGGGTCGGTGTCTCCGACGCATACGTGGCCTTCCCTGCAGAAGCCGGCCTCGGCACTACGGCCTCTCCTCCGTGCGGGGAGGCCACTACGACCGCAGATCGGTATGTGCGGCGCACAGGTAGCCTTCGCCACGGCAGCCGAACTGTGTATTACGGTCTCTCTCCGTCGTGCGCTGCGACCAAGATGACCGCTGATTGTTGTCTGCGATCAAATATACTAGGTTTGGGGGGGGGGGTGCAGGGCCGAGATAGTGAGCGATCTGAGCGCGATAATAAGCCAATTTCCACACTAGTTCAAGGGACTTCGTTACTATATTCGTCAGCAAGAGATCGTCAGCGATCCGAGCAAGCATAGAAGCTTGGACTTTTTGTCCATGCTAGAAGGCAATTTTCATGTAGTCAGCAGGATATGGTTTGCTGGTTTGCGACAGGGGCGTAACCAGGCATACGCACGGATACACTGTGCGTATATAATTTTTTGGCCAACCATGATATTTTTCTCTATAAATCTAGTGTACTTTTCAAGGAATATTATCGAAAATCCCCTTCGATTATAAGTTAATGTCACCTGAATGTACAAATTCTCTGTATAATTTATATATATGCACCATTGTTCTGACACCCTTCTCGTTAGCTTTCACAGAACTGAGGTAAACAATACTAGTTACCATCTGAAGTCCGATCTTAATCGTCTATCTAGCTGGAACTTGCTTTACCTCTTAAATAAAGGGTAAAGTGTCCTTCAGCTCACAGGTAGCTTTTGTCTTGAGTGTATCGAACGCGATATTTATCTCAGATAAAAATCTACCTGTGTATTATTTCAAAGAGCTGCTCCAGCAGACCTGGGGGCACTAGATAAATTTGATCATCGGGATAAACAAGGAGCCAGAGAAACAAAGGAAGATTGATTTTTCCTGCAAAGTTTCAAAGAATTTTGACACGGACTTGATCCAGCTTAACCCTCCAAACTAACGGGGTGGCATGGGCAATTTTTACAAAATTTACAAACAATTATACTTAGATATATTACAATTTTATCCTTTAATATAATTTTGGGAGGCATGCACCCGCATGTAAGCTGGGTGATGTCAGTAAGCCCCTAGTTAAATAAATATACCCTTATGAGCAAGGCTTTTCCCAGCGAACCGTCCAACCGTCATTTGGACGGCCGCTGACATCACCGGACGGCCTATATTTTCAAAGACGGCTAGACGGCTTGCGACTTTTTTTTTAATGACGTCTTGGCTTGTCGGGACAGCCGTGGACGTTGTAAGAAATTTTCTTAGAGTAATTTGACGTACCTAGCTTTTATGATGCGTCACAGATGAATGGTACTACTTTGTAGTGTACGCTGATATTCAGTCACGACGAAACTACTTCCTAAAGCTTACAAAACACAATAAAATGTTTCTATGAACCTTAAGATACACATTCCACGCCGTATGCAGCAGTGACAAGAGTGACCTTCATGCGGTACAAAACACTAAGCAAACTACAGGCCAATTTGTGAAAGGGGACACCTTCCGGACCTTCATACGCACGGCAACTGACAAAGCTGATTGACAAAAAGGAAAATTTCAAATTTTCAGCGAGAGATCGTTCGCAATCCGAGAGAGACCAGGAGGCAATTTTCATATTTGTTAAAGAGACTTCGTAAGCCAAAGGGCGAGACGAGAACGCAATTTTCGTATCATCAGCGTCGCAATCCGAGTGAAACGAGAAAGCTCATACTCGTTCAGTGCCTTTCGTTTGCGGCAGATCGTCAGCCGGAGATCATTCTCGATTGTTTTTAACCCTCTATCCCTCCCCATTGGAATTATAATTTTTAAAAATATTTTTCATTTCATTTGTACATTTCAAGGGACCTCATTAGCGGAAGATCGTCAGCGGGAGATCGTGAACGATCTGAGCGAGACAAGAAAGCAATAATGGTAATCTTTATTGCAGCTCTTAATATTGCTCTTTTGTTCTGTTACTGAAGTCTCTACTGTTAACAGTGCTATTGTGCGCCTCAGCAAAACTACCGATCGCTATCTCACACCGAATACTGCGGTAAAGAAACAACAGCCCGACAGTACAACTCTTAATAGATTCTCCTGTTATCTGAATGAATGGATATGACGATGTTGTTTAGCGTCCTAAACTAACTGTACTGATCGTTATATTGCACCTTGGGCCGCACACGTAGTACTCAGGTAAAGGTACGCTAGGGCAACATTGCCGACTGTTAGATCTTTACAAGCGCGAGAATAGCCCGGTGGCCGATTTTAAGGTGTACGAAATTCACGAAATCAAGATCGCGCAAAATTGCTGACTGGCCGAAATTCATGGTCCAGAAAAAACTCCAGACGGCCAATTTTAAGATCGTTCGAAATTTAAGAGCCGTTCGAAATTCATGGCACTTTACCGTAATCTTTATTGCAGCTCTTAACTCATTGTCCCCTACCGCCGTCATTTGCCGACAATGTTTTCTTATTTTTATCCCTAGCGTCGTCATTTGACGTCGTAATATTAATAGTACCCATTCCCGACTGCCGTCACATGACGGCATCCAATATGGCGGGGCCCTTGCCTAGCGACTTCATATGACGGCATGAGAAAGAAACTTTGATTGGTAAGTTTTAAATAGCTCATTTTCTGATTGGTTGTTGCTTTTCTTTTGGCCAATAAAAAGGAGAGTACTATAGAACAAAATGTAAACATTTTGAGGGTTGCGGGAAATCTACACATGGAGGAAATACAGAGTATTTTTGATGAGAGCTCTGGGTCTGAATTTTCGGGATTTGTTAGTGACAGTGAGTCTGACAGCCATAATTTGAGCTATATTTCTTTTGAATAACACTTTACAGACATAGTCTGAAAGTGAATTAGGCAGCATTAGTGAAGATTTTAGAAGAAGTCAGTGGGAAAACGATCTGTGGGAGGTGGACAAGGAGCATTTCTGTGGTGAACTGCCTGGATTCACACATGAACTGACGGGTGACAAAGACGAACTAGACTTTAAAAACTGTTCTTATCTGATGAAATACTGAACAAATTGTTGGAAAATATAAATGCATATGCAACATACAATGACTCTAAATGGAAAGAACAACTAAAAGCATGTCTCGGTGTCAGGATTCATGCGGTATTTTTAAGTTGATGCTTATCTTATCACAACTGCATAATATAGATAATAAATATATTTTTTTGTAATCTGATGCTCATCTTTTAATCATATTTTGTAGAATTTTCTTTTTTTGTACCTGTTAATATAATCTAAATAAGTATTATGATGTATATTTTATTTATTTATAGACAGTTGTTGAACTTATATTCATTGTTCAATTTTTATAGACCAAATTATTCCGACTTCTTCCCCATTCAATAAATAGCAATATTTTGAATATGTCCACTTATAAATAATTTCATAATATACCAATTTCATGCCTTAAGAACCCTGAAAATTTGAAACAAACAAAACAACAGACCTAGAAAAAGGCCATATTGAATTTCCTCAGGGATATAGGAGAGTGCTGACAGTGGCGCCACCACATGGTGGTGGCCAGATTTGGTGTTAATGGCTGTAGGGGATCATGCAGCAGTCACTGCAGGGGACAATGAGTTAATATTGCTCTTTTGTTCAGTTACTGAAGTCTCTACTGTTAACAATGCTATTGTGCGCCTCAGCAAAACTACCGATCGCTATCTCACACCGAATACTGCGGTAAAGAAACAACAGTACAACTCTTAATAGATTCTGTTATCTGAATGAATGGATATGACGATGATGTTTAGCGTCCTAAACTAACTGTACAGATCGTTATCTTGCACCTTGGGCCGCACACGTAGTACTCAGGTATAGGTACGCTAGGGCAACATTGCCGACTGTTAGATCTTTATAAGCGTGAAAATAGCCCGGTGGCCGATTTTAAGGTGTACGAAATTCATGAAATCAACATCGCTCAAAATTGCTTACTGGCTGAAATTCATGGTCCATAAAAAAACTCCAGACTGCCAATTTTTAAGATTGTTTGAAATTTAGGTGTTCAAAATTCATGGCACATTACTGTAGTAACATTGTATATGAAATTGTTTTAAGAACAAAGTATATCAGTTGTAATTGTTGTCAGTCACAGACTCCAGTCTGATGTAGCTTGAGGATTTTTTTGGCTTTAGTCAAACTTCAGAAAAACTTTGGTTAAATCAATTTTTAGCCAAGTGATATTATTTTGAGCCAAATAAAATAAATGACTATTTAAAGAAATTAAACCAATATTTATTTGTTATTTTAAGTACATACAGCAATACATTGCAAAAAAGAATGACAGAAAAGCAAACCAATTTTTGAGAAAAAAAAACAAAGGCAAACTAATATCTGTCAATCTGTCCAAATGTCCAAAACACTGTCATAGTCAAATCCTCAATTTCTGGAGAACACAAGTAAAAGAGCGTCATATTTTGCATATTTTTCCCTGAATGCTTGTTTCTGGAATCAGTCTTGATAGCATTATAAGCAGAAACATTTTCACAGTTGTGACGAACAGTTATGGCAAGTTTTTGTACCTGTCTTGAACAGATATGTTTTCATCAATTTGGCAAAATTACTATGCTCATTTTTCAATTTTTTCACCAAAGTCAATTTGTTTTCACAATCGGCGAAATTGACAAGTGCAGAGCGACCCCAGCCAGAACCAAGTTAAGTTCATGTAATGGTTGGGAGAATTCTGTATTTTTTCAGTTCTGCAAGATGTCTTCTGTTCTGTGAGCAATCAAAATTGTGCTCTACTGCCTTTCAAGGTCTACTGTTAGGTATGTAGCTTACAAATTGGGGATTCAAGAAGCTTTGCTTGAAGTATCAGTGGTTTGAATGAAAATGCTTGTGAAGTACCTCTCAGCTGTTATGTTCTAATATTTAAAACAAGGACAGGAACATGATTATGGTAGGTGCATGACTGGACAGTGGTGAAAAATGGAGGATAGATGGGATATACAGCTTGATATATTTAATCTTCTTGCTTTGTGATAACAATTAACCTGCCAAACCTTTGGTGGTAATTGAAAGCACTGGAGGGGTATTGGATATCAGGCCCAGGGATTGGGTACAGGTGTTGCTGTATGCATGAAAGGGAATCTATAGAGGAATAAAGAAATTGTTGTTATAACAAGAAACGTCAAAATCATCATTGCAATAGTGACAATTTTTAAAGAAAAATGAATAATTTTATTTCCGTATCTGATATTTAGCAGTAGTTAAAATGATAAAATGAAGGTAGAGAAAATTAAGTTGGGTATTTGTCCCCAAAGTAGAAAAAAATATTCACTCCCCCTTTTAAGAATTATGATCAAAGTATTTTGTGAAAAATATAGCATTCAATCAGTATAAAGTTGTTGTAAGAGCAGTATGTGTTTTTATGTGAATAACTAATACCCATCCAAAAGTTTTTCATGTGATTTGTTGTGAAAAATGGCACTGGCATTTCTGTTCAGATGCTAGGCAAGTTATTGATTTGGACATTTAAGTTGGAAATAAAAGCTTCTCCTGAAGTTCATTTGTAACAATTAGGTGAATAAGACTATAGCTGCACAAAAGCAGACTAACTAGTCCAGGGATCAAATAGGGCAACCCATTTAAAGGCTTGCAGTGCAATTCCCAAAGAGGGATTTTGAGGTAGTAATGTTTAATTCAACAACTTAGGCAAAAGTGTTCTTTTAACATTTTTTGTATCTTAACAATATTATTAGCTGATTATATAAAAAATATTGGTTAGTTTGTTATCATGTATTGTGTAATAAATAGTCAGATAAGGAAATAAACCCATCAGTGTAGTTTGTCACGTTCAATCCCTCACTAGATTCAGAATCTCAGAATGGAGCACATTGGACATTAAAAATTGTAAGTTGTGACTTTGAACCTACTTTGGCTTGAAGACCTTTGCTAATCACAATTTCTGAATATCCATGATACTTATGTTTTATTATTAAAAATTGATGGTCATTGGGCTGTTGAGCCTTATGTAGTATTGCATCAAAATTGAAATAAAACCCTTTTTTTGGACACTGCAGCCATGATGAACATAAGGGAAAACCATGTTACTTAGGTTCGGTAAAAATTTTGTTGCTTAAAAATTAATTAATATTTTGGATTGTGTAAATCCGACGATTAAAAAAAAAAATTTCATCTCCCCGACTCTTGGGTATGACAATATTTTCAAAACTCCAACCTTCAGGCTTTTATCCTTATCAGCTTTTATCCTTGTGAGATATTTATCACTTCCTAAGTCTTTTTCTGGTGGTAAATAATATTGCATCTTGATTAACTTATATGAACTTACCTGAAAAGTAAGTTGAGAATTGTCTTTTTGATAAGAAACATACCTCCTGATAAAGGAGAGGGATCAAGATAAGCCTAATTGCAACCTTGCATTATAAAGTGGACGGGGCATATTTAACAAATTACGCACTTAGCAACGTTTGTTGCATTCAAGGTATTTTTTAATTACTTGTTTCTCAAACAAGTTTTATTTTTCTCAAAGGTTGAAGGGGGGAAAATATTTTTCAAAATAATGACTTTTTGGTCACTCCTTTTCAAAAAGGTACAATGGTAAAAACTGGTTTTAACACAGTAAAGCAATTTTTGGATAAAAACAGCAATTCTTTTTCAATGTTTTATGTCTAAATGAATGTCAATTCTACGTACGAATCATTCTTGTAAATAAAAAAAAACAAAAAACACAGTTTGCCTTTATATGCATTCATGATGGCAGTGCACAAAATAGTTTTTTGTCAATCTTGTTGCAATATGATGTATGATTTAATGATTAAGTGGAAAATCATCACCAAATATATATATATATATATATATATATATCAAATCCTGACTTCTCTGCAATAGAATTTGTGTCTCTGTACACTAGAGAAGGCATTGTTGCTTGTTGATGACCTTCAGTGTTTATATGATACACATGGATTTATGTGCAGTTTTCTCATCTAATAAGGCATCTTGGTATGGTCTACACATACAAGGAGGCATCTGAAATTTCTTATACCCCATTCACACTACAGTTGCGAAAATGCGCATTTCTATAATCCAAATTTTTCGTGATATATTTGGTTCGGTGTGAACGCAGTATTAGAGTCATTGGTTTTTATTACCACAAGGATGACAGGTATCCTAGCACCAATGCAAAAATGGAATTCATGTTCCAAGAGTTATGCTCTATAGCTAGAGGGAAATAAATGACCAAAAGGATCAGGCTGGTATGAGGCAGATGATTGTTATTTCTAGGGATTCCAAAGATCATTTTCTAATACCCCATTCACACTACGCTCAGTTATCCGGATAAGTTGCGAATTAGGTCACAATTCGAATAAATGCAGTAGTGTGAACGCAAGAGGATTTCTGTAATGCGAATTTTCAAAATCCTGCAAGCGAGGTTGATTTCTAAGCGCGATCCGAATAACGGAATCGACACCTGTACAGATCTTACTGCGCATGTGTGCAGATAAGTGCGGGTATCTATGAACGCTTGTTTATTACTTTAGCGATTGCACCAAACGTGTTTGGAGGTCACCACTCACTACAACATGTGAAACAAACTTATTTTACCATCTTATGCTTCCCAAGAATGCTGGAATGACTTTTTGAGATACATTTGCCGTCAAACTTTTTTGTTGGTATTTTGAGTTTTCCTGTGCGGTGCATGCGCGAATGTTCAAAACAGGAAGTTAAACCTGAAATTTTCAACATGGGATTCGATTTCGCTTCACGAGTATGAACGCAATACCGAATCGGATTCCTCACGAAAAATCTGAATTATAGAAATGCGCATTTTTGCAACTGTAGTGTGAATGGGGTATATGTTGAGATGGTAAGGTTAAGGTGTAATCAAGGAAATCATGGTGGTTCCAGGATGGGAGGTTGCTTCCAGATAAAACTCTATTAAAACAATATGCAAGTATGTACTATTTTAATTAATGATTATGGCATAATCTTTATTCATAGGGCCATTTCCAATGAAACTATCATGCTATGTAGATAGATCCAACTCCTTAAGGACTCTGGCTAAATGTTATCAGATGGACTAAATGACATGTCTCCTTGAGTAGCTAGTAGATGATAAACTTCCGTGTTCATTCCGTCATATTTGAAAGGAAGTGAAAAAGCCTGCAGAAGCTGGGCACATCCCCTTCAGAATTCCATTTAGCAGTGGGCAAGTTGCCTAGTAATCCTGTTAATAAGCAACTGAAACAAAACAATTGACCTTGATCACCAATATGATATAATTCCTTTTTCTCTGAAATAAAGCCTATGAAACAAAATATTTTCTGATAGCAAAGAACATAACATTTTGACACACTAATTTCTATTCAGAAAAAACTTTTTTTTTTGCTTTTCACTCACTTTTGTAACATAGATAAATATGTAAAATTAAGACACTCAGTACATAAAAAAAAAAATACTGCTAAAAAATAAAATACATCATACTTACTTTTATACAGAAAACTGATCTGTGGATGGTTGTTGTCACTGACACTCTCCTAATAATCTCTGTCACTGCTGCTGTCCAGTTTTCAGACAATATCTGCTAAATCCACTTTATCATCTCTAAATGGTTGTAAACTAAGGAGTCAATATCTCGGTCCAAAATGTCTCCATTTTCAATTAGATCTCTCAAAGAAACATCCCTCTCTTGTCATGGACAACCCCTCGTCTTCACCGTAAGCACCATTTAGGGAACATCATCATTTTAGCTGTGAAAATTATTAAAATTTGTTGAAAAAAAATTGTCAACTTATAACCAGAACTGGACACATGTATAGCAGGTGGTGCACAGATGCAATAAATTGGATGGAAATCACGTGGTTCACATGCTTCATAATGTTAACAGAATGGTATATATTTTTAAGTATAGGCTTCACAGCATATTTACATATATGTATATATAGGCATTTCTCAAGGTATATAAATATATGTACAAGAATCCGAAGGGGTTAATAATCCTGTAGTTGCTCGAGGAAATGTATCATTTGATTCGTCTCATTGAGGGCATTCAAAAAAGATAATCTGCAGAATAACTAAGTATGGCCAACCGATCTTATGGCAGCCCCTGCTTAGTCCTCTGATTTCAGCTCCAAGGATTTATTGTAAGGCCCCTGCAAAGAAGATGCGTGTGGAGGTGGGGAGACCGTCACGGAATAAGTCAGCGCTGCTTTTAAGTCAGTCAGCCATATTTAGTCCATGGATCAACTGTTCTGAATGCCCTAATTGTAATCATCGAGAGTCCCTGCCAAGTTGGATCAATCTATAAAGTTTCACTGGGAACACGCCCAAAGCAAACCAGAGAACCCTGCCTGTGGTCAATGAGTCATTATGTTATACACTGTGGTATGTTTCTTCTATACACAAAGGCAGTATCTGTCATTATCATTACCATTTGCCATTCATTTTTCTAGAGCTGACATTCCTGGCATACTTCACACATATCTGTATCTATTGTTTCAGATGGTTAAATGAGGCCATAGTGAACACTTGCATGTCACAGCTCATTTAGATGAGAACTTGGGAGATGTGGTAGGGCACTGAACACTGTGTGGTGTTATTAGTCAGTTATATCGTTTTCAACTAGGTTGCACCAAGTCTTTTGGCATATAGGCTATGGCAGTAAGGAATGATTTTGAGGTCTGATTATCTGTATTTGATTAACTGTATTTGGCAGCTTGGAAAGAATATATGATGAATTCATTGGTAAAGGTTTTTGAAAACTTTGAATGGGTCTGCTTTAATGTGGCTGTTCTTGCTTTGGTTGCTTGTCTCTAAATCCACTATTCAGTAACTGTTTATGTTCAGTATATCTGTCATTTACTGCACACTTTGGTGGTATTTGTCACCAGTTCTCTAATTTACAACCATACCAGTATGTTAATATATATGTGTCTTGTTTACTTTTACAGATGTGCTAGAAAATTGGTAGTCGAAGAAGAAGGAAAGAAACAGAATTCACTACTGATTTTGTCAAGACTTAAAAGTGACACATTCTTGATGATGGAGCTGGGCAAGTGCAGGCAATGCAGGAAGGGTTCTGTATCTGGAAAAATTGTGACTGAAATGACATTTGGGCAGAAATTCCTGTGTTTCGTATTTCTGGCCATGGTCACTGTTACTATAGTAACAGCCACAGAATCAAATGACATACAGAGTCTGCTGAACAATTTTGACAATCAGGATAAATTAGCAGATAGCAAGCCCATTGCTAAACAGTTGAGGTTAGAACTTGAAGATGCCATGGTGAAAGTTGGCCATTTGTTTTCATACTCCCTTCCAAAAGAGCTTGCCATAGGATATAAAGTAAAGGTATGCATATTGTAATAAAGTTAATTGATTTGTTTGCATGTTTATTTACAGACACAGAGTCTGTACATATTACTGTGATGTGTCTGTCCTCGGCGTCATTGTCATCAGCGTTGGCATCACCCTGCACTTTCATTGTCATACAAATATGATGAAAACTGTTTTACCTTTTACAGGTCAAGTTTGAAAATCACCCTGAGTTTTCCAAAAGTTATGCTGTATTTTGCTTTTTTTTTTTTTTAGCATATTATATGTACAATTATTATACATATTATACAAATTAAATGAAAACTGTTTTACATTTTTTCTTCAAACTTATGGGACTGATGAATATTCATAAAATACAGGTCAAATTAAAAAAGTCAGCCTGATTGGACCATGTTTACAGAAGTTATGCTGTTTTCTTTTTCTTTTTTCAGCTTATTTTATGTACTCTTATTTGCTTTTGTATGTCGCATACACTGGATTATTTGGAAATAATTTTCACTGCCAATTTTTAAAAGGGGAGTTGAGGCCCCTATACAGTGTCATTTTCAAATAGACCATGGTGTTAACAAAAATTACCAATTTAAGATGGTTATACATATTAAATCCATCAGATCAATTTGCATTAATTTTAAATTTTGTCTTCAAACTTACAGAACAGAATATTCATGAAATACAGGTCAAGTTAGAAAATCAGCCTCTCAGACCCTTTTTCCAATAGTTATGCTGTTTTTTTTTTTTTTTTTTTTTTTTTTTTTTTTTTTCCTCATCATATTTTATCCACCCTTATACAAATAAAATGAAAATTATTTTGCTTTAAAACTTGCAGGATTCATAGGACTAATTTACAGATCAAGTCAAAAAATTATCGTGATTGGTTTAGTTTTGATGAAGTTATATCTTTTTGTATATAAATGATTTTTCCTCAGGTTCAGTTCTTAGGCATGTTAACAATCTCATTATTGAACTAATTAGTACCACCAGCGTATGTTAGTAGTTCTCATGGTTTTAGTCCTGGCCATTTTGTACAGCTACGCTGGCTCCACATTCTGGCGCTGGATATAAGTCACTGTTACCACTTCTCCTAAACAACAAGGACCTGCTTATCCATCTCTTGGATTTAGGTCACATGTAATCTCAACTTGAACTTACTTGTTTTTTTTTTTTTTTTGTCTCAGTCAGTGCATTGGCCTAGGTATGACGCTCGTTGAAATGCACCCTTGTCAAAGTTTTTGAAAATTAAATGCTAAATATCTCTCAAACCGAAGGAATTAAGGGAAAAGTTACACAGAAATCTTTGCGAACTAGGGCTGCATTTTAGTCCTATGTTTCTATTTTGAAAGTTGGGGAATCATAAGTAACACGGTTTTCCCTTAATGGTCATCATGGCAGCAGTGTCCACTGAAAATAGTGTTTGCTACAATTTTGATGCAATATTACATAATGCTTAACAGAATAATGACCATTAATTTTTAAAAATGAAGTAAAATGGATATTCAGAAAATGTGACAAGCAAAGGTCTTCAAGCCCATGGAGGTTCAAAATCACACCTTGACAATGCCAAGATGTGAAAAATTAAATTTTCACAAAAAAACTGTGTAACATCCAAGAAAAATTAACCAATCAGACTGGTTTTCCAACTGAAGCTGTATTTTAGTCCTGTTTCTTTCCTGTAAGTTTGAGAAGAGTTTCTGACATGGTTTTCTTTCAATGGTCATTATGGCAGCAGTGCCCAGAATTTTTATAGAATATCACATAATGCTTAACAGCATAATCGCCACCAATCTTAAATTATGCACTACATGTATTATTAGGAAATGTGACTAGCAAAGCAAACTGCAGTGATATGAACTAACTTCAATTTTTGACTCTTTATTACACAACACACGTTGTCAGATTTACCATCTTTTGTATATAATCAACTAACAATATTTGTTAAGGTGCAGAAAATGTCAAAAGAACAATTTTACATATCTAATTAGTTCAATAATGAGACTGTTAGCATGCCTTAGAATCTAATCTGAGGAAAAACCACTTATAAACAAAAAAATGCATAACTTAAGCTTATTTTCAAATTATTTTAGTAAGATTGAGCACACCTGTGAGTTTCCAGACCATAGGCCTATTGGTTTTCCTTATCATTGTTGCATATATGCTCAAAAAAGCGAAAAAAACAGCATTACTTTTGAAAAAATGTCCTGATCATGTTGATTTTCAAACTCCACCTGTATTTTATGAATCTTCAACAGTTCCACAAGTTTGAAGACAAAAGGTAAAACATTTTTCCACTTCTCAGACAAGCTGAAAACTTTTCAGAATGGCCGGACATTTGGACTAGCAGTAATGAAAAATTTGCCGGACCGAATGGATTTTTGTCAGACCGAAAATCGCCTTATTCGCTTGAGACAGATACTACCAGTAGGATTAGATAGCTTACTGTGTTTGTGAATGTGATAGGTTTGAAATGGAAGGGAAAAACGCTTTAAGTTTTATATAATTTTATTAGTGAATTATGTAGAACGGTGACTGTAAATTCAAAATTGCAGTTCTTAAAACAAATACGATTTTTTACCGGTCCAGACAAATTTTCTCGGTCATGACTGATCGGACCAACAGTTTCAGCATGTCTGACTTATTGCATTAGCACTGAAAGTGCATGGCAACGACAACATGTGCAACCATCGCAAAAATTATGAGTTACCTATTATTTTGTAACTTAAAGAATGATTTTTAGGATTGATGTAAAGCTGAAATTGAAAATGTGCTTAATTGGATTATTATTATTAGCGTGTACGCTGGCGGTACTCAGGTTTTAGTCCTGACCCGTATCGTACGGCTCAGCGGGCTCCGTGAGCTCCGCCAGCTCCGTAAGTTCTGCTGGCTCCGCAGGGTGGCATGGGATACAAGTCACCATTACCGCTTCTCCTCCTAGACCACACGGACCTGTGTCCCCATCTCTTGGATTTAGGTCACATATAATCTCAACTTGAACCCCCTGGTTTTTTGTCTCAGTCGGTGCATTCGCTTGGGCGTGACACTCGATGAAATGCACCCTTGTCAAATTTTTTGAAAATTCAATGCTATATATCTCCTAAACGGAAGGAATTATGGGAAAAATTAGTATAGAAGTCTGTCCGAAAGTCATATATGAGGATTTCAAATATGTCTTCCAATTTGACCTTTGACCTTTTTTCAAGGTCAAACAGGCCACAATTTTCTAAAAATGGGAATTTTTTGCAAAAAAAACTTTTATTTGTGCCGAATTTCAGAAACTACACGGAGTTTAGCACTCATATTATAGTGAGGGGATGCAATTAGGGACTCCTTTCATCTTTGGGAGTTTGGTGTCAATCAGTGCATTTTCATGGTAGAAACGGCCATAAGATGCCGAAACTGAAAACTCTCCCTAATTCTGGAACCGTAAATGCTAGAGACCTCTTGTTTTTTGCATTATGTAGAGCTTGTCAAGCGCAATACTGGAAGTGGTGTCCATTTTTTTGTTTGCGATACGGTTAAGGAGTTGCACTATATCAAAAAGCACAACTGAGCAATATTCAATGGTGAAAATAAAATATGAAATACTCCAAAAGTAGCTGAGATACACCCATAGTTACTATTGAACTTGAATAGGAAGTCATATACTGGCAATGTAACTGTGACCTTGAAATTGACCTTCGACCTACTTTTTACCATGAACTGAACTTTGCAATTTTTCTATCGCTTATATCTCCAAAACTAGCAGAGATAAACCCATAGTTACTAATGAAGTTGAATAGGACGTCATATACTGGCAATCTAACTGTGACCTTGAAATTGACCTTTGACCTACTTTTCACCATGAACTGAACTTTGCAATTTTTCCATCCCTTATATCACCAAAACTAGCAGAGATACACCCATAGTTACTATTGAACTTGAATAGGAAGTCACATACTGACAATCTAACTGTGACCTTGAAATTGACCTTTGACCTACTTTTCACCATGCACTGAACTTTGCAATTTTTCCATCTCTTTTATCTCCAATACTGGCAGTGATACACCCATGGTTACTTTTGAACTTGAATAGGAAGTCATATGCTGGACATCTTACTGTCACATTTAAATTGACCTTTGACCTTCTTTTCATCATGAACTGAACTTTGCAAATTTTCTATCCCTTATATTTCCAAAACTGGCAGAGATAGGCCTATTTCTTTCTTTCAATATATATGCAACACTGATGATGCATTTCAAAGAAAACTGACAAGCCTATTGTCTTGAAAATCCGCTTGATCAGACGATTTTTATAAAAGTTGTGCTTTTTTTTTTGTTTTGTTTTTGAGGGGGGGGGGGGAAGGGGCATATTTCTTGTCTTGTTTATTGCATTTTGAAGAGCTTGTCAAACACAACACTGGTGGTTGTTCCTGTTTGTTTCTCGTTTTCCATATGAATGCGCTTACTCCAGCTGGTGGTATAATAGCCGGACGCGGTATCGCCTCTCTGGTCCTCTAGTTATTATTTTTTTTTTTTTAGTTTGATGCAATGTTTTTGAAAATTTAATTTTTTTATGCTGGCATTTTCAAAGTATGAACTTGAACTCTCCAAGGGCTGAAGCCTTATGTTAGTTAAATATTCCTGACATCCGTAATACCTGTACTAGTCGAGTAGCCAGAACGCTAACCCTGCAATGTTTTTTCCTGTAAACTTTTTTTGCCGAAATGCATTCTTTAGGTCGAGAGAAGCAAAATTAGTTTGGTTGCTATTTCCGAGACATTGAGCATTTTTCAATATGGCCGTCAATTTATGAGGAAAATTAGAAAAACGACCTGAAGTCGCCGGGTAAACTTTATTGACAGCTTTTTTTAACGTGTATCCTATCAGGAGAGCACAACAGTACTAGTGAATACACTTAAGCCCGTTACATATTGCAAAAAAGCCAAAATGGCTGTCAAAACATATGGCAGAAAGTAAAAAAAGCTGCAGAATCGGTTTGTTTTTTGCCAATTTAGTCTTATTAGAAAACATATCCGCCTTTTCTATTTATGTCCATTATGATAATTTGTAAGTCATGATTCTAAACTCTCAGAAACTGCTTATTTGACATTGATCAGATGGTGGCAGACGGTGCCATCTCCTGAAAGTCCATTTGCCACTCCTACGAGCCCCATGGGCAAAGCTTGCTATGTTATATCTTGCAAGCTTTTTTAAAAGAAATTATTTTATCTGGGTTACAAAACTTAGAGAAGCTTATAAGCTTGACTTTATTTGCCAGAGATATTGATATTTTTTTCAATATTCAAAATGACCGTACATTTAATTTTATCTGCCCTTTATCTGTTTGCGTAAGTCTACATTTAGCCGTACCTGGGAATTTTGAAAATCTGTGCGTACAACTTTAAAAGGTCTGGTTACGCCCCTGCTAGCTAACAGCGAATAGCGAGAGTCATACATTCAAATAAAACATTTAATGCTTCACTCCACTGTCTATCATTTATTGCATATTTATGTTTATATCCATGCAAAGTGCGATTATTTATTTATTTTTGCAAGTTATTTTTAATAAAAATGGCCTCCAAAACATAATGCAAGGGCAAAGAAACAACTGTAAAACTACAAGGCTTTTAACTGAAATAGACTTTAACTAGAACAAATATAAATACAGGTCTAAAGTAAAAAAAGGATATACCTGCGCTCAAGACATAGCACACAATAAAACATATTTTTAGGTTAAATTATACGAAAAACCAAAACCAATATGTCCGTCAATGCTACTCTATGATCAAACCAAACACCGATTGCGGATATCTCAGTCCTGACAACTAGTTTTTACTTCTAAATCAAAAATAACATTCTGGATGATTAAATGAAAGGCATTATCATACTAGTATGTGTAAACTAAATCATTTTGAAATAAAAAAGGCGTCAAATCGTTTTTCTTCAGGTTTGATTATTCTTTTCCTTTTTTTGTAAACTTTTTAAATATTTTAACACCTATGGGTAAAGGCATTTTTGTTGTTTAATAAGGAATTTTATAATAAATAGTCAAGATCCAAGCAGGGGTATACGAACTCAGCGGTTAGGGCCCATGAGGTCAGGTATTCTTGACAACATGACATATTTCGGGGATATGCGAGGACTACCCATCGACATCATGTATTTGAAATGTTGTTTTTGCCAATATATTCTTACAGATAATGGAAGCTTTGAGATAGGAATGTATGCATTTTTCTACTTGTAGGGTAGATGTAATTATTCATTGTGGTGACTTAGTGCTCGGGTAGTTAAGATAATTATAAATTGTCAGGTTGCCATGGTTCATTGCACATGGGTAAGCTTTTTTTTTTTTTTTGCAAAAATGGACCAAATACACATTGAGCAATACTCAATGGGCATGTGCACATTTTGTGGATTGGTTTCGGGGGGCCTATAAAGGCCCAAAAAGGTCACCCATATTGTTAGTCCAGTGAACGGAATCATGCCATGTCTATCATGTGAACAACGTACATCTCTGGGCACTGGGTGTGAGGGGAGTCTGATTTGAGCTATAATGTATGGGCTGTTCCCACCCCACAATCAGGAACCTGGTTAAATGCCACAACACGCCAGGCTCTGTTAGCGATATACTGCAGCCACTTTGAAATCAGAAGGTTGTGACGTATGGACAGACCCGGAATATTCCGGGCCCAGCTCACAGCGCGTAGCTACGCATCCCGGAATATTCCGGGGTCAGCACTACCAGGGTTAAATTCTTTCAAAAATTTCAGGGAATAACATTCTTAGTATTTGACTATGGGACCCGGGGAAGTAGCAAACAGACCTTTGGGGGGTTATTGAAATGTCAGATAAGCTTATTCCAAGAGTTTAGGGTCATGACTAACAAAATATTATAATTAACATAAATATGAAAAGGGGATATGGTTTTAATAAAACTAAATATTCAAAAAACAAACTGATTCTGCAGATTTTATCATTTTCTGCCATATGTTTTGACGGTCATTTTGGTTTTTTGCTAAGTGGTACGCAATTAAGCGTATTCACTTGTTGTGCTCTCCTGATAGGATACACGTTCAAAAAAGCTGTCAATAAAGTTTACCCGGTGACTTCTGATAGTTTTTCTATTTTTCCTCATAAATTGACGGCCATATTGAAAAATGCTCAATGTCTCGGAAATAGCAACCAAGCTTATTTTGCTTCTCTCGGCCTGAAGAATGCATTTCAACAAAAAAAGTTTACAGGAAAGAACATTGCAGGGTTCGACTATTGGGCCTATGGTAGTGGCGACTCGACTATACTGTAGAATTCAAATTTAGTTAACTTTGCTGTTAAACATTACGTATTATTGCATCAGAGTTGACAGTAGCTGTTTGTGCATCATTATTTTCTGCTTTTTTTGTGTGTGCAAATTTCATTTTTCTCATTCTGGCATTTTCTAAATGTGAACTTGGAAATCTCATTTGACAGCTTTGCTGCCTAGTCTTAATATCTGTGATACCTGATATACATAATTATTTAATTTGTATTTAAGCTGTTTTTTTTTTCTGTGAAATTTTAATTTTTCTCATTCTGGTGTTTTCAAAGTTTTGACTTGAACTCTCATGGGCCTGAAGTCTATGCTAGTTACATATTCTAAATAGCCATGTTACCTGTTAAGCATAATAAACATTGTTGTTGATTTGTTGTGAAGCACTATGTAATCAAAATCAAAATTGACAAAATAACCCATTTTGTGGATCATTATTTTCTGCTTTTTTGTCTGTAACTTTGATAGCTTTGCTGCCTTGTTCAATCTTAATATGGATACAATAGTTACTGAAAAATCTATCAGACGAATATCCAGGAACATCATAAGGACACTACCTGAAGAGTTCTGTTGAAAATACAAAATATTGCCTAATAATGGCACAAAGTTCTTGTATATCTATTGTAGTTACAAATGACGGCAGATAAGACCATAAGATGGGCTTGAATGTTAGATAATTGATATTCTTTTAACAAATATACTTTTATCTTTCCCAGCTGACGGAGGCAGGAAAAGAAAGGCTTCCAAAATGGCTAGAACATGATAAGGATTCCAATTCTTTAAAGGGCATTGCTAGTCATGAAGATCTAGGTCACCATTATGTTGAGATTAAGGCCACACATAACTCCACTGCTGCAGTGCAAGATGTGTTTAAAGTTAGTGTAGTCAAGGACCTCCCACACACTACAGCCGTTCCTTTGAAAACTAAGAGTGATGATTCTCATAAGGCTATTTATTGTCAAACTGGACAGCCTGTTACCAAAGTGACACTGGTAGTTGACACAGATTTTGATCATTTGACACCCAAGCAGAAGGTTAAACTCCTCACCAAAATGGCATCTCATTTGACAATCCAAGAGGATAATTTGCAATTAAAGCCAGTTGGCAAGAATACTCTATTTGATGCCTCTGCACTGGTGGCAGGACCTGGAGATGTAAAGACACCAACTCATTCAGGTGCTTTTGTGAGTTGGAAGGTTGGTTGTGGCAATGTGGAGTCCCATCACATGCCAGTGCTACAAAAACTAGAGATCACATCCAAAGATGGAAGCATGAAGGCAAATGTAGGCCACCCCATTGTTGGCTGGTATGTTACAGCGTATGTTCCTCAGGTTAAGCAACACGCAAAAAGGTTAGTGCGTCGTGCTGCATCCACAGCAACACCAACCCTAGCTGTGTCACCACCTTCTGAGCTTCCTCTGGATTCAAGCTCTGCTGAGCAGAATACTTTGTTGGCACCAGAAATGAGTAGAGTTATTCCTGGGCAGGAGTCGCCCACAACAAGAAAGCCCCACCGTACAAAGACCGCTGGACGTCATTATAAAACCAGCACTGCCAGGTCAATGGCTGCCACGCCAACATCACCAGAGATGTCCAAAATGGCAGAATCTACTGTGCCTATGGTGACTTATCAGAGTCAAGTGACCACGCCTAGTAAGTTGATCAAGTATTTCATAGCCAGAAATAGTCGAAAAGAAATGCACAGCTTTAAAAGTTTGTTTATTGCCCATTGTTGCAATAGATAGCTATAGAAAATATCAACTTTATGCATGCAGAAATTAATGTTATAAAAGACATATTAATGATTGTGCAATTTGTGATATTGAAGTGAAAGATCAGTTAATGTTATGTTCCATTCCAGCTCTAGTTCAGCCATCTGTGACAGATTCAGGGAAGGAAGGTACAACACCTAGAGTGACCCAACCCATACAGCCAAGTCCTGTTATCACCTCATCCACCTCAGCTCACAAGACCACAGCAACCAAGACCATGACCACTACCCAAACCAGGTTTCCACCTCTGACACCACCTATATCACCTCCACCACCAGTTACAACTAGGCGACCACCTAAATTTGACCAAACTACAAGGCACCCCATTGAAAATGACACTCCAAAATCTACAGACAAGGCAGTGACACAAACATCTAACCAACAACCTGCCATAAAAAATCAGTTGGAGCCAATCAATGTCCTGGCTGGTCAGGTACTGAATTATACAATCCCTGCCGATACATTTTACGATTATGAAGATGGAGGAACCCAACATTTGACACTTGTGGTCACAGACTCTCAAGGCTTCAGTTTAAAACCCAATTCTGGCATTCAGTTTGATCCTAAACAACAAAGATTGTGGGGTCTGCCAATGTGGGATGAAGTGGGATCCAACAAATACATTATATCTGCTGTAGACAATATGGGAAAGATTGCTGAAATGCCATTTGTAATCAATGTTGTTGACATTGAAAAGAAAAAAGAACCCAACCATGAGTTCAGCATGACTATAAATATGAATTATTCTGCTTTTATTATAAGTTTGGAAAAAAGGATAGAAATAACCAACAAGCTGGCAATGTACTATGGGGATGCTAATGCTAATAGTATACTGATAACAGATCTGAAACAAGGGTCAGTGATTTACAAATGGGCCAACAAGAGTTTAGACCAGTCTCGCTGCCCTGTGTCTACTTTGTCAGTTTTGGTGCGGAAATTAATCACTGTAAACCAGACTGTGAGTGAAGACTTCCAGAGGGCTATGGCTCCATACAAGATTATGGGTGTGGGTCTTCAACCAAGTGGAAACTGTAAGTTTGAGGGGCAGGAATCTGTTGAGCCAACACCACCACCACCAGCTGCAGGTGGGTCAGAGGATGAGGATGAAATTCTGATCACCACGGTGATTCCAGCTGTTGTAATAGCAGCCATGTTGTTGCTGGCAGGAATTATAGCTTGCATTCTGTATCGTAAGAAACGAAAGGGTAAGATGTCTGATGAAGACCAAAATACTTTCATCAATAAAGGAATACCCATCATCTTTGCTGATGAGTTAGAAGACAAACCAGATCCACCTACCAAACCACTCATTATGGAGGATGAGAAGCCACCATTGCCTCCTCCAGAATATCATGGTCGCTCACCAGCCGGAGGGAGTCCCCATTCCACTCCCCCCTCAGACCACAAGGGTGGTATTGAAGTGGATGAGGCAGAGGAAGCTGATGCCAGTGCCCCTTTGTATCAACCACCACCACCAATGTATGCACCAAGAGACAACAAGAGACAGCGCCCTAATGTCGTCTTGACTGGTTACCGCAGTCCACCAGCTTATGTACCCCCTTAACATCTTGGAAAAATGTTTGTATATGAACTGTGAATTGAGGATGCATTTAGTTAGTTTATCTTTTCTCCTGCTATGACTCCATGCATTGTTGGAATGAAATGGAATTGGGAAATAAAACAGGGTCAACAATTTAAAAACAAGAATGGAAGGCTTCATGATATGTAATTGATAGATGTATTTTGATGATGGCAATCATTTTGAAAGAAAAGATAAAAGTTTTTAGTTATGTACATGTTACCAAGAAGGTGGGACATTGAAACAAGAAAACTGGCTGGTGCATGCATTATAATGACCTTCTATTTATTTATGTTTTTTATAAGGAGGGACTAATATCAGTTAGCTATTCAGCTTCAGAAAATAGCCTTGTATTAAATGTTTGAGTGTATAACATGCAATACTTGACTGTCAAAGCATATTTAAATGACATGGTTAAGTAACATAATTTAGCTAGATTGAAGAGAATTTATGAAACTGGGCTTTTCAGATTTATACCAATCTAGTTTTCTCTTATGTGCAAAATATTTTTAAAACTTTTGAGTCCAAAACTTAGAAACTGATGTTTTTGATGTAAGGTTTTATATAGCAAGAGTAAAACATTTTATATTTTATGTTGATTAACTTTCTGTATATTTCTTATCAAATTCATCATGATTTATTCCTATTGACCCGCATTTAAATAATGATTATGTGCTCTGTCCAGTTTAACCTCAAATTGTTTTTGATCCTGTTAGCAATCTCTTTGGGGAAAAAATCAAGTTAAAGTATAGACTGGGTGTACTGATAAAGTTAAGCTTCTGTATTATTATGCTGTCACTTTAATATCAATGTATAATGTAATGACATAACTTTTAATGTTGTTCTAAGTGTTATTATTATTATGTCTTTTTTCCCATTATATAATGTTTAAATATCAGGTTTTGCTTAAAACAGTCAATCATCCAAAGCAAAGAGTAAAAAAGTTATGGGAACATTTTACAGGTAGTTTTTTGCATGTTGATTTGTCATGGGAGACATGACAAATCAATTACATTTGTGGAATTTTAAAGATATCTCGATTTTAAGTCCCATGTGTCTAGTACGAGCTAGATCTATGTCTAATTTGATGATTACACTGAGCATATGAAGTTATAAGGAAAGCCTAACAAATGGGGCAAACCCATTTCACAGATATGACTAGAAAAGAAAGAACTCCAGGTTAAAATATTTGGACCAGTTCATGCTAGAAATTAGCAAAAATAAACTTTGTTTAAGGAAGGGCATATGTTATAATAACCCTTAAAGATCTTGCCAGCTGTCCTTGAGTAAACAATGGGGAACATATATTGTGTACAATAAAAACAAAGAACAACTACTTCACTGGAGCAAAACTGGAATAATGGTAGACAGATCTTTAAACCAGTCCTGTAGAGCTTTAAAAAATCTAATTCCACTTGTTAACAAGGTGAGATTTTAAAGAAATATTTGTTTTGCAAATGAGTTTGGGTTTGTCTGAATAGAAAACCTAATATGTGTTTATGTGTAGGAGTTATGAATATACTGAAAATTATATGGATTGTGTTGTATCTGGGAATGTTCACTGTCAAGAATTTATGAAATTGTAGGCAGATGGCCTTATTACATTTATACCTCAGTTTAAGTATTATGAGTTAGTTGGAATTATTATGACAGGGAGTAAGAATTTGGAAATAAAATAAAGAAGTAAGTTTTTTTACATATTTTGGTAAATACACTGAAAGGCATATTTCTTAGGATTATTAATGCCACAAGGAAGGGCACTGCAGATATTGCAATGAGACAATTGGCGTGCCGGTTATCACACCGCAACTCTTCCACTTTTAAGACCAAATGTGATATTTTACAGCTACAATACAAACTGACTATTTGATGATTTCAACAAATGTAAATTATCCTGTTAATTATAAGAATCACACTTTTGGTTACACTCTTGCCCATCTCTTCTATACTGAAGGATTGTTTTGCAAGCAACTTTTTTTACTAAAATCCATGAAAGCTTCAGCATTTTACCAATGACCTCTGCTTATTTGGCCTCTTTGCTGATGCTGCAAATTTTAATTCTTGTACAATTAATGAATTATGTGTCATGAGTTGGGGTTGTTTTTTATCATATGAAAAAGACACTACGGATTTCATCTAGAGAATACATACTTTTGGTTTTTTGCTAAGGCTTTAGATTAAGACTAATTTGCTCTAAGACCCCAGTAGTCTATGTAGATCACCCCAACTCTGTGGGGTCTCCGTGCAATCAGCTTAACTGGATGACATGCCTCCTGGCTTTGTGTATAATACAGGAAAGCTGGTGATTAGATGAGTACATAGGAATAAAGAGGAGGTATGTCATTCAGTTAAGCTGATTGCAATCAGTGAGTCCCTGCACAGTTGGATCGATCTACATAGACTGATGAGGTTTATGGGAATTAACCCTTTGAGCTAAAAATAAACATGACATAACCTGTGCAGGTATCAGCTTTATTTGGTGAAAGCATGAATATGCAATCTGATTGAGACTACTGTACAAAGGACAAGTTTCTGCGTTCATTTGTCAAATCAGACATTCAATTCCATGTAAGTTTGCAAGAAATGGTCAGTAGCTAGCATATGTCTTAGTAAGAAATGGTTATTAGCTATCATTTATGTTAGTAAACCTACCACTCCATTGCCAAGGTGAACTCCACACTTTGGTGATGCATACATTTTGGTACTTAAAGGTGTGCAGACTTTTTTTTCTGTACTTACGTAGTTTTATGAACATTTTATACTTAAGTTTTATTTATTCCCATTTTCTTTAGAGTTTCTCTTTCCAGCATGCATTTCCATATTAGATAGTTTCTTATTTATGTAGGGGTATGAAAAGGAGAGAAAGTGAGAGAATTTTTTCTGAGAATCTTAGAAAAAGAAAGTCATTCAGACTGGACTTATATTAAACATGCAGGTGAAATGCCAACGTTTATTATCAGAAGTGAAAGAAATGACTTGAAATGGTAACCTTTTTTAGTTGTTCACAAGAATGTGAATGGTTTAATGTCAGGTTTTTCAATGACTCTGTACCTCTTTTCATCCTGCTTACCTGTAATTCAGAGTTCATACAGCCTTGAAAAATGCTTGAATTAAAGCCTGCTTTTTGAATTTATTTTGAGGTCTTGTGTAGTTCATGAAATTGCTGTTATAATTGAAAAAGGCTTGTTTTCCATCATTTTTGTCCTTGAAAAGTACTTGAATTTGATTACTGACCAAATTGTCAAAAATAACATTGTCAAATCTTTTGTTATTTTCATGCTTCGTCATTAATGTGTTAATGACGAAGCATGAAAATAACAAAAAATTAAAATAAAAAGTTTATATGAAATGTTAATTATCTATTTTATGCACAGACTTGTGTCTGTACATATAGCTTTGACCAACATCTGTCGTTGCCGTCGCCATGCACTCTCACTGATAACACAATAAGTGGAAAACTGTTTGACCGATTTCCTTCAAACCTGCAGAACTGATGAATATTCATATAATAGAGGTCAAGTTTGAAAATCATGATTGGACCATTTCTTTCAAAGTTATGCTGTTTTCACATTTCAAGGAAAACTGGTAGGCCTGTTGACTTCAAACAAGAATGATCAATATTACTAAAATAAAAGTCAAGAACAAAACTCCACAACATCAGTACATTTTTTCAAAATATCATATTGTAAAAATTGAATTCAAAATATCTCCCAAACTGAATGAATTATTGGAAAAGTTAGTATAGAAGTCTGACCAAAAGACGTGGAGATTTTGAGCATGACATAAGATTTTAACCTATACTTTAAAATTAAAGGGATAATAACTTCTTTTTGGCCAAAAAATGAATTTTCCTAGAGTAAACAACAATTTTCCCATACTTACCAATGGTTAATGAATCCATTTTTACATTCAAAGTTAGTCCCTGTTTTTTTTTCTAAAAAGTTTGTTTTTTTGTTATAATCTCTTAAGAGATTATAACAGAGTATAGCCATCGATGGAGGGCACATGGTCTAAAGACAAGCTCAGATATCAGAATAATAGCTATAACTGCCGTTTTTGTGGTAAAACATAATATATTATATTTCTATGAGTTGTTCACAATGTTTTTATTGTGAAATATAGATCTCATACAAAGAGTTATTATCCCTTTAAATTTTGTTTAAAAAATATGAAAAGGTATTTAATTTTGGTGATTTAGTTTGATATTATGGTGAGAAGTTACACTTAGGGTCTTTATTCATCATCCTTAATTTAGGGGTCGATAGGTACCTTATGACGCAAGAGGCAGCCATTAGATGCCCAACTGAAAACTGTTATTCTGGAACCTTAAAAGCTAGAGACCTTTTGTTTGTTGCAATGTGTAGTGCTTTTCAAGTGCAACACTGAAAGTGGTTTCTTTCCTTGTTTTGTGTTTTTCGTATACGGTAAAGTCTTGAAAATTTCGTCGTTCTTGAAAATTTCGTCGGCCGACGATTTTCCGCAGACGTAATTTTTTTCCCTTTGAAAACTTCGTCGACCTTGAATATGAGGTACTCGATAATTTTTGAAAAGTTCGTCGCCAAATATGGCCGCGTTGTCCAGCTCAAACATAAAGGTAATGCGTCAGTTGATTCAAGACAATGATACGATCAGGATATCATTGCCGATAACACTCTCAATGGGAGATGGGAACAATAGTGCGCCCCTGCGAGCGGTCATTCACAATATAGATGGTTTAGATGTAAATTCCCGTTCTCAATTGCGGGAACGTCGGCCTTTTGTCTTTAGTTTTATTACTATTACATGGCTCAAGGCGGCAAATAGAAGACACAGGCCGCGGCTCTGTCATTTGTAACGCCGTTATTGTTATCGGCGGCTGTCCTAAATGAGGAAGACACAATGAAAAAATCAAGATATTATCTCGAAGGGAAATGTACCTGTCACTTCTATTCATGGCCATGTTCAATTTAGGACCATTTAACGATTACCTGGCTCGAACATGGAGATCGTTCGCAATGCGAATGGGACGAGATGGCAATTTTCATATCTTCAGCGGAGAATCGTTCGCGTAATATCGTCAACAGATCGTTCGCGATCCAGACGAGACGAGAAGATAATTTTCATATTTGTAGCGGACTCCGTTCGCGTAAGATCACCAGCGGGAGATCGTTTGCGATTCGAGAGAGAAGAAAAGGCAATCTTCATATCTTTAGCGGGAGATCGTTCGCGATGTAAGCGAGAATAAAATGCACTTTTCATATTAGTTCAAGGGAACTTCGTTCGTGGAAGATCGTCAGCAGGAGATCATTATTTTAACCCCCCTCCCCCTTTGAATTTTATAAATAATATATATTTTTCATTTTATCTTTAACCCCCCCCCCCCTTCCCTACTCACCGCATATCTTCGGCGGAGATCATCAGGACTTTGTTCGCGTAAGATCATATCAGAGGGAGATCGTTCGCAATCCTAGCTAGACGTAAAGGCAATTTTCATATCTTCATCGGGAGATTGTTCGCGATGTAAGCAATGATAAAATGCAGTTTTCATATTAGTTCAAGGAACTTAGTTTGCCAACGATCGTCAGCGGGAGATCATTATTTTAACCCCCCCCTCCCCCTTTGAATTTTATAAACAACATATATTTTTCATTTTATCTTTAACGCCCCCCCCCCTTCCCCCGCTCACGGCATATCTTCATCGGAGAATCGTTCGCGTAACATCCTCAGGACTTTGTTCGCTATGTAAGGTCGTCAGAGGGAGTTCGTTCGCGATCCGAGAGAGACGAAAAGGCAATTTTCACATCATCATCGGGAGATCGTTCGCGATGTAAGCGAGAATAAAATGCACTTTTCATATTAGTTCAAGGGAACTTCGTTCGTGGAAGATCGTCAGCAGGAGATAATTATTTTAACCCCCCTCCCCCTTTGAATTTTATAAATAATATATATTTTTCATTTTATCTTTAAACCCACCCCCCCCCCCTTCCCCGCTCACGGCATATCTTCGGCGAAGAATCGTTTGAGTAATATCGTCAGGACTTAGTTCGCGTAAGATCGTCAGAGGGAGATCGTTCGCGATCCGAGTGAGACGAAAAGGCAATTTTCATATCATCATCGGGAGATCGTTCGCGATGTAAGCAATAATAAAATGCAGTTTTCATATTAGTTCAAGGAACTTAAATTGCAGATGATCGTCAGCGGGAGCAATTATTTTAACTCCCTGTAAATTTTTAGGAAGTTACAGATGGTAATTTTAGAAGGCCTGACACTTAATCCTGGGAAAAGCCCTGCATGCAACAAACGTTGCCAAGTGCGTAATTTTTTTTTTTTAATATGTCGCATCCAGGTTATGATGCAAGGTTGCAATTAGGCTTATCTTGATCCTTCTTCTCTATCAGGAGGTATGTTTCTTACCGAGAAGATAATTCTCAACATATTTTCGGGTACAGTAAGTTAAATATAACTTAAAAGAGATGCACAAATAAATAGATTATTATTTACCACCAGAAAATGACTTAGGAAGTAGTAATAAATATCCCACAATATAGGAGGGTCAAAGATAACAGCCGCTAAGGATAAAAGCACAAAGGCCGGATTTTTGAAAATTTCGTCATACCCAGGAGTCGGGGAGAGGTAATTTTGAAAAATTAGTCGGATTTACACAATTAAAAATATTAATTAATTTTTAAGCGACGAAATTTTCAAGACTTTACCGTAGTTTAGGAGATGTACTATTTCAAAAAGTACTGCTTAGTGTTGAAATTTTTTTTAAATGTTAAGTATTCCAAAACTAGCAGATCTAGAGATGTGCCCATATGGTTAAACTTGAGTAGAAAGATCACCTTGATCTTGACCTTCAAACTACTATCGACCATGAACTGAACTTTGCAAATTTTCTGGCCGTTATATCTCCAAAACTGACAGAGATACACCAATAGTTATTATTGAACTTGAATGGAAAGTCTTATATTGGCCATCTTACTGTGACATTAATTTGACCTTTGAGCTACTTCTCACCATGAATTGTTCTTTGTAAATGTTCTGTCTTTTATTAAATTTGACATTGGACCTAATCTTCCACATTCCACTAGCTCCAATTTCATTACAATTAAAACAGATATATCCATAGCTACCATTTAACTTGAATGAGCTTAATCTCGTTAAAATTTGGTGTTTATTTTGGTGTTAAGCATCATGTAAAAGAGGATCAAAATTGAGACAGTAACCCATTTTGTGCATCATTATTTGCTTTTATGTCTGTACATTTGACAGCATTGCTGCTTGTTTCTGTGCGATGTACTCCATTAAATGTCCTCAACTACATTAAAAAAAAAATGTCAGAAGTACTTGAAAAAGAGCATCATAAGTCCTTGGAAACACTTGAGATTTTCTTTGTTCTTGTATGAACCCTGTAGTTATATTTGCATATATATATATATTAATTATTGATATAGTAATTACCATACTCAGTCATAGTTAGATGTCACGTTCATTAGTTTTATTATTGGTTTATATATCTACTCAAATTTTACATATGAATAGCATTAATATCTGTCATGACAAGAACCACACCCATTCAAACACGTTTGTCTCTTCAGTCATAGTTGGTAAATAAAGTGAATGGAACCCTTAGAATACAGATTGTACTTGTTGGTTTATAAACATCTACTAATAGTATGAAGTCCACTGGGTTGAAATATGTTGCATATCCTTTATTCTATCTGATAGAAATACGTCAGCTTTACCAAATATTACAAAATTTGTTATAGGTGAAATTCATACAGATTTATTTGGGTGATGCGCAGATCTCCTGCAAGCCTTGAGCACTTACGGGTATTTTTTTTTTACCAAACAAAACCTGTTGGCAAGTTCTGAAGTAAAACAAAAATACACTTTGACACTTATGGATCAAACATATATTAGCCAAAGTCCACAAACACAAGATACCATTTAGTCTTTGAGACCCTAAAAAGGGGAAAAATGTGAAATAATTTAGTAGAATCATTTAAAAGGGTGGGGGCAGTGTAACAATTGGAGTCAGTGATTTTGGGCACTGCTCCCATGATGACCATTTAAAGGTACATATGAACCAAGCATTGGTGGACCGTGGATTCCCAGTAACACATGTAAACCACTTCTACTACTTAAATTATTATATGACTCAAATATATTCGACATGCCAAGGGATAAACTGAATAGGTCACTCGATCAGTCATAAAAGAGCTTTAGACTGCTCCTTTCTTTAAATTTTTGGTTGGAAATTTAACCTACTTTCGTGACCTACTTTTCTGCCCCATTGACATACAGCATAGAATGCTAGCAGAAAAATCCGTTCAAACATCATTTTTGGGTAAAATTAAACAATGCCTTTTGGTAATTCTCTTAGTTATACTACTTGAAACTATATGCTGGCATTTGGTTGGTTTTTGTGACAAAAAATTGACTTTTTATGCATCTTTAAGGAAAACCATGTCACTTACTGTTCTCAAACTTACAGGAAAGAAACATGGGACTAAAATACAGCTTCAGTAGGTAATGCAGTCTGTTTGGTAAATTTTTCTGGCAGTTAAACAGTTTTTTGTGAAAATTTAATTTTTCACATATTGGCATTTTCAAGGTGTGACTTATAACCTCCATGGGCTTGAAGACCCATGCTAGTCACATTTTCTGAAAATCCATTATATGTATATTTTATTATTAAAAATTGATGGTCATTATGCTGTTAAGCATTATGTAATATTGCATCAAAATAGAAGAAAATATAATTTTGGGTGCTGCTGCCATGATGACCATTATGAGAAAACCATGTTACTTATGATTATCAAACTTTCAAAAAAGACACACAGGACTAAGGGTGCATTCCCAGAAATTTAGATCGATCTAGATATTTAGATTTAGATCAACCTAACTCCCTGGGGGTTCACGCTAAATTGCACTCAGTCGAGCGCGCACCATAGTTAATTACCCCCTTACAGCTTTTAGTAGGCGGGACAGACGCGTAAGCCAGCTAAGCTGACAGTAATCAAGTGAGACTCCCCACAGGGATAGATCGTTCTAAAATCTATGGGAATGGGATCTAAAATGCAGCCTGAGTTGGAAAAGCAGTCTAATTGGCTTCTTTTTCTGGAAGTTATACATTTTAGTGAAATATTCATTTTTATCATGTTGGCATATTCATTGTGGGACTCAGAGCTCCCATGGCCTTGAAGCCGAATGGTAATCAAATTTTCTACATGTCCATGCTATTTGTAGTCAATGATAAAAAATTGGTGATTATTATTCTCTAATTTATTATGTAATGTTACACCAAAATTGACAAAATCTTTTTGCACTGCTACTACAAACATTATGAAAAGAAAACTGTGTTACTTATTATTATTTTTAACTTACATGTATGATTTTCAGGATTGGCATGCAGTTCAAATTAGAAAGCCAGCTCAATTGGGTTATCATTTATTATTGAATTTATGCAATTTTGTGTGAAATTTTCATTTTTCTCATTCTAGCATTTTCAAAGTGTAAACTTGAACTCCTATGGGCCTGAAGCCTTATAGCCTAGTGAGATTTTTGAAAAAAGGCTCTGCATAAGAGGCAAGGGGCATTTTGGGGTAAAAGTTGGGAACCAGGCTTATTAGCATAATTTTGGGATGCTGAATCCGATTTACCCGGTTCCCAAGCGAAATTTTGCGTTTTAAATGGTCTAATTTGCAAAAAAGCAAAATGGCCGCCAGATTTCCTATTTTCTGCAATACCTCTGGAACTAGGCAGGCAAATATGACAAATGAAGTGTCTTTACCTATATTTTCAGGGTCGAGGAACATTATTAAGATGTTTCTGTTAGAATTAGATTTACGCAATTTTCCTAAATATGCAAATTAGGATCGCCATTACTGAAAAACCGTTTTACTTCTGTATCTCTGTAACTAGGCAAGCAAACATGACAAATGAAGTGTCTACACCTATGTTCTCAGGGTCAGGGAATGTGATAAATCAGATTTCTTGTCTGATGGGTAGCACTGACTTTGTGAATCATGTCCGACTAGCACCTTTTATTGTTTGTTCCCTGTATCTGTCAAACACAAGTCAATCTGCTGATAGTTAGAACCTGCCTTCAGAACTGCTCTTACGTACGTGTCAGCCAAATTACCAAAGGTCACTGCATTGTCAGGCTTTTCCAGTGAAATTGTCAGTGCTTGCCTATCAATTATAAGGCAAGGTGAGCAGAGGCGGATCCAGGATTATTTGAAGGGGGAGTCCGCGAATGCAAAGCCCCCCCTCCCCCACTTGGCAACGGGTTAGGGGCCTGTTGAAGGGCCACACAACATTTTGGTATTCAAGAGGGCGAACGGTGCCATTTGGTATGGTTTACAACTATGATTCAGCTAGTCAAAATTATAATTTCAAGGGGGGACCAGAATACGAAAGGGGGGGGGGGGGGTCAGGGCCCGCCTTACGTAATATGTGGCAGTTTCTCTGAGCAGTCCTCTGTGGCTGGTTACAGAATGCGTATAAATGGGCAGCAGTTCTGCAGAATAAGTCTCTATATTTCGACAACGTCCAGTCAGAAGAGTTTGATATTTTGCAGACTCTTAGCTGACCTTACGGTATGTGAACTAACGGGAGCAACTTGCCACACTATTGTTGCATTATGCCAGAATGGACAGAAGCAAACTGCTATTGCCAGACAGCTGAATGTGTCCCAGGGAGCAGTTTGTAACGTCTTACAGAAACACGCCCAGACTGGTGCATTAACACAGAGACCACGGGCAGGATGTCCTAAAGTCACCACCAGAAGGGAAGACCGCTTGCTTCTGCGGTTATGTCGCAACAACCGGACAAAGACAACTCTTGCTGTACAAAATGAGTGGCAAATTACCATTCAAAAGCATGTTTCTAGAACTCTAGTGAATGCAAGGCTACTTTTAGCTGGTTAACTCTATGAACAGAGCAACATGGTGGGCTAGACGCCATTTGCGGTTCCAGGCACAGCACTGGGTTCATGTAGATTTTTACAGATGAGGCAGAGTTTGAGTTCCACCACCGCGATGACTGAATCAGAGTCAGTAGGTTTCCAGACGAGTTACTGCACGAGGATTGTGTCACACTACAGTGACTTGCGGCCGTGGCAGTATCTGTGTATGGGCCGGTTTCCACTCTGGAGCCAAAACACTATTGGTGGCAATTGACAGAAACCTTAACCAGATAAAATACAGGGACATTTTAGAGAATACTTGCTTGCAATTTGCAAGAAGGTACTTCCAGGATAACTTCATCCTGCAAGATGACAATGCCCGACCACACCATGCCCATGCAATAACTGCTTTTCTGCAAAACCAAGAGGTAAACCAGTTGCCTTGGCCGACGAAATTCCCCTGGCATGAATTCTATAGAAAACCTGTGGGCATAAATCGCTAGCAGAATCAAGAGCTTACCCGTCCACCCTACAAATTGGCACAAGCTTAGGCAAGCTCTGACTAATGCGTGTAACACAATACTGGATCATACTCTCAGAAACCTCTCTACATGGAATGAGGGCTCTGGTTGCAGCTAGAAGAGGCTGCACGTGTTGTTATCAGTTTCCATTTTTCAAATTTGTATTGATGATTCTTTTGTGTGAGAGAAAATCCTTACCAACTGATATTCTTGATAACATCAAGTTCATAAGAATTTAATACCTCGTTATCAGCTAAAAAATTATCCATGCGCTGTTTATAACGCTGATTTGAATATTAAATTATTATTTAAATTAAATTTTTTGATGATGTATTCACACGGGTTGATTTATTAAAGCCATATCGAACACGATAACAAGTGTTTTTTCATTCATTACCAATATATGGGAAAAATTCAAAGAAAATATGTTTGAAAAAAATCCATTTTAAATGTGAAGTCTGTACATTGCATCACATGAATTACTTGATTCAGCAAATCTCTCCATTGCATTAATAAGGTAATCTTTTTTTAAATCTAGGTAAAAGGGGCAGTTGTGTGATCCAATATGTTTACATCCCAATGGCAGCGCAGTATTTAATTGCAAAATTCAATTCAGATTCGAATAATTGCTACAGTGTGACAGTGTAGCACTCATTGCTGATTTGATTGTAGTGAAAATGTCTTAATCACTTTCCCTAACGCTGAAAACATGGGTGTGGGCACTTCATATGTCATGTTTGCTTGCCTAGTTAACGTAAAAGCAGTTCTGAAGGAAGGTTCTAACTATCAGCAGATTGACTTGTGTTTGACAGATACAGGGAACAAACAATAAAAGATGCTACTCGGACACGATTCACAAAGTCAGTGCTACCCATAAGACAAGAAATCTGATTTATCACATTCCCTGACCCTGAGAACATAGGTGTAGACACTTCATTTGTCATGTTTGCTTGCCTAGTTACAGAGATACAGAAGAAAAACGGTTTTTCAGTAATGGCGATCCTAATTTGCATATTTAGGAAAATTGCGTAAATCTAATTCTAACAGAAACATCCTTATAATGTTCCTCGACCCTGAAAATATAGGTAAAGACACTTCATTTGTCATGTTCACCTGTCTAGTTCCAGAGGTATTGCAGAAAATAGGAAATCTGGCGGCCATTTTGTTTTTTTGCAAATTAGACCATTTAAAACGTAAAATTTCGCTTGGGAACCGGGTAAATCGGATTCAGCATCCCAAAATTATGCTCATAAGCCTGGTTCCCAACTTTTACCCCAAAATGCCCCTACTATTCATCTTTTGTGGAAATCCCACTAGACTATTATGCTTGTTACACACTTAACTTACATTGGTATTACCTGTTGAGCGTAATTAACATTTACTTTTGCATTGACAGTAGCCTATTTTGTGCTTTGTTATTTTCTGCTTTTTGTCTGTACATTTGACAGCTTTGCTGCCTTGTATAACTACTCTGCACTAAATCTTACCTACCATATTTAGGGAAGTTATGCTGTTTTTTCTGCTTATATGCAGCACCGATAACATGATAAGTGGAAAACCATTTTACCTTTTGGCTTGAAACTTACAGAACCGATGAATATCCATAATACGCAGGTCAAGTCCGAAAATCTGCATGATTGGGCCATTTTTATAAAAGTTTGCTTTTTTTTCACTTTTTCCAGCATATATGCAATACCTATTACACATTTTATGGAAATTTGATTGGCCAATTGTCTTGAAATTCACAGGTCTGGAGTGATCAATGTTACTAAAATACAGATTAAGTTTTGAAAATAAGCTTGATTTGTTAAGTTTTGGTGAAGTTATGCATTTTTTTTTTTCGTTTGCTGTTTTTTCACTTTTTCCAGCATATATGCAATACCTATTACACATTTAACAGAAATTTGATTGGCCAATTGTCTTGAAATTCACAGCAGTGATCAATGTTACTAAAATACAGATTAAGTTTTGAAAATAAGCTTGATATGTTAAGTTTTGGTGAAGTTATCCTTTTTTTTTTCGTATAGAACTGTTTTTTTCCTCAAATTTAATTCTCAGGCATGTTAACAGTCTTATTTTTTGACTAATAAGATATGTAAAGGTGTTCTTTTGACATTTTCTGCATCCTAAAAATATTGTTAGTTGATTATATAAAAATGATGGTAAACCTGTTATTGTGTATTGTGTAATAAAGTGTCAAAAATGGAAATAAACTCATATTTTTACTGTTTGTACTGTTTTTACTGTTTTGTGAAATTCTTATCTTTCACATATTGGCATTTTCAGTGTGGGACTTATAACTCCTAAGGGCATGTAACAGTTCACTTTTATTGATACTACCTGTTGTGCAATATTTGCAACTTGACTTTGCAGTGAAAGGGATAATAACTGTTCTTTTTCTAAAAAGTTTTTTTTTTTTTTTTTTTTTTGTTATAATCTCTTAAGAGATTATTACAAAGTATAGCCATCTATGGAGGTCACATGGTCTGATGATAAGTTCAGATATCAGAATAATAGCTATGACTGCCCTTTTTGTGGTAAAACAAAATATATTATATTTCTGTGAGTTGTTTACACTGTTAAAACTCAAGTTGGATGATTCATATCATGGTAATGCAGCTAGACTGAATGGCAGCTTTAGTGGAATATTTTTGTAATTTTTTCTTTTTTAATTTTTCATATTTCAAACTGGCATTTTCAAGATGTGACTTATCACTCCCATCCACCAGGAGCCCTGTACTGTTACTTTGTAACATTTTCTGTATTTTTTAACTTACAAGAATGATTCTTAGGATTGACAATACAGCCCAAATTAGAAAAGCAGCTCTTTTTAATTTTATATATATATAATTTATTTATTTATTTTTTTATTATTATTATTTTTTATTTTTTTTTTTAGTTTAAGCAATTTTTTTGTGAAATTTTCACTTTATCTCATTCTGGCATTTCCAAAGTATGAACTTTAACTCTTATCAGCCTGAAGCCTTAGGGATCATTTCCAGACCCTATCACGCTAACTGAGGAGATCGATCTATCTCCAAGGTAATTATCGCTAAATTGCAATCAATGTAAGTGGTTTAGCTGTCTGTCACGCCTACTGAAACTGGCATGCTTGAATCCTAAGCCGCTTTTAAGTGGCTTAAAAGCTGAAAGCAATTTAGTGAGAAACCCCTTGGATTGATCCTGTTAGATTGATCTAGGTATGGAAACTCAGTCTAATGCTTGTTGCACATTTTACTTTCATCCCTTTCACTGTTACGCAGAATTAAAATTTGATGTTGGCTTTCAGTTAAGCATAATACATTAGTGCATCAGAATTGACAGTATCCTATTTTCTGCATTTTTATAAAAATCATGCTGTTTATTTTTCACTTTTTCCATCATGTATGCAACACCGATAACACATTTCAAGGAAAATCGATTGGAGACATCAGTCTTGCTGAAAGTCAGAGTTAGTTCAAAATAAGCTTGATCGGTTAAGTTTCGGTGAAGTAATGCCTTTTTTTTTTGTATATAAGTGTTTTTTCCCTCAGATTTAATTCTTAGGCATGTTAACAGTCTCATTTTTATGTACAGACACAGATGTGTCTGTACATATTTCACATTTCCTCAGATTCAATTCTTAGGCATGTAACTTTGTTAACAGTTTCATTATTTAATTAATAAGATACGTAAAAGTGTTTGTTTGACATTTCCTGCATCTTTACAACATTGTTAGTTGATTTTGTAAAAATGATGGTTAACTTGTTATCGTGTATTGTGTAATAAAGTTTCAAAAATGAAAATAAACTCATATCATTGCAGTTTGTCAGATTCAATCATTCACTATGTTCAGAATCTCAAAATGGAAGAAATTGGACATTTAACACTGCTCTATTGATATTTTTCCCCATCTCATCAATTTTCTTAGTTGATCATATAAAAATGGCATTCAAGGTGTGACTTTGAAGTTCCACGGGCTTGAAGACCCATGCTGTCACATTTTCTGAAAATCCATGATGCATATATTCCATTATTTTAATAATTTAATAATTTATTATTTTATTATTAAAAATTGACGGTCATTATGCTGTTAACCATTATGTAATATTGCATCAGAATAGAAGAAAACACAATTTTGGGTGCTGCTGCCATGATGACCATTATGAGAAAACCATGTTACTTATGATTGCCAAACTTTCAAAAAAGGAATACAGGACTAAAATGCAGCCTGAGTTGGAAAAGCAGTCTAATTGGCTTCTTTTTCTGAAAGTTATACATTTTCAAAGTGTGAACTTTAACTCCCATGGGCCTGAAGCCTTATGCTTGTTACACATTTTACTTACATTGGTATTACCTGTTAAACATAATTAAAATTTGATGTTGAATTTGCAGTTTAACATGATGTACTTTTGCATCAGAATTGACAGTAGCCTATTTGTGCATAGTTATTTCCTTTTTTGTCTGTACATTTGACAGTTTTGCTGCCTTGTTGAACTTACTAGATATATAAAGGTGTTCTTTTGACACTGTCTGCATCTCAACAATAGTGTTAGTTGATTATATAAAAATGATGGTAAACCTGTTATTGGGTAATGTGTAATAAAGTGTCAAAAATGGAAATAAACTCATATCTTTACAGCTTGTCAGATTCAATCATTCACTATGTTCAGAATCTCAGAATGGAGCAAATTGGACATCTTAAATTGTTCTGTTGATATCTTTCCTATGTCAATGGTTTTCATAATTGATCATTTAAAAATGACAGTAAATTAATTATTTTATGTAAAAATAAGTGTTGAAAATGGAAAGAAAAGCATTTCAGTACAGTTATCTCTTGTTTACATTATGGCATTTTGAAAATGTGACTCTGAACTTCCATGGCCTTGAAGACCTTTCCATGTCACATTTTCTGAATTTCCATAATACTTTTATTTTATTATTAAAATTTGATGGTCATTATGCTGTTAAGCATTATGTAATATTGCATCAAAATTTAAGACAACCCTATTTTGGCTACTGCCTCCATAGTGACCATTAAAGGAATACCATGTCACTTACTCTTCTCAAACTTACAAAAAAGTAGCATAGGACTAAAATATAGCTTCATTTGGAAAACCTGTCTTACTGGTTATCTTTTCTGGAAATTATTTATTTTGTTGATAGAATTAAAATTTTCACAAATCAACATTATTAAGGTGTGTCTTTGGACTTCCATTGGCTTGAAGACCTTTGCTAGTCACATTTTTTTAATGTCCATGATACTTTTACTTTATTATTTTAATAAAATTTTAAAATAAAAAAAATTTAAAAAAATTCATGGCCATTATGCTGTTAAGCATTCTGTTATATTGCGTAAAAGTTGACACTGCTGCCAGGATTAGGATTTTCAATATGTGAATTTGAATACTCACGGTCCTGAAGCTGTAATGTTATTGCAAGGGTAGATTGAGACCGTCTTCTGGGTCTTCCGGAAGACGGTCAGATTTTTAAGTTTACATTGACAGGTATCTATTTTTTTCTCTTGGAAGACCATCAAATATAGAGGATGGACCAACAAAGATAACTGTCAGAAAATATATCTGGATTCGTTCCTGTTATTAACCATGTTAGTTGCTTTGCATGATTAATATTCATTGTTGATTGACTGTCCTATTATAAGCATTATTTATTATTGCATCAAAATTGACAAAATGACCGATCTTCTGCATCTTTATTTTCTGTTTTTATTTGTCTGTACATTTGACAGCTTTGCTGCCTTGTTTATTATGTACAGACACAGATGTGTCTGTACATATAGCCGTCACCTGCGTCTGTTGTCGTCGTTGCTGTTCGCCGTGCACTTTCACCGATAAGACGATAAGTGGAAAACCATTTTACCTTTTGGCTTGAAACTTATGAACTGATGAATATTCATGATACGCAGGTCAAGTTCGAAAATCAGCATGATTGGGCCATTTTTATTTAAGTTATGCTGTTTTTTTTCACTTTTTTCAGCATATAAGCAACACCGATAACATGATAAGTGAAACACGGTTTTACTTTATGGCTTGAAACTTACAGAACTGATGAATAGTCATAATACACAGGTCAAGTTTGAAAATCAGCATGATGGAGCCATTTTCTTAAAAGTTATGCTGTTTTTTAGCTTTTTTTCGGCTTATATGCAACACTAGTTAGAAAATCAGCTTGATTAGTTAAGTTTTGATGAAGTTATGCCTTTTTTAAGTGGTTTTTCTTCAGATTTAATTCTTGGGCAAGTTAACAGTCTCATTTTTGAACTAATTAGATACCTAAAAGTGTTCTTTTTACATTTTCTGCATCTTAACAATATTTTTAGTTGATTATATAAGAATGATGATTAACCTGTTATCGTGTATTGTGTAATAAAGTGTCAAAAGTGGAAATCAACTCATATTATTTAAGTTTGTCAGATTCAATCATTCACTATGGTCAGAATTTCAGAATGGAGCAAATTTGACATTTAAAACTGTTCTATTGATTTTTTCCTATGTCAACAATTTTCTTAGTTGATCATATAAAAATGACAGTAAATTGATTTTTTGTTTTATGTAAAAATGGAAATAAACTCATTTCAGTACAGTCATCTCTTGTTTACATTCTGATATTATTCTCTACAAAGTTAGCGTATTTTTCAAGGAATATAATCAAAAATCCCCTTCGACGGGCTTGATCCAGTTTAGCCCTCCAAACTAACAGGGTGACATGGGCAATTTTCACAAACAAATAGGGCCTAATTTAAATAAGATATATCAGAGCTTTATCCTGTAATATAATTGGTTGATTTTGGATGATACCATATATAAGTTCAACTTTTAGAAGATTCATCGTTACTGTGTAAGCTGACCATGGATATCACGAAGAGGACAGCAAGAAGGCGTAATAATAATACAACCACCAACTGTTCTTCAAATTATTTTCTGACAACTCAGGATAACTGCTGCAAACCATCTCGAACAACTATACCGCTCCGTTATTTTAATAAAAGAATTCAGCTCAATGCAAACAGGCATAATCTGCATAAGTGCCCAAAGTTTGTGTCAGTAAGCCCCCAGCAATTTAGCGTGAACCCCCAGGGAGTTAGGTCGTTCTAAATCTAAATCTCTAGGTCGATCTAAATCTCTGGGAATGCACCCTTAGTCCTGTGTTTCTTTTTTGAAAGTTTGGCTATCATATGCCATTAAAGAATTTATAAGATACACCCCTACTAACTTTAATTTGTACACTGCTGAAGACTGTCAACTATCTGGATAAGAGCCAGAATCATATGATTGAGGGTAGGGAATACACCCCCCCCCCCCCCCCCCCTTCATCACCAATCACGAAGATATATTCAGGTCAATCACCACTCACGAGGAATTGAAAGCTATCACCATTCACAGGCCCGTAGCCAACAATTTTAGAGGGGGGGGGGGGGGGTCGTTTTCTGAAAAAGTGGACCTTTTACCATAAAATCCTCAAGTACATAGATCAAATTTTCTGAAAATCCATGATACGTATATTTTATTATTAAAAATTGATGGTCATTATGCTGTTAAGCATTATGTAATATTGCATCAAAATAGAAGAAAACCCCGTTATTCGTGAAAGAAAGTCGTTATACCCGGTGATTCGTGATTTTTAAAGCGCATTTTCAGTGATATATGACTACAGTTTTATTTACTGTAATTTATGAATTGATAATTTTATTTGCCGTGAATTGTGATCACCCCACCCCCCCCCCTCAATGGTACCCTCTCACACGGCAGCTGGGCTGGTGAGAACATTTACACCTAGTCTGAGTCAGTTTTAGTTTTTTTATGTACTTTATAAAACACATCTGTTAAGTCAATCCTTGATGTGACAACTCCAGTTTACTAAGCTGTGCACACGCTGGGCCCAAGTGAACGCTGTCACTAATTATAACGTTACATACAAATCGGGTAAACAAAAAACGCACTTTGTCTTCTCTAAAACAACCGGTACAGGTGATTTTTTCTTTTTTTTTTTTTTTTTTGGGGGGGGGGGGGAACATAACCAAATAATTTGATATCAAACCTAATGGTTGATAAGATGTTATTATTTTTGCCATTATGATGGTAGAGACCCAAAATCACCATCCCGGTATTAGGACCCATTGCGCCATATCAAATAACAAAAACAAGTTTAAATCGAAACTTGCGTACGAAAAGTGGGTGGCTTGTACATTATTATGTAATACAGGTGAGCATTTCGGTGAGAGGTGCTCAGATAGGACCAGGGTCAGTAGAAGATGAAGAAGACAGAGGTTCATGGTACGTTTGCTGCAATTTCCACATGTGGGCCAAAAATGTAGCACAGAAAATGACAGGAAGCTGCCGTAGTATTGTACAGATGATAAAAGATAACGTTGTGTATTTTGTGTTGATGAAGTTTGCCCAAATGTTGCATTTGACACTGGGGTCTTAATGACGGTGGGAACATTGCACTTATGTCGAATACACTCTCCATTAGAATTTCAAAATCAGCTCAAATTTTGAAGGATTTGTTTTCTGTAATTTCAGAGAAGGAACGCACTTGCCAATGAGGAAGTGAGGTGCTTATTGCAGCCGTCCAAAGGTCTGAACAAGTCCTCAACAAGTAAGACCACTGGACAGGTATCTACATTCTCCTAACTGTTTTATTGGCGAGGTCACTGTCCTGTTTTGAAAGTATGAAAAATATCTTGTCGGGCACCTGGTCCTTTCATATCGCATCTTACATATAAATGCAAAGAAGTGTATTGTCATGAAACAGTTTGCAGAGTAGTAAAGAACAGGAATGGCACAATAGTGTTTTGTTAACATAATCGCATGTGTTCCAAAATAGCATGCTGTAAAGATATATACATACAGCTTCATCAAACCGTGTCGTGAATGTGATTTTTTCGTTTATTTCAGTGGCTCCCAACTGCTGTTTACCGGGTGATTGGATGCGTCACCGATCAAAGACATCGGAATCATGTTGGACATCGCCCGCATCCATGCCAAGATTGTCTTGCTTGTTGAATTTTGTCTTGCGGGGTTGACAATTGATATGAAATGTTATCTTTGCCTTGGATAATAATACTCTGCATAAAACGTGTATCGAATTAATTTTTGCACGCAGAAAGAATTTTTTAACGAAACTTCTGATCAGAGAAAAAGAAAGAAATGGATGACTGCTAGCTATAGTTACCTTGGTTATACATATCATTTCAAGGTATTTTATTTATTATGTATATTTATTATTGTGTCAGGAGGAGGTACCCATCAGTTCTGAAAAAACACGGCACTTTTTGGATTTCACCTTTAACAAAATAATTTTAATCCAATAAGTATTTTGCTGAAGTGATGGATGAAAACAAAAATGAAAGTTATCAAATATAATTATTAAAAGGCGATTTTTAGGTAGAGTACTGTGCCAGCACTATTGATTTTCTAATTGAAGTTAAAATTTTTCTTTGGGCAAATCTTCAGTTAGTAACTTAGCTGTGCATTTGAAGATATTCTAAATATTTGTTTTGGATTGAATTGAATTGAATTCTGAGAAATTCCGAGAAGAAAAATATCTCAACTTTATTATATGAAACTTTTGAGAGACAAATGGTTACATATATTGATCGTTAAGTTTGAGAAAAGAACAAATTATTTTAAAATAACTTACACTGTTTTTCAAGTTATAATGCTTTAGAAATTACAGCGTTATGAAAATGACAAAATTTGTCCACGTGATTGCAGAATTGCCCATTTATAAGAAACGATCCTTTTTTTAAGTTGTCGATATACGTTTATGACGCATGTTAAGAATAACTTACTTTGGTTTCGGTGCTTTGATATTGTGTCTGATCCGTGCCAGATACACACTTACTGTGCTGGGAGGGGTCTAAAACAATGTTAAGAAAATGAAACCAGGAGAGGAATAGTTATTGCAGTAGGGGAATAAATGCTACCCAAGTGATAAAAATTGTCCCTTCTTAGGGCCACCCAAATTTATCAGCATTCCATGAGCTAATTTGTGTGTTGTTCGACTTTTTGCCAATATCGCAAAGCAGAAATGTAAGTGCTCTCCTGGAAAAGTTTTGTGTATATGCATAAAATATCTATGTACGACTGGCATTCATCATAACATTTACATATTTAATTTCGAAAATTCATCATGCAATTCAAAGTGATTGCCTCAACCGTCCCAAAACATGGTTGGTGGTGGTGGTGGGGGTGGGGGGTTCAAGTAACGCTCACCTATGTACTTTGTTCGAAGTGCTTTATTAATTAATATTTCTTTGGTCGTGATCAAGGGGTGATTGAGAGGAAAAGGTCTGATTAGATGCCAGTCCAGCACTTCCGGTTGGGATATTTTTGCTATTAGGCTATTAGCATTTATGAATTAGTGAATCTTAAGTCACCGTTGTTGCTTTTTATTTATTTATTTTTGTAATCTTTTCAATTTTGTTTGTATATTTTCCTTAAATTGTTATGACCAGAATAAGCTTGTAAATTATCTTTATGCCGTTCCTGATTTGCATGTGTGCAAATTTAAGTTTTCGCTCAAAGTCGTGCCTTTAACCTACCAATATTAGGATGTAATGAAATGAAAACAAAATAATGTAAAAAACTCGATTCTTAAGAATGTCTTTTTGTATACCTTTTTCTGTGCGACAATCAGCATAGAAAAAGGTGTTCGTGAGTGCGAATGCACGTGAGGGGACGACGCCTATGTGCGATTATATGCATTTTGGAATTTCGATATCGTTCACACCACTGAGATTGGACACCTTTTTCCTCGATGGAATAAGTAATCAATTATTAACGTCAACTTTGAACAAAAGTTCAAAAGTATGATAGGGTTGGACTTTCAATTTATCTACCAGTTCTGATCATTTTTTGTTTTGGGAAGCATTATGTCAAAATTCTCTTTTATTTAAGTAAAAAGAAATCGTTGTTTGAGCAGCAATTTCCAAAGTGCATAAAATCCTTCATATATGACTTTTTTTTTTCTTTTTTTTGTAAAAGCATAATTTCTTTCTTTCTTTTTTTTTTTTTTGTAAAAGCATAATTTATAAATTTCTCATAAATTTGGCGCTATTATAATGATTGCTATCAATGTAGAAAAAAATGTAACTTCTGGTATTTTGTTTTGTATAAAACTATGTTGAAATTACTTGGAATTTGTTGAAACAATAAATAATGAAAATAATGTGCAGATATTGTATGTTAAATTCCCTTTCATTTTTCACCTTCTGTTCCCTTTAGCTCGATTTGAACTCTCGTTCTTCTCTATACAGGTCTGTTGTCTTACCTATTGAGCCACTAACTCAAATAGCCTCTTCTAAAATGTGGGATCCTCTTGCATTAGTTCACCTTGCTTATTTGAATTTTTTGCAAGAGGAAAATTGTTGGGACCCAGAAGCGCCAGGATTCGAACTTCGGACTTTCTGACGCAGAGGCAAGCGCGTTACCTACTCCCCTGAGTGTTCCCACCCACCCTCCTCCGTGGGACTTTCTTCTTATAGTAACCAAAGGGAAAATTCTGTAAAGCCCCTTGAAAAAGTATTCAATGATTTCCATGTACCCGAACCAGGAAACGAACCCAAACCCGAGAGGCACCACTGAGTCAATGAAATTCTTGTAGTAACCAAAGTAAAATTCTAAAGAAAATCCCAATACATTAAAGAAATTTTAGAAACGTAAGCCAAGGTCGAAGCCCAACCTCAGGTTGCCGCTGAGCAATGCACCCGTCAAAGAAATAACTAAGACATTTTGTATACTTGGAAAATCTTTATTCAGTCTCAAACAACTACGTATTAATCATATTTAAGCATTTAAATGTAAAACTATCACGTTTAATAACACTTAAATCATCACTTCATCACTCTAAGGTGTACTATATACAACAAATGTATTACATTTCACCGATAAACGGTCAACCAAATTACTCGTTTATGGTTTGATGTTATCAATATCTACAAGCATTTCAAAAAATTCAAAAATTTGAGAAATTGACAGTAATTAAAGAGATATAATTCATCAAATATCACACAGAACGTGTGCGCCACTGACTAATAAGATCAATAACTTGTGACTATTTCTATATTTACATGATTTATTTGATTTATTATTACCAAAGCATAAAACATGGAAAAAGGAACATAGCATGAAAATCGCTGTCGGGAAAATATATCAGTAAATTGTTCCAAATGATCTTTCGAAACACTCACTCTTGGCTTATGAAAAAAATTGTAAAGTTGAGCTATTTAAGCTTTTCTGGACGATAAAAAATTTCCATATTTATTCGTACTTTATTCGCACGACAACGTTACGCCAAGTCACCACTCGTTACCTTGCTGGTACTTTCGCCCAAAGAAATTCGGAAACAACGTTATTTTGAATAGTTATAAAATAACCATTTTTAGTTTCGGTAAATATTTTTACCAAATATTGTTGGATAATGAACCCACCCTTTGTTAATCTTTATTTACACAGAAGATTTTCCCAACACATTATATTTTTTGGTGATTGAAAAACAGTTTCACGTTTCCGAACTTTTTTGGTCGCGTTTATCATAATCTACAATCTCCCAGGACCGCTGGTTTCATGTGCAGTTTTCTCTGACGCAGGACAGAAAAGTCCCATCGTTTATAACTAGAGACATATCTGTGAAAACGTGTATCTAGTGAAAAATCAATATGTGGCCCTGGTAGAGGGTAGTCTTTGTAGTAACATTTAACAAAGGCCACGGCGGCAAACTTGAAGGTCTTACGAGAATAGAGCACTTTGAAAGGTATAAGGAGCGGATATCTTTACTGAAATAAACCAAACTTGTATCTGATGGCCACGCAGTCTTAAACATGCCATGTTTCTAGTACCCAATGCTTTACTGTTAAAGGTATTGACATAAAGTATCGACAAAACGATTAACATTTGTTTGAAACAGTATTTTACGCTATCAGTTCGCCCCCTATGCCTTAAAGGATTGCAGGCCAGTGAAGCTACAATTCTTAAAATCTCCCGTCATACAGTGTAGCTATAATTCAACTTATATATTAAACGGACTGAAATAGTACAACTGGACTAGTGAAATCTTGCCGAAATTAGAAATGGAAGTGTAATACTTATACAGTAAACCTACTGTCTGTTATGCTCTTTTTATTTCTACTACAACCGCTTACTACAAATATTTACATGTCAGTAATTAGGAATTTAAATGGGAGATTCCACGGCATATCCCCTTTTTTGTCTGCTTCTTGTAAATAGACATGTACTCCTGGTATGTCTTCAACTGCTGATACTTTTTCTACCAACGAAGTTCGAAACAGTTTTCATTTCCATAGGGCGCGATAAGGAGGAAGCAAAATGTTGTGGGGGAAACACTGGGGAATGGCCCAAGCCATTCTTATGCATGCACGCGTCACAGTACTTCTTATAAAATTAATTACAAATAAGTAAATATTCAATCCCTAACACTGATACATTGAAACGTTATACTGAATTTCATTTAAGTTGTAAAATACAATCCGAGCTTTCGCCTCCTGGGACTTCTTTGGGAATTATGAACAAAAAGTGAAAAAACAAATGTTACGTCGGTGATGTGTTAAAGACACACGATGTCCAAAAAGCGTGCTAAACGTAAAAAACGTCAAAATTAAGTAACAAAGAAAAAATCAATACTCATTTAAGAAACTTTTGTCCCTATACTGAGTCCATTATTCAGATGTCTAGGTGTCTTTTTCACTTTTTGTTCATAATCCCCGAAGAAGGCCCAGGAGCCGAAAGCTCGGATTGTATTTTACAACTTAAATGTAGATCTTCAAAGATGCACAAATATATATACTGAATAGGTTGAGACATAAATATTCGTATACTTAGTTTCCAGACCGCCTCGCATCCACTCCCTGATCACATTAGATGTAACAACTCTTCCCAGTGATTAGGTCCAATTCGCTTAATGGGGGATTGGCTAAAGCTTTTCTGTCCAACCCTCACCCTTATCTGACAAACAAAACTTGATTAAAGATTTACTAAAACCAAAATGCATATATATAGTGCATTTGTGTTAAATATATTTCAAAAATAAACCAGAAGAAAACGTCCAAAATGAAATAATATTATGTACACGTAGGTCAATGGCTATTCTAAAATGGTCCACTGCTTTTATCTGAACAGTTTTCGCCACGTTTGACAAACTGGGCAGTACTATAACGCCACCTGGAGGAAAATATGATCGTCTCTGTTGCAATAAGTACCTACCACATTATGATATCAACATGTAGCTGTATATGACATCTACGTCTTTGTATGTCCACACATGAATCAACAGTGTATGTACAGGTGTATGTGAGCAAAAATCTAATAAGGTTGGTTTTTAAACGTTAGACCTACATCTGTGTTTCAGTCTAGAAAGAGCAACTTGATTATGATTGAGGTAAGCTTATCTGTTGACTGTGTGTAATTGAAGTGAATTTTTGAGAAAAGTGAAAACTAGACTTAAAAAAACTGGCAAATTCCGATGATGAAAACAGTAAAATGTTAATAATAATGACATATCAAGCCCAATGGTTGTGACATTTGTACAACTGAAGCTTAACAACTGTATAAATCTGAGATAAGCTTATCAGTTGATTGTGTATCGTGAAAAACTTTCATATTTTATAATTACATTTAAAAACTGGCAAATTACATGGCTTACAATTGTTAAGCATTAATAATTTTGACAAATTTAGTCCATTATTTGTGATACTTGTACAAATAATGCTTAACAGCAATAGAAATGTGATAAGCTCATCAGTTACACTGTGTGATTACTGATGACTGTGTAACTGCATATTTGTAAAAAAAATATTTTTAAAAGAGTGCAAATTACATTAAAAAACTGCTAAATTCAACAGATTAAAATAGTTAAACGTTTATAACTCTGCCAGATGTACTCCCATGTTAGCAACTGAAATAATCTAAAATAAGCTGATCAGTTAACTGTATGTAATGAAAGTAATATTTAGGACAACATATTTGAGAAAACTGATAACAACTATAAAAAAACTGGAAATTTTTTTTTTTTTTTTTTTTTTTTGCACAATTCATTTGAGAAAGGTGAAAACTAGAGGGTCAGAGAGGGGATACCGCCTCCGGGTTTTGTACTACCAGCTGGAGTAAGCACACTTTTATAGAAAAAAAAAGGGAAACCACCTCCAGTGTTGTGCTTGACAAACTTTACAAAATAGTAAACGACAGTTCTCAATTTTTTAAAGAATACATGTATTACTATTTATAACAAATTGTGGGGAGAAGTAAAGTTCAAATTCAAGGTTGCAGTAAGAATGAGAATATAGGACTTCCCATCCAAGTTCAATTGTATATATATCAGAGCTTGGAAATTTGGAAAGTGCGCTTCATGGCTAAAGGTAGGTCAAAGGTCAAATTCAAGGTCACAGGAAGACTGTCAACATATGAGATCTTATTCATGTTTGGTAGTATCTGTGGGCATGCCAGTTTTGGAGACATAAGGGGCAGGAAATTTGCAAAGTTCAGTTCGTGGTAAAAAGTAGGTCTACTGTAGGGTCAAGTTCAAGGTCACAGTTAGATTGCCAATGTATGACTATGGGCATATCTCTGCCAGTTTTGGAGATCTATTGATGGAAAACTTGCAAAGTTCAGTTCATGGTGAAAAGTGGGTAAAAGTAAATTTCAAGGTCACGTATTGTCAGTATATGACTTCAATAATAACTTTGGGCATATCTCCACTAGTTTTGGAGATCTAAGGGGTAGACGACTTGCAAAGTTCAGTTAATGGTGAAAATTAGGTCAAAAGTCAATTTCAAGGTCACATATTGCCAGTATATTACTTCCTCTTCAAGTTTAATAGTAACTTTGGGTGTATATCTGGCAGTTTTGGAGATATAAGGGACAAAAAAGTTGCAAAGTTCAGTTCAAATTGAAAATGAGGTCAAAGGTCAATTTCAAGGTAACAGTTAGATTGTCAGTATGTGGCTTCCTATTCAAGTTTTATAGTAACTGGGCATATCTCTGGCAGTTTTGGAGATATAAGGGACAGAGAGTTGCAAAGTTCAGTTCTATCTCTGGCAGTTTTGGAGATATAAGGGACAGAGAGTTGCAAAGTTCAGTTCAAATTGAAAATTAGGTCAAAGGTCAATTTCAAGGTCACATATTACCAGTATATTACTTCCTGTTCAAGTTTAATAGTATCTTTGGGCATATATCTGGCAGTTTTGGAGATATAAGGGACAAAAATCAATCTCAAGGAGACAGATTGCCAGTATATGTCTTCATATTGAAGGTCTATAGTAACTATGGGGGTATCTCTGCTAATTTTGGAATTATTTCACATTTTATTTTCTCCAATAAATATTAGGACAATGTACTTTCTGATATGGCGCAACTCGTATACCATATGGAAAACAAAAAAACAGACACCATCCCTAGTGTTGTGCTTGACAAGTTCTATAAAATGCACTAAACAAGAGGTTTCTAGCATTTATGGTTCCAGGATTAGAGTTTTCAGTCAAGAAATCTAATGGCCGCTTCTCCCATAAAAATGCACCAACTGACCCCAAACTCATGAACATGAAAGATGACCCAAGCAAAAAAATAAAAACATTTTAAGAAAATTTTGGCCCATTTGACCTTAAATGGGCATATTTTAAATCCCACATACCACTTTCAGTCATCCATAGAAACTTTTCCTGCAATGCCTTCAGTTTGGGAGATATTCTGCATTTCATTTTGCAAATTTTGGACAAGGGTGCAATGTGACGAACACCACACCTACACCCCAGCACCGACAAAGCCCAAAATTCCCATGGAGCAAGTTGAGATTATATCTGACCTACATACAAGAGATCGATACACGGGCTCTTATAGTTTAAGAGGAGAAGCAGTAACAGTGACGTGGTGGCAGAGCACAATGTGCAATAAGACTTAAAATGTACCAAAATTACCATCATATAATATAATATAACTAGAGGATCAGAGAGGCGATACCGCCTCCGAATATTGTACCACCAGCTGGAGCAAGCGCATTCATATAGACCCCCACATACACAAAGTAAGGGACACAGCCACCAGTCTTGTGCTTGACAAGCTGTAAAAATGCAATCAACAAGAATTTTCAAAATATGCAAAAAATATATATAACTTAAAATGGTACAATCAAAGTGAATTCATCGTAAGGTAGCTCAAAGGTCAATTTCAAGGTCACAGTAAATTGCCAGCATATGACTTCCTATTCAAGTTTAATAGTAACTATGGACCTATCTCTGCCAGTTTTGGAGATAAAAGGGAAGCAAAATTTGCAAAGTTCAGTTCATGGTGAAAAGTAGGCCAAAGGTCAATTTTAAGGTCACATTTAGATTGCCAGTATATGACTTCCTATTGAACTTCAATAGTAACTATGGACCTATCTCTGCCAGTTTTGGAGATAAAAGGGAAGCAAAATTTGCAAAGTTCAGTTCATGGTGAAAAGTAGGTCAAAGGTTAATTTCAAGGTCACAGTAAGATTGCCAGTATATGACTTCCTATTCAACTTCAATAGTAACTATGGACCTATCTCTGCCAGTTTTGGAGATAAAAGGGAAGCAAAATTTGCAAAGTTCAGTTCATGGTGAAAAGTAGGTCAAAGGTCAATTTTAAGATCACATTTTGATTGCCAGTATATGACTTCATATTCAAGTTCAATAGTAACTACAGACCTATCTCTGCCAGTTTTGGATATAGGGAAGAAAAATTTGCAAAGTTCAGTTCATGGTGAAAAGTAGGTCAAAGGTCAATTTTAAGGTCACATATAGATTGCCAGTATATGACTTTCTATTCAAGTTCAATAGTAACTACGGACCTATCTCTGCCAGTTTTGGAGATAAAAGGAAAGCAAAATTTGCAAAGTTCAGTTCATGGTGAAAAGTAGGTCAAAGGTCAATTTTAAGGTCACATATAGATTGCCAGTATATGACTTCCTATTCAAGTTCAATAGTAACTATGGACCTATCTCTGCCAGTTTTGGAGATAAAAGGGAAGCAAAATTTGGAAAGTTCAGTTCATGGTGAAAAGTAGGTCAAAGGTCAATTTCAAGGTCACAGTAAGATTGCCAGTATATGACTTCCTATTCAACTTCAATAGTAACTATGGACCTATCTCTGCCAGTTTTGGAGATATAAGGGACTAAATGTTATAATTTTGGAGTTACCATAATGTGCCTTAAATTTCGTACAGAAAAAATTAATTAAAATAAAGAAAATGCTATTTTGGTCGAAATTCTTGAAATAGGAGGTGCTCTGAAGTTTCAGAAGTTCAAATTTGATGAAATAATGTCATTTTTGAACACAAGTTGTCTGCTTTGCCAAGCCTTATGTTTTATTTTTCCACAGTTCAAAATTTATTATCCATTACCGTACTGCACATTTTGCTTCTACCACCAATATGTACTTTTTGATACAGCGTAACTTGAAAACCGTATGGAATACAAAAAAACGGAGACCACTTGCAGTGTTGGGCTTTACATGCTCTACAAAATGCAAAAAAGAATGGGTCTCTAGCATTAACGGTTCCCGAATTAGAGACAGTTTTCAGTTTCGGTATCTTATGGCCGCTACTCCCGTGAAAATGCACCGATTGACCCCAAATTCATGGAGATGAAAGATGACCTGAAGGGTAACACTTTCCAATAATATTATTGGTTAAGTCTGTGAAGTGTCTGAATAACAGGGCAAAAAAAATTTTTTTCGTAAAAAATTTCATTTTTTTGAAAATTTTGGCCCATTTGACCTTGAAGTAAAGGTCAAAGGTCAAATCCAAGGGTATATTTGAAATCTACACATATGACTTTTGGAAAGCCGTCTATAGAAATTTTTCCCATAACTCCTTCCGTAGGGTAGATAATTAGCATTTAATTTTGCCATTTTTAGACAAGGGTGCATTGTAATGAGTGCCACACCCAGACCCCAATACCGACAAAGCCCAAATTTTACGTGGAACGAGGTGAGATCATAGGTGACCTAAATCCATGAGATGGGTATGGGGGCCCATTACCGTCTAGGAGGAGAAGCGGTAACGGTAGCCGTCCGGCGGAGCCGGCGGAGCCGGCGGAACGATCCGGACGGGACCGAAACCATGTGTACCGCCAGCGCTAAGGCTGGTGGTACAATTAAATATTAACAATTTTGTCAATTATATTTTATTTCTTTTTAATTTTGAAAAAATGACATTTAACAACTGCAGATATCTGTGATAAGCTTATCAGTTGACTGTGTGTAACAGAAGTGTAGCTTATTGGCAATTTGTATGAGAAGAGTGAGAATTATTGAAAACAAATATTTTAATAAATACGCCAATATATCATATATATCATTCAATATATCATTCAATCTCCAAAGAAACATCAAATGTGATAATTTGTTTGCTTGTGTAGAGGTGACAAATTGTCCAGAAATGTGACCTAGAAAACAACATATACCCATTCCAGACTTCTCCTTACTACCAATACCAGGTGCAGATTCCTCCCTACAATCAGTTTCTGGAATTGGGTTTAGCACACCATTTGACAAAATATATTTGAAAAAAGCGTAAATTAAATATTAAAAATTGATAAATTTCCCAGTTAAAAATAGTTAAACATAAATACTTTTGATAAAGTTAAGCTAAATAGATGACTGTGTTTAATAAAAAGGGTATTTTCAGTCAATATATTTGAGAAGCTGAAAATAACATTGATAAACTTCCAAATTCAATAACTTAAAATAGTTAAATGTTAATAATGTTGGCATATCTAATATTTGTGAAATTTGTACAAATCATGCTTAACATCAATAAAAATCTGTGAAAAGCACTTCAGTTGACAATGTCAAATGAAAAAGATTTTTTCAGAACATATATTTTTGAGAAAACTGAAAAGACAGCCAAATTCCATGACTTGAAAAAGTTAAGCATTAATAATTTTGACAAATCTGGTCAAATATTTGTGATATATTTGTGACATTTCATGGTATAAAATAGTTAATGTTAATAGCTTTGACCAATCTAATCCAATGTTTTTGAAAGTTGTACAAATAATGCTTAAAATCAATAAAAAACTCATCATGTGTCTAATGAAAAAGATTTTTGATCATATTAATTGGAGATAACTAAAAATTACATTGAAAAGACTGCCAAATTCCATGGTCTAAAATAGTTAAACATTAATAATTTTGACAAATCTTGTACAATACTTGTGGAATTTGGATAAATGGTACTTAACAATAATAAAAATCTGTGATAAGCTTATCAGTTGACTATGTGTAATAGAAGTGTAGTTTATTGACAATTTGTATGAAAAGAGTGAGAATTACCAAAAACAATTTTTTCAATTTCACAACATATAAATAGCCTCACATAAAAAAATCAAATGGTATGATTTAAGTTTTCAATTTTAATAAAGTTAACCTAAACAGTTGAATGTGTCTAATAAAAAGGATATTTTAAGAACATATTAACTTGAGAAAAACTGAAAATAACACTGAAAAGACTGCTAAATGCAGTGTCTTAAAATAGCTAAACGTTAATAATTTTCACAAATCTTGTCCAATATTTGTGGAATTTGGACAGATGATGCATAACAACAATGAAAATTTGTGATAAGCTCATCAGTTGAATGTGTCTCATGAAAAAGATTTCTTTTTTGGACAATAAAGTTGAGAAAACTGAAAATAACACTGAAAAGACTGCCAAATTCCATGGTATTAAGTAGTTAAATGTTAATAATTTTCACAAATCTTGTCCAATATTTGTGGAATTTGGACAGATGATGCTTAACAATAATGAAAATCTGTGATAAGCTTAAGGGGACTAATAGTAAAAGGACCAAAGTCATAGAAATAAAGCCCTGGGCTTATAAGTTTTTATAAAAAATTAAAACAAACTTCCCAAAAGGCCAATTAAAGACGGGGATTAAGTACAGTGTCCAACGGATGACGGTATAGTGCCAATTTTAGGGGGAAAATGCCGTTTTCGGAATTGGGATTTTCTCTATAACCAAGACAGCTATTCAAGTGATTCAAAAGGCCTCATAAAGCTGGGTGAAAGCACTTCAGGGCGGTACCAGAGAATTGTCTTAAACTATTTACTTTTGATTTTATCATCTTTTACGTTAAATTACCCCATATTTCAATGGGTTATTCACTTCAAAAGACGATAAGTTCCAAACAAACAATTTACTCTTAAACCCCTTGTTAAGTCCCAGACTTCGTCAGTCGGACTTTACGTTAAAATAATGTCACGTTAGATAACGCGCTGGTTCTTGGGCCTTAGTGTTGTGCACCCAGCTGATCCAATAAAATGAACAAGATATTCATTTGATGCAAGTGGAAATTATACTGTCTTTTGGAAAATATACAGATGTTTCTTCTACTTAGTAACTGTCAGTCCAAAATGTATAATGATATCGCCAAAGCCAAAATACGATATGAATTCACCTTAAAACAGGGCAGCCTTTATAGATCATTCAGGAATATTAATAACCAGGAAGAAATAACACTTGACTGAGCGCAGTCCTTTTGTCTCAGGACAGCAACATAGCCCAGCGTTGAACTTTCGGGTTGCGCATTTCGGCCGTGAATAAAGATCGTAAAGGTTTATGATCCGTGAAGATGGTAAAATCGGACCCGATGAGATAGGGACGCAGCTTACTGACGCAGAAAATTAAACTATAAGCTTCGCATTCAAGTGTGGACCAGCGAAGAGCTGGACCTGACAAGGATTTAGAGACATACTGTATGACACGTTCCATCCCGTTTTCATCTACCTGAACTAAAATGCCCCCTACCGCGTAATTTGATGCATCCGTATACAAGCGATACGGTCTGTCTGTCCGGGGATACGCCATAATCTCATTTGCACACAACTGATCTTTTAAGGTTTGAAATGCCTGTTGTTGTTCATCCCCCCATACATGTTTCTTGCCCTTCTTGGTAAGTTTGTATAGAGATGATGCTGTGTGAGCAAAATTGGGAATGGTTCGTGAGTAATACTGACACATGCTGAGAAAAGACCAAATACTTTGACTGATTTTGGTGGTTCTAAGGCGGAAATTGCTTTTGTTTTCTCGGGATCACTACTAATACCATCAGGGGTCACAATGTAGCCTAAAAGTTTAATTTCTTGTTGGGCAAATGAACACTTTGAAGGTTTTAATTTTAAACCGGCGTTGCGCAATCGCTGAAATACCTGACGTAAATGTTCTGCATGTTCTTATTTTGTCTTACTAAACACGCGAATATCTTCCAGATAAACAAAACATGATACTCCGATAAGGCCACTCAGAACCGAATCCATCATGTGTTGGAAATACCCAGAAGTAATTGATAACCCAAAAGGACAACGTAAGTATTCAAATTGACCCAAATGACAAACAAATGCTGTCTTTTCAATATCTTTTTCAGCAATGGGAATTTGTGTGTACCCTGAACGACAATCTAGTACTGAAAACCACTGTGCTCCACTCACCTGATCAAAGATGTCCTGAATGAGGGGTAGCAGGTACCTTGCAGGTGTAATAAGCTCGTTCAATTTTCGGTAGTCCACACAAAATCTAGTGCTGCCATCCTTCTTTGGTACTAGTGTAACGGGAGAGGCCCATGGACTGAAACTTGGTTGAATCACATTATCTTTCAACATTTCTTCAATTTCAGATTCTTTAAGTTTTCGCTTCGCTAATGGTGTGCGATATGGTCTCTGTCTAATGGGCACATGATTACCCGTATCTATAGTCATTGGTTCCATGGTACTTAAACCGTGCAGTTCACCTTTTACACTAAACACATCATTGAAATCAATCAAAACCTTATCTATTGCCTCGTGACCTACAGGAGTTGCTTTTAAAAGTGCGGTACATAAATCAGTACTTTGTTGATACTGTTTATATTCAACCAGCAGCCATTCCCTACGACACCAATACAGTGTATTAGTGTCATAATTAATGACTCTCCTGTGTGCCTGAAGCGTGTCATTACCCAATATCATTTGATGGTCAATATTGTCTACAATGAGCATCTCTACCACATTTGCAAAGTCAATACGAATTTGAGCTGTTCCTAACACAGTAAGTTGCTGACCAGTTATACTAATGACGGGTTGTGTACTTTTCACTAATCTAGGTCTACTAGTCATCGCACATAATATCTTAAACACTGAGTAATGGAGCAGAGAGGTACTAGCACCCGTGTCAACGAATGCTAAACAAGGTTCCCCATTTAAAGATACACTAACCCCCATACGAGCCTTCTTACACCTCTCTGCTTGAACTAGTTTAAATGGTCAAAAGGTTGCTGTTTCTTACGTAAAGCTTTGAGTTGGTAACATTCTGCCTTTACATGGCCTACTTTACCACAATGAAAACATTTTATCTGTCCGTCTGCCGTCCAACCCTTACTGTCCTTAGACGATTGAGGCGGTTTGCGTGGGTGCTGTCTTGTGTTAGATGACGTCATCGGTGGCTCGCGTTGAGCTGCGGTTTTCAATGCAGATAAGATCGACTCTTTTAGTTCTGTAGCCCATCCTGGTACTTGGTCCGCAGGTTGTGTCGCCCCAATTTCCATTGGCTCCTCAATGCGGCGTTTAGTGTTGCTATTTCGGTCTCCATAGACAGTTTGAAACAGGAGATCACCCACCTCTTCATTGTCCACGTATCTCATAGCTTCTTGTAACGTTACCGGTCGTCCCTTCCGTATCATGTCTCTAGCGAGGCGAATCTCATTCAGGCCCCGCATATAAGCCTTAATTAACAGGTGTTCCGCTTCCTCGGATCATGGAAGTGGGTATGCTTTACGTGCCACGTCTCTAAAGCGGCGGTTATAGGACGCCGTGTTCTCGAATTGTGATTGTTTTATTCGTTCCAATTCGGCTCGAATGCAACAAGTTTCATCTGTGGAAAGAAAGACCCGTTGAATATGGTTTTGTAGCACCGTCCAGTCCGTTCCAAAATACTCTGGCTGTTGATTTAAGAAATAATCTATCTCACCTGCCATTGGCCCTTGTGCCGTCTGCAGTGCCAGTTTAATTGTGGCGTGTTCAATTTCCTCCGTCCGGGGAATTGTTCGATCAATTTGGTCAATCCAGTCTCACGTGTCGTCCGGAATGGACCCATCACAGGGTTTAATAGCCCTGCACAGTACGTCCAATTTTGTCTGATGCTCACCCTCTATTTTCATGCGTTCCATCTGCACATTTCGAGCATCTTCCGCTCGCCATCTTTCCTGCATTAAATTTCTTCACTGTCCATCTTCCTGGTGCGCCTGCACCGTTGTTTTTGCCAAAGCTGCAACTCCGGTGGACAGTTGTTGAAGAGAATCTGGATTCATTTCGTTAGATCGCTAAAAATTAAGTCCTGAAAAGAGCTCGCCAATTGTTAAGTCCCAGACTTCGTCAGTCAGACTTTACGTTAAAATAATGTCACGTTAGATAACGCGCTGGTTCTTGGGCCTTAGTGTTGTGCACCCAGCTGATCCAATAAAATGAACAAGATATTCATTTGATGCAAGTGGAAATTATACTGTCTTTTGGAAAATATACAGATGTTTCTTCTACTTAGTAACTGTCAGTCCAAAATGTATAATGATATCGCCAAAGCCAAAATACGATATGAATTCACCTTAAAACAGGGCAGCCTATATAGATCATTCAGGAATTTTAATAACCAGGAAGAAATAACACTTGACTGAGCGCAGTCCTTTTGTCTCAGGCTTTGCCCCAACTCAGTCACCGTGTTTCCTGGATCATCATTATCCGCCCTAGCCTTCAAAGGCATTTCTAAATTTTATCTCGTGCCATGTGCCCCGGTCACGATCATTCCCGAATGTCTATTGACTGCCCCCTTCTAAGCTTATCTAAGGATATGAATATTATTTTAATTAATTATTTATATCAACTAGAGGATCAGAGAGGTGATACCGCCTCCGAATATTGTACCACCAGCTGGAGCAAGCGCATTCGTATAGACCCCCACATACACAAAATAAGGAACACAGCCACCAGTCTTGTGCTTGACAAGCTGTAAAAATGCAATCAACAAGAATTTTCAAAATATGCAAAAAATATATATATAACTAAAAATGGTACAATCAAAGTTAAGTTCATCGTAAGGTAGGTCAAAGGTCAATTCCAAGGTCAGTAAATTGCCAGTATATGACTTCCTATTCAACTTCAATAGTAACTGTGGGCCTATCTCTGCCAGGTTTGGAGTTAAAAGAGAAAGAAATTAGCAGAGTTCTGTTCATGATAATAAGTAGGTCAAAGGTCAATTTCAAGGTCACACTTAGATTGCCAGTATATGACTTCCTATTCAACTTCAATAGTAACTATGGACCTATCTCTGCCAGTTTTGGAGATAAAAGGGAAGCAAAATATGCAAAGTTCAGTTCATGGTGAAAAGTAGGTCAAAGGTCAATTTTAAGGTCACATTTAGATTGCCAGTATATGACTTCCTATTCAACTTCAATAGTAACTATGGACCTATCTCTGCCAGTTTTGGAGATAAAAGGGAAGCAAAATTTGCAAAGTTCAGTTCATGGTGAAAAGTAGGTCAAAGGTCAATTTTAAGGTCACACTTAGATTGCCAGTATATGACTTCCTATTCAACTTCAATAGTAACTATGGACCTATCTCTGCCAGTTTTGGAGATAAAAGGGAAGCAAAATTTGCAAAGTTCAGTTCATGGTGAAAAGTAGGTCAAAGGTCAATTTTAAGGTCACATGTAGATTGCCAGTATATGACTTCCTATTCAACTTCAATAGTAACTATGGACCTATCTCTGCCAGTTTTGGAGATATAAGGGACTAAATGGTACAATTTTGGAGTTACCATAATGTGCCATAAATTTCCTACAGAAAAAATTAATTAAAATAAAGAAAAGGTCATTTTGGTCAAAATTCTTGAAATGGGAGGTGCTCTGAAGTTCCAGATGTTCAAATTTGATGAAATAATGTCATTTTTGACCACAAGTTGTCTGCTTTGCCAAGCCTTATGTTTTATTTTTCCAGAGTTCAAAATTTATTATCCATTACCGTACTGCACATTTTGCTTTCACCACCAATATGTACTTTTTGATACAGCGTAACTTTGGAGATAAAAGGGAAGCAAAATTTGCAAAGTTCAGTTCATGGTGAAAAGTAGGTCAAAGGTCAATTTTAAGGTCACATTTAGATTGCCAGTATATGACTTCCTATTCAACTTCAATAGTAACTATGGACCTATCTCTGCCAGTTTTGGAGATAAAAGGGAATCAAAATTTGCAAAGTTCAGTTCATGGTGAAAAGTAGGTCAAAGGTCAATTTTAAGGTCACACTTAGATTGCCAGTATATGACTTCCTATTCAACTTCAATAGAGACTATGGACCTATCTCTGCCAGTTTTGGAGATAAAAGGGAAGCAAAATTTGCAAAGTTCAGTTCATGGTGAAAAGTAGGTCAAAGGTCAATTTTAAGGTCACATGTAGATTGCCAGTATATGACTTCCTATTCAACTTCAATAGTAACTATGGACCTATCTCTGCCAGTTTTGGAGATATAAGGGACTAAATGGTACAATTTTGGAGTTACCATAATGTGCCATAAATTTCCTACAGAAAAAATTAATTAGAATAAAGAAAAGGTCATTTTGGTCAAAATTCTTGAAATGGGAGGTGCTCTGAAGTTCCAGATGTTCAAATTTGATGAAATAATGTCATTTTTGACCACAAGTTGTCTGCTTTGCCAAGCCTTATGTTTTATTTTTCCAGAGTTCAAAATTTATTATCCATTACCGTACTGCACATTTTGCTTTCACCACCAATATGTACTTTTTGATACAGCGTAACTTTGGAGATAAAAGGGAAGCAAAATTTGCAAAGTTCAGTTCATGGTGAAAAGTAGGTCAAAGGTCAATTTTAAGGTCACATTTAGATTGCCAGTATATGACTTCCTATTCAACTTCAATAGTAACTATGGACCTATCTCTGCCAGTTTTGGAGATAAAAGGGAATCAAAATTTGCAAAATTCAGTTCATGGTGAAAAGTAGGTCAAAGGTCAATTTTAAGGTCACATGTAGATTGCCAGTATATTTGCTTTCCTATTCAAGTTCAATAGAGACTATGGACCTATCTCTGCCAGTTTTGGAGATAAAAGGGAAGCAAAATTTGCAAAGTTCAGTTCATGGCAAAAAGTAGGTCAAAGGTCAATTTTAAGGTCACATGTAGATTGCCAGTATATGATTTCCTATTCAAGTTCAATAGAGACTATGGACCTATCTCTGCCAGTTTTGGAGATAAAAGGGAAGCAAAATTTGCAAAGTTCAGTTCATGGTGAAAAGTAGGTCAAAGGTCAATTTTAAGGTCACATTTAGATTGCCAGTATATGACTTCCTATTCAACTTCAATAGTAACTATGGACCTATCTCTGCCAGTTTTGGAGATATAAGGGACTAAATGGTACAATTTTGGAGTTACCATAATGTGCCATAAATTTCCTACAGAAAAAATTAATTAGAATAAAGAAAAGGTCATTTTGGTCAAAATTCTTGAAATGGGAGGTGCTCTGAAGTTCCAGATGTTCAAATTTGATGAAATAATGTCATTTTTGACCACAAGTTGTCTGCTTTGCCAAGCCTTATGTTTTATTTTTCTGGAGTTCAAAATTTATTATCCATTACCGTACTGCTCATTTTGCTTTCACCACCAATATGTACTTTTTGATACAGCGTAACTCGAAAACCGTATGGAATACAAAAAAACGGAGACCACCTCCAGTGTTGGGCTTTACATGCTCTACAAAATGCAAAAAAGAAGTGGTAACAGTGACTGCAGGAGCCGGCGGAGCCGGCGGAACATACGGGTCGGGACTAAAACCATGTGTACCGCCAGCGCCTACGCTGGTGGTACAATTATAAAATACCCAAAGTGGTATTTTACACCCTGACATCATGCTGTAGTCCACATTCCCAACAACAATAGGTGCAACTTTTGTAACGTTCGGTTGCTCAGATAGTGAGATATACTTGGCAGCGATTCACTTATCTCGTCGTTATAGAAAGCTGTTAAAACAGCCAAAAACGTTCACAGGTTGGTTAACAGAGCTTATTAGTCAAATGCTTAGCTGGCAAATTTACCTGTTATCGGTTATACGATCAGATGGAACCATTGCTCATTGTCATCTAAAAATATTTTGTTTAGGTGCTTTGAAAGGTCAGAAAATCGTGCTTTTGTTACATTTTCCGACCACTTGTTAGGCTTGTTAGCGTGCCGCCATTTTGATTGACAGCTCTGGAGAGGACCCTAGCCTAGTGATGCCCAGTAGGGTGTCAAGGATATGTAGAAGGAAGCGCTAACAAAGGCGATTATGTTTAACCGCAATTAAGAGGTGTGAAGTTGCATTTGAACCTTTCAATGGGTCTCCCTCGGCAATCGAGTAATTTTACCTGAGAGATTCCTTTTCTGTTATCAGCAAAGTGATCAGATAAAACTGGGTGACAGTAGTAGTTCTTAACTAATTATCCTGGTAACTGTGAACTCAAGGGTGGGGGGGGGGGTATTAATTTTTTCAATAAGTCTTTTTATGATTTTTATTTTGGGTACATTTTGAACTCTTTCTTCCCGCTTGATCTGTGATTTTGACATTGTTTTTCTCCAAACATCGCAAAATGCAAGTTGACTTGCGTTTTATTTTCATTGTTCTTTTTTTTAATCATGCTGTCAACCATTGCTTGGATTTCTCTCACACACAACAAACACACTACTTGTAGGCACTTTCTAACAACTGTCCACTGTGCCAAAGCCTGTACCCAGTAGCTACTGTTTCTTCCTCACGATCACTGTCAGAAGACTCCGAGGGCTGTTCAAAGTCCTTCAAAATCTTACGAGCACTCACTCCAGGTAGATTCTCTCTCTCTCATCATCTGACTGAACAAAAACCAGTTTACCTCCAACCGCCCACATACTCTCAAAATTTTCTTTCTTTCCTCTGGAAATGGACTTTTAACACGAACTTTTCTCTTCCCCGTAGCATACTCGACTTCTTCACTGCTTAGCTGATGTAAGACTTATGACCTATCACCGCACACGTTATCGGCTTATAACTCATTAACTATGCTCTGCCCCCCTCATGGCAACGACCCTTAGCAACAGAGATGTCAGCCTGACTGGGGCACGTGCAGGTTGAAAAACTCATCAAAAGACACATTTTGCAGTGCAAATTCAAAAAAATTATTACATCCAACATTAGATGCTTTTTTGATAAATAGAAACACACAAAAAACTCAAAAACATGATTTTAAGCGTAGTTAACCCTATTACCCACCTTAACATGTGACAGTGTGTAATAGAAGTGTAGATGTTTAACATTTTGTATGGGAAGAGTGAGAATTATCTAAAACATTTTTTTTTTCAATTTCACAACATCTAATTAGCCTCACATTAAACATCAAATATTATGATTTGAGTTTGTTTGTGTAAGAGGAGACAAATTACCCATAATTGTCCTCTGGAAAAGAATATATACCCAAATAAGACATCTCCTTACTACCAATACCAGATGCAGATTCCTCCTTACAATCGGTTTCTGGAATCGGGTTTAGCACACCATTTGACAATGTCCTAAAGCTTGCCATATATCATCTATTGTACACATGGATGAGACATAGCATTGCTCTTGCTGTTGTCTTTTGCTGTTTTTTCTATAGGAATTAGCCATGACCAGACAGGAAGAATCAGTTCGCCAAAAGAGCCACCATGCTGTATGGAAAAGGGCACCTAGAAAAAGAACAATATGTTTCAAAAAAGTGAAAATTAAATTCTAAAAATTGACAAATTTCCCACACTTAAATAGTTAAATACTTATAATTTTGATAAAGTTAACCTTAACAGTTGACTGTGTCTAATGAATAGGATATTTTTGGAATATATAAAATTGAGAAAACTGAAAATGACATTGAAAAAACTGGGAAATGTGGTGCCTTAAAATAGTTAAACGTTAATAATTTTAACAAATTTTGTTTAATATTTGTGAAATTTGGACAGATGATGCATAACAACAATAAAAATCTGTGATAAGCTCATCAGTTGAATGTGTTTCATGAAAAAGACTTTTCAGAGCAAATGAATTGCAGAAAACTGAAAATTACATTGAAAAGACTGCTAAAATCCATGCCATAAAATACTGAAACGTTAATAATTTTCACAAATCTTGTTTAATATTTGTGAAATTTGGATAGATGATGCATAACAACAATAAAAATCTGTGATAAGCTCATCAGTTGAATGTGTTTCATGAAAAAGACTTTTCAGAGCAAATGAATTGCAGAAAACTGAAAATTACATTGAAAAGACTGCTAAAATCCATGCCATAAAATACTGAAACGTCAATAATTTTCACAAATCTTGTCCAATATTTGTGAAATTTGAACAGATGATGCATAACAACATAAAAAATCAGTGATAAGCTGATCAGTTGACTGTGTCTTATGAAAAAGATTTTCAGAGCAAATGAATTGCAGAAAACTGAAAATTACATAGAAAAGACTGCTAAATTCCATGCCATAAAATAGTTAAACATTAATAATTTTCAGAAATCTTGTCTAATATTTGTGAAAATTGGACAGATGATGCAAAACAACAATAAAAATCTGTGATAAGCTCATCAGTTGACTGTGTCTCATGAAAAAGATTTTTCAGAGCAAATGAATTGCCGAGATTTGAGAAAACTGAAAATGACATTGAAAAAACTGCGAAATGCGGTACCTTAAAATAGTTAAACGTTAATAATTTTCACAAATCTTGTCTAATATTTGTGAAATTTGGACAGATGATGCATAACAACAATAAAAATCTGTGATAAGCTCATCAGTTGAATGTGTCTTATGAAAAAGATTTTCAGAGCAAATGAATTGCAGAAAACTGAAAATTACATAGAAAAGACTGCTAAATTCCATGCCATAAAATAGTTAAACATTAATAATTTTCAGAAATCTTGTCTAATATTTGTGAAAATTGGACAGATGATGCAAAACAACAATAAAAATCTGTGATAAGCTCATCAGTTGACTGTGTCTCATGAAAAAGATTTTTCAGAGCAAATGAATTGCCGAGATTTGAGAAAACTGAAAATGACATTGAAAAAACTGCGAAATGCGGTGCCTTAAAATAGTTAAACGTTAATAATTTTCACAAATCTTGTCTAATATTTGTGAAATTTGGACAGATGATGCATAACAACAATAAAAATCTGTGATAAGCTCATCAGTTGACTGTGTCTCATGAAAAAGAAATTTTCAGAGCATATAAATGCGAGAAAACTGAAAATGACATTTAAAAGACTGCTAAATTCCATGCCAAAAAATAGTTAAACGTTAATAATTTTCACAAATCTTGTTTAATATTTGTGAAATTTGGATAGATGATGCATAACAACAATAAAAATCTGTGATAAGCTCATCAGTTGAATGTGTCTTATGAAAAAGATTTTCAGAGCAAATGAATTGCAGAAAACTGAAAATTACATAGAAAAGACTGCTAAATTCCATGCCATAAAATAGTTAAACATTAATAATTTTCAGAAATCTTGTCTAATATTTGTGAAAATTGGACAGATGATGCAAAACAACAATAAAAATCTGTGATAAGCTCATCAGTTGACTGTGTCTCATGAAAAAGATTTTTCAGAGCAAATGAATTGCCGAGATTTGAGAAAACTGAAAATGACATTGAAAAAACTGCGAAATGCGGTACCTTAAAATAGTTAAACGTTAATAATTTTCACAAATCTTGTCTAATATTTGTGAAATTTGGACAGATGATGCATAACAACAATAAAAATCTGTGATAAGCTCATCAGTTGACTGTGTCTCATGAAAAAGAAATTTTCAGAGCATATAAATGCGAGAAAACTGAAAATGACATTTAAAAGACTGCTAAATTCCATGCCAAAAAATAGTTAAACGTTAATAATTTTCACAAATCTTGTTTAATATTTGTGAAATTTGGATAGATGATGCATAACAACAATAAAAATCTGTGATAAGCTCATCAGTTGAATGTGTCTTATGAAAAAGATTTTCAGAGCAAATGAATTGCAGAAAACTGAAAATTACATAGAAAAGACTGCTAAATTCCATGCCATAAAATAGTTAAACATTAATAATTTTCAGAAATCTTGTCTAATATTTGTGAAAATTGGACAGATGATGCAAAACAACAATAAAAATCTGTGATAAGCTCATCAGTTGACTGTGTCTCATGAAAAAGATTTTTCAGAGCAAATGAATTGCCGAGATTTGAGAAAACTGAAAATGACATTGAAAAAACTGCGAAATGCGGTACCTTAAAATAGTTAAACGTTAATAATTTTCACAAATCTTGTCTAATATTTGTGAAATTTGGACAGATGATGCATAACAACAATAAAAATCTGTGATAAGCTCATCAGTTGACTGTGTCTCATGAAAAAGAAATTTTCAGAGCATATAAATGTGAGAAAACTGAAAATGACATTTAAAAGACTGCTAAATTCCATGCCAAAAAATAGTTAAACCTTAATAATTTTCACAAATCTTGTTTAATATTTGTGAAATTTGGATAGATAATGCATAACAACAATAAAAATCTGTGATAAGCTCATCAGTTGAATGTGTCTTATGAAAAAGATTTTTCAGAGGAAATGAATTGCAGAAAACTGAAAATTACATAGAAGACTGCTAAATTCCATGCCATAAAATAGTTAAACGTTAATAATTTTCACAAATCTTGTCTAATATTTGTGAAAATTGGACAGATGATGCAAAACTACAATAAAAATCTGTGATAAGCTCATCAGTTGACTGTGTCTCATGAAAAAGATTTTTCAGAGCAAATGAATTGCCGAGAACTGAAAATTGCATTGATAAGACTGCCAAAAGGGTTCAATAAAAATAGTTAAACATTAACAATTTTCACAAATCTTGTCTAATATTTGTGAAATTTGGATTGATGATGCATAACAACAATAAAAATCTGTGATAAGCTCATCAGTTGACTGTGTCTCATGAAAAAGAAATTTTCAGAGCATATAAATGTGAGAAAACTGAAAATGACATTTAAAAGACTGCCAAATGCGGTGCCTTAAAATAGTTAAACGTTAATAATTTTCACAAATCTTGAACAATATTTGTGGAATTTGAACAAATGATGCTCAACAATAACAAAAATCTGTGATAAGCTTAACAGTTGACAGTGTGTAATAGAAGTGTAGTTGTTTGACATTTTGTATGGGAAGAGTGAGAATTATCTAAAACGTTTTTTTTTTTTCAATTTCACAACATCTAATTAGCCTCACATTAAACATCAAATATTATGATTTGAGTTTGTTTGTGTAAGAGGTGACAAATTACCCATAATTGTCCTGTGGAAAAGAATATATACCCATTTAAGACATCTCCTTACTACCAATACCAGATGCAGATTCCTCCTTATGATCGGTTTCTGGAATCGGGTTAAGCACACCATTTGACAATGTCCTAAAGCTTGCCATGTACCATCTATTGTACACATGGATGAGATATAGCATTGCTCTTGCTGTTGTCTTTTGCTGCCTGTTCTTTCTATAGGAATTTGCCATGACCAGACAGGAAGAATCAGTTCACCAAAAAAGCCACCACGCTGTATGGAAAAGGCACCTGGAAAAAGAACAATATGTTTGAAAAATGTGAAAATTAAATTCTAAAAATTGACAAATTTCCCACACTAAAATTGATAAACATTTATAATTTTGATAAAGTTAACCTTAACAGTTGACTGTGCATAATAAATAGGATATTTTTGGAATATATAAAATTGAGAAAACTGAAAATGACATTGAAAAAACTGCGAAATGCGGTGCCTTAAAATAGTTAAACGTTAATAATTTTCACAAATCTTGTCTAATATTTGTGAAATTTGGACAGATGATGCATAACAACAATAAAAATCTGTGATAAGCTCATCAGTTGACTGTGTCTCATGAAAAAGAAATTTTCAGAGCATATAAATGCGAGAAAACTGAAAATGACATTTAAAAGACTGCTAAATTCCATGCCAAAAAATAGTTAAACGTTAATAATTTTCACAAATCTTGTTTAATATTTGTGAAATTTGGATAGATGATGCATAACAACAATAAAAATCTGTGATAAGCTCATCAGTTGAATGTGTCTTATGAAAAAGATTTTCAGAGCAAATGAATTGCAGAAAACTGAAAATTACATAGAAAAGACTGCTAAATTCCATGCCATAAAATAGTTAAACATTAATAATTTTCAGAAATCTTGTCTAATATTTGTGAAAATTGGACAGATGATGCAAAACAACAATAAAAATCTGTGATAAGCTCATCAGTTGACTGTGTCTCATGAAAAAGATTTTTCAGAGCAAATGAATTCCCGAGATTTGAGAAAACTGAAAATGACATTGAAAAAACTGCGAAATGCGGTGCCTTAAAATAGTTAAACGTTAATAATTTTCACAAATCTTGTCTAATATTTGTGAAATTTGGACAGATGATGCATAACAACAATAAAAATCTGTGATAAGCTCATCAGTTGACTGTGTCTCATGAAAAAGAAATTTTCAGAGCATATAAATGCGAGAAAACTGAAAATGACATTTAAAAGACTGCTAAATTCCATGCCAAAAAATAGTTAAACGTTAATAATTTTCACAAATCTTGTTTAATATTTGTGAAATTTGGATAGATGATGCATAACAACAATAAAAATCTGTGATAAGCTCATCAGTTGAATGTGTCTTATGAAAAAGATTTTCAGAGCAAATGAATTGCAGAAAACTGAAAATTACATAGAAAAGACTGCTAAATTCCATGCCATAAAATAGTTAAACATTAATAATTTTCAGAAATCTTGTCTAATATTTGTGAAAATTGGACAGATGATACAAAACAACAATAAAAATCTGTGATAAGCTCATCAGTTGACTGTGTCTCATGAAAAAGATTTTTCAGAGCAAATGAATTGCCGAGATTTGAGAAAACTGAAAATGACATTGAAAAAACTGCGAAATGCGGTACCTTAAAATAGTTAAACGTTAATAATTTTCACAAATCTTGTCTAATATTTGTGAAATTTGGACAGATGATGCATAACAACAATAAAAATCTGTGATAAGCTCATCAGTTGACTGTGTCTCATGAAAAAGAAATTTTCAGAGCATATAAATGTGAGAAAACTGAAAATGACATTTAAAAGACTGCTAAATTCCATGCCAAAAAATAGTTAAACCTTAATAATTTTCACAAATCTTGTTTAATATTTGTGAAATTTGGATAGATAATGCATAACAACAATAAAAATCTGTGATAAGCTCATCAGTTGAATGTGTCTTATGAAAAAGATTTTTCAGAGGAAATGAATTGCAGAAAACTGAAAATTACATAGAAGACTGCTAAATTCCATGCCATAAAATAGTTAAACGTTAATAATTTTCACAAATCTTGTCTAATATTTGTGAAAATTGGACAGATGATGCAAAACTACAATAAAAATCTGTGATAAGCTCATCAGTTGACTGTGTCTCATGAAAAAGATTTTTCAGAGCAAATGAATTGCCGAGAACTGAAAATTGCATTGATAAGACTGCCAAAAGGGTTCAATAAAAATAGTTAAACATTAACAATTTTCACAAATCTTGTCTAATATTTGTGAAATTTGGATTGATGATGCATAACAACAATAAAAATCTGTGATAAGCTCATCAGTTGACTGTGTCTCATGAAAAAGAAATTTTCAGAGCATATAAATGTGAGAAAACTGAAAATGACATTTAAAAGACTGCCAAATGCGGTGCCTTAAAATAGTTAAACGTTAATAATTTTCACAAATCTTGAACAATATTTGTGGAATTTGAACAAATGATGCTCAACAATAACAAAAATCTGTGATAAGCTTAACAGTTGACAGTGTGTAATAGAAGTGTAGTTGTTTGACATTTTGTATGGGAAGAGTGAGAATTATCTAAAACGTTTTTTTTTTTTCAATTTCACAACATCTAATTAGCCTCACATTAAACATCAAATATTATGATTTGAGTTTGTTTGTGTAAGAGGTGACAAATTACCCATAATTGTCCTGTGGAAAAGAATATATACCCATTTAAGACATCTCCTTACTACCAATACCAGATGCAGATTCCTCCTTATGATCGGTTTCTGGAATCGGGTTAAGCACACCATTTGACAATGTCCTAAAGCTTGCCATGTACCATCTATTGTACACATGGATGAGATATAGCATTGCTCTTGCTGTTGTCTTTTGCTGCCTGTTCTTTCTATAGGAATTTGCCATGACCAGACAGGAAGAATCAGTTCACCAAAAAAGCCACCACGCTGTATGGAAAAGGCACCTGGAAAAAGAACAATATGTTTGAAAAATGTGAAAATTAAATTCTAAAAATTGACAAATTTCCCACACTAAAATTGATAAACATTTATAATTTTGATAAAGTTAACCTTAACAGTTGACTGTGCATAATAAATAGGATATTTTTGGAATATATAAAATTGAGAAAACTGAAAATGACATTGAAAAAACTGCGAAATGCGGTGCCTTAAAATAGTTAAACGTTAATAATTTTCACAAATCTTGTCTAATATTTGTGAAATTTGGACAGATGATGCATAACAACAATAAAAATCTGTGATAAGCTCATCAGTTGACTGTGTCTCATGAAAAAGAAATTTTCAGAGCATATAAATGCGAGAAAACTGAAAATGACATTTAAAAGACTGCTAAATTCCATGCCAAAAAATAGTTAAACGTTAATAATTTTCACAAATCTTGTTTAATATTTGTGAAATTTGGATAGATGATGCATAACAACAATAAAAATCTGTGATAAGCTCATCAGTTGAATGTGTCTTATGAAAAAGATTTTCAGAGCAAATGAATTGCAGAAAACTGAAAATTACATAGAAAAGACTGCTAAATTCCATGCCATAAAATAGTTAAACATTAATAATTTTCAGAAATCTTGTCTAATATTTGTGAAAATTGGACAGATGATGCAAAACAACAATAAAAATCTGTGATAAGCTCATCAGTTGACTGTGTCTCATGAAAAAGATTTTTCAGAGCAAATGAATTGCCGAGATTTGAGAAAACTGAAAATGACATTGAAAAAACTGCGAAATGCGGTGCCTTAAAATAGTTAAACGTTAATAATTTTCACAAATCTTGTCTAATATTTGTGAAATTTGGACAGATGATGCATAACAACAATAAAAATCTGTGATAAGCTCATCAGTTGACTGTGTCTCATGAAAAAGAAATTTTCAGAGCATATAAATGCGAGAAAACTGAAAATGACATTTAAAAGACTGCTAAATTCCATGCCAAAAAATAGTTAAACGTTAATAATTTTCACAAATCTTGTTTAATATTTGTGAAATTTGGATAGATGATGCATAACAACAATAAAAATCTGTGATAAGCTCATCAGTTGAATGTGTCTTATGAAAAAGATTTTCAGAGCAAATGAATTGCAGAAAACTGAAAATTACATAGAAAAGACTGCTAAATTCCATGCCATAAAATAGTTAAACATTAATAATTTTCAGAAATCTTGTCTAATATTTGTGAAAATTGGACAGATGATGCAAAACAACAATAAAAATCTGTGATAAGCTCATCAGTTGACTGTGTCTCATGAAAAAGATTTTTCAGAGCAAATGAATTGCCGAGATTTGAGAAAACTGAAAATGACATTGAAAAAACTGCGAAATGCGGTGCCTTAAAATAGTTAAACGTTAATAATTTTCACAAATCTTGTCTAATATTTGTGAAATTTGGACAGATGATGCATAACAACAATAAAAATCTGTGATAAGCTCATCAGTTGACTGTGTCTCATGAAAAAGAAATTTTCAGAGCATATAAATGTGAGAAAACTGAAAATGACATTTAAAAGACTGCTAAATTCCATGCCAAAAAATAGTTAAACGTTAATAATTTTCACAAATCTTGTTTAATATTTGTGAAATTTGGATAGATGATGCATAACAACAATAAAAATCTGTGATAAGCTCATCAGTTGAATGTGTCTTATGAAAAAGATTTTCAGAGCAAATGAATTGCAGAAAACTGAAAATTACATAGAAAAGACTGCTAAATTCCATGCCATAAAATAGTTAAACATTAATAATTTTCAGAAATCTTGTCTAATATTTGTGAAAATTGGACAGATGATGCAAAACAACAATAAAAATCTGTGATAAGCTCATCAGTTGACTGTGTCTCATGAAAAAGATTTTTCAGAGCAAATGAATTGCCGAGATTTGAGAAAACTGAAAATGACATTGAAAAAACTGCGAAATGCGGTACCTTAAAATAGTTAAACGTTAATAATTTTCACAAATCTTGTCTAATATTTGTGAAATTTGGACAGATGATGCATAACAACAATAAAAATCTGTGATAAGCTCATCAGTTGACTGTGTCTCATGAAAAAGAAATTTTCAGAGCATATAAATGTGAGAAAACTGAAAATGACATTTAAAAGACTGCTAAATTCCATGCCAAAAAATAGTTAAACCTTAATAATTTTCACAAATCTTGTTTAATATTTGTGAAATTTGGATAGATAATGCATAACAACAATAAAAATCTGTGATAAGCTCATCAGTTGAATGTGTCTTATGAAAAAGATTTTTCAGAGGAAATGAATTGCAGAAAACTGAAAATTACATAGAAGACTGCTAAATTCCATGCCATAAAATAGTTAAACGTTAATAATTTTCACAAATCTTGTCTAATATTTGTGAAAATTGGACAGATGATGCAAAACTACAATAAAAATCTGTGATAAGCTCATCAGTTGACTGTGTCTCATGAAAAAGATTTTTCAGAGCAAATGAATTGCCGAGAACTGAAAATTGCATTGATAAGACTGCCAAAAGGGTTCAATAAAAATAGTTAAACATTAACAATTTTCACAAATCTTGTCTAATATTTGTGAAATTTGGATTGATGATGCATAACAACAATAAAAATCTGTGATAAGCTCATCAGTTGACTGTGTCTCATGAAAAAGAAATTTTCAGAGCATATAAATGTGAGAAAACTGAAAATGACATTTAAAAGACTGCCAAATGCGGTGCCTTAAAATAGTTAAACGTTAATAATTTTCACAAATCTTGAACAATATTTGTGGAATTTGAACAAATGATGCTCAACAATAACAAAAATCTGTGATAAGCTTAACAGTTGACAGTGTGTAATAGAAGTGTAGTTGTTTGACATTTTGTATGGGAAGAGTGAGAATTATCTAAAACGTTTTTTTTTTTTCAATTTCACAACATCTAATTAGCCTCACATTAAACATCAAATATTATGATTTGAGTTTGTTTGTGTAAGAGGTGACAAATTACCCATAATTGTCCTGTGGAAAAGAATATATACCCATTTAAGACATCTCCTTACTACCAATACCAGATGCAGATTCCTCCTTATGATCGGTTTCTGGAATCGGGTTAAGCACACCATTTGACAATGTCCTAAAGCTTGCCATGTACCATCTATTGTACACATGGATGAGATATAGCATTGCTCTTGCTGTTGTCTTTTGCTGCCTGTTCTTTCTATAGGAATTTGCCATGACCAGACAGGAAGAATCAGTTCACCAAAAAAGCCACCACGCTGTATGGAAAAGGCACCTGGAAAAAGAACAATATGTTTGAAAAATGTGAAAATTAAATTCTAAAAATTGACAAATTTCCCACACTAAAATTGATAAACATTTATAATTTTGATAAAGTTAACCTTAACAGTTGACTGTGCATAATAAATAGGATATTTTTGGAATATATAAAATTGAGAAAACTGAAAATGACATTGAAAAAACTGCGAAATGCGGTGCCTTAAAATAGTTAAACGTTAATAATTTTCACAAATCTTGTCTAATATTTGTGAAATTTGGACAGATGATGCATAACAACAATAAAAATCTGTGATAAGCTCATCAGTTGACTGTGTCTCATGAAAAAGAAATTTTCAGAGCATATAAATGCGAGAAAACTGAAAATGACATTTAAAAGACTGCTAAATTCCATGCCAAAAAATAGTTAAACGTTAATAATTTTCACAAATCTTGTTTAATATTTGTGAAATTTGGATAGATGATGCATAACAACAATAAAAATCTGTGATAAGCTCATCAGTTGAATGTGTCTTATGAAAAAGATTTTCAGAGCAAATGAATTGCAGAAAACTGAAAATTACATAGAAAAGACTGCTAAATTCCATGCCATAAAATAGTTAAACATTAATAATTTTCAGAAATCTTGTCTAATATTTGTGAAAATTGGACAGATGATGCAAAACAACAATAAAAATCTGTGATAAGCTCATCAGTTGACTGTGTCTCATGAAAAAGATTTTTCAGAGCAAATGAATTGCCGAGATTTGAGAAAACTGAAAATGACATTGAAAAAACTGCGAAATGCGGTGCCTTAAAATAGTTAAACGTTAATAATTTTCACAAATCTTGTCTAATATTTGTGAAATTTGGACAGATGATGCATAACAACAATAAAAATCTGTGATAAGCTCATCAGTTGACTGTGTCTCATGAAAAAGAAATTTTCAGAGCATATAAATGCGAGAAAACTGAAAATGACATTTAAAAGACTGCTAAATTCCATGCCAAAAAATAGTTAAACGTTAATAATTTTCACAAATCTTGTTTAATATTTGTGAAATTTGGATAGATGATGCATAACAACAATAAAAATCTGTGATAAGCTCATCAGTTGAATGTGTCTTATGAAAAAGATTTTCAGAGCAAATGAATTGCAGAAAACTGAAAATTACATAAAAAAGACTGCTAAATTCCATGCCATAAAATAGTTAAACATTAATAATTTTCAGAAATCTTGTCTAATATTTGTGAAAATTGGACAGATGATGCAAAACAACAATAAAAATCTGTGATAAGCTCATCAGTTGACTGTGTCTCATGAAAAAGATTTTTCAGAGCAAATGAATTGCCGAGATTTGAGAAAACTGAAAATGACATTGAAAAAACTGCGAAATGCGGTACCTTAAAATAGTTAAACGTTAATAATTTTCACAAATCTTGTCTAATATTTGTGAAATTTGGACAGATGATGCATAACAACAATAAAAATCTGTGATAAGCTCATCAGTTGACTGTGTCTCATGAAAAAGAAATTTTCAGAGCATATAAATGTGAGAAAACTGAAAATGACATTTAAAAGACTGCTAAATTCCATGCCAAAAAATAGTTAAACCTTAATAATTTTCACAAATCTTGTTTAATATTTGTGAAATTTGGATAGATAATGCATAACAACAATAAAAATCTGTGATAAGCTCATCAGTTGAATGTGTCTTATGAAAAAGATTTTTCAGAGGAAATGAATTGCAGAAAACTGAAAATTACATAGCAGACTGCTAAATTCCATGCCATAAAATAGTTAAACGTTAATAATTTTCACAAATCTTGTCTAATATTTGTGAAAATTGGACAGATGATGCAAAACTACAATAAAAATCTGTGATAAGCTCATCAGTTGACTGTGTCTCATGAAAAAGAAATTTTCAGAGCATATAAATGCGAGAAAACTGAAAATGACATTTAAAAGACTGCTAAATTCCATGCCAAAAAATAGTTAAATGTTAATAATTTTCACAAATCTTGTTTAATATTTGTGAAATTTGGATAGATGATGCATAACAACAATAAAAATCTGTGATAAGCTCATCAGTTGAATGTGTCTTATGAAAAAGATTTTCAGAGCAAATGAATTGCAGAAAACTGAAAATTACATAGAAAAGACTGCTAAATTCCATGCCATAAAATAGTTAAACATTAATAATTTTCAGAAATCTTGTCTAATATTTGTGAAAATTGGACAGATGATGCAAAACAACAATAAAAATCTGTGATAAGCTCATCAGTTGACTGTGTCTCATGAAAAAGATTTTTCAGAGCAAATGAATTGCCGAGATTTGAGAAAACTGAAAATGACATTGAAAAAACTGCGAAATGCGGTACCTTAAAATAGTTAAACGTTAATAATTTTCACAAATCTTTTCTAATATTTGTGAAATTTGGACAGATGATGCATAACAACAATAAAAATCTGTGATAAGCTCATCAGTTGACTGTGTCTCATGAAAAAGAAATTTTCAGAGCATATAAATGTGAGAAAACTGAAAATGACATTTAAAAGACTGCTAAATTCCATGCCAAAAAATAGTTAAACCTTAATAATTTTCACAAATCTTGTTTAATATTTGTGAAATTTGGATAGATAATGCATAACAACAATAAAAATCTGTGATAAGCTCATCAGTTGAATGTGTCTTATGAAAAAGATTTTTCAGAGGAAATGAATTGCAGAAAACTAGAAATTACATAGAAGACTGCTAAATTCCATGCCATAAAATAGTTAAACGTTAATAATTTTCACAAATCTTGTCTAATATTTGTGAAAATTGGACAGATGATGCAAAACTACAATAAAAATCTGTGATAAGCTCATCAGTTGACTGTGTCTCATGAAAAAGATTTTTCAGAGCAAATGAATTGCCGAGAACTGAAAATTGCATTGATAAGACTGCCAAAAGGGTTCAATAAAAATAGTTAAACATTAACAATTTTCACAAATCTTGTCTAATATTTGTGAAATTTGGATTGATGATGCATAACAACAATAAAAATCTGTGATAAGCTCATCAGTTGACTGTGTCTCATGAAAAAGAAATTTTCAGAGCATATAAATGTGAGAAAACTGAAAATGACATTTAAAAGACTGCCAAATGCAGTGCCTTAAAATAGTTAAACGTTAATAATTTTCACAAATCTTGAACAATATTTGTGGAATTTGAACAAATGATGCTCAACAATAACAAAAATCTGTGATAAGCTTAACAGTTGACAGTGTGTAATAGAAGTGTAGTTGTTTGACATTTTGTATGGGAAGAGTGAGAATTATCTAAAACGTTTTTTTTTTCAATTTCACAACATCTAATTAGCCTCACATTAAACATCAAATATTATGATTTGAGTTTGTTTGTGTAAGAGGTGACAAATTACCCATAATTGTCCTGTGGAAAAGAATATATACCCATTTAAGACATCTCCTTACTACCAATACCAGATGCAGATTCCTCCTTATGATCGGTTTCTGGAATCGGGTTAAGCACACCATTTGACAATGTCCTAAAGCTTGCCATGTACCATCTATTGTACACATGGATGAGATATAGCATTGCTCTTGCTGTTGTCTTTTGCTGCCTGTTCTTTCTATAGGAATTAGCCATGACCAGACAGGAAGAATCAGTTCACCAAAAAAGCCACCACGCTGTATGGAAAAGGCACCTGGAAAAAGAACAATATGTTTGAAAAATGTGAAAATTAAATTCTAAAAATTGACAAATTTCCCACACTAAAATTGATAAACATTTATAATTTTGATAAAGTTAACCTTAACAGTTGACTGTGCATAATAAATAGGATATTTTTGGAATATATAAAATTGAGAAAACTGAAAATGACATTGAAAAAACTGCGAAATGCGGTGCCTTAAAATAGTTAAACGTTAATAATTTTCACAAATCTTGTCTAATATTTGTGAAATTTGGACAGATGATGCATAACAACAATAAAAATCTGTGATAAGCTCATCAGTTGACTGTGTCTCATGAAAAAGAAATTTTCAGAGCATATAAATGCGAGAAAACTGAAAATGACATTTAAAAGACTGCTAAATTCCATGCCAAAAAATAGTTAAACGTTAATAATTTTCACAAATCTTGTTTAATATTTGTGAAATTTGGATAGATGATGCATAACAACAATAAAAATCTGTGATAAGCTCATCAGTTGAATGTGTCTTATGAAAAAGATTTTCAGAGCAAATGAATTGCAGAAAACTGAAAATTACATAGAAAAGACTGCTAAATTCCATGCCATAAAATAGTTAAACATTAATAATTTTCAGAAATCTTGTCTAATATTTGTGAAAATTGGACAGATGATGCAAAACAACAATAAAAATCTGTGATAAGCTCATCAGTTGACTGTGTCTCATGAAAAAGATTTTTCAGAGCAAATGAATTGCCGAGATTTGAGAAAACTGAAAATGACATTGAAAAAACTGCGAAATGCGGTACCTTAAAATAGTTAAACGTTAATAATTTTCACAAATCTTGTCTAATATTTGTGAAATTTGGACAGATGATGCATAACAACAATAAAAATCTGTGATAAGCTCATCAGTTGACTGTGTCTCATGAAAAAGAAATTTTCAGAGCATATAAATGTGAGAAAACTGAAAATGACATTTAAAAGACTGCTAAATTCCATGCCAAAAAATAGTTAAACCTTAATAATTTTCACAAATCTTGTTTAATATTTGTGAAATTTGGATAGATAATGCATAACAACAATAAAAATCTGTGATAAGCTCATCAGTTGAATGTGTCTTATGAAAAAGATTTTTCAGAGGAAATGAATTGCAGAAAACTGAAAATTACATAGAAAAGACTGCTAAATTCCATGCCATAAAATAGTTAAACGTTAATAATTTTCACAAATCTTGTCTAATATTTGTGAAAATTGGACAGATGATGCAAAACTACAATAAAAATCTGTGATAAGCTCATCAGTTGACTGTGTCTCATGAAAAAGATTTTTCAGAGCAAATGAATTGCCGAGAACTGAAAATTGCATTGATAAGACTGCCAAAAGGGTTCAATAAAAATAGTTAAACATTAACAATTTTCACAAATCTTGTCTAATATTTGTGAAATTTGGATTGATGATGCATAACAACAATAAAAATCTGTGATAAGCTCATCAGTTGACTGTGTCTCATGAAAAAGAAATTTTCAGAGCATATAAATGTGAGAAAACTGAAAATGACATTTAAAAGACTGCCAAATGCAGTGCCTTAAAATAGTTAAACGTTAATAATTTTCACAAATCTTGAACAATATTTGTGGAATTTGAACAAATGATGCTCAACAATAACAAAAATCTGTGATAAGCTTAACAGTTGACAGTGTGTAATAGAAGTGTAGTTGTTTGACATTTTGTATGGGAAGAGTGAGAATTATCTAAAACGTTTTTTTTTTTCAATTTCACAACATCTAATTAGCCTCACATTAAACATCAAATATTATGATTTGAGTTTGTTTGTGTAAGAGGTGACAAATTACCCATAATTGTCCTGTGGAAAAGAATATATACCCATTTAAGACATCTCCTTACTACCAATACCAGATGCAGATTCCTCCTTATGATCGGTTTCTGGAATCGGGTTAAGCACACCATTTGACAATGTCCTAAAGCTTGCCATGTACCATCTATTGTACACATGGATGAGATATAGCATTGCTCTTGCTGTTGTCTTTTGCTGCCTGTTCTTTCTATAGGAATTAGCCATGACCAGACAGGAAGAATCAGTTCACCAAAAAAGCCACCACGCTGTATGGAAAAGGCACCTGGAAAAAGAACAATATGTTTGAAAAATGTGAAAATTAAATTCTAAAAATTGACAAATTTCCCACACTAAAATTGATAAACATTTATAATTTTGATAAAGTTAACCTTAACAGTTGACTGTGCATAATAAATAGGATATTTTTGGAATATATAAAATTGAGAAAACTGAAAATGACATTGAAAAAACTGCGAAATGCGGTGCCTTAAAATAGTTAAACGTTAATAATTTTCACAAATCTTGTCTAATATTTGTGAAATTTGGACAGATGATGCATAACAACAATAAAAATCTGTGATAAGCTCATCAGTTGACTGTGTCTCATGAAAAAGAAATTTTCAGAGCATATAAATGCGAGAAAACTGAAAATGACATTTAAAGACTGCTAAATTCCATGCCAAAAAATAGTTAAACGTTAATAATTTTCACAAATCTTGTTTAATATTTGTGAAATTTGGATAGATGATGCATAACAACAATAAAAATCTGTGATAAGCTCATCAGTTGAATGTGTCTTATGAAAAAGATTTTCAGAGCAAATGAATTGCAGAAAACTGAAAATTACATAGAAAAGACTGCTAAATTCCATGCCATAAAATAGTTAAACATTAATAATTTTCAGAAATCTTGTCTAATATTTGTGAAAATTGGACAGATGATGCAAAACAACAATAAAAATCTGTGATAAGCTCATCAGTTGACTGTGTCTCATGAAAAAGATTTTTCAGAGCAAATGAATTGCCGAGATTTGAGAAAACTGAAAATGACATTGAAAAAACTGCGAAATGCGGTACCTTAAAATAGTTAAACGTTAATAATTTTCACAAATCTTGTCTAATATTTGTGAAATTTGGACAGATGATGCATAACAACAATAAAAATCTGTGATAAGCTCATCAGTTGACTGTGTCTCATGAAAAAGAAATTTTCAGAGCATATAAATGTGAGAAAACTGAAAATGACATTTAAAAGACTGCTAAATTCCATGCCAAAAAATAGTTAAACCTTAATAATTTTCACAAATCTTGTTTAATATTTGTGAAATTTGGATAGATAATGCATAACAACAATAAAAATCTGTGATAAGCTCATCAGTTGAATGTGTCTTATGAAAAAGATTTTTCAGAGGAAATGAATTGCAGAAAACTGAAAATTACATAGAAAAGACTGCTAAATTCCATGCCATAAAATAGTTAAACGTTAATAATTTTCACAAATCTTGTCTAATATTTGTGAAAATTGGACAGATGATGCAAAACTACAATAAAAATCTGTGATAAGCTCATCAGTTGACTGTGTCTCATGAAAAAGATTTTTCAGAGCAAATGAATTGCCGAGAACTGAAAATTGCATTGATAAGACTGCCAAAAGGGTTCAATAAAAATAGTTAAACATTAACAATTTTCACAAATCTTGTCTAATATTTGTGAAATTTGGATTGATGATGCATAACAACAATAAAAATCTGTGATAAGCTCATCAGTTGACTGTGTCTCATGAAAAAGAAATTTTCAGAGCATATAAATGTGAGAAAACTGAAAATGACATTTAAAAGACTGCCAAATGCGGTGCCTTAAAATAGTTAAACGTTAATAATTTTCACAAATCTTGAACAATATTTGTGGAATTTGAACAAATGATGCTCAACAATAACAAAAATCTGTGATAAGCTTAACAGTTGACAGTGTGTAATAGAAGTGTAGTTGTTTGACATTTTGTATGGGAAGAGTGAGAATTATCTAAAACGTTTTTTTTTTTTCAATTTCACAACATCTAATTAGCCTCACATTAAACATCAAATATTATGATTTGAGTTTGTTTGTGTAAGAGGTGACAAATTACCCATAATTGTCCTGTGGAAAAGAATATATACCCATTTAAGACATCTCCTTACTACCAATACCAGATGCAGATTCCTCCTTATGATCGGTTTCTGGAATCGGGTTAAGCACACCATTTGACAATGTCCTAAAGCTTGCCATGTACCATCTATTGTACACATGGATGAGATATAGCATTGCTCTTGCTGTTGTCTTTTGCTGCCTGTTCTTTCTATAGGAATTAGCCATGACCAGACAGGAAGAATCAGTTCACCAAAAAAGCCACCACGCTGTATGGAAAAGGCACCTGGAAAAAGAACAATATGTTTGAAAAATGTGAAAATTAAATTCTAAAAATTGACAAATTTCCCACACTAAAATTGATAAACATTTATAATTTTGATAAAGTTAACCTTAACAGTTGACTGTGCATAATAAATAGGATATTTTTGGAATATATAAAATTGAGAAAACTGAAAATGACATTGAAAAAACTGCGAAATGCAGTGCCTTAAAATAGTTAAATGTTAATAATTTTCACAAATCTTGTCTAATATTTGTGAAATTTGGACAGATGATGCATAACAACAATAAAAATCTGTGATAAGCTCATCAGTTGACTGTGTCTCATGAAAAAGAAATTTTCAGAGCATATAAATGCGAGAAAACTGAAAATGACATTTAAAAGACTGCTAAATTCCATGCCAAAAAATAGTTAAACGTTAATAATTTTCACAAATCTTGTTTAATATTTGTGAAATTTGGATAGATGATGCATAACAACAATAAAAATCTGTGATAAGCTCATCAGTTGAATGTGTCTTATGAAAAAGATTTTCAGAGCAAATGAATTGCAGAAAACTGAAAATTACATAGAAAAGACTGCTAAATTCCATGAGTTTTAGTCTCTGTAAAACAGAGTAAATCATATTCATCAACAAGTGTTTTAAAGTCAGGATAGTTAAACCTTTTATTTTAAAAATTTAATGAGAGAATTTTGAGTTCTTGTTGTTATATTTATCACTAGTGGAAGTCCTGTCTTCACTGAGAGAGCTACTATTCAGATAAGTGTTACTCACTGCTTTAATTTGTTCGGACGACCCCCCCCCCCCCCCCTTGACTTACAACAACACTTTATTTTGAAAGTTTATTTTTATTTTTTAATAAATTTACTGAAATTTCAGATTCTAATATTTTGGATCTTGAGGAAAAAGCCTGATCACTGACTTTTTTGTCTTTTCCAGTCCATCATCTGTCCATCATCATCTGCCACAATGGAATGCAATGACTCCAGACTACTACACTGTACTAGCAGGCACAGGGCTATACTACCACAATGGAACACAATGACTCCAGACTACTACACTGTCCTAGCAGGCACAGGACTATACTACCACAATGGAACACAATGACTCCAGACTACTACACTCTACTAGCAGGCACAGGACTATACTACCACAATGGAACACAATGACTCCAGACTACTACACTGTCCTAGCAGGCACAGGGCTATACTACCACAATGGAACACAATGACTCCAGACTACTACACTGTCCTAGCAGGCACAGGGCTATACTACCACAATGGAACACAATGACTCCAGACTACTACACTGTCCTAGCAGGCACAGGGCTATACTACCACAATGGAACACAATGACTCCAGACTACTACACTGTACTAGCAGGCACAGGACTATACTACCACAATGGAACACAATGACTCCAGACTACTACACTGTCCTAGCAGGCACAGGACTATACTACCACAATGGAACACAATGACTCCAGACTACTACACTGTACTAGCAGGCACAGGACTATACTACCACAATGGAACACAATGACTCCAGACTACTGCACTGTACTAGCAGGCACAGGACTATACTACCACAATGGAACACAATGACTCCAGACTACTACACTGTACTAGCAGGCAAAGGACTATACTACCACAATGGAACACAATGACTCCAGACTACTACACCGTACTAGGATACACAGGACTATACTGCCACAATGGAACACAACGACTCAAGACTACTACACTGTACTAGGAGACACAGGACTACTGAACTTCACATGTAACAGACAAACAAGATAATGGATGCAGCAATTTTCAAGACAGTCAAATAACAATATGAGTTTCATGAATCAAATTTTCTTACCTCTCTACGTAGGGACATTAGCTTTTTCCGTATTATTTGTTTTACTTTAAAGTTTACTAATTGGCTTTGTTTGGCAAAGAAGCATGTTACTTTTGAAAATTGGCACAATCGATTTACATTTATGGTAATTATTCTTGGTTTTTTTGCACTACTTATGGTGATGTTCACCCTGTAACTGCCAAACCTTATTTTTGTTTTATATTAAGTTAACTGAGTGGCTTTGTTTGGTAAGAAGGCAGGTTGCTTTCGAAAATCGGCCTGATTGGTTTACATTTACGGTAATTATTCAATTTTATTATTATTTTTTTTTGAATATTTTATTTTTCACACATTAGCATTTTCAGTGTCTTTTATAGCCCATGAAACTGAATTACTTGCTAGTTTTTCAATATCTGAGTTACTAAGTGTATCTTAGTACTCGCTCTTTGATGTTTTGAACATGTTTTCATTGCAGGAAATTATGGATAGCCTCATGTTTATTAAGTTCAATATAGCATTGATGACACTTTCTGAGTGGTTAGATTTGCAGTGAATGTACAGTATTACTGTCCTTTTATCCAAGTTGTTTCCTTGTTGATGTTAAATTTGTGGTTATCTTGTTGCCTTGTGACTTTTGTTTATATATATACCATGTTCAGCTTCTTTTTGAGAGGGGGTCCTCTCAAAAATGCAATTTTTATTGAATTTACATAACAATTAATGGAAATTGCTTATTATAATTAAATGTGAGTATCAGGAATTTTAAAACTTGTCTACCTATTTTGCCTCTTTAAAAATTATACTTATACTTTAAAAATTATACTATTTAAGATACTCAAATTCTATTTACTTTGCCCATTTCATTTATAAGGCTTATACATGTAGCTCCACATAGCAAGCATCACCATTAATTAGGTTGTGGTCTTCAAAAGTGCATTTTAATTAATTAAAATTATTTTTACACTTGATTCTTCATGTTTGGATTTAATGTCTTATAAATGACAAGTATTTCTTTTAATGTGATTTGTGTCATTTATTTTTCTTTATACATGTAGCACTGGAAAGTTTTTTCACAAAAACTTTTTTCTTTGGTGTTTCTCAGCAGTTCCAGTACTATCATGTCTGGCTGCATGATCTTTGATGTGCCTTCCCGGTTTTTTCTTATTTATTTATTTATTTATTTTTCATTTATTTTTACTGCTTGTTAACCTCTCATTGGTGTAAACTTTCCAACCTCTTGCAATGTGCTGTGAAACCTATAGGTTTTAAGCTATATAACTTTTCCTGGTTTTTCTGAAATAGAGAAACAGCTCATGAAGTCTTCATGTCAAAGAGTAAGTTACATGATGTTCCTGACCCCTTCCAGTCACTTTATTCTTCAGCCCTTTCTGACCTTTTATCTTGTAGTCAAACCTGTTTGTTAACTTTTAATTATCAATTTTATCATTTGAGGGCTTTAAGAGATAAAAGCTGTTGTCGAATTACCTATTTCTGTATTACTCCGACAGTCTTATTACAATCTTAATACAGATTGGTTAGGAACTGAACACTTGCATGCATTAATATCATACCTGCTACATGCATGTTAGGGTGATATTAGGCCACACTTTTTTATTTTTATGGATGACATCCTGCGCGCGCACCGATTTTCGCCCGTTCTCCGAAAAAAAAATCCCCCCCCCCCCCAGTTCCCAACGAAGTCGGTTGTCGCAAACGTCGTTATTGAATTTGCCAGGAAATGAGCTTTCTGTGCATGCCTATTATCGCCACGTGGAAATGTGGCCGCTTTGCCGTCAAATTTATCTCTAGGATTACTTTCAAACTACACGACAATTAAAGTCAAGAGAACGGGTGCCGTCGTTTTGGATTGGTATGCCATTGATATTGGGCATGGAGGTATCACCTTTTTACAATTGTGCTAAAGGCATTCTGTACAAAGCAGCACATAGGCTACCAGGTTTTCTGTAGCGAAAAAAGGGTCGACAAGGGCGTTGAGGTATTTGGTGGGCTGAAGGTCGGACAGGCCACCTGACAGTTTGGCCGTGTGAGCCGAAGTAGACAAAATGGCATCGTCCGAAATGACCTTTAATAGATTTGGTAGTATTAAGCATATCTTTGCATTATTTTTTAAACATTTCTGTGAAGTGTTCAAAATGCTTTAATATTCTGAAAATACAAATAAAGACACACTGTTTGATATTTGTTTTATTGATTGCTATACCAACAAAATGCATGAAATAACCTTAATAGATTTTGTAATAAGAAGTATATCTATTCATGACTTTTTTTTACATTTCTACAAAGTATTCACAATGCTTTAATATTTTGAGAGCATGGATAAAGACATATTGTTAGTTTGATACATGTTTCTGTGGTAAAATTTGTGTTTCCAGCATTCCTTTACTTAAGCAGTATTTTTTTTTTTGGACTGTTTTTTTTTTCGCCCTCTCGCACCGATTTTGGGGTACCCAGAGGATGTCATCCATAAAAATAAAAAAGTGTGACCTTAATTGAACAAAAGCATGTGAATATCTTCTTTTAAAAAGTTGATGTATCTTGGCAAATTGACACCATGCCGGGTGTCCCTTCCCCCTGAGGGCAGTTCCCCTGTCCACCACTTTAGCCTTAAAAAAGTTATTTGTCAAGATTATTCTAACAGTGGCCTTGGCTATTCAAAATAAAAAAGTAAAATACAAAGATACTGCCCTGAGAGATGGGACACCCACACTGGTGAACCTTGACAGGTTCACACCTCTCTTGGGGTTCCATCCCCCGAGGGAAGTCGCCCTGCCCACTAGTTTAGCTTTTAATAGGTTTTCTTTGAGAATTACTCTTACTGTGGACTTGGCTGTCCAAAATAAAATATGGAATGTAAAGTAACCCTTGATTACCCATCTATCTTTTAGGATGGAATAAAATCTACCATGTTTCCATGTCTTTAACTAAAGTTTCACTCAGAGGTGGAGTTTTTGTGCAGGAGAATATCTGGCTGGAGAGCTGGAAGGTGTACTCTGTGAGGAATTGATAAAGATATAAAAATACCTAAACATGTGAAACTTTCATTTTCTTTTTCAGTTTAAAAGCAAGTTATTTTCATCTTATGTCATCATTTTCTCATTTTGATATAAAAAAAAGATTATACTGTTTGTGGCTTTACAAATTTTCACTCTATGGTGGAAGCTGTGGGCAGCAGCACCTCTGTCCTCAGAGAAGGGACACCCAAATTATTGTGTATTGCAAGGTTGACACCATGATGGGTGACCCTGCCCCCTAGGACAGTCCCCTTACCAAACACCTCCAGCTTTCAGATTATCTGAAAATAAATTTTCCTTCATTATATCGGTATTACCATTTCTTTTTCAGACTGGTTCCTTGCAACACAATAAATGAAATGGCTAGAAAGGTATATAATGATGGGCTTGTGTGGGACATCTTTTCTTCCAGGTATTCCTGTCTCTACAGTCTATTACTCTGCTGTTAGTAAATTTCATATGAAACAATACTGTCCCAATTACAGCGATATTTTTTAAAAAAATTCAGTGTTTATTATAAGACTTTGGAAATAATTTCTCTTTCTTTAACTGTTGCACAACTTGTGTATTGGACTGTGTCAACGGTTGTACAATCTTAAATCTCTGCCTTGTGGAAGGAGGGACTCCTGGGTGTACTTAGTTTTTTTTCACCCATTTTTTTTTCTCTGGTGGTTTTTCTCTGAATTGTTTTCCTGTTACTGACAACAGTGTGAGGTGTTGCCTTTTGAGTGACAGATTTGTGTTCAAAATGATTACAGTTGAAAATGGAATTGATATGTGCATTTATTAGTTTTTCTGATTATTTTTTTCTCTTTGAATCTTCTTTTATAAAGTTATTTATAAAGTTACGTATAAAGCAAGCATGACATCGATTTAGTTACATTTTTCAACGATTACACTTGTACTAGCCAATTTACATTGTATGGGCCTGGCATGTATGTATTCTTCTCCAAATTGTCCAGTGTGTTTAAACTTGGACATCTACAACTGTGGTCCCTAATTTACTACAGCATTATCTTTACAAGTTAAGGTATGTATTAGCTAGTATGTGTATGTGCATGTTTCATGAGTACATAATAATAATAATAATGTACAGACATTTCTGTCAGGGCTCTGTATTCAGCGCTGTTAACATCTGGCACACTTTTTGTAATAAAACTTCCTGCCATGACGGTAACCAAGAGTTGGGTTTGTTTTTGTTTCAGTAAAAGCAGAGAATGACATAAAGTGGTCATTTCTTTTTTAGTTGAGTGATGTAGAGGTTCTAAATTAAAACCCCATGAAGGAAATTTTCTACTTTAAGGGACAGTTCATAAAAATAAAAACATTATTTGAAAGTCACACATGGATATAGTTATAAATGAAAAAAAAAAGTTTGGATGAAAGTCAAAGTTTTTGAACTATAATCAAAATCCATTTATGGTGTACAGGCCAAATTATTTGTTTAGGCCCATATTCGAGGATGTTGGTTTGAAAAAATTGCCCTTTTGCTGGAAAGGGTCCAAAACCTATCATGGTACCATTACTGTGACGTATCCGAAGTTGGATCAACTAAACCATGGACATAATAAGATATTCAAATTTAGGTCTAAGACTAAACGAATAAAGAAAATCCACTTTATCGGATAACGACAACCCCCCCTTAAGCATCCCACCCTTCAACATTGATGGCTACTTATAAATATTCAAATCACTTGTTAGCAAATTTTTCTCTTTTATTTAGAAAAGAAAGAAAGACAAAACTCATTTAATGACATTTAATCAATAGTTTATTGTACCAGTAAAATAAAGGTATTTGTACCACCAGCGTTAGCGCTGGCGGTACACATGGTTTCGGTCTCGTCCGGATCGTTCCGCCGGCTCCGCCGGCTCCGCCGGTTCCGCCGGCTCCGCCGGCTCCGCCGGCTCCGCCGGACGGCTACCGTTACCGCTTCTCCTCCTAGACGGTAAGGCCCCCCATACCCATCTCATGGATTTAGGTCACCTATAATCTCAACTCGTTCCACGTAAAATTTGGGCTTTGTCGGTATTGGGGTCTGGGTGTGGCACTCATTGCAATGCACCCTTGTCCAAAAATGGCAAAATTAAATGCTAATTATCTACCCTACGGAAGGAGTTACGGGAAAATTTTCTACAGACGGCTTTCCAAAAGTCATATGTGTAGATTTCAAATATACCCTCGGATTTGACCTTTGACCTTTACTTCAAGGTCAAATGGGCCAAAATTTTCAAAAAAATGAAATTTTTTACGAAAAAAAAATTTTTTGCCCTGTTATTCAGACACCACACAGACTTAACCAATAATATTATTGGAAAGTGTTACCCTTCAGGTCATCTTTCATCTCCGTGAATTTGGGGTCAATCGGTGCATTTTCACAGGAGTAGCGGCCATAAGATACCGAAACTGAAAACTGTCTCTAATTCGGGAACCGTTAATGCTAGAGACCCATTCTTTTTTGCATTTTGTAGAGCATGTAAAGCCCAACACTGGAGGTGGTCTCGGTTTTTTTGTATTCCATACGGTTTTCGAGTTACGCTGTATCAAAAAGTACATATTGGTGGTGAAAGGAAAATGTACGGAAGCCCACTGGTGCCATATGTAGAAAAAAAAATTATCTCGAAATTTCGAGATACTATTTTGAAATTTGAACAAAAAAAATTTACCACCAGCGTTAGCGCTGGCGGTACACATGGTTTCGGTCCCGTCCGGTCCGTTCCGCCGGCTCCGCCGCCATGTTACCGTTACCGCTTCTCCTCCTAGACGGTAAGGGCCCCCGTACCCATCTCATGGATTTAGGTCACCTATAATCTCAACTCGTTCCACGTAAAATTTGGGCTTTGTCGGTATTGGGGTCTGGGTGTGGCACTCATTGCAATGCACCCTTGTCTAAAAATGGCAAAATTAAATGCTAATTATCTACCCTACAGAAGGAGTTACGGGAAAAATTTCTATAGACGGCTTTCCAAAAGTCATATGTGTAGATTTCAAATATACCCTCGGATTTGACCTTTGACCTTTACTTCAAGGTCAAATGGGTCAAAATTTTCAAAAAAATGAAATTTTTTACGAAAAAAAATTTTTTTGCCCTGTTATTCAGACGCCACACAGACTTAACCAATAATATTATTGGAAAGTGTTACCCTTCAGGTCATCTTTCATCTCCGTGAATTTGGGGTCAATCGGTGCATTTTCACAGGAGTAGCGGCCATAAGATACCGAAACTGAAAACTGTCTCTAATTCGGGAACCGTTAATGCTAGAGACCCATTCTTTTTTGCATTTTGTAGAGCATGTAAAGCCCAACACTGGAGGTGGTCTCGGTTTTTTTTGTATTCCATACGGTTTTCGAGTTACGCTGTATCAGAAAGTACATATTGGTGGTGAAAGGAAAATGTACGGAAGCCGACTGGTGCCATATGTAGAAAAAAAAATTATCTCGAAATTTCGAGATACTATTTTGAAATTTGAACAAAAAAAATTTTTATCTCGAAATTTCGAGATAGCATTTTGAAATTTGAACAAAAAAAAAATTATCTCGAAATTTCGAGATAGCATTTTGATATTTGAGCAAAAAAATTTATCTCGAAATTTCGAGATAGTATTTTGAAATTTGAACAAAAAAAATGCTATCTCGAAATTTCGAGATAATTTTTTTTTTCAACATATGGCACCAGTCGGCTTCTGTAAAAATGTGCAGTACGGTAATGGATAATAAATTTTGAACTCCGGAAAAATAAAACATAATGCTTGGCAAAGCAGACAACTTGTGGTCAAAAATGACATTATTTTATCAAATTTAAACTTCTGCAACTTCAGAGAACCTCCCATTTCAAGAACTTTGACCAAAATGACCTTTTCTTTATTTTAATTAATTTTTTCTGTAGGCAATTTATGGCACATTATGGTAACTCCAAAATTATAACATTTAGTCCCTTATATCTCCAAAACTGGCAGAGATAGGTCCATAGTTACTATTGAAGTTGAATAGGAAGTCATATACTGGCAATCTTACTGTGACCTTGACATTGACCTTTGACCTACTTTTCACCATGAACTGAACTTTGCAAATTTTGCTTCCCTTTTATCTCCAAAACTGGCAGAGATAGGTCCATAGTTACTATTGAACTTGAATAGGAAGTCATATACTGGCAATTTTACTGTGACCTTGAAATTGACCTTTGACCTACTTTTCACCTTGAACTGAACTTTGCAAAATTTGCTTCCCTTTTATCTCCAAAACTGGCAGAGATAGGTCCATAGTTACTATTGAACTTGCATAGGAAGTCATATACTGGCAATTTTACTGTGACCTTGAAATTGACCTTTGACCTTCTTTTCACCATGAACTGAACTTTGCAAATTTTGCTTCCCTTTTATCTCCAAAACTGGCAGAGATAGGTCCATAGTTACTATTGAAGTTGAATAGGAAGTCATATACTGGCAATCTAAATGTGACCTTGAAATTGACCTTTGACCTACTTTTCACCATGAACTGAACTTTGCAAATTTTGCTTCCCTTTTATCTCCAAAACTGGCAGAGATAGGTCCATAGTTACTATTGAAGTTGAATAGGAAGTCATATACTGGCAATCTTACTGTGACCTTGAAATTGACCTTTGACCTACTTATCACCATGAACTGAACTTTGCAAATTTTGCTTCCCTTTTATCTCCAAAACTGGCAGAGATAGGTCCATAGTTACTATTGAACTTGAATAGGAAGTCATATAATGGCAATTTTACTGTGACCTTGAAATTGACCTTTGACCTACTTTTCACCTTGAACTGAACTTTGCAAAATTTGCTTCCCTTTTATCTCCAAAACTGGCAGAGATAGGTCCATAGTTACTATTGAACTTGCATAGGAAGTCATATACTGGCAATTTTACTGTGACCTTGAAATTGACCTTTGACCTTCTTTTCACCATGAACTGAACTTTGCAAATTTTGCTTCCCTTTTATCTCCAAAACTGGCAGAGATAGGTCCATAGTTACTATTGAAGTTGAATAGGAAGTCATATACTGGCAATCTAAATGTGACCTTGAAATTGACCTTTGACCTACTTTTCACCATGAACTGAACTTTGCAAATTTTGCTTCCCTTTTATCTCCAAAACTGGCAGAGATAGGTCCATAGTTACTATTGAAGTTGAATAGGAAGTCATATACTGGCAATCTTACTGTGACCTTGAAATTGACCTTTGACCTACTTTTCACCATGAACTGAACTTTGCAAATTTTGCTTCCCTTTTATCTCCAAAACTGGCAGAGATAGGTCCATAGTTACTATTGAAGTTGGATAGGAAGTCATATACTGGCAATTTACTGTGACCTTGAAATTGACCTTTGACCTACCTTACAATGAACTTAACTTTGATTGCACCATTTTTAGTTATATATATTTTTTGCATATTTTGAAAATTCTTGTTGATTGCATTTTTACAGCTTGTCAAGCACAAGACTGGTGGCTGCACCCCTTATTTTGTGTATGTGGGGGTCTATACGAATGCGCTTGCTCCAGCTGGTGGTACAATATTCGGAGGCGGTATCGCCTCTCTGATCCTCTAGTTTAAGAAAATGATATTCTGAAGTGTTCAAACTGGCTGCCACAGAGCTAATAATAGATGTGCACTGACAACCCTGAAAAATGAAAGATGAAAATATTAAAATATAATTCAGTTAAAATGTGTATTCAGTTAAATGTAGTGTAAAAAGATGTTGACAGTAACTCTACAACCACCAGCTCCTGGCTGCTATCATATAATTACTGCTTTCATGTACAGTTTTACCAGCTGTTTGACTAAGTTTTCCTCTAAAACTCTTTAAGTTAACTTTATTATGATGTCATTAAAGCAAGGAAACAAGAAAAGAACTTTCTTGTGACTGCATAATGAATCCGTTTTTTTTATAAATACTGTAATTTTTTTCATTTCTAAATGTCCGAAATGATTAGATTTAATAATGAATGATAATAATTATAACCTATATGTTCTTGGCCTGCTTCTGAATCAAGATGTGAAAAGATTAAACATCCTCCTCCACCTTGATTGGCAGCAGTCCTTGGGAGCTGAAATATATGACACAGTATAACTTACTAATATGCAATAATAAATAATCTTCAATAAGCAGTCAGGGAGGTTATGTTTTCACCCCTGTTTGTCTGTATGTTTGTTTGTTTGTCATCAACATAACTCAAAATGTTATGGACCGATTTTGATGAGATTTTCAGGAACTGTCAGAAGTGGGCCAAGGAAGAGATGATTAGTTTTTGGTGGCGATCCGGATCAATAATCAATCAATAATCAATAATAATAAAAAATCGCTGCCTTGGCGGAGATCTGCACTCTCAGTGCTTTTCTAGTTTCATGTATGAAACTGCATCAAAATATTAACCATTGTTTAGAGTTAACAAATTAGCCAAGTATCATTTTAAACTTGCAAAAAGCACAAACTGTGTTGACACAACATAAGGAATGTGTATGCACGTGTGTGTGTGTGTGTGTGTGTGTGTGTGTATGTATGTGTGTGTGTGCATTCACAGTCACATTCCATCAGTGTAATAAATAGATCCCTATTCTATTGCCCCTGCTGTCTTAACCTCTCTCCTTCATATGTCTGTTGTCACAGCTGTTGTGTCTTTAACATCAACTGAAGAAAAAAAAAAACATACTTGTCCACAATAAGGATATCACATATTGAAAGATATACATGCAATAAAAACAGATAACAGTGAATTAACTTAGTAATTGTGCAAGAGAGTCCGCTTATTGTGTGGGTAAATTTTAAGAGTGTGTTTAATGAATGCCTGTTAAATTGGTGTATACCATCTTACCTCTTTCGATCTTTAATGCTCTCAGCATCTGACATACTCTTTCTGTCTTTTATGTCGCCTGAAGACAAAAATATGGAATAGAAACTATCTGTGTACAAATAGGATTTGGGCAAAAATACAGAATTGAAAACTCATTCAAAGTCTATTCATTAAAAAATTAATTATTTTCATGAAGACCAGATTTAGTATTATAAGACCAGGTTGCTTGAGCAACACTGTTCGTATGTACGTGTGCATGTTAGTGTGTGTGCATGCATGTGCATATTGAATATGTGTATAAAATCATAATTTAATCTGGGCTCCATTCAACCAGATGCATGGGGAGGCATGTGAGAGGCGAGATATATTACAAGGACTTTCACCCTGAAAATCAACAGCTACAAGAACCAAGACTTGCACCCTGAGAGTCAACAGCTACAAGGACCAAGACTTGCACCCTGAAAATGAACAGCTACAAGGACCAAAACTTGCACCCTGAGAGACAACAGCTACAAGGACCAAGACTTGCACCCTGAGAGTCAACAGCTACAAGGACCAAGACTTGCACCCTGAGAGACAACAGCTACAAGGACCAAGACTTGCACCCTAAAAATGAACAGCTACAAGGACCAAGACTTGCACCCTGAAAATGAACAGCTACAAGGACCAAGACTTGCACCCTGAGAGTCAACAGCTACAAGGACCAAAACTTGCACCCTGAGAGACAACAGCTACAAGAACCAAGACTTGCACCCTGAGAGTCAACAGCTACAAAGACCAAGACTTGCACCCTGAGAGACAACAGCTACAGGACCAAAACGTGCACCCTGAGAGTCAACAGCTACAAGGACCAAGACTTGCACCCTGAGAGACAACAGCTACAAGGACCAAGACTTGCACCCTGAGAGTCAACAGCTACAAGGACCAAGATGTGACTTGCACCCTGACAATCCATATTTGCATTTGAATAAACTTGTTTTATTTTTGATAAGTAGATTTTGTCTGTAAACAACATATATATAAAAACTTGCACATTACAAATAAAACAATACATTGTTTAGTTGCATATACCTCTTACACTTTAACTAACTTCATGTGGTTAAAGCCTAAAATGATTACACAAACTGCATTTCTATATACTGATAACTAATAAATATTAATATTAGCAAGAGCACAGCTCAAGAACATATTTTTTCATCTCTTAGAAGTATTGCAGAGGTTGTGATAGTTGTCATTGCCACACAGCATTTGGCAATGATGGGTGCTTTTGTTATATGATAATTGCAGGTTAAGGCATGGCAAAAGGATTAATCCTGGTCCTATACATCCTTCCCAGATAGCATGCAAACGTTGGGCCAACGTTGCATTGGTTGCCCATGCACATGTTGGCCCAATGTTGGGTTTCCATCTAAGTGCTCACTTTGGCCAATGATTGGCTGAACGTATTTGGCCAACGTTGGCCCAACGTTAGTCAATTTCAATGCTAACGCATTGCCAACATATTCCCAACCAAACTACGTTGGCCCTACATTGGGCCAACTAATATTCAACATGGGCCCAACAATTACCCAACCTGTAACCAACAGTGTATTTATGTTGGTTCTACTAATAACCAACATCGGTCCAACGATTACCCAACCTCAAACCAACATTGCATTAACATTGGGCCAACGGTAGGCCAACGGGTCACCGAGGTATCTGCAATTTGCACAATGATTAATGACCCAACCTAAAACCAGAAGCACAGTGATTTACATCATTGAACCAAAGGCAAAATAATTTTATCCAGAATCACATACGTAGTAGGGCACTGTAATAACATGTCTGATGCACAGGCAGATCAATGTCCTGATGAAATATCTTAAGCATCTGAAATCTGCAGACTGCAAGGTATAACTGAAAAATTAGCAAGCTGATTAATGGATGAATTCTTCAAAGGACTTGGTCTGCCTGTGTTGTGGTTGAAACAAAAAGATTAGTGATATACTTTAAACTGTTTAATTAATTCATAACATTACACTGAACAAATACCTTCAACCAACTAAATAATGTGATGTGAATGGAAAAATAATACAAAAATACATCTCAAAGAAACTTTTTATAAAGATATTATAATATTAAATTTAAACAATTGTTAAATGATTCATGTCAAGAAAATTATTACCAGTCCTGTGAAAGAACTTTCCACCTTATTCCTGGAGTCAAGGCAGTTTTTTCACCCAATCCAAGAATCACAATTATTTCAATTTTAAAAAAAAAACTTTATCAAATTAAATTTAAATCCAGAAACCCTTGATTAATATCAGGTAAGATGTTTAAAATTCAAAAGAACTGTCATTAAGTAGATAAGTTACTAGTAAGTCTATAAAATCACATAAAGTCTCTTCCTTCAGGCAAAATCTCAGACATTGTCTACTTAAATAAAATCAGTGGTCATATGAATGTAATCTTCATTTTTCTCTCTCTTTCCTGTCCTGCACCTGCATGATCTTTGGCAAAGCATGATTAGTTAGGTGTATCTTCAACATCTTTTTTTTAACAGTCACAAAGGACTGTGCTGCATCTACAAATTAAAATATTAAAAATTTAACTTGAAATATAATGCTGGAATTGATATGCATATGCATTATATGCATAACATTTTTAGGTGCGTGACTATACCTCTTCCCACATCACTGTGTTCATATACATTATATATATTAGTAGTTGTGTATTATAATATAATATGATAATCTCCCCATATTCTCTAAGTTAGGCAAAAGCTAATATCTTTAACTTTTACAATGGAGTGTCTGTGTGCAGTTATTTATAGCAAAATTACTAGTAGTTCTTTCATGTATACTTGACCATGAGTTCAGTTTTAAAGGGTTCAAAATCCCATACAACTGTACTGTACCACTGAATACTACAATATATATTATTTAGTCATTCCAACAACTCTATCACAGAATTCACTGGCAAGGATTCATACAGACACATAAGAACAATTGGCTTTCAAGGACCTTTAAGGCTCTAATTCAAGTATTTTTCAGGGATTTTTAGGTAATTGCCCAGGCAAGTTATACACTAATACATGTACTGTACAGTTATTCTAAAGTGTACATGCCAAAGGAAAAAATTATTTCTATTCAAGCCTAGAAGAAATTAATAGAGTTTTCAATAGAATATCTCTAAAAAAATTTCTAACTACATTTATTGCATGCTCACACACATACACACTGAAATTAATAATAATAAATTGCAATATTTGTAATAAGTAAACTTAAACAGCACCATTTACAATCAATCTTTACCTTAAACTGCACTATTTATACTTAATTCATGACAGTTTTGATAAACAAAGTTTATCTGGAATTGAACTTTGGGCAAAGTTGCACACCCATCATTCAATTAAAAACCCAATTTGAATCAAGGCCTGAAAATGTTAGAAAACATGCAAGTCGGGGCACCACAAATTGTGATGTACCCACTATCATGCCCTAATCATTGAAGGTTCTGTTTCATTTAATGCACAATAATTATAAATTTTAAAAGATGAGTTTTACAGATGATCTTCATCTTCCCATTATATAGTAATTACATTTACTTGATCTTTTCTATATGAAAAAGTTGTGATTTTTACAAATATTGTATTCAGTATTTTCAATGTCATAATTTCTAAAAATCAGATCATTCCTGTGGGATGGTACAAACAAAATTATAAACATACTTGACTTCTATATAGTTATATTCTATGCAGTAAAAGCACCACAAATGCTATTAAGAATAAATATTTTAGTTATGAAATGATGTATCTGAATGTTTGTTAATTTTTGCCCATCAAAAAGATTGAGTGTTTACTATATGTTCTTTATTTTTGTGAAACAACTGTAATTTCCTTTTAAAGGCCGGCACAAATTAACTTAGAAGTGATGCATTTGCAGGTGTGTGTGTGTGTGTGTGTGTGTGTGTGTGTTTGAGAGAGAGAGAGAGAGAGAGAGAGAGAGAGAGATGAATCATATGTAAACATCGACTAAAGGAGAGAAAGAGAAAGAGAGAGAGAGAGAAATTAATCATATGTAAGAAACGACTGAAGGACCTCCACAGAATAAGGATCTGTAGATTAATTTCTGGTACATGAAGTGCAGGCCCTCTGGACCTTCAGCACCTTCAAAGTTTTCCCCATGTTTAAATTTGCAATACGCAAATGGAAAATAAAGGTATGATAACAAAACACAGATGCTAGCTGCCATATCCTCAGATTGGTTCACCTAACCAGACTAAAAACCAAAGTTTTGCTTGCAAAAACAATTCCGTAATGGTCAAAACCAACAGTCCCTTAAATGATTATTTGCCTATCACTTACTGACAAGACATGCAAACACACATATTATTCATCTGTGTTTATGTATTGCCATTTTTATGACACTATTCCACTCAAAATGCCAAACCAATGGCGCAATAAAACTTATTCTTATGTTTTTTTTCCTCAAAATTGATACAATACATTTGCACACACCCCCACACCCCGCAGGCAAAAAGTAAACATGTTTAAAGCCAAATTTAAGATTCATATATTTTAAAACATGCCTATGGTTAGTTTACAATGTTGAACAGACTTTACGAAAGGCGTCGGACCGTCGGACATGCCTGGCAAATTTCGTCTCGGTCCGATAAAAAATCCTGTATCGTCGGACCTTATGTCCGGCGAGTTTTCAAACTGACTGGGAATGTGTAAATATAAGGAATACGTTGTTGTTTCTTTTCTGAACGATATATTTTACTTCATTCGAAAAGAGAGACGGTGTGAAAATCTCGGGGAGTTCCCAGCTAATTATACTTAATTCATGAACCTCAGTTTCACTCACAAATACTATTTTGTGACTGGCTGAGGTTGGGGAATTCCTGAATGATGTAATGTACAGTCTCGTTTTCGTTTTCGTAATACCCTACACAACAAAATGGCCGCAACACATGTACTCGTGCTATTTGCGTTTTTACCGACTTGATCCTCTGTTTCTTCATTATTAGTCGTACACAGTACTCATGGATAAGCCTTTTGCTTAGAAAATGACGTTGTTGAACTTTAAACACTTCGTTGGTGTAAAGCGTGGCAAAAACGAAAACGAAGTGTGGAAGAGAAAAGGAAGTTTAATAAAATTGGAAAGAAGGTAGGCCCTGGCGGACTTGTGATCTGTAGGAGAGGAAAATAGTGTGTGCCGAGTGTCAGGAGTACTAAAGTTATCATTTTGATCAATAGCAACATAACTGTTACAGCTTTATTACGGGTTCTTAAATTATGGAACATATGTACGTATTTGCATGTACCGTTCATCATGAGTTGGAGAAAGTGCACATGAACTTGATGAAAGCTCACAGTTTGAGTTTCTTTTTATAAAAAAAAAAAAATAAATAAAATGAAAAAGGACTTAGACTCGGACTGGACAGTCCCTGTCAAAGCTTCAATTGGATGAAAGAGACTGCCTTACTGTGCTGTTTCAAAATGCATATGTTATTGCCAAAAACAACGTGTGAAATGGTTATCTGATTAACAGACGTTTTTATGGACATACATTTGATATTACTAGCTACACATTCTTCATACTTGTATTGTTTTTAGTCCTTGTGTCATTCCACAGCGTCTTTTTCATTCAATAAAAAACAACTTGTTATGCAAGTAATTTTTTGCCTATTCTTTTCTTTCTTATTTTACTTTTTTACAAATAAATATATATCAAAAAATAATATTTGATTTAATGTCAATGATTTAAAACGTTAGAAAATACACATGAAAACATGAATAATGGTTCATATTTCTATTATTTTTCTTCGGTCTGACAGATTTGTTTCAGTCTGACAGAATTTTCAAGCTTGTCAGACCGAATGTCTGACATATTTTTTGGCCTTTCGTAAAGTCTGACATTGTTGTATCTTTCACAACTTCTAGTATCAATTTTGCTACTCGCCAGTAACTAACATTCAGTGAAATCGATGCACGGATATTCCTTTGGTGTATAAAATGTTACATAATTATATACTATATCGTCTCGTTAAGTTTATTAGTATAAACCTCGAAAGGCCATTGTATAAACACCTCTACAACTTACCGGTCTCTGGGCTATTTTCTCTTAGAGCTGCGCCCCCTCCCCTCTTTGAAAACGAGGCCAAGTCTAATAATTTCCTAAATAACCGCCATGCGAGCTAGCTGTCTGCTCCCACAGGGTATTCTGTACATTATTATGTAATTCAGGTGACAAATGATCATAGAGGTCAGTAGAAGATGGAGAAGACAGATATTTAGGGTACGTTGCTACAATTGCCACATCTCAGCCAAAAATTAAGCACAAAAAATGACATCAAGTTGCAGGGTATGAAATTCGTATAAATTTGAAACCGGTGTCACGTGAAGAAACCGTCGTCGTGAATAAACCGTTCTGGCGGATTATTCACGCGGGGGTAGCAGTCAATTGACTTACAGTACGTAGCTGCACATGCATTTCCAACATTTCCCCGTAGAGAAAGTTGTAGTATTATCAAATACACAATTTCTTTTTAATGAAAATGACTGAACTCTGAATTGAAAGAACATTGTAGAGTGTAGTGATCCGTTAATTAGAACTGAGTCTTCTAAATTTGCTTACATCAGATATGTATATATTTGTACGTTTTAATTATTCAAATATACTTAGACATGACATGTTGCATGGCAGTTTAAGAGAAGTTCATTTAAAATGCAAATCAAGATTTAATTTAAATGTATCTACAATTAAGTTAATGTACATAGGCATGGCATGTTTCATGACAGTTATGAAAGCTAATTTGAAATGCAAATTAAGATAGAGTATAAAGGCAGTGACTGAGCCACAGAGAGGGAGAGACTTACAGACTGAGAGGACTTACAGACTGAGAGGGAGAGAGATAGTTATAGATACGGTAGAAGAGACCTGAGTCTTCAGGCGCTTGAATAAACCATGTAACAGAAAACTATTCCTGCCTGTCTCAGTTGACTTATTGGTGAAAAAGAAATCAAAGAAAGTGTATAACCACCGACTGGTTATTACAAATGGCGAGCTCCCAGGTTTCACCTTAAGCAGCTGAGACAGAAAGGCAGTTTATAGTCAGGATGCTGTATGAAGATGAGGACCAGTATGAAGACCCAGACATCTACAGCAGACTGTTAGATTGTCTGGGTGGAATCAGTAGTGTTCTGAAGACGCAGGAAACTAGCAAAGAAGATGCACTTTTATTGTCAAATTCCCTTGCAAATCTGTGGGAAGTTATGAAAAAAGAAACAACAGAGTTTGACAACAGAAACGAACTATCTTTCGAAGCAATAATAAGCAGCATTCAGCTGGAAGTGGGGCAGAGAACCACAGTGGGTGATGACAGCTGCGATGAAGAGACAGCAATAGGGAAAGAAGTTAGAGAGGGGATCCAGAGCAATGAGGTTGTGATCAGCAGCGTTGCTGACAAATCTGCAAAAGAAGAATTCCCTGGTGCCGAGATGTTGCAGCTCCCCGATGGAGGCAACGATGGTGTGGTCAGTGACGTTCCTGACAAAGCAAAATCTCCCGAATTTGAGATTTTGAAATCCCATATGACCAGTGGTGATTCTGATGTATTAAAGTCCCCAGATACAGAAATGTTGCAGTTCCCTGATGAAGAGAGGTCGTCGCCCAGTGATGCTGAACTGTTGAAGTCCGCTGATGATGAGATGTTGAAGTTCCCCTGTGATAAGATGATGAAAACCCCCGATGTTGAAATGCTGCGTGTTGAAAAAATGGCCACCAATAAAACCAAACTGATTGAAAATGTGTGTTACCATGAGGACAACGAAGAAAATGACGAACAAGTGAAAGAAAAGATTGAACAAAAGAGATGCTATGAGGACAATGCCGGAAATGACAGAAATGATGAACAAGTAATGGAAAAGGAAAAACTGCATGTTGGAGAAATGGACAATGATAAGGCCAAACTGATTGAAAATGCGTGTTACCATGAGGACAATGAAGAAAATGACGAACAAGTGAAGGAAGAGAATGATCTGCGTACTGAGGAAAGGGACAATGATATGGTGAATTTGAATATACTTGCTTATTACAAGGATAAAGACAGAAATGAAAAACAAGGGAAGAAAACAGATGAGTTCCTTGATGTGTTAGAAAGAACTGAAAAACTTAACCTGAAAGGTACAGAGAAATGGAGGTACCCACCTCATTGCAAAATAAGGTATTGTTATGATATAAGTAAGTTGTCCATGTATAGATTTTCATAATTATTTGTTTTTGTTAATTATTGTATAGGAAAATGGAGAGATTCACCTCACTGAATTTTTTTTTCAATAAGGTTAGTTACTGTAATTGCCCTAAGACTGTTATTCATAAAATTTTCCATTAATTATTGTATGTCACATTTTCCTTTATTTGCATCCGATTTTTTTTTTTTTTTTAATGCATACCCTTTGTGAAAGATTAGAGCTGGTGTTGTTAAATGTGTACTAAATATTGTTTTGATTTGATTTAAGTTAAATGTGTAAAGCATTCTTATATTTTTATTCTTAAATGGGTGTGAATGACTATGCAAAGCTAAAGTATGTTTTAAGTCTTTAAATGCTTATGTGAAGCTAAAATTGTTTTTTTTTTTTTATTGTTGAACATGTTAAATCCTGGTTAAATTTGATTAGATGTTCATGTACCTTGTATCATAGCTTAACATAATATCAATTACAGTGTATAAATAAGTGTCAGTGAAATAGGTTTTAAAAAAAAAATTAAGTTTCTTAATTTTTTTCGGTAAAAAAGGGAGATATATGTGTAGTGATCCGTTAATTAGAACTGAGTCTTCTAAATTTGCTTACATCAGATATGTATATATTTGTACGTTTTAATTATTCAAATATACTTAGACATGACATGTTGCATGGCAGTTTAAGAGAAGTTCATTTAAAATGCAAATCAAGATTTAATTTAAATGTATCTACAATTAAGTTAATGTACATAGGCATGGCATGTTTCATGACAGTTATGAAAGCTAATTTGAAATGCAAATTAAGATAGAGTATAAAGGCAGTGACTGAGCCACAGAGAGGGAGAGACTTACAGACTGAGAGGACTTACAGACTGAGAGGGAGAGAGATAGTTATAGATACGGTAGAAGAGACCTGAGTCTTCAGGCGCTTGAATAAACCATGTAACAGAAAACTATTCCTGCCTGTCTCAGTTGACTTATTGGTGAAAAAGAAATCAAAGAAAGTGTATAACCACCGACTGGTTATTACAAGAGTGAAAAGATTTATACTACGAGTCTTAGATCTGCCATGTTTTTTACACAGAGCAAAACAGTTCAGTCACGATCAAAAGCTCATTTCCAACATTCCCCCGTATACTGTAGTAATAAGATTATCAAATACATACTCTCTCATGACGAAAACCACTGAATTATGAATTGGAAAATCATAGTTCAGTGCAAACATAGCGCCTACTTAGGACGACATCGTCATACCGGAAGTTACTTCTTTCAATCTACCCTCAATGCGCATGTGCAGAACGGTTTCGTCACGGCACGGGTCTATCACGCCACACCGGACAGCAGGGCTGGCAACTTGAAAAGTATCCAGCCCTGACCAAAAGTAGCCAGTCCTGAATTTTTTTGAAAATTACCTGATTAAACCAATTGCAGGCAAGAACGATATTGAAACAGGGACTCTTAGTCTCAAAGTGAATTTATTCAAGTAGATTCTTCACTGTCAGCATCTGAAACGTTATGCTCTGAACCCAAATCGGAAAAGTCTGATTCACTGTGATTGTCGTAATCAGAGGTTAGTTGCATAACCCGCTTGTTACAAATGCTCCATGGGCATACTTATGAAATCTTTCTGGTTGTTGCCTTTGGACAGGTGGTCATAAATTTGACGTGTCTGATTTTGAATCCAATCTGTTCATCAAAACCATTTTTATGTACAGACACTGATGTGTCTGTACATATTGCCATCACCTGTGTCTGTCGTCGCCGATGCCATCGCCGGTGCCTTGCACTTTCCTTGTAAACACGATAAGTGGAGGGCAGTTTTACTTTTTGGCTTTATATTTACAGAGCTGATGAATATTCATAAAACGCAGGTCAAGTTCGAAAATCAGCATGATCGGGTCATTATTGTAGAAGTTATGCTGTTTTTTCACCTTTCAGCATATCTGCAACACTGTAAACACATTTCAAGGAAAACCGATAGGCCTGTTGTCATGAAACTCACAGGAGTAATCAATCTTACTAAAACGCAGGTCAAGTTCAAAAATTGGCATGATCGGGCCACTATTTTAGTAGTTATGCTTTTTTTTTCACTTTTCAGCATATATGCAACACTGTAAACACAATATAAGAAAAACAGATAGGCCAATTTTCATTAAACTCACAAGAGTGGTCAATCCTGCTAAAACGCAGTTTGAGTTCAGAAATCAGCATATTCGGGCCATTATTTTAGAAGTTATGCTGTTTTTTCACATTTCCTCAGATTCAATTCTTAGGCATGTTAACAGTTTCATTATTTAATTAATAAGATAGGTAAAAGTGTTTGTTTGACATTTCCTGCATCTTAACAACATTGTTAGTTGATTTTGTAAAAAATGATGGTAAACTTGTTATCGTGTATTGTGTAATAAAGTTTCAAAAATGGAAATAAACTCATATCATTGCAGTTTGCCAGATTCAATCATTCACTATGTTCAGAATCTCAGAATGGAAGAAATTGGACATTTAACACTGCTCTATTGATATTTTTCCCATCTCATCAATTTTCTTAGTTGATCATATAAAAATGGCAGTAAACTGTTAATTTTGTTTTATGTTAAAAATTGTTGAAAATGGAAAAAAAAAACATTCCAGAACAGTGCTGTCTTGTTTACATTTTGGCATTTTCAAGTTTTGACTTTGAAGTTCTATGGGCCTGAAGACCTTTGCTAGTCACATTTTCTGAAAATCCATGATACTAATATTTTATTATTAAAAATTGATGGTCATTATGCTGTTAAACATTATGTTATATTGCATCAAAATTTAAAAAAACCTATTTTGGGCACTGCTCCCATGATGACCATTTAAGAAAAACCATGTCACTTAGTGTTCTCAATCTTACAGGAAAGAAACATGGGACTAAAATACAGCTTCAGTAGGCAATGCAGTCTGTTTGGTAATTCTTTCTGCCAGTTTAACATTTTTTTTTTGTGAAAATTTAATTTTTCACATATTGGCATTTTCAAGGTATGACTTTGAAGTTCCACGGGCTTGAAGACCCATGCTAGTCACATTTTCTGAAAATCCATGATACGTGTGTTTTATTATTAAAAATTGACGGTCATTATGCTGTTAACCATTATGTAATATTGCATCAGAATAGAAGAAAACACAATTTTGGGTGCTGCTGCCATGATGACCATTATGGGAAAACCATGTTACTTATGATTGCCAAACTTTCAAAAAAGAAATACAGGACTAAAATGCAGCCTGAGTTGGAAAAGCAGTCTAATTGGCTTCTTTTTCTGGAAGTTATACATTTTCAAAGTGTGAACTTGTACTCCCATGGGCCTGAAGCCTTATACTTGTTACACATTTTACCTACATTAGTATTACCTGTTGAGCAAAATTAAAATTTGATGTTGAATTTGCAGTTTAACATAATGTGGCTTTCGTTTGCGGCAGATCGTCAGCCGGAGATCGTTCTCGATTGTTTTTAACCCTCCATCCCTCCCCATTGGAATTTATAATTTTTAAAAATATTTTTCATTTCATTTGTACATTTCAAGGGACTTCATTAGCGGAAGATCGTCAGCGGGAGATCGTGAACGATCTGAGCGAGACAAGAAAGCAATAATGGTAATCGTTATTGCAGCTCTTAATATTGCTCTTTTGTTCTGTTACTGAAGTCTCTACTGTTAACAATGCTATTGTGCGCCTCAGCAAAACTACCGATCGCTATCTCACACCGAATACTGCGGTAAAGAAACAACAGCCCGACAGTACAACTCTTAATAGATTCTCCTGTTATCTGAATGAATGGATATGACGATGTTGTTTAGCGTCCTAAACTAACTGTACTGATCCGCACACGTAGTACTCAGGTAAAGGTACGCTAGGGAAACATTGCCGACTGTTAGATCTTTATAAGCGCGACAATAGCCCGGTGGCCGATTTTAAGGTGTACGAAATTCACGAAATGAAGATCGCGCAAAATTGCTTACTGGCCGAAATTCATGGCTCAGAAAAAACTCCAGACGGCCGATTTTAAGATCGTTCGAAATTCAAGAGCCGTTCGAAATTCATGGCACTTTACCGTACTTTTGCATCAGAATTGACAGTAGCCTATTTTGTGCATAGTTATTTCCAGCTTTTTGTCTGTACATTTGACAGCTTTGCTGCCTTGTTTCAACATATATGCAATACAGATAACGTGATAAGTGAAGAACCCTTTTACCTTTTGGCTTGAAACTTACAGAACTGATGAATATTCATAATACGCAGGTCAAGTTCGAAATTCAGCATGATCCGGCCATTTTTAGGGAAGTTATGATTTTTTTTTTCAAATTTTTCAGCATTTTTATAACATGAATAACAAGATAAGTGTAAAAATGTTTTTCCTTTTGGATTGAAACTGATGAATATTCATAATACGCAGGTCAAGTTCGAAAATTGGCTTGATTGGACTATTTTTACAACAGTTACGCTGTCTTTTTTCCTTATTCAGCATATATGCAACACTGATAACACATTTTAAGGAAAACCAATCAGCCTTTTGTCTTGCAACTCTAGTATAAGACTGGACTAGTATACAGATCAAGTTTGAAAAAAAGCTTGATCAGTTAAAGGATGTCTTTCCGCTGTAGACGCTTAAATAGGCCTTTCTCTGAAACTTTGCCTATTTGATCCTGAACCCCAAAGCATGTCTCACACAAAACCGTTGAGAAAATAAAGGTCGAGGTATAGGTTTTTAAGATCACTTAAAGAAAAAAAAGCGCAGCATTTTTTTTTCGTCTAAACTTCTCGCCATTACTCCCCTACGCATGGAATTCTGGGACTTGCCTCAATTTGCATATGACTGAATACTACTGTTTACTATGCTCTGGAGAAGACCCGGATGTCGCTGCAAACCAAGATGGAGGGTAGTCCGAGTACACGTGAGTTGAAAGAGAGAAGAATAACTCTACGGGACAATGAAAAAGGAAATAAAACGGGAAATGCAGAAGCAGAGGATGTTATTTTCATTGGCAGGCCGGTGAGATAGACAAAGCAGAAGTAGGAAATAAAACTGACAAGCGAGAACCTGACAAAATTCTGCCGGATACGGGTAGGTTATTTCGATCTCTTATCACGTCCGAATCTTTCATTGAGAACATATTCAGGAGGCGGATTTAGGGCGTCTTCTGGTTCTTCCGGAAGACGGTTAGATTTTCAAGTTTTCATTGGCGGGTATATGTAATATTTCTGTCGAAAGGCGGTCAAAAATGGAGGATGGATCAACATTACTCGGAAGACTGTCAGAAAATATTAAATATCTCTGGATCCGCCCCTGTTATATCCTCAAGTCCAAAAAAAAAAAAAAAAAAAAAAAAAAAGAAAAAACAACCTTTCACTATTTATCTTATTCGAATTTAATTTTAATTAAAAGATTTAAAGCGAGCACATTAATTGCAGCATCTGATGGTAGTAAATGTTTATTCTCTGTTTACGTTTTTAAAGTTGACTTCATGGGGATTCTCTGGAGAATGAGGATAATACACTGGTATATATATTTTTTTATCCAGGTAATATGCATGTGGTAACATCTACCCCTACATCAGGTTCAAGGCCAACATAGAGCCAGAGCCAAAGTAAGTACCTGACACCCAGAATCCAAACACACAATAGCTGTTTATTTTACCATGTTCAGTACACCTTGCCATCAATATCAATCTAATGCATGTTAGTACTTGGAACAATGCCATTTTATTATAAAGTTTAACACTGCCATGGCAGCTAGTCCTAGAATTGTGACAAGCACAGGATATCAGTACTTATTGTGGGGAACATTATATAATAAATTGGATTTTGAAACAAATAATTTTGATAACCATGCTCTATTCAGTGCTCTTATGTCTGGCGTAGACATTACAGATAGTGGGTGCTATTAATTTCACAAAAAAATGCATTGAAGTCTTTCCAATAGTCAATGTTTTGTTTTTAGGTATACTAAGCAGCAAAGCAAGCACTCAAAATCATGGATGACAGAAAGACCTCAAGCTGTTACATAAACAATTAGCACAAATAAAGGTACATTCCAGTCTTACAAACCAGGAATTTGACATGGGAATTACAAGTACACATTTCTAAGCAGCCATGGTGCAGATGGAACCAAGAGACTCAAGGCACCGTGGTCTTTATATGTATATAAGAATTTTTTTTATCAAAATGATGATTACCTCACATAAACTTTTCTTTTATAAATCCATCCAGACATACATTATTTCCTTGTATGACATTAACTTTTAAAATGATTGATTTTATGAACAGATTGTGTACAGAGTTGCATTTTACTTTTGATATGAGAAAGGGATAAATGAAAGCACCTTGTTTTTCTATGCCTTTATTTTTTATGTTCACTGAATGGTTGCACAAGTTACAGTAGAATAAAAAGAATCCTTCTACTCAGTGACTTGCATATTACATGTCTTATGAATGTTTGGTCAGTAAACTGATACTTGTGGTAATAGTTATTCTGTGATTTTCTTCAAAGTGAAGTAATCCAGCAAATTCAACGGCAGTCAAAATGTAGGGGACATTACAGTGAGTGGGAGATGGGCCAGTCCCATCTCCACTGATGCTGAGTCATTGCTTGGTAAATTCTCTAGCAAAAGCATCTTTATATCCAGTGCAAGGCCAGGATTTCCATCACACTTGTCACAATGTATTCAGCACTTTCCTTGGCAACACCATCATTTTCTTGGAAACACCATCATGTATGCTCTGATAATGAAAAAAATATATTCACTTTTATATCTGTCATTTCTGTTTTGATATGTACAATAGCTTACTTCAAAAATAAAATATTTGAAAATGTATGAACACTAAAACGACCATAAGGACTGGATTTCACACCACCAAATTTTATCGAATAAATTTACTTTGAAAATAAGAAGGAATATGAATGGTGTTTGTGTATTGTGAGAAACTTAGAATTTATCTTTTCAATAAAGATTTAATGAGTTTTATACCTCTTCTGTGAGTTACTGAATTCTCCTTTCATGTTCTTGAGTCAATCCTCCTGATCTCACACCTCTTCCAAGCCTTGTACTACTGGACCTAGAAGTGCTAGGTATCACTGCCAACTCTACTAAACCTTTATACAGGGCTTTTTTTCTAATGAGGCCAACATCACAAGATAGTATGCTGTAAAATAATAATAAAACTAATAATAATAATAATTGGCACTGATTAAATTGCATGCTAGTAATAATGTTGTGAACTGTTCAAAATGGGTTTCACTTCAATTAATCATTGTCCTGCACTCAAGCGTATCAATTGTTATCCCTAAACTATAAGTTTTTTGTATGTGTGGATTATTACATGTGAATATAGGTGAGGGTAAGGTAGGTCCTACACATTACTATCAAAACTAAGGAATATGCCAGATTAACTAAAAGGCCTGTATTATTTAAAAATAACAGAAAACTCTTTACCTCAGGGAGCTCTTTACCCTCTAGTTCTGGACTGCTCTGACTGCTTGCCTCATCAACAATAGGCCTACTCTCGATCTGAAAAGTATAAAAACAGATCGACTAGAAAAGCAAGATAAGATACGTGTGTGCGTAGCACAAAATTCAGGCACTCCTATTGACGATTTTGACATCTGCACGATGCTCACCACTACTGCCAGTAAGTATCAAAATCGTCTGGAACGCATTTGTAGTCCGTGCTACGCTGTGCGTGCAAATCGCGATGTCAAAATTGCGGCTCAGAAAGCATAGCAAACAACAAAAAAAGTAACAGTCGTTCATAAATATCCAACCGAAAAGGGCTGGTTCAGTTGACCCGAAAAATATCACTGTCTCTAATCATGTCACCGGTACATTTCCTGGTACACGTTACTCATTCGGTGAATCGGCATTGAGAATTACGGCATCAAGCACTGTTGACATAATAGGCTACACTCCGTCGTAAATATTTCCAAGCCATTCGTTGATTTTTGGACTATTTTAACCGACGAGAAGTTAAAGTCATAATAACTCTTCGTTTTGGCCAAAAATTGGATTTTCCTGGAAAAAAAGGCAATTTTCCCGTACTTACCAATGGTCAACGACCCCATTCCTGCATTCAAAGTTAATCCAGGGTTTTTTTCCTAAACGTACGGTTTTTTGTTAAAATCTCTTAAGAGATTTTAACTGACGGAGCTCTCTCTGACATTGCAAAGTCACTGGTGACCTACTTAAAACCGCGGGAAAAGCAGACAACAACAACACTATATAAGATTCATGAGATATATTCGTCTTTTTGTTAAAAATGCATTTATATCCACAATGTGTGCCATTCTGGGCTTTTCGTTATCCGACGCACTGAACAAAAACTCGCAACTTACGTCTGCGTCCGCATTAATGCGTTTGGCGCCATGTTATTTTGGTCTCGAATGAACGCGAGAATCCGCGTGACACCATTACGTCATTAGCAACGAATGTCTTGATGACTGGGAAGAAGTGCATCGAAAGCCCCACTGACAAGCACAGATTTTAGTTTTACTACAATAACGGCCGTTTTAGTGGTAAAATACAATAGAATATATTTCCATGCGTTGTTTACAATGTATTTCATGCGGAATTTTGAATCTCAAAGGAAGAGTTATTATTGCTTTAAATGAATTCTTTAAATGTTTAAGTGCACAAACCTGTTCACGAACAATGAAGGGAGAGAGTTTTAACTAACGTGCATCTGTAAACGACTTACTTCGAACTCCACCGCGCCATATTTATTTCTCCTAGTGTACGAGTGCTATTTTAGGCAACGCACTCTGATTGGCTAAAACCTTGCGGTAGTCGTCTTCTCTTTTTGGGGGAGAGGACGTTCTTCAATACAGACTCGAATGTGAAATAATTAATTATTTTGATTGCCGTCTACCTCAAAGGCGAATTTTGGTTTAGATCGTGACCTTCATATATAAGAAAAAGTTTGGGATATGTTTTATTTTCCCTCATATCGGAAAGAGCCCCTTTAAGTTTTGATGAAGTTATTAGCCTTTTTGTATGTAAGTGTTTTTTTCTTCAGATTTAATTCTTAGGCATGTTAACAGTCTCATTATGGAACTAATTAGATATGTAAAAGTGTTGTTTTGACATTTTCTGCTTCTTAACAATATTGTTAGGTGATTGTATAAAAATGACAGTAAACCTGTTATCGTGCATTGTGTAATAAAGTATCAAAAATGGAAAGGAACTCATCATTGCAGTTTGTCAGATTCAATCATTCACTAAGTTAAGAATCTGCAAATGGAGCAAATTGGACATTTAAAATTGTTCTATTGATATTTTTCCTATGTCAACAATTTTCCTAGTTGATCATTTAAAAATGACAGTAAATTGATTATTTTGTTTTATGTAAAAAGGTGTTGAAAATGGAAAGAAAATTATTTCAGTACAGTTATCTCTTGTTTACATTTTGGCATTTTGAATGTGTGACTCTGAATTTCCATGGTCTTGAAGACCTTCCCATATCACATTTTCTGAATATTCATGATACTCTTATTTTTTTTAATAAAAAATTGATGGTTATTATGCTGTTAAGTATTATGTTATATTGCACGAAAGTTGAAGAAACCCCTATTTTGGACACTGTTGCCAGGATAGCGATTAAGGGAAAACCATGTTACTTATGATACTCAAATTTACTGAAAAGTTTCATAAGACTGAAGTGCAGCTTGTGTTGGAAAACCAGTGTGATTGTTTTCTGTTTTGGAAGCAATGCAGTTCTATAGAATGCACTATGGTGCAATAAATGTATATGGATAGTAGGCAGTATATTAAAGTCATAATAACTCTTCGTTTTGGCCAAAAATTGGATTTTCCTGGAAAAAACGGCAATTTTCCCGTACTTACCAATGGCCAACCACCCCATTCCTGCATTCAAAGTTAATCCAGGGTTTTTTTCCTAAACGTACGGTTTTTTGTTAAAATCTCTTAAGAGATTTTAACTGACGGAGCTCTCTCTGACATTGCAAAGTCACTGGTGACCTACTTAAAACCGCACAAAATACTTGCAGAGGGTAGACTGCGACAGGGGTAATCCTGACTGCGACTTAGGCGCAATCTTGTATAATCCATGTGCGTCGTGACGTCATTCAATTAATTTTTTATGAGAAAGACATCATACAATTATAATTACAGATTATAGAAGAAGCAAAACTTAAACTGTGTAATTAGACGAGATTGTGTGAATTTGAATGACCACACATCGTTCGTCACTTGTCTCAGAAACAAGCATATAAATGCTGCGTTTGATACTTTGTATCAGATGTTTCATAACACAGGTCCTTGCGTTAGGCATGCAGGGAACACATTGAATAACCATGTACTTTCGGTTTGCGTTTTTGAGAGTGTCAATTTCTTGAAGGGCTAGCCTCATTGTTTTCGTTTTATTTCAGCCAAATCTGCGTGAACGTGCATATTGATATACAATTATTTTAGAGGCCAGAAAATGGCCAGACCGACGGACTGGCAACTTTTGGAAAGAGACCGCCCGGGTGACAATTGAGCCGTCCCGGGCTGCCGGTCCTTATTTCCTACCCTGCCTTAAGGTTGAAAAAAAAAGTGTTGATGTCTATTGATATTTAGCAACGGTTGCCATGGAAATAATGGATGAATTATAAAAAATAATATCTTGTCAGATTTTTCTTGGCATACTGTAACTTTCCAGAAAATTTCAAATGGATATTTTACTCTATTCAAAAGTTATGCCAATTTTGTTTTATTTATTGGGCAATGAGGTGACACTTTTGGCTTCCACTGTTACATATATGCTTGGATACCAGACTTTTTCAAAATTTTGTGGGCGACTAGCATTCTTTTAAATTTAATAACTTTTGATTGGCTTGCTTGCTTTCCAAAAAATAAAATGTTTTGGAAAGCTCATGAATTTTTCTATCACATAAGAACCTTTTGGCTGATATTTATCTTACTATCAAAGTTGACCTGACCTCTCTAGTGGAATGAAACAAGGCAAGATCTAGATCATCAATATGCCCTACAAATAACTGTTAAAGGGATAACAACTGAATGTTTTGGCAAAGAAAGTATATACCTGGGGAAAACAATGATTTTCCAAAAATCCCATACCCATACTAACAAATGTTTAATTAATCCATTCCAACATTCAAAGCTAGTCCCATGTTTTTTTTTCTAAAAAGTTTTTTTCTGGTAATAATCTGTAAAGTGATTCTTACGGAGGCATAAACAGCCACCTGGTTTGTTGGCAAGCATTGTAAAGATTGCTACTGAAGAAAATGTGGTGCTTCATTAAATATGTTCATATTTTTTCAAGGTTGAATAAAATTTTATATATAAATGCCAAAATAAGATGTTGTAATGAACTACATACTGTATGTTCTTGCAGAGTTTTCGAGAATGGATGAAAGTGAACATGTTGGCTTTAAATGATAGTATGACTTAGTTGATATGGTTTACATCAATGATCAAGGCAAATAGGAAAAATGCAGCAAATACCAACATTGCATAGGAGATGTTCTTATAAAACCATCTAGTTCTGTAAAAGAATGCCAAAATATGATGTTGTTATGATCTGCATTTATATATTGCTTTATGAAATAGTTTTTTTTCTCATGTGATTTTCTTCTTTTACTTTCAGGGACTCCCGGCTACTGAATTTCCAGGAAATAGGATATATGCTCCATGAAAGATCTAGGGTTCAGATCAAGACTGCCATGATGCTGTCAGACTTGGTTGTCCAGCCATGTAGCTGGCAGATTGGGTTGTCCTGCTATTCTGATGTCAGTCTCCGTTATCCTGCCATGTTCTGGCAGTCTCAGTTTTCCTGACATGTTGGCAGTCTCGGTAGTCCAGTCATGATGCTGGCAGACTTGGTTGACCTGCCAGAGTTCTCGCAGATTCGACTGTCCTGTCATTCTGATGGCACGTTCGGCTGTCCTGCCATGAAACTGGCAGTCTATGTGGTCCTGCCATGTTCTGGCAGTCTCGGATGTCCTGCCATGTTCTGGCAGTCTCAGTTGTCTTGCCATGTAGCTGGCAGACATTGGTTGTCCTGCCAGAGTTCTCGCAGATTCGGCTGTCCTGTCATTCTGATGGCAGGTTTGGCTGTCCTGCCATGAAACTGGCAGTCTACGTGGTCCTGCCATGTTCTGGCAGTCTCGGTTGTCCTGCCATGTTCTGGCAGTCTCAGTTGTCTTGCCATGTAGCTGGCAGACATTGGTTGTCCTGCCAGAGTTCTCTCAGATTCGGCTGTCCTGTCATTCTGATGGCAGGTTCGGCTGTCCTGCCATGAAACTGGCAGTCTACGTGGTCCTGCCATGTTCTGGTAGTCTCGGTTGTCCTGCCATGTTCTGGCAGTCTCAGTTGTCTTGCCATGTAGCTGGCAGACATTGGTTGTCCTGCCAGAGTTCTCGCAGATTCGGCTGACCTGTCATTCTGATGGCAGGTTCGGCTGACCTGCCATGAAACTGGCAGTCTATGTGGTCCTGCCATGTTCTGGCAGTCTCGGATGTCCTGCCATGTTCTGGCAGTCTCAGTTGTCTTGCCATGTAGCTGGCAGACATTGGTTGTCCTGCCAGCGTTCTCGCAGATTCGGCTATCCTGTCATTCTGATGGCAGGTTCGGCTGTCCTGCCATGAAACTGGCAGTCTACGTGGTCCTGCCATGTTCTGGCAGTCTCGGTTGTCCTGCCATGTTCTGGCAGTCTCAGTTGTCTTGCCATGTAGCTGGCAGACATTGGTTGTCCTGCCAGAGTTCTGGCAGATTCAGCTGTCCTGTCATTCTGATGGCAGGTTCCGCTGTCCTGCCATGAAACTGGCAGTCTCCGTGGTCCTGCCATGTTCTGGCAGTCTCGGTTGTCCTGCCATGTTCTGGCAGTCTCAGTTTTCTTGCCATGTAGCTGGCAGACATTGGTTGTCCTGCCAGAGTTCTCGCAGATTCAGCTGTCCTGTCATTCTGATGGCAGGTTCGGCTGACCTGCCATGAAACTGGCAGTCTACGTGGTCCTGCCATGTTCTGGTAGTCTCGATTCTCCTGCCATGTTCTGGCAGTCTCGGTCGTCCTGCCATCATTTTGGCAGACCTGGCTGTCCTGCCATAAAGCTGCAGTGTTGGTTGCCTTTCCATTTTCTGGCAGTTTCAATTGTCTTCCTGTGCTTTGATAGACTTGATTGACCTGTCAAGGTGCTGGCAGAATTGGTTGTTCATTCATGATGCTGGTAAGCTTGTTTGTTCTGCCATGATACTGGCAGCCTCAGTTGTCCTGCCATGTTATTGGCAGTTAAGGTCATCCTGGCATGATGATGGCAGTCCTGGTTGTCCTGCCATGACATTGGAAGTCATGGTAGTCCTTCCATGACATTGGCAGTCTCGGTTGTCCTGCCATGACACTGGCAGTCTCGGTTGTCCTGCCATGACATTGGCAGTCCCGGTTGTCCTGCCATGACATTGGCAGTCCAGGTTGTCCTGCCATGACACTGGCAGTCCCGGTTGTCCTGTCATGACACTGGCAGTCTTGGTTGTCCTGCCATGACACTGGCAGTCCCTTTTGTCCTGCCATGACACTGGCAGTCCCGGTTGTCCTGCCATGACATTGGCAGTCTCAGTTGTCCTGCCATGACATTGGCAGTCCCGGTTGTCCTGCCATGACATTGGCAGTCCCGGTTGTCCTGCCATGACATTGGCAGTCTCGGTTGTCCTGCCATGACATTGGCAGTCTCGGTTGTCCTGCCATGACATTGGCAGTCTCGGTTGTCCTGCCATGATGCTGGCAGTCTCAATGGTCCTGCCATGATCTGGTAGTCTTGGTGGTCCTGCCATGTTCTGGCAGTCTTGGTGGTCCTGTCTTGTTCTGGCAGTCTCGGTTGTCCTGCCATGTTCTGGCAGTCTCGGTTGTCCTGCCATGTTCTGGCAGTCTTGATGGTCCTGCTATGTTCTGGCAGTCTTGGCTGTCCTGCAATGATGATGGCAGTATTTGTGGTTCTCCTATGAAGCCGTTAGTCTCGGCTGCCCTCCCTTGATGCTATGTTAAGTCCAATCCTATTCTCATTATTATACATGTAACCTGTAGAAAATATCATACTTTAACATGGTCTGAACACTGTCATTTTTGCAGCTGACATACAAGTTTATGTTACATGCAAGAGCAACCAGTCTGCAACAATCACTCCTATGGAGGATTGTCTTGCAGAGTTTTCGAGTAATGGATGAAAGTGAACATGTTGGCTTTAAATGATACTAAGGTCGAGTTGATATGGTTTACATCTACCCTCGCCCAGTGCCGCAGTTATTATTGTGGACATATTTGCTGAGGCGACCCTGTTATGTTTGGCTAGGAGGAAACTAATTCTGCACGCAGGCAGAAGGCTTTGTACTTGCTCTGCAGGACCTCAATGAGAGCTGGGCTTTGCGCCAATATGATTAACACTTGTTATGCAACCTGCCTTGTCTTGTCTGTCTGTTAAAGGGCTGTTTTATTGTCACAGATGAGCAATTCACTATCTTGATTACTGTCAAGGGGACTTTGCAAGGACTTGATAAGTGACCGTGCCTGAGTAGTTATGCAAACATTTACAAGCCATGTAATCATCCTTGAGATTTCAGTACAGGGTGACATCAGACCAAAATGATCGTCTACTTATCTAGAGACGTATCTGAATATCTGTGGAAAATCAATCTGTTGCCCAGCCCTAGTAGAGGGTAGTTTACATCAAGGTTCAAAGCAAATAGGAAAAATGCAGCAAATGCCAACATAGATGCATAGATGTTCTTATAAAACCATCTAGTTCTGTAAAAGATCTGGTAGTTACCCTCAATGAAAATGGCACTGTGTGGGGAAGCATGTATCTGAAGTGTGTAAATCAGCATCTTATGCACATTGGAAAAGTAAGAAAAGTGTTATATAACAGAACCACTGAAAAATTAGTAAATACATTTTTAAAAAATCATCAAGATAAGATTACTGCAAGTCTCCTCTTTGGTACATGTGACTGTCAGATTAAAAAAATTAATTACAAGTTATTCAAAACTCGGCTGCAAAACTGGTTTGTCAAATAAAGTGCAATAGTGCACATCATATAACTCCCATTCTGAAAGGATTACAATGGCTGCCATTGAAGCCATCCAGCTAGCAGTCTCGGTTGTCCCGCTATGTTCTGGAAGTTTCAGTTGTCCTGCCATGATGCTGGCAGTCACACTTGTCTTGCCATATTTTGGCAGTCTCGGTTGTCCTGCCATGCTGCTTGCAGTCTTGGTTATCCTGTGATGCTCAAATTAGAAAACCAGTTCTATAGGATTATCTTTTTATGTACAGACACAGATGTGTCTGTACATATAGCCGTCATCTGCGTCTGTCGTCGCTGTCGCCGGGGCCGTCGCTGTCGCCGTTGGCGTGCACTTTAACCGTAAACATGATAAGTGAAAAACCGTTTTACCTTTTGGCTTGAAAGTTACAGAACTGATGAATATTCATAATACGCCGGTCAAGTTCGAAAATCAGCATAATCGGGCTATTTGTAGGGAAGTTATGCTTTTTTTATGTACAGACACAGATGTGTCTGTACATATAGCCATCATCTGCGTCTGTCGTCGCCGTCGTCGTCGCCGTGCACTTTTACCGATAACACGATAAGTGGAAAACCATTTTACCTTTTGACTTGAAACTTGCAGAACTGATGAATATTCATAATACGCAGGTCAAGCTCGAAAATCAGCATGATCAGGTCACTTTTAGGGAATTTATGCAGTTTTTTCACTTTTTTCAGCATATATGCAGCACCGATAACACGATAAGTGGAAAACCATTTTACCTTTTGACTTGAAACTTACAGAACTGATGAATATTCATAATACGCAGGTCAAGTTCGAAAATCAGCATGATTGGGCTATTTTGAGGGAATTTATGCTGTTTTTTCACTATTTTCAATATAAATGCAGCACTGATAACACAATATAAGAAAAATGGATTGGCCAATTATAATTATACTCACAGGAGTGGTCAATCTTACTAAAATGCAGGTTGAGTTCGAAAATCAGCATAATCGGGCCATTATTTTAGAAGTTATACTGTTTTTTTCACATTTCCTCAGATTCAATTCTTAGGCATGTTAACAGTCTCATTATTTAACTAATAAGATGCCTAAAAGTGTTTGTTTGATATTTCCTGCATCTTTACAACATTGTTAGTTGATTATGTAAAAAACATGGTAAACTTGTTATCATGTATTGTGTAATAAAGTGTCAAAAATGGAAATAAACTCATATCATTGCAGTTTGTCAGATTCAATCATCCACTATGTTCAGAATCTCAGAATGGTGGAAATTGGACATTTAACACTGTTCTATTGATACTTTTCCCATCTCATCAATTTTTTTAGTTGGTCATATAAAAGTGGCAGTAAAATGTTTATTTTGTTTTATGTTAAAAAAGTGTTAAAAATGGAAATAAACCCATTTCAGAACAGTGCTGTCTTGTTTACATTTTGGCATTTTCAAGGCGTGACTTTGAAGTTCCATGGGCCTGAAGACCTTTGCTAGTCACATTTTCTGAATATCCATGATACTACTTTATTATTATTTATAATTGATGGTCATTATGCTGTTAAACATTATGTAATATTGCATCAAAATTTGAAGAAACCCCTATTTTGGGCACTGCTCCCATGATGACCATTTAAGGAAAATCATGTCACTCACTGTTCTCAAACTTACAGGAAAGAAACATGGGACTAAAATATAGCTTCAGTAGTAGGCAATGCAGTCTGTTTGGTAAATTTTTCTGGCAATTAAACAGTTTTTTGTGAAAGTTTAATTTTCACTTATTGGCATTTTCAAGGTGTGACTTAGAACCTCCACGGGCTTGAAGACCTTTGCTAGTCACATTTTCTGAATATCCATGATACTAATATTTTATTATTAAAAATTGATGGTCATTATGCTGTTAAACATTATGTAATGTTGCATCAAAATAGAAGAAAACAATTTTCGGTGTTGCTGCCATGGTTACCATTATGGGAAAACCATGTTACTTATGACTGTCAAACTTTCAAAAAAGAAACACAGGACTAAAATGCAGCCTGATTTGGAAAAACAGTCTAGTTGGCATCTTTTTCTGGAAGTTATACATTTTAGTGAAATATTCATTATCTTTTTGGCATATTCATTGTGGACTCGGAGCTCCCATGGACATGAAGCCGAATGGTAATCAAATTTTCTACATGTCCATGCTATTTATAGTCAATAATCAAAAATTGGTGATAATTATTCTGTAATTTATTATGTAATGTTACATCAAAATTGACAAAAATCTTTTTGCACTGCTACTGCAAACATTATGAAAAGAAAACTGTGTTACTTATTATTATTTTTAACATACAAGTATGATTTTTAGGATTGGCATGCAGTTCAGATTAGAAAGCCAGGTCAATTGGTCAATTCTTTTATTATTAAATTTATGCAATTTTGTGTGAAATTTTCATTTTCCTCATTCTGGCACTTTCAAAGTATAATCTTGAACTCTGATGGGCGTGAAGCCTTATGCTTTTACTTTCGTCGTTGTTACCTGTTGTGCATAATTAAAATTTGATATTGACTGTGCAATTAAACATAATGTATTATTGCATCAGAATTGGTAGTCTCCTATTTTGTACATTATTGTTTTGTGCTTTTCTTAAGATGTGACTTATGGGCCTGAAAGACCTTTGAGAGGGTCAGTCTGTAAATTTCCCTTGGGTATCACTTAGCTAATTTCAGAGTTATTAAGTCATTTGCCTAATTAATAGGTCTTTAAATGAGATTACATAAAGCACACTTGTTGATATTTCCCTGTAAACTCCCAAAGGTTAAGCTCTCTGCAAGATTAATAATAAGGAAGCAGTGATAATTATGCAGGTAAATTTTGTTTAATATTGCAAATAAGTTATATATATATATAAACTCGAAGATTAAAGGTTTGAATAGCAGCTTCATTGGAATTATATTTACCTCTGCCAAGGAGGTTATGTTTTCACCCCTGTCTGTCATCAACATAACTCAAAAAGTTACGGATCGATTTTGATGAAATTTTCAGGAACTGTTGGAAGTGGGCAAGGAGGACAATGATTAGTTATTGGTGTTGGTGGTCGAGATCAATAATCAATCAATAAGCAATAATAATCAACAATTGCTGTCTAGGCAGAGGTCTGTGCTCTCAGAGTGCTTTTCTTGTTTTGTAATGTTTTCCTTTTTTAATTTTCAAACACTGGCATTTGTGACTTTTAACTCTCATCCGCCTGAGGCTCTGCACATTTTCTGTATTTCCACATAAGCAGTTGTATTGTTTTTTATGTCTTTAAACATTATGTAATATTATTTTATGCACTGTCATCATTTTTCAAAAATTGAGACTTTCATCATGTGAATTTGAACTCTCATGGTCCTGAAACTGTAATCTTATTGAAGGGGTGGATTAAGACGTAAGTGTGAAACTGAGTGATCCTGATGACCACAGTGTACAGCTCTTCATATCTTTTGTGATCTTATGTGGGCAGTTTACCTCTATGACATATACTAGTATATATATGAACAATGAACAGTTCACTTAATAATGTGATGCTTATATAGACCAATATATATCTTGATCATAAAGTTTGTTTATTGTTTACATTGCATAATTTAGTCTTTTACAAAGCCTTTTTCTGTTTTTTTTTTTTTTTTTTTTTTTTTTTTTTTTTTTTTTTTTTTTTACTTGCAGTAATGAATAAACTTAGAATAGTTATCATTGAAAGGAACATATTGATGGTTGTTTTCTTTGTCATTTCCTGGGTAAAGTATGAAATGGCAATGTGCACTATTTAACACACATTGGTACTGTAGTGAAGATGTAGATTTCATCCTATTCAAATTAATTATTTTTTATACCACTTGGGTACAGTCTTCTGTTGAGCATTTTTGTAATTCGAGTGTTTAGAAACACTTCTGTGGATTTTTAGTTTATTTCTCTTGAACAATCTCCAAACAGTGAAGGGAAACATGGAAGGAAGCAATTATTGCAAGTATATTTCTTTTGTTTGAAATGAAATGCAGTTTTAGTATAGCCCGGGAGCCACTGGCTCATATGACGGTTATTTAGGAAAATATTAGATTTGGCCTCGTTTTCAAAAAGGGAGCGGACAGGTCTAAGAAAAAATGGTAAGAGAAGAAGGCATTGAGACAGGTAAGATGTACATATGTTTATACAATGACCAGTTGATTTATATACTAATAAATTCAAAAAGACGATACAGCATATGCTTCAGTTACATTTTATACCCCAAAGGAATGTTCGTGTGTTGATTTCACTGAGTAATTTCTGAAGTTACATTCGTCTTCCAAAATGGCCGCACACATAGCGGCATTGTAACTGTGTTTTTGAATTGTGCCAAATGTAGATGGACTTTTTCCTTTGTCTGTTCAGGTATTTCCATAGTTTGACATTCATTTTTGGACATATAAAATTTTTGAGCACTGACCAAACCTGTAACTTGGTGGTTTTCGATATTTCCAACGAGGTTTATATACTGACAGTCGATGAAAACGCATCAGAAAACTTTCGTACTTTTGTACTCTTGTACTTTTACCTAGAATCGATTCCAACCATATAAACGAGTACAGATGCACTTATTTGGTCAAAAGAGAGTGGGCTGACCACTCGGATGTTTAAAATTAACACTTTATTGATTTTGTGGTCAGCTGTTACAAAATTATGTGTTTTTCCTGTCTCATGATTGGTGTGAGTTAATCAGGTTCAATATATGGTGATTAATTAAGCCTATTTAAGGTAGTCACCAAATCCAGTATGACACATGACAAAAAAAGTAATGTGATGCCATGTCTGACACTGGAAGAGCGACTGTGGATGCTGGAGGCTGGGCGGAACCAAATAGATTTGATCACGTGACCTTGCATTTTAATGATCTTTTCTGATCTTTATTTCACCTTGTGTGACTGAATAATGGGTCATATTTCACACGGAAACTTATTTTCTTAATGTGCCAAAGGAACTTAAAATACTATTCGAAAAATAAATGATGCGTTTTCATTGACTATCAGTATATTTAGCGTATACGTAATCAATTTTTTTTTTTTTTTTTTTTTTTTTTTTTTTTTTTTTTGAGTGCTAGAGTATCTGCTGGATGTGTCAACAAAACTGTGGTTCTTTAGTTAGGAGAATAGATCCTAATGTTTTTGAGAATACGGCATCGTACATTACATGTATGCATTGTTTTTTGGCCATAACTTTATTTTTGTCTTGCAAGTGTGACTGCTATATATGCTCTCTTTCTCTCTCATCACACACAAATTCACACACACACACACACACCTGCGTACACATGGCTTATTACTTTGTGAAAGAAAATTGTTTCATGAAATAAAAACCTTATATTTGTAAAACTATTCCTTTGTTTTAATTTAGAAATATTGTGTATTTTGTGAAACAAAATGTACCAGTACAATAATTAGTGTGATAGTTGTGAACACTGTAGTTTGTAGACATGTACCCCAGTATGTATTTTCTACCAGCTTTATTACCAAGATTGTGATTTATTATTTATATTGATTTTAGTGTGCGTGTTGATGTGTGTGTGGAAAGACATTTGCAGTTAGAAAAGTGTTTTTATGCTACGTTTTAAAACTTTTTAATTTGATATTTTTCTAGGCTTGAAGAACATGAATGGGACCAGGATTAATCATTTTGCCATTCCTTGGCCTGCAATTATTATCACAGAAGCACCTATCATTTCCAAATGCTGTATGGCATTGAGTACCATCACAACCTCTGACATTCTTTTAAGGGATGAAAAATATTTTTGTGCTGTGCTAGCTGATGCTAATAATAATAATATTGATTGATCAACTAGTTTGTCATATTATTTTACGGGTAGGTTTGATCCATGCACCAAAAGTAGGGTATATTAAGTTTAATGTGCAAGCTTTTGCATACATGACGTGGCTTGTAGACAAAAATTATTCTTATAAAAACAAAAGTTATTTCAAATGCAAATATGGCTTGGTACAGGAATAACTTGGTGTCGGTGAGAAAAGAACTGCTGACCTTGGGTAAATATATAAAATATTATTTGTTAAAATTGGTCCTGTTTTTAAAAGTGGGTGGTGTGTTTGTTGGCTAACTGTATATGTACTGATTTAGATGTGTTAAATAAATCACCATATCAATGTTGCGAAAATAAAAAATAACTCTTTTTGCCACAAATCTGCATGTATATTTGCAAAGCTTTAATCCCTGTTGGCTGTCACAATATTGATACTTTGTTGACTCATGTTATAAAAGTTGCTCTTATGTAAAGTTGCTTTTATGTAAAAAATGTGTAAATTGAGTCAATTGATAAAAAGTACTCATTTTTTATTTGTCTTTTCATAAAAAGAAACTCATCAATCTGCCTCGTGTAATAGATAAATGCTTATTTACAAAGAAAAAAAAATGAGATAATTATATTTTCATTTTTCCCATTCTTCCTGTGCAAGTTTTGTTTCTCAATATTGTGCGAAGAATAATCCAAAACGAAGCTAGATTAGAATGTACTAAGTCAAAACGAGGCTGGCACGTGGATATTGCAAGTATGACTTTTTTCTGCATGCTCTGCTGTGAATTGATTTGTGCCAATGCTGGATGAAGTTCCTTACATGTTTATATTGACGTGAAGCTGAATAAATTTGCCACAACTTGCTGTAATTTAAAATTCCGACCTGTTCTCTAAGAATGCAAGCACTGGAGATAAAGTTAAATTTCCGTACATAACGAAACTCTTATACCCTTAATAGCCGAGATATTCCACCTTTTCTGACATCCTATAAATCAAAAAAAAAATTTCCCATTTCAAAAATCTATAACTTCCGGGTTTTTTTAAACCACCTAGCGGCAGACCGGTGGGTCCCGGGCTGGTAATGTTTTTTATATAAATTTTTAATGGCATACTTTTCTTAGCTTCAGAACATTTCAAGTATAAATGCTTCTGACACTACAATAGGCCTATTTATTCAATAATACTTATTTTTGAAGTGTATTTTTTCATTGCCAACAAATTACATTACATGTTTTTAAACAGCTGCACTGGCTTTAATATAAGTTAGAGCACGGGTCTTACTTTAAATTTAAGCTATTGTTCATACAATATTTTACCAGTCACCCAGTCCTTACCATACTAAGTCCAAAAATATATTCTAAATGATAACTTAAGAGCATTTGATAAATAACTTCTTCAGGGCCGTAGCCTCCGGGGGGGCAGGGGGGGCAGCTGCCCCCCCTGGAATTTGGAATTTTACACACCACACCCTCCCCCCTCGGTAGCTTCGCCCCCTCGTGTCCGCTTACTGCCCCCCCCTGGCATTTTGCTCAGGCTACGGCCCTGCTTCTTACACCATGTAAATAACCGAATTTGTCTTGAAATAATAGCAAAATATACATCTTATTGTTCTAACTCAAGGTTTTTATTATCAGTTCATGGTTTGTCATTCTTAATTTGCAGAGTATAATTTATCTTGTTCACCCAGTGTTAGTGTGTGTCGTTCAAATTCACAATGTATTTAAAGAATATTAAAAATAAATATTTCGTTGTAGTTTTCCTCATATCTGATCGACAGTGTGTTGTATATTACAAAATGCAGAAACAGAAATGAAAGGGTACACAGTAAAAACGCGTTCTTGGAAGGGCAGAGAAATATGGGGAAAAAGGGGATCTTTATAAAGTCAAAACATTTTTCGTTTATAAAGTCCGTAAAAAGTGTCTTATTTTTCTTCCAGTAGGCGTTTATAAGTGTACCACAGGCGGTACAAATAACCGCCAACCTGCGCATAGTTACTGTAGGCCTACTCCCGCTCCACCAAGCATTTTCCTCAACTAGCCTATGGCCCAGAAGATATAAAGAGGACCTTTTTTTAAAACCATATCGGTCAAAAAACATTTTATTCGTAATGAGACAAAAAAAAAAAAAAAAAAAAAAAAAAAAACTGGATCAACTCTGCTTGTACCTACGTAAATTGTATCGAATTCCGGGCTGTTGTGCAAATAGACCAAATTTATCCAGAGTGGACATTTTCCCAGCAAACAGAGTTATTTCGAACAGCTCGACACCACCCACCCACCCAACTCGGCTACGAACCCGATTATGGGTACTGATACCTAAAAATCGTTGAGATTTGGATTCGGATTTTGTCTTCCGAAAATGGAACATTAAGTGACACCGTTTCAAAATAATCGTTATCTTTTTCATTTATCTTTTCATCACCATCACTGGCGGATCCAATTAAGGTGCAAATAACCTGACGTGTTAGCCTTTCTTCCTTTCTTTTCCTCTGGAAAGCTGCGGGGAGGGGCAGGGACCTGGAGAAGGCCACGGGGAGGGGCAGGGTGGGGTCAATACACACTCTACACATCAGGACTTGACTTTTTAATGATGGCAATGGGTCAGTCTTGGCTGTTTACATATTTCTCGGACAATCCCTTTAAGACATCCCCCACCCCGAACAGTTGCCCCAAGACCCCCCCCCCCCCCCCCACTGTAGTCAATCCCCAAGAAGACACCACAGGCGTCACAAATAACCTGGCAGCTAGTGTGTACATGTATGTATATGTAGGCCTTGATCAGCTTCAGTGATTTCAGCCATTGCCAGCGTGGATATCCAAGCGCATTTTGGTTTTTGTCGCGAGTACCAAAGATGAAATAAACGGTGTAATAACATAGGATATGTGTTCTCAACTAAAACATTTTCCTATGCGTCAGGAGAGCGCTGGAGAACGAAGTGCTGCACATAGCTGCTACAAGGGAGGACTCTAGTCAAATGATGCATTTTCTTAAATTAAAAGAAACAACTTCTTGGAAAAACAAATAATATTTTTTAAGATTTGGCATTAACTCATTGCAATTAGACCCCCTACAAAGAAAATTCAGCAGGCAATGCCGAATTTTCTCCTTTCTTAGTTCGCACAACTGAACTCGCCTAGTGTAGAAATGGCACATGAAAAACAAATATGTATGTCACGTGGAGAGGGGCATGGACGCGAAGAAGGCCGTGGGGAGGGGCAGGGACGTGGAGAAGGCCGTGGGGAGGGGCAGGGACGTGGAGAAGGCCGTGGGGAGGGGCAGAGACGTGGAGATGACCGTGGGGAGGGTAGGGACGTGGAGAAGGCCGTGGGGAGGGGCAGGGACGTGGAGAAGGCTGTGGGGAGGGGCAGGGACGTGGAGAAGGCCACGGGGAGGGGCAGGGTGGGGTCAATACACACTCTACACATCAGGACTTGACTTTTTAATGATGGCAATGGGTCAGTCTTGGCTGTTTACATATTTCTCGGACAATCCCTTTAAGACATCCCCCACCCCGAACAGTTGCCCCAAGACACCCCCCCACCTTCCCAGAAAAAATACTCTGGTTTTGAATTATCTATATTATACATCTGTTCCATTAAAACATTTCTTGCTTACCCACCTCTTTCTGAAGACAGAATTTTATTAAAAGCATGGATTTTTCATTTTTTTCAATATCACAGTTTCATTCTCATTATTATATTCATTACAGGGGGAATGTCCGGGGGGGGAGGGGTCCTGATTACCTGGATAGATTTTTACGCTCTAAGATAATCTAATGACGAGGATGAAATAAGAACATTCCAAATAATACGTCCATGAAATTTCTTTTGGAAGGATTAAGAAATTTAAGTTGAATTATCAACTCTATCATTTATGGCAGCAGTTTCAATAAAATTTTGTACAGCGTATGTGCAAATGAAGCGTTCCGCATGTTTCGACAGTGATTTCCTTGGTAGATAGCGTGGGGAGCTGCCGAGTTCTATTAGTCTGTGGTTTGGGACAAGTTGAAGGCAGAATTCATGGACATGATCCCAGAGCTGTGGTTATCTGTCGCTGGAATCGTGAACTAAACGTTATCTGAAACAGACATTGAAACTAAACTTACAATTACGCTGATACACACCATTATTCAATCTTGCGTTTCAATAAAACGTGATCACATCTCTTAATTGATGTAGTCTGTGTAAACAACATAAAAAACAGTTCTCTAATATTCAGAGACCAAGTTCGGTGTTTCGAATTTTATATAGTATTGAAAACATGCATGAACAATTTCACACTTGTTTTAATCCAGACACGAAGTCTATTTTTCGAGAAAAGAACACCAAACAATTTGTAATTATACATACTGTATACTTACAAGTGAACAATCTGTTTTAATAAGGGTAATGTGCCAATAGACTGCGGTGTTTCGCTTCTTATTCTGTCTCAACCATGATTGTGACGGACTCCACAAATATCACCCCATTGTGTTAGTGAAGACTGGACGTAAGACGAAAAGTAGGGGGGACCCCCTCTTGTGGTGTACGGCAGATTGCATGTGCGTGCATTTCAATGATTGGAGTGTTTGAAGGGGAATGTGGTGGATTGGGGGGATAACGGGGATGGATATAGGAGAGAGGAAGGGAGATATACAAAAATATCAGTTCGTTACAACAGTCGACCTACCTCACAGGGAACAGATATCCTCAAGTTGTCCCCGACAGCACGTTGAGTCTAAGAGATTTCTGAAAACTCACCTCAGCACACCTTTGGAGCGGTGTAAGTTGTAGAACCAGTACATGTAGTAGTTGTAGTACAGTGCAGTAGGACTATATGATGTAGTAGTAGTAGTAGTAGTAGTAGTAGTAGTAGTAAGAGTAGTTGCAGTATAGAAGGCAATAATAATAATTACTGGCAAGGGCTGTATATCAGTAACACTCACATACACGTGGCTGTGAATACAATACAGTTAAATACAGTTAAACAAACCAAGTGACCAATGTGCGGATCTCGTTACAGCACGCTTATTTAATGGTTATATCATACAGCAACAAGGAGACAAATTACCTCTAAATCAGAAAGCTCCATGAAACGCGCCGTGCATCATTTTTCAGACTTTGTTGTACATGTAGCACGTATTAATAAACACAGAGTATATTTACCCCTGGAAATTAACTTAAATGTGTAAAGGACCGATTTCACACACACACACACACACACACACATACATATACATAAAAATAAATAAATAAATAAATATAGAAATCACATAATATAACATAAGACCAAAACGTTTAGAAATTGCACGCATAATTCCCCGACAAATATAGTTAAATTTTTTCAAATATCCAATCTTGGGTTACATTTGTGGTACATGCGATGTCCGTATGGTGTCCTTGCATTACCCATATGCTACTCGTGGGGCATCCGTTACTTAACTTCAAGGTCACGTGGGAGAAATGGTACGGCGCCCGTACCGAACGTAAGCATGCTAGTCCATAGACACTTACGGTACAAAAATACGGAAAATTAATTTCTATTTCATCGTGCGGCGTCTGTGAAAAATGTAACCTAGGCTTTAGTATAACGTAAATCTTTACACCTAATGCTTTCTTTTATAGCCGTTTTAATCTTTTTTATTATGGCAGGTGTGATTTTTTGCATTTTTGCCCAGAAATTGACTAGTTTCTGACAATAATGATGATACCCCCCACACACACACACTAACAATCTCCGACATACAGTATGTTCTAAGATATTTGTGTGAAATTTAATCATCCGTAAAGATGTTCCTGCTCATAACTGAATTAATTTTTTTTTTCGATTTTATTAATGTCTCGTATAAACCCGTTTTTCTCTCCCCCTCCTTCTCTCGTTCGTTTTCTTAATCTTTGTTGCTAACATAAAATATGTTCTCTTTCACCGTGAAGACATTTCAAATGAGCAATCTCAGTTAATACGGGAAATGAGCCATAGGCTTCCCTCTACCAAGGCCGCAGTTATTGTGACATATTTTTGCTTTTACAGTACAGAGATTAGCCATCTATTTAAACAGAGGCGCATCTTTGAATATCTAGTGAAAAATCAATCTGTGTCCCTGGTAGAGGGTAGCCAGAGGCTGCGGTGTGTTGATTTTGATGCTGTCTCAACCATGATTGTGACGGACTCCACAAATATCAGCCAATTGTGTTAGTGAAGACATAACGCGAGACGGGGAAAGGGGTGAAATGTTTATTAAGAAATGACCTAATACATCAATGGAAAGGACAACATGCTATTTTAGTTTAAATTAGATATCGACGAACCTTTAAGCAGAGAAAGTTGGATTAAAAGGAAATATGTTGAAATAAAACGGCACTAAAATGATGAGGGGTATGATGAAAAGGTTTGGGAGAGTCGGGGAAATTGAGTTTTGAGAGCGTTTGGGTGTTTACTGGTGTCTTTTAACTTTAACACACCATGTTATACAAACTTTTACAACTTTTGTCTCTAAAAAAACCCTGTTCAGATTATCTTTTTAATTTAAATAACCACCGGATGTTTCAGCTCTATAGTAATTCCTAAAGATGAACTTAAAATATGACGTCTATTGAGAAAGAGCGCCATTTCTAAAATCGCAGCACTGGAAAATAACCTGGCAAAGCGTGAACGCTACGAAAGGAACTAAAATTAAAATAGGTTAAAAATGGAACATAAAGTGCCGACAGAATTTATTTGGAGTCAAAGTATGCTATTTTTGATCTACACAAACTGTCAGCGATTAATTTTCACATCAAGTATGTTTGCCGACTTGCACGAATTATTGCACATTTTCGTTTATGCACTGGGGCCTGTTTGCGCGACAACCCAGAATATACACCAGAAAACATAAAACAGAAGTGCTAATGAATGAGCCGAATTGCCGAACTGTCCACATAGGCAATGGGCTAAAGATAGTACAAGTTGCGGTTTGAAGGACAGAATGATAATTTTATTATATTTCTTTTTCATTAAAAATTAACTTGTTAAGAAGTGACATATTTGGAACTTCACAAAGAAATCTCAACAATATTTCAAAAATGTTCCAGTAACATAAAAAGTTAAGCTAACGACGTGAGTGTCATCTCTAACTGAGGTGTGCAATAAGCCACACAACGGAGACTGAAATATCGGGGCGCAAAAATTGACTTGTTTTCATTATTGTTTAAAACAGGCTGTTAGTATGACTAAGTTGTAAAACAGCCGGTAAAAATCTTGAAACATTGAAAGATTGGAATTGGAATATAATACATTTCTTAATTGCCAATTTAATTTTTCTATATCATTTTGTATAGTCAAAGTATTTTATTAAAGCAAACTGCTACATGTACCAAGACATTTCTAACCGAGGCGTCACTTTCTAAAGCATAAAAATTATGCCAGGCTGACGCTTGCACGACTTTTGGCCCCGATTTTGTCGTGGCAAGTCGTGCCATTTTGGGGCACGAAGTGGTAGGTTCTGTAGAGCCGCATTTTGCAACCGACCGCATTTTGCAACCGGTTGCAAAACACGTTCAGTTGCAAAATGCGGTCCTACTAAGTAGAGCCGCATTTTGCAACTGAACGCATTTTGCAACTGCAACGCATTTTGCAACCAAAGAAAATCGTGAAAACGCATTTTGCAACTGCAACGCATTTTGCAACCAGGATTCTTTTCTAAGTGATTAAAACAGTTTGAAGTAAGAAACAGGTAGAATTGGAGTGGGGACGGGTTTGCTTCGACTATGTACGCTGAAACTTGTCAGGCTGCCCCTGCGGCGGGGAAAATATATAATCTATTTCTCATTGTAATTTCCTAAACCATTAGAATTAGGAAGTCGAAACGTCAGGGATAAATAAAGATATTGTTAGGCATATACATGGTCACCTATGATTCATTTGTAAATTAGGGGTGTGGCCGTCCCTAGGGGTGGTTGATTGTAATTTTTACATTGTATTTTTTCTCCTATCTACACTTATACCTTTAAAATTAGGAAATAAAAGCGTTGGGGATTAATACACGTAAGAAATGTGCGTGGGCACTTCAGATTTTTTGGGAGATGGGGTGTGTTTCCCCTGGGGTGGTTGAGATCGTTAGAGATGTGCTTGTGCACATCGGAATTTTTGGTTACTTTTGGAGTGGCCGTCCCTGGGGATGGTTGACTGTAATGTTTTCACCGTGATTTCTTTCATCTTCTTCTAGACCATTCGAGTTACGAACATATGAGTCTTTGGTGCATGAGTACAGGGGAATTTTAGTGTGACTTCGGGTGTGGCTGTCCCTGAGGGGGTGGGGTGATTGGTGGCATGTCAGACAATTAAGCTGATTCCACTGATTGCGCTATTAAAGTGAGATCCCCTGCAGAGTTGGACCGACCCAGCTAGTAGGATGTGTGAATCTGAAAGGGGTCTTTCAGTTAAGAAGGAAGGGGGTGCAAAGAAATCAACAGACAGCACATTAATAACAGACCTTAAGCGGTATGCTTGAATTTAGGTCAAGTTAATAGCACATGGCACTAAACCCATTCAAGACTCCATACTTTCAGGAATCCTTGCATGTGCATAGCCTCTGTAAAACGACAAACATGCTCATAACTATTTTTGTTTTGTATTAAGACACAACGGCTAGTTGGACGCCAGGATTTCTGAGTGTGTAGGGCCTTGAATGGATTTTAAATTGGATTCCTTGACCTATATCCTTGCCTACGGTTGTAAGTCCGTTTAGTGCTATGTGGGCTGCTGCTGTTCTCTACATTTCTTAAAGACCTATGCACATTCATAAAAAAAGTGACTAGTTTATCAATCCCCAACGTTTCATGTTCCTAACTGTAAGGGTAGATGGTAGAAATAACGATGCTAAAAATAGAATCAACCACCCCCAGGGACGGCCACACCCAATTTATGTCATCAAAAACACAGAATGACCGATACACATCCCTAAAGACATAGTCATCCCCATAGCCTTCCGTTCCTAACTTATGGCTTAAAAGAAGATAGCAGAAATGACAACGTCTAATTAGATTCAACCACCCCCTGGACCACAACCCAAGTAAAAAACGAATGCCCTTCCACATCCCAAATGATACTGTAGCTACGTTTCATGATTTTAACTCAAATGGCCATTACAATGGGCAGATAGCAGAAAATACCTTGTAAAATAAGAATCAACCACCCCCAGGGACAACCACACCCCATGTCACAAATTTCCGAAGTTTCTTACGATAGTATATTAATCTCCAGCGTTTTTATTTCCTAATTCTAAATATATAAGGGTGGATAGAAGAAAAATACGATGTAAAAGTACAATCAACCACCCCTAGGGACAGCCACACCCCCAATTTGCAAAAAAAAAAAAAAAAAAAAAAGAAAAAAACCGAAATCCCATGCACATGCCTAACAAAATGTTTATAACGTTTCGACTTCCTAGCTTTAATGGTTTAGAAAATTACAATTTGAAATAAGATTTATGTTATCGTCCACCCCAGGGGCAGCCTGACCAGTTTCAGCATTCATAGTCGAAGCAAACCGGCCCCCACTTCAATTCTACCTGTTTCGTACTTCAAACTGTTTCAGGAACTTGGAAAAAACTCCTGGTTGCAAAATGCGTTGCAGTTGCAAAATGCGGTCGGTTGCAAAATGCGGCTCTACAGTTCCCGCACTGTTCCCGACTAGTTCACGCATAGTTCACGACGAGTTCACGACAAGCTAACGAATAGTTAACGAATGCGTGTCCACATTGACACGAACTGGCACGACAAGTTCACGCATAGTTTGCGCATAGTTTACGCACTTCCCGCATTGGCACGACGAGTTTGCGCGATTCGGACGGTGTCGTGCCGACTATACGTGAGCTGTTCGTGAACTATTCGTGGCAGTTCGTAACAGTCGTGGCAGGGCGCGCACTGCCACGAACTGGCACGCATCGTCCCGACGAGTTCACGACGAGTTCACGAACAGTTTGCGCATAGTTCACTACCCGGTCGCGAAATTTTGTCGTGACCAAAATTTTGATCATTTCAAAATTCTCGTCCCGACATGGCACGCAGTCACGACGGGTTTACGCACACTTCACGCCAGTTTACGGCTAGTTCGCGCACTGACACGACTCGAATCGTGCCAATGCGTGCCACAGAATCGTGCAAGTGTACATGTCAGCCTTGCTTTAGTTGTGTGTGTGGGTGTGTATGTGTGTAGGGATGGGGGACGTAAGGCGTGCGCGGGAATCTCCCTCTCTGGCAATTGTCAATGTTGACAGGTATGTAATGGTCCGGGAGAATAGAGGAAGTTGAGTTACAACAGGGTTAATGCTACAGTATTTGACTTCAGAGTCTATCTCAACATGATTGTGACGGTGTCCATGAATTTCATCATATTGTGCTAGTGAAGACAACGATAAATGATAGAGGGCGCTGATATGATCATTTTCTTATAATTTCTCCGGAGTATCATAATAATTTTTTTAAAATACTCGAAACTTTTTGTACTGAATACACTTATTTCAAAACTGTCCAAATTTCTTGAATCTCATTTATATGAAAAAAGAGTACCTTGTAACAGTGATAACTGTACTTGAGGCCCCTGACTTTGAAGCAGTATACCAATTTAACTGTAGTTATAAAGTCGATCAACCAATACAGGGCCCGTAGAGTAGTAGAAAGTATGCCGTCCACCTTTGGTACTATTGGCACACTTCGCGACTTTAGTTTTGGGCCAGTTAGGCCCTGGGGAACAATTTGGGGAAACAATTTGGGAATGTCCATTTCACAAGCTAATGAGAAAGAAATTGAAGGCTATAGGCCCTACATGTATTTATATTATATTTTTTGTGCTATTTATTTATTATTATTTATTTTATGTTTTTGTTTATTTATTTAGTCATTTTTTGGCTAAAATTGGAATGTTATCTATTCTTTATACATATAAAGGGCCACGTTTAGACTAATATTCCATCTTACCTGTTAGCATTCGGTCACTCTATGAGCACTTGAGTATCCCTACTGGGCTAAAAAAAGAATGAAAAAACAAACAGCAGATGTGGAATTACATGTTTTTCCCTATTGTAGTCTGAACAGATGATCATCAGACTTGTAAATTGATTTTAATGGAATATAGCTAGCATGTGCACGCGACTCGTTTAATTAGCTTTGCTTGACTAGGTTGTTTTTAGTAACACCCCAAACTTAACTGCCTGGTCTGCTTTCAGCCCTTCCAAGTGACAATGAGGATTGTACATGTGTAAGTTTGACCAAGGACGCGGGTAGAAGGTCCTAGGGTTGACCACATATGAAACCATGACGCTGTCTTTGCGGCAGGGACATGGTGGCAACAGAGCAGAGAGTCTGGTTCATAAAGGGATGATATGTTGTAAAATCTATTGCATGATTTGTTAAATATTAACATAATGATCCATTAAGATATATTTAAAGGTGGACCTATCACTGTAAATATGCCACTATCAAGACAGGCGTTCTGCAGTTAGATTACCTGTTATGTACAATTTAATATTTATTACAACTTATGCGGTAGCATGTACTGGTGTAAATGAACGTGCACAACAAGAGGTCGCTTAACTACAGTAAAATCTTACAAGTGGCCTGTTTCCAAAAAAATTCTGTTCAAAGAGGACAGTGTACAGGATGGGTAGTGTGCTAGGAACTGTAGTCCGTTCCCCATTGCTTTGTACAGGTGACATTCGTCCCATATACTAACCCCAATACTTCAACTACCCCTAACGTGTACGAATTATCATATGGGAAACGGGACGCAGCTTCGTTCAATTATCGATAAACTTCCTTTTATCGTTGACTTCATGAATACTTATGACCGACACATGTCAAAAGATTTTGGGAGTGTTTGTGTTGTTATTTATGTTTTGTTAGTCCTGGAGTGTGGGGTGGGGGGGGGGGGGGGGGGGCTGAGGGGTTGCTGTTCTGGAAAGCATCACGCATTGCGACCCAGCGCAAGAGTCTCAATTCCATAACCCCCATAAGGGGCGAGTATGGGTGAGTTATGGAATCTAGACGCTTTCGCTCGGTCGCAATGCGCAATGCTTTGGAGTTACGGGGCCCTGTTCTGTCGAAGAGCGAGAGTCATGTTCATTTAAAGAACTGGCAAAATCCCGACCACAATTCGACAATTCTCTTCATTTGAACCAACCAGCAATTATTTTCATGGACCAATAAGCGTGCCGTCACTCTTGGGATAATCTTTCCCGGATATATATTTTAGATACCTTTTGTTCCATTTGTTAACACATCTTCTCTACTGCCCATTTCAATGCGCTACATGTAGTTTGTACATTAATGTGGGTTGATAAAGTAAAATATATGCTTACATGGACTTTATGTGTGTAGTTATTGAAAAAAAACAACGCTTCTAAAGTGCAAATATAATTTCTCAATAAATAATCTCTAAAGGTTCTTGAGCACTCGTTAAGGAGAATTTCAGTACGAATATCATAGCAATATACGTGTACTTCACCACTGTAATATCATAGCAATGTACTTCACCTCTGTAATAATATAGCAATATACTTGACCTATGTAATATCATAGCAATATACTTCACCTCTCTAATATTATAGCAATACACTTCACCTCTGTAATATCATAGCAATATACTTCACCTCAGTAACATTATAGCAATACACTTCACCTCTGTAATATCATAGCAATATACTTCACCTCAGTAATATCATAGCAATATACTTCACCTCTGTAATATCATAGCAATACACTTCACCTCTGTAATATCATAGCAATATACTTCACCTCTGTAATATTATAGCAATACACTTCACCTCTGTAATATCATAGCAATATACTTCACCTCAGTAATATCATAGCAATATACTTCACCTCTGTAATATTATAGCAATACACTTCACCTCTGTAATATCATAGCAATATACTTCACCTCAGTAATATCATAGCAATATACTTCACCTCTGTAATATTATAGCAATACACTTCACCTCTGTAATATCATAGCAATATACTTCACCTCTGTAATATCATTGTGTTTTAAGGAGGGTGAAATGTCTTAAAGGTATTGTGTTTAGATTAGTGTTATTAATCAAAACCACCGAGTAATGAAGCCGTCAAGTTTCCTGGTCTAGACCAAGGTCATAATGTTATATAGTTTAAGTTAATGCATCACTAAGGGACCGCTCATTATTTGAGTTGGAGGGGGGGGGGAGAGGGGAAAATGTCAATCCCCCCCCCCAAAAAAAAAAAAAAAAAAAAAAATTGAAAAAATCCCTGATAGCATTCAAATTTTTCAGGATCTCCCTTCCACATTGATTGAATAACTCGGCCACTCCCTCAATAAAACTAGTGAAAAAGCAGTGTGAAATTTATATCTTTCACTATGTCTTGTACGACAAGTCACAAAAATAATTTTTCTCGAGAACCCCTTATCTGTCATTTGCAAATTTCAAGACCCCCCAATATTTGCTCGGAAATTTTCAGGGCCCACATTTTCTCCTCCACCTCCCCCTCTAACTTAAATAATGACCGGTCCCTAAGTAGCGTTTCAGCCGGTGTCATTCCTTTTCCACCGCTTTCCCACGCGTTCACATATCTATTGGTAACTTTTAACCTTCCTGGTTGAATCGATGCCATGTTGTGAGCACGTCGTCATTGGAAACCCAACACAGATGTATACAGGGTGGTCCATAAAAAACTACCTATTTAACTTTCCATCTCAATTTTGATGTACATTTAATTAAGATATTCCCAACTTTCTTTCGCCAAATTTTCCCATAAAGATGATTATTTTATCCTTCCACATTCTGCGAAAATTAGAAACCTAAGTAGTCAAATTTCAATAATTGATAATGTGCTCTATCCACACTCCTCGCTGCTGAATAACGGCAGCCACACTAACGTTGAAATTTTGCATTTGCTATTGCAATCATGTCAGCCGGACTGTTCCTTACTTTTTCTCGAATGTTGGTCTTCAGAGAGTCTAGAGTTTGTGGCATTTAAACAGAAATTCTTTCCTTAAGGTGACCACCAAAGGAGGAAATCTGGGGGGTTGAGATCTGGTGAAGAGGGTGGCCAAGGAAAGTCCGTGCGGCGTGAGGTGATGATGATTGAAATTTGGCTACCTTAAAGGTATCAATTTCTGCAGAATTTGCAAGGATAAATGGTCATCCAAATGGAACACTTTGGTGAAATAAAGTTGGAAATATCTTATTTATATCATAATTGAGATGGAAGGTAATAATTTTTGACCACTCTGTAAATAGTGGAGATTGAGACAAACGTACTACACTAAGCTTCTGTTATTCGGGATAAATAAATATTAAGTAGGTTTTCTCTCTACATTTGTTTTAGGACCATTGTGAATCTAGCCTGCAATATACATAAAAAGAAAAATCATACAAACTATATCACTCATATCATTATCGGTATTTGTTGTGTTAAATACATTGTCAGTGGGACATTGGGGCAAGGCAGTACATGATGGGTGTGTGTTCACTTTCATAGAGGGATGTACACTTTTGGCGACGTATCCATAGAGATCAAGTTCTTGTTCAAAGGGTCAGGGGAGGGGGGGGGGCTTTCTTCTGTGAGCGCAATAGTGTCTTTTTGACCTTTTAGAATGGTTGAAATAAGTTCACCGCATCTGACCCTGCATGTACGCACGCGTTTACAAAAAGGGTGGATAAAATAATTCCTACACTATAAAGCGAGAAGGATGTTGGTATCTTGTGCATGTTTTTAAACAAACATAAAGATCGCTATGGCAAAGCATAAACATTTGGGTGGAAGAAAATAACTTAATTGGTTGAAAGAAAACCATTTTTCTTTTTTGCACTAGAAAAAAACAATGATGGTAATATTATATTTTAAACTATTTTCCTGTGATGTCTTGTTTCAAATTTGATTAAAGGGATAATAACTCTTCGTTTTGGCCAAAAAATGAATTTTCCTGGAGTAAACAACAATTTTTCCGTACTAACCAATGGTTAATGAATCCATTTTTACATTGAAAGTTAGTCCCTGGTTTTTTTCTAAACAGTTTGGTTTTTTGTTAAAATCTCTTAAGAGATTATAACTGAGTACAGCCATCAATGGAGGTCACGTGATCTGAAGACAAGCTCAGATATCTGAATAATAGCTATAACTGCCGTTTTTGTGGTAAAACAGAATATGTTATATTTCTATGAGTTGTTCACAATATTTTTATTGTGAAATATACAGGGTTACTACTTAATATGGAATATTTTTTATCATTGTTATTTTTGAGTGGTGATTATAAATCTTTTGGCTTAATTCATCAAAAAAAGTATGTCATTGAGTGATAAAAATATCCAGTCTTCTATTGTGAGATATTTTGGTCAATAATATCAAATCTGACATAAGACGTCATTCAAAAGAAAAGAACAGCCCCAGAAAACCATATCAACAGTTTGATGTCAATATTATTTTAAGCTATGATATTAAAGAAAATGATAGCCTCCGGACAGTGATATATTACACAGTCAAAGAACACATTGCAGTAAATCATGAAAAGTCATCAATAGCGGATATCACCTCCAGCAGCCGCTTGCAGCGCCCTCATCCTACATGGCATACCCTGTGACAAGTTTTTTGGAGTTTGGATGGGGATATCATTCCATGCAGTGATATTTGCCTGTCGTAGTTCATCCACATTTACCGGCCGATGACCATAGCTATTAATTCTGTGAGTTACTTCCGCCCACAGATTTTCAATTGGGTTCATATCTGGGGAGTTTGCACGCCAGGGCAGTTGCTGAATCGACTGGTTTCGAAGAAAAACAGTGATTCTGCGGTCCCGATGTGTGAATGCGCAGTCGTCTTGATACACAAAGTTGTTCATGAAGATGACTCTTACAAATCGAAGCATTGTTTACTGTAGAATGTCTCTGTAGGAACCCTGGTTGAGGTTGCCTCCTAAAAAAACCAACTGGTTCTGGTCACCGGCATGAAATGCTCCAAAAACAGAGACGTTACCACCCCCTGCTTGCACCCTAGGCAGTGCACAATCATCGTGTTATGCCTCTCGTACACGTCGGCGGATACGGATTCGACCGTCATCCCTAAAAACTCCATATCTGGCCTCATCACCGAAAACGACGTGATTCCAGAGTTTTGGCTGAAAACGCACGTGGTCCCCAGCCCATTGCAGACGTCGCTGTATATGACCTGCTGTTAACAGTGGTTTCCCTACTGGTCTTCGTGCAAAATAACCGGCTTGCAGTGATCTCTTGTTCACGAGGGACCTTGAAACGGGTTTTTGAATGGCATCCTGCCATTCTTTTCTGAGGACACTGGTTGTCTTTGTACGACCAGCACGGCGCACTCTAAGGAGAAGGCGATCCTGTCTTCTTGGTGTGATACGCGGACACCCTGGTAGAGTTATTGGAGTAGGTGCCCCTGTTGCAGCATTTCTTTGGAGGACTTAACTAACGGTTCCAGATAAATGTTGAATTACCTGGCAATGGCTGTCGGTTTCTGGCAATTTTCTCTGAGAGAAAGAATCCCATAGTAAGCTGCGTTGCTTAGCTGTCGAACCATATCTTCACTAAGGTACCTGTCAAGTTTCAGAGCGATCCCTTTGTTGCTTCTCTAAACACACTCCAAAGATTGAACGAACCCATGCGTTTTTATACAAGGGCAGAAACTGCCGAAAAGACCACCCCTCACATTTCTGACCACAGAACATGCAACTGCATGCATCAATTGCCTCGAGAATTGTGTGGTAATTAGGTAACACACCTGGCTACACATGGAGTGACACCTCATTTTTGGATTTAAAGTAGTTGGAGAGAAAATAAATATTTTGTAGAAAATTTTCTTGCCAAAAAATAATATTCCATATTAAGTAGTAACCCTGTAGATATCACACGAAGAGTTATTATCCCTTTAAATATATTTGCAATCACTAAGTCACTAAGTCAGCCATCGTTAATTTGAACAAGATAGAAATGTTGATCTTCTAACTTTCCTTGTTGATAAGATATGCTTTTCATTGGAAGTATAACGATAAATTATATGATTAAATAACCTCACTCGAAGGTGAGACATGGAACCGGCCGGAGTTGGAGGGAAATTACTCTCCTTTTTTTCATAATTTTCGGGACTCGTTCGGCGCTTTCGAATGCTTATACCGTCATAGACACCTCGCCTACCGCGGATCTGACGTTACGTTTATCAGATCAACCGTTCCACGTCAACAATTCCATCACACTACCGCAGGGGGTAACGCTGAATGTAGAACCTGGCGTTAAAATCGACCTGGCTGTCGGCGTGCGCGTTGAGGGACGGCTTTTGGCAGTGGGACAACCGGACAAACGTATCCTTTTCACGGCTGCAGACCCACCCAATGTTGAAAGGGATGATAAGCAGCCACCTGTTTGGTTCGATGGTGCCTGCAAGGTATCTGCAGTGTAGAATGTCTTTGTGTTTTTGGAGCGCTCTTTTTCTTTTTCATATTTTATTAGGATTCCCCATAGGGGAATACTATTGTTTTTGCTGTTCTTATTAGGATTCTCCATAGGGGAATACTATTGTTTTTTCTGTTCTTATTAGGATTCCTATTGGGGAATATTATTGTTTTTCTTGTTATTCTTCTTCTTCTTCTTCTTCTTCTTCTTATTATTTTTCGTCAAAAAATTTCTGTCTAAAATTCTGAAAAAAATTCATACTGATTGTCCATGAAAAGTTATTTCGGTCCACCCAATTTTTTTGACCTTGACCTAATTTTCAAGGTCACAATGCCTTTTAGAGTGAAATTTTTGCAAATTTCAAAATGCAATATCTCCTAGAATTTTCAACATTTTGACAAATCCTTTCATAGGTGAGGTCACACAATGATTCTTTATCATATGACCCAATTTTAGGAAAGTAGGTCGGGTCAAGGTCAAAATTATTGCACGATATGCTCCAGGAGGTTGACACTCGGCAGGGGTAAACCAGATGTCACAGAGCCACAAGGATGATGTAAAAAGTTGCCCTAGATATATATCCAGTGCAGTATCTAATAATATTGACAATTGACTGATTAGTTTTTTAATATAGATTTTTAAATATTAATAATTTCACAGAAATAGTGACTGTCAATTTCTCCATGAAATCCTGATTTTTTGTGATATAATGCTATAGTAAACTACCCCAAACATATACCCAACACCCCCAAATCAAATGTCAAATTTGACCTTGACCCTCATTTTCAAGGTTATTCGGCTATTTCATGGAGAAATATTGAAGTGGGCTAAAAGTGATGTTTTCTTGACCCCCCGCCCCCAATTCGCACATGCCCTTTCATAATATGGGGTCAAATTTAACCCATGACCTTCACATGACCTTGTAAGAGCATTTCCACACCTATTTTGCAGGGGAATCCTCCGCCACTGGCTTCAGCCAGTTGCAGTCTAGTTCTTCTTCTTCTTATTATTTTTCGTCAAAAAATTCTTTCTAAAATTCTGAAAAAAATTCATACTGATAGCCTATGAAAAGTTATTCCGGTCCACCCAATTTCATTGACCTTGACCTAATTTTCAAGGTCACAAAGCCTTTTAAAGTGAACATTTTGCAAATTTCAAAATGCAACATCTCATAGAATTTTCAACATTTTGACAAATCCTTTCATAGGTGAGGTCACACATTGATTCTATATCATGTGATCCAATTTTAGGAAAGTAGGTCAGGTCAAGGTCAACCTATTGCACCATATGCTCCAGGTGGTTGACACTCGGCAGGGGGTAAACCAGATGTCACAGAGCCACAAGGATGATGTAAAAAGTTGCCCTAGATATCTGACCAGTGCAGTCGCTAATAATATTGACAATTGACTGATTTATTTTTTTAATATAGATTTTTAAATATTAATAATTTCACAGAAATAGTGACTTTGTCAATTTCTCCATGAAATTCTGATTTTTTTTGATATCATGCTATAGTTAACTACCCCAAACATATACCCAACACCCCCAAATCAAATGTCAAATTTGACCTTGACCCTCATTTTCAAGGTTATTCGGCTATATCATGGAGAAATATTGAAGTGACCTAAAAGTGATGTTTTGTTGACACCCCCCCCCCAATTCGCACATGCTCTTTCAGAATATGGGATCAAATTAAACCCATGACCTTCACATGACCTTGTATGAGCATTTCCACGCCTATTTTGCAGGGGAATTCTCCGACACTGTCTTTTGCCAGTTGCAGTCTAGTTTATTATTCTTTTTTGTAAGTTACAAAATGTTAATTATGTGTTACAACTCTAGTTTTTATAATAAGAAAATGACGTAACAAAACTCTCACCTCGAGGTTTGTGGAATGAAATCTGTCAACATTTCCTGCAAAGCAATTAATATCTCCCAATTCAGACCTTACAAACTGTTACAACAATAGTTGCTGCTGTCCAGTTTTTTAGAACTATGCCAAAAAATAAAAATTGAATTTATGTTATACGTTGGATCCAAGTGCATTCGAGTAATGTTTCGAGAGTAGGAGAAAACGTTATTCCCGTCGAACATTAATATTGGCTGGTAAACCACATAAAGAGTACGTTTTATCATTATTTGGCTTATCACCATAGGAGCCGAGGTGGTAGGAGGCAAAGCGAAATTACTACCCCCTCTCACATATTTAAATACATCAGTTATAAATGCAAGATTCTCACCCCACCCCACCCCACCCGCACGACCAAAGACAGGCGTTATTTTTTAATCGTTTTGAATTGTTAGCCCCCATCTGAACCTGACTTCCTACTATAGCCTGAATATCCATCTCTACAAATGTTTGTTAAAGAGAACGTGTTATTTTCTCCTTTCAAGTAGTTTTGGCACCGTTTGTCAGAATGGCTGGGGTAGCTCCTACTACTACTACAACAACAACAACAACAACAGAGTTGTTGCCAGGATGTTGGGATATCAAACGTGTACCAAAGTATATAGCAGAGGCAGTGGCACTGGTTGTATTCTTCTGAACAACGTGAGATGCAATGGACATGAGAGCTCTTTCTGGGACTGTCCGCAGGATGGGGTCCGTGTACACAACTGTTGTGAGTATCTTACGTATACCTGTTATTTTTATTCATGTACTGACTACTTTTAAAAACCATGCAATTGCAATTGTGTAATCTTTTATAATAGCCTAAGGCCAATGTCACGGATGTTTCTTTGGTGAATTTCAGAGTGATCTACATCTATCACGAAAAAATTAAACTTAATAATCAGGCGCCTTTTTTTTCACCGCTAAACACAGAAAAGAAACTCGACACTTAAATAGGCGACTGTTATTTATTGTGTGTGTCTACAACCTGTGAACATTTCTCAATCAATGATTTCACCACGCCCACAGATTATAATTTGGTGTTACGATATGTGGCAACATTTATATGAAGTCATGCTGGTCGAGTCAAAGGGTTTTATTACATTTCACCAAGGCATTCCTTCCAATATCCATGCTGGTCGAGTCAAAGGGTTTTATTACATTTCACCAAGGCATTCCTTCCAATATCCAAGATAACGATTTCTTTGATCCTAATGTGAACAATCCCATAGTATTTGACGACCTATTTGCCAAAGCAGCGGTTGATAGCAGAATACGCGACTTATTTACCAAAGTGTCACATCATCGCAACGTCAGCGTCATCCTTATTACCCAAAATCTTTTTCCCTGAGAGGAGGAAGTAAGAACCATCTCCTTGAACTGCCATTATCTCGTCAAAACCCAAGGGACACATTGCAGGTCAGAACACTAGGCCAGCATATGTATCCCGGTGAGGTAAAAGATTTCCTCCGAGTTTTTAAACAAGCAACCTTTCCTCCTCATGGCTACCTCTTCATCGATCTAAAGCAAGACACTCCAGATGAATGTCGTCTACGCGTTGGTGTATTTCCCGAGGAAAACAACGATGATGAGTACCAATCAGAGACTGTAAAGTATTTACAAGAGGAGAAATATAAGGCGCAACCGTTTACCAAAATAACTGATAAAACAGAAGCAGACCAACGCAAGTTGTGGAAAAGAGATGACCTTACCTTGGACGAAAAGATTGATTTGAATGATGAACTGTCCCTCGAGAAACAATCATACTGGAAACGACAAAAAACACAAGAAGGACAGTACCATTACCCTATGGTTGCTGAAACAGTGTATATGAAGACTACTTCTACACATCTCTCAGCACTCCCTCCGCCATATAGGACTATAGGTTCACCGCAACGACCGCCCACCATTACCAGCGGAGTCGACCGTCCCTTGGCGGGGCCTAAAGAAAGCTGTTTGATAAAACATTAAAAGAACCCGTTCAAAGGAAACGACCCAAACGACCCAATAATGCACTGGAACAAACTCCATTGCAAGCGCACTATTACCCATAGGCTATAAGATGAGACGAGACTGAAAATCAAAACAGACAAGATAAGATTTTCAAAAACAAAGAATATGATGTCATAAAAAATAAAATACACAAGAAAAAAAATTAATAAGACTTTAAAAAAAGAAAACAATTTAAAAAAAGCATTGGTAGACATAGTTACCCTCCCTCAAAAACAAACAAACAAACAAACAGACAAACAGACAGGCAGACAGACAGATAGACAGACAGACAGACAGACAGACAAGCAAACAGACAGACAGACAGACAAATAAACAAACAAACAGACAGACAGACAGACAGACAAACAAACAAACAAACAAACAAACAAACAGACAGACAGACAGACAAGCAAACAAACAAACAAGCAAACAAACAATCCTCACACAATCATCACGTAAAAAAGAACCCTGGCGTCCAATTCTAACTACTCCTATGCGTTTAATTGGGGTCTGCCATAATTAGTCGGATGATCAGTTAGTCCGAAAATCATCTGTTCTAAATCCACTCCTAGTCCGCTGTTCTGAATGCGCTCTCAGAGGCATAGCAGCAATAGAGATACTGTATTCAAAGAGTGCTTCAGTCTCATCTTTGAACAGATGTCTTTCTTCAAACAGATCGCCCTTTTTTCACGTAATAAGTGATGTTAATAATACTAATAATAATACATTTCTCAAAACCGCGCTACACTTGCGTCTCAGCGCTGTTTACACTTACATATAAAAGGTAAAACTAAAAAAGATTAATAAAAAACTAACACAAAAGTATTTAAAACTAAGATATTAAATTAACCAAAATATTCCTTAAATAAAAAGGGTTTTGATTTTTTTAAAAACAGTAATAATAGTCGTTCAAAGACACAGATGTTTCGTTAATAAAATTGGACCATAAAATTGGTGCAGCAATCTCTAAACTCCTGTGACCATATGTTTTTAGAGTCTTTTTGGTATCATTTCGCTTGAGTTGAAGTTGACCACTGGAACGAAGAGTCCCAAAAGGAGTTAAAAGTTCTATTATATTGTTCATATAAAATGGACAGTCGCCCTTTACATTTTTCAAAGTCAAGAGATCGGATAAACTATATCTGGATCGTATAAACTATTCTTTGAGAGACTGGTAACCAATGAAGACCGTGGAGAACTGGTGTGATGTGGTCGGACTTCTGAGTTTTACAAAAGAGACGAGCTGCTGAATTCTGAATAAACTGTTTTTCCATATCATAGTAGCTGTTGCAATCACCGAATCTAGAAGTCACAAATGAATGAGTAGCTCTGTTTGCTTGTTGTCAATAAGGTGAAAAATCTTAGATATTCGTTGCAGACTATGATGATTTACACACTTTGTTAATGTGTGATGCCATGTTACATTGGTTGCTGAAAATTACACCCATATTTCTAAATCTGTGCTTGTTTTGATAACAGAATCTCCAACTCTGATACTGTCTAGTTTGGTGCTGTCTCTGGAAAACCTAGAGTTGAAGTGGACGAATTCAGTTTTATCATCATTGAAGACTAAGTTGTTGGACTTGAGCCAAGATCTAAGTTCATGCACACAAGCCTCACTAGTTCCAGGTAAAAGATGTTGTGGTCTTAGTCGATCTTGCAAGGGCTTCAGGTTTGATATTTTACCTGGAACGTTTGAACCCAGCTCTTCAAATCTGTTGGCGAGCTCTTGTCTTGTCTTTGATTCCAATATGCTACAATGTTACTGTTGTAGTCGTTAGGGTTGTGTAGTCATCCCTTTGGTCTTTTGATCTTTTCTGCAATGATCTGCATACGATATGTTAAACAGTATTTTAAAGACGTCCACTTTCTTCTCGTTCTCCACCTCCTAGACCATCTATTTGTCGTGAGTAAAAACACAAATTGAAATAGCTGCCACCAATGCCGCCTGTCCCTCTGTGGTCTTCCAATGGTTTTGTCATTGTCGTTCTCCTATTACTTAGCAACTCTCAGAAATGTATAAAATGAGTCAACTGTAACCAAAATAAACTGTGAACAATAACATTGAGTTCCATTCACATACCGTTGTTTCAAGTTCATAATAGTATGCATGCCATTATGTTGTTCAATTTTTCAGTTCACAGTCAAGACGTGTGGCTGCAGTGCTCAGGTTACTCTGGTTATCGTGGGAATCCCAACGAAACAGCCAAGTACTGGTCTGGGATAGAGCTGGCGACAAACTCCTCCGTGTTAGGAGTAAGTGCTCTCCAATATGTGGACATCGAATTCGCTGGTCTTCCTAACATCAGGACACACTCAAATGATACTGCAGCCATATCGATTAGTGGAAGCCCGCCTGTGCTTGATAACCTGAACATCACAAATATATCATCGGAAATGGTGTTCTACTCAGAGATATAACTGGACATGCGGCAATCAACAATAGTAACATTGAGAACAGCATGGGCAACGGGGTTTCTTTCAGAAGCTTTGGTAGTAACCTGGCAATGGACAATGTCCAGATTTCTAATGCCCATAAAGCAGGTTTATATTACAACAGGACATTTCCGCTGCCCTCCTATAAGATGTGCCAACTGCCGGAAACAACGGTTCCTGATGGAGAACCGCTCATAGTCAGCATTGACAGTACTGACCTTCATCTGGGGTCAAGGTCTTCCTGTTCTCAGGTAGGTCACTCGATACTTATTGGACCTTAAAAGCTCACTGATTTGTCATATTTCAGAATTAACTTGTTCAACGCGTGGCCTATATTGTAAAAATAATAAAAAAAGAACTTTACACAAAAGTTTCTGGTCATACATCTTTACATTTTGAATAAATAATCATTCAGCTCAAGCGTTGAATTATTTAAGTAAATGGGTAGATGATATGTAAGCGACGCTGTTTCATATAACGTGTTTTAAATCACTGTGTTTCATTATATAGGTGTTTCGAAGTCAAAACCCAGGATACATTTTGGCGGTGCGCGTACTATATATTAGGGCACGTCGGAATACATATAGCAACATACTGGATATATTTGACGGAAACAGTTCGTCCTCCCGGCGGCTGGAGAGAGTGTATATGTACGGTGCCGACGTAAACATGCCGTCTCCTCTCTACACTACCGGCGGGTCAGTCTTGCTGCTATTTTCAAGCCTAAATATTGACGAACGATATCAAGGGATGTTTACAGTTCGGTCCGTTGCCGGTAAGTTAACATTAATTTTTTGAAAGAAAATGATTTCGTGCCTCGATTCGAGTAATTCATGCTTGTTATAATGTCAGCATATACATATTTCATGATAATGTTTGACAAGACTTCGCTATTGTAACTTAAAATAATATATGTAAACAAGTATGTATTTTTACAGCTTATTCAGGTCACCCTACAGAGTTATCAATGTATAGCGCCAAAGTTACGAAGTCCAGATATGGCATTTTTATTGAGAATCAGCTGCAACCAATTCGCATATCAGGGACTCGCGTGGCACATTCTTCAGACACAGATCTGTACGTTGGTAAGGGATCCGGTACGATTGTGCTTCAGGACAGCGCCTTCATGAATAACATGAACCATGTGTACTTTGAGCATATCCAGAGGAATATTAATGTTACCGTGAAGAATAATGAATTCATTAATTCCTCTATGTATGCTTTGTTTGTTGGCACCACCCCAGTGTGGACATTATGAGATAAAATCAGCTTCATTATTCAAAGCAACACCCTGATGGATAATTTATTTGGTATATCAGTACCGCGGACCAGACAGTGTGCCCTAACAGACATCGTAGTGTACGGCAATGTCTTTCACAACCAAAGCGAAACCGCCCTGATGTTGGGCCCTGGTAATAGATGTGGAACATACAGACTCAGAACCGTCCAGGTGAATGAGAATTATGTCTCTAAAACAAAAGGGACTGCGGCTTTATTAATAGAAACCGACTCCCAAATTCTCAACAACAAGTTTTCCGATAATGACGTGTCCCAATGTGTTCTTTGTGTTTCTGCCTACAGTTTGTTCGTGACTGGAAATAACTTTAGAAACAACAATGTAAGAACGGACAACAAAAGACATAGGGTGGGTGCTGTAATGGTCTTGATAAATGCTCCAAGTAGTTTCACATTCACAGACAACATTTTTGAAAACCTGTGGTCGAATATCAACTGGCCGCTTGGCACGAGAATTCCGTCCTTAGAACACTTGATGTGTCACGAAATTACTGGGGAACATCAAACCCGCAAGATGTTTACTCGGGGATTATTGATAATACAAAACGCTACACTCTGAGAACTGAGTTCCTATACACTCCGTTCTATATCACGTCTGATCTCTCCAGTTTGTCCCCAGCAACTATAGAAGTGGACCCAGCACTAACTCCCCACACACTCGGTGGCCGCATTAACACCGACCTTACTCTTAAAGACACTGGTAGACCGTACACGGTGACACATGACCTGAACGTGACAGCCAACGCCACACTAACCATAGAACCAGGAGTAGTTTTAGAATTTGAAGATTCTGTGGGGATGTACATTGAAGGAAGACTTAATGTCAGTGGAACAGAGAGTAAGAGGTGCATATTTACCGCCAAGGGAAAGGTGTCTACAACGAAAAATGTCACAGCTAAAACAGGTTTTGGTAAATTTTCGTTGCTTCGAGGGCCATCGCAATCATATGGCTCGGCATCGTTTTATGGACAACTTTACGGAGAAGAGAACGGAGATATATTGCCAGTTTGTTATGATTCTTCATTGAGAGAGCCGATGATGACAACATGGTTGGACGGAGAATGCAGGCGACTTGGATATGCTTCTCTTTTGTACATGAGGTCGATTTCTGATATGGCTAAACTGGGGTTAAAACTAAATTGTGCTAGGACTAAAACAGACTTTGAAAATATCTGCTTCACAGGTATGCAAAGATACAGGTGCACTTCGTTCTTCAGAGTTGTGTGCACCAAGCATTCGCAAGAGTCCACGTGGGCCGGTATACGATTAGGTCTTGACTCCGGGTCAAGCAGAATTGTGCAGATTAAACTTATGGCAGCAAATTTCGAGGAGGATTCGCATCACTCGGCTTGTTTTGTGCAGGTGCGAAACCGATAAACGTCCGTCTTTTGAAATAAGACATCTATGAAGGTAAAATTAGTTTAACACCTCAGATATTATTTATTATACTAAAAAAGGCCATTTTATTGTGCAAATAAGTGAAAAATATTTTACTTTTCGAAATTTAATTAAATCTTCAGACCTTCACTTGCTTTTGTATTGGAGAATATGACGTCAGAATATGGCTGACACCTAGCGGAATAGGGTCAAAAAATGCACTTCAACAGCTCGCATAAAAAGTTGCTACAATAAACTTCGATGAAACTTGACAATTATATTTCTTATTAAAAAAGCCACCTTTTACGGACTTTACTAAGATGCGTTATTTCTAATAAAGGAGAAATCTCAAATTGTTACAGTGTTGCTACGGCCCAAAATTGACCAGTTGGCCGATTTCGTTGAGTTCTAACTCGTTCATTTCTGCTTCCTTGCAAGTGAATCGCACACGTCGAGACGCGCAGTGAACTCTGCTACCATGTCTTAATTTTTCACAAGCACGTATGAGGGCAATTAAGGAAAATTCATGAATTTCTGCGATGGTTACGCATTTAACAAAATTTCGACCGCGACGTCATCTCAGCGCTCGCGCTCCGTTCTGAATATTTTCCTACGCGCAGCCAGTTGCCATATGACTGAAAAGGTCCTTCTTTACAGGTGGATTTCAACCGACATATCCTTGACAACGTAGCCATTCTTACCTCTGGAGGAGGCATTCGACAAATATACGAGGACGGGTTAGAGCGAGATATGACTAACATGGTGATAGCAGATATAGATAACTACGCCTTTGAAACATATACACTGAGCGCAACTCTGAGGGATTCACGGATGGAGGACATAAACTCATATGCTGTATTGTTTCAATCAGGGTCATCCAGTTGGTCAATGACAGGGTACTTTACTCACTATAAAAGAGACTGCGGTGTATTATATCTGGCCAATGAAGGCGATATGGAGCCATTTTATCACTACATAAATACGCTTACACAATGCGGTACCTTTACAACCAGGTCGGACCTCAGATTACGGGTTTTCATCATCAACGGTGTTAGGTTATAATCAGTGGATCCTCCACAGCAGTATATGGTCAATACGGGGGTTACACAAATGGAATACGGACTGACAGAAGACATCCAGACTACCCTGATGTGGGACAAGTCAGTGTTGATATTAAAGACTCAGTTATAGTGGGAAACTACAGACCAATGGATGTTAGGATATATAGAGTGTCTAATGCCCCCCTAATGAATGAACTGTTACCATCTTTCGCCATCTCAATCAAAAATACAACCTTAGATTCCAGTAACTATGGAATTTATATTGACCGTAGAAATCGAGAACAGTTAACCATTGATGGATGTAGGATCAGTGGCACGAGGAACACATTGTTACAGTACAGTGTCCGGGAAGACAACCGAAAGATGTGGACATCCAGTTCTTGAATAACGAAATCACTGATAACAGGGGGGTGTACTTGACATCAGTGGTGGTGCTCTACATATGACAGTATCGGGGAATAACATCACAGACAATGAGTACAGCTCTGGGTCAATGACCTTATACCGGGGATATGAAAAGACAATACAATTCGTGAACAATGATATATTAGGTAACCATTACAGAAATATCATCTTCATGAATATGGAGAAAACATCCTATGACCTAAGCAAAACCCCAAACGTTGGACTGGTAGGGAATATCATTGCTAACAACACTTATTCATTCGGCAACAACGAACGTCAGTCATCACAGCCCCCAGTGTCAGCTGCACTAGTATTAGATGGTTATGGAAATGTCTGCATTCAAAACAACACGCTTCAAAACCCGGACCTGGAGGCAGAGGTGTATGTCAAGACTCGCGCTTCAAAATGGACAGACACCATTGAAGCCAGGTACAACACGTGGGGATGTGAAAATACCGGTTGCGTGAGAAAACGTATATATGACGCACACAACGACATGTATCTACCGGAAGTGCGAATACTTCCATTTGTGTCAATATCGAACGAGATGGTGTACACTCCCGACGTCACAGAGGGACTTCCACAAGGAAACGTCCTTGGCGGGTGGCTGAACAAGTCCATCACATTAGAAGCAACAGGTTCTCCATTCTATCTAAAAGAAGACTGGACTATTTTGCCCGGCATTGAGGTTTTCATTGAACCTGGTGTTTGGATTAAGCCAGCAAGGGACAAAGGGATCCTCGTTCTGGGACGGATAGTTGCTAGGGGAGAAAAGAGAGAAAGGATTGCCTTTGGCTGTCAATACCAAACAGCTAATTGCTCTCATTGGCAAGGATTGGTGTTTGCTTCAGATGCCGTCAGCACTAGCCCTTCGGAATTGCTCTTTGTAGTCGTTTTTAATGCAGGTTACAAAGGAAACACGTACGGCGCAGCTGTGCAGTCTTTCAGCCCCAGTGTAATCATACAGAACTCACGAGTGGTCCAGTCAAGGTTGAACGGTATTGAACTAATTGGACCAGCAGTGAAATCTAGCATCATTAAACGAAACGGATTTGTTAACAACAGAGGTGTTGGGATAAATGCCGTTGTGACTTCCCCGAGAAGTGTACCACTTAATACTAGAGTCAAACAAGAATCTGTGGGATGGCCTAGTGACGTTTATGGGGTCCATAATATTTGCGAAAGAACTTCCAAAATGCTCATTGTTAATAATAGAACTTTGGTTTATTATTCTCACGGAAAACAGCATGGAGGAAATTATTTTAATTGTACGCGTGCAATACGTTCTGAACTTGGACGGAATATCACAATCCAAATTGTACAGTTTAATCTGCAACGTTTTCAACTGGAAATATCCTTTTCTCTCAAGGCGACTTCTTTATGCTGACCAGACAAACGATTCACTTCCTTCAGATGTTCCAATAAACAGTTCCAGTGTAACCATCCGGTTATATAGCAGGGCCAGTAACTGGGACACATATGGTTTGCAAAGCATGGTCTTTGGTATCAAGATCTCCAGCGACACATCTACAGGTAAGACTGTACATTCTCACATATACATACTAGTAGCATGTCATTGTGGTATTTGTCATTCATACAAAAACTGTCAATTAGTAGGAGTTCTTATGGAAAGAGTTTAAAATTTACAGTATGTAAAAATAAAAGTAAACGTGTATATTTTACATGTTTCATAATGCATACTGTTGGATTTGCTTTTTAGGGTTAAATGGCAACTTTGGCATCGAGGAAAACACTTTCTTTAACAATGGTCTGGGTGGAATTAACATAACTACATTTGGACAGAGTAATTTGGATATAAACATCAACAAAAACATATTTCACAGTAAAGGACTTTCGACTTCCCATCGAGCTGGACATTCCAAAGCAGCTATTCGGCTTAATATCGCTGACACCAGTGCTACATTAGCAAACAATTACATGGAAGGGAACCAGGGTGGCATCCACCCCAGGACTCCAAAACAATAAGTTGAACGTTTGGAGCAACCAGATTCTCTTTACAACCCAGCAAGAGAGCATTCAGGTGGTAGAAGTAGAAGACGGTCCTCATACACAGCAATGCAGTATAGATGGGAATGTGATACAACACGGACAGGGAGATAGGTACAGTGATGTCATCCACCTGGAGGGTGTGTCTGGAACCGTCACAAACAACTACATCTACAACAACACGGGTTTACATGTGATGTGGTGGACAATGCCAGCCAATAGGAACATGAGTGACGTCACCACTGACAACATCATATACTACAATATTGCAAGAGAAGCAAACAACATGGCAGCCATATTTGCTGGTGGCTCATCATCGTTTCTCCATGACAACGTCTTCCAAAACCGTACATTTATATTTGAGATGACAAGTGAAGGGGCCTCTTCAACTGTGAATGCGTCTTCCAACTGGTGGGGTCTGACAGAGCATGCGCAGATCAAGCAGAGGCTACGAGATAGGGGCACGGGGTTCCCATACCCCGAGGTCTCTATACACCCAATCATCAATTCCATGTCTTCTTATCAAACAGGTGAGAATGTTTTCAAAACTGACACCCCTGTAGCTGAAACAAGTCATATTTGCATTTTTTTATTTTTATTCTGCTATATCATGATATCTATTGGTTATTTTAAATGAAAAGTTGATCCGATAACTTAATAATGTTTCATGTGATTTCATCATTGTATTTCTTGAATTACTTTTGGTATATTTTGTTAGGATAACAAAAATCTATTGATGATAATGATAATAACAATAACAAGTAAATTAAAACAAATCAACCAATATTTTGGTGTTGAACAGATGAATGGATTGGCATAAAATTCACCAAATTATTTACATAAAGGATTAAGCTTCCAAAGGCATGATTATCATTTCTTTGAATAAAAGCATTAAAACTGGCAATATCATACGATATTTCGTTATGTTATATTCCAAGGCCCAGCGTTTTCCCTGGTGATAACCCCCGTCAGATAACAAAGCGCCCCGTAGGGCAGTTTATTCCCGACTCCAGAGTTTGTCGGCGGTATTATAGTTGCAGTGAAGGTGGCGTTATTCCCAAGATGTACCCAAACCATCTTGTCTGGAATCCGGAAATACAGGAGTGTGGCAGAGGCGGTTGTGAGCCACAGGAAGCTTCTGGTAGGTGGTTTGGTTCTCGGCTACAATGAATACAAAAATACACTCAATGAAGTTCGTTTTGAACGTAATTTGATAAACCATATGTGAATTGCCCTAGGGATATTTATAAACCAGGTATCTATCTGGTAAATCTAAAACAATCAGCATTGGTTTCATGGTAAATCGTTTGGGTGAATTGCTGATGATACAGAATGTATCTGTTCCAGATTCGTGTCCTCTTGGTTGGCTGCAGAATAAGATGGTGTGTTACTTGTACGTCGGGGAGCACAAAACTTTACTCAAGCTCGAGCTTCTTGTGAGGTATGCAATTGACATTTATTTATCAAGTCGTTGGTCTACTAACAAGGATAAATATTGTATTCCGAGAGGGATATACACTGTAGCAAATATTTGATGAAGTTTGTGAGATAACATTATTGATTGCTTACATATATTTCCACTACTTTGTTCAAGGGTCAATACAGTATGTTGGTCAATCTTGCTACGAAGTCTGAGCGAGCCTTTGCAATCAGCATACTACGGTCACGAGCGGTGGGAGAGCGCAGTTTTGGCATATGGACGGAGACGTGGGATAAGGTATGGTATTTTGTGTTCTTCAATCCGGTTTTGAATAGAAAAGATTGACAATGACAAATGAAATACAGACAGAACAAGAGGTTAACAATATCAATGTGTAGTATGTGACATGCTAGCATACATGTTATAAAACAAATACATACATACATGGAATAAACATACGGTAGTGAGAATTTGGATTATGTGGCATAGTTTATACATATTTTTATTTTTCGATTTATCTACTCGCATATACACACACTGGACAATAGAAGTGTCACCCCTACTGAACCAATACTTTGGGGGAGATACATGACTGTAGAATGATATGCTCCTGGTATCATTTTATTAACATCAAATTTCACTAAAAGACCAACAATACGATTTATACTCATTAGTAACATTATAAGTGGACCAGGCATTATAACTACTCAAGATCTACCTACTTTGATTACTCTGATTGTCCATTGTGTGTATGTATCTTTGTAACGGTTTCCAGGAGGACGGAAAATGCCCACTGTTCAATTTGTCGAGTATTGCCGGCAATGCACATATCTACAAAGATGATTGTTTCAGTCTTTCTCCGTATATTTGTAAACGGTCCGCAGGTAATAATGTTACTACAAACTATCATAAATGACATTCTAATAACATTACCTAATTTTCAAATGTACATAAGGGACCAACTACATGTATGCTCAAGCTGGCTGCTTGCGTTTGAAGTACGCTATCATATTTTATTATGCCCTAATTTCCACTGTATTTTTCATTGTATTTACAAAGTATCTCCACATTTCCTATCCCCATCGTTAAACAACATTAACCTTCTATATGTACCATAGTTAACGAGTGTCCCAATGGCTGCACCTACAATGGACGGTGTGGTAAAGATAAACGATGTCACTGTAACCGAGGCTGGGAAGGAAAGGACTGCTCCGTGTACCACTGTAGAGACAGGAACAAGTGTGGACAGTACGGGACATGTGTGGGACCTAACCAGTGCAGGTGTCAGCCTGGCTGGCAGGTAAACCCTTCATTGGATAGGAGGTTGTCTCGATGGTGTTACGTATATTGAATTTCATTAGAAGAAGATCCTGAATAAATGAATCAAGCAAAATTGTTGTACACAATATCAGATGTTCGGTCCTGTTTCCACGACCAAACCATGATGCAGACAAATGGGCTAAATAACTGTGCACTAATTTTAAAATGCCTTTATCAAAACATGTAATATCTTATCACTGACAAATAGTTTTTCAATTGTATGACCCTTTTTGTTCATAGGGCCGTGCCTGTTCAGTAAGCTACTGCCCCGTGTACAGCACATGTAGATCTTGCACTGAACAGCCCGGGTGTGGGTGGTGTGACCACAAACAAAGATGTCTGCCAGGTCACGAGTCTCAGCCGTGGAGAGAGCAGTGTGGAACATGGTTCTATCACGACTGTTTCTCTGTAGACACACACATGGGATGTTCTAGTCAAGTTGAGGTATGTTGATTAAAGCAAGCTTTTATGATACGTTTGTTATTACAATATATACGCTATTACCATATGCAGAAGCTACACATGATTTTAATAGTATGAAAATGAATTTGTGGGGTGTAAAAGTCCCAGTTAGGTGCCAAATGTAAAATTAATAACAAATTAAACAAATCTGAGATCTGATACAGTATTAGTAAGATTTTAAATGGATTGTATGATCACTGTATTCCGGCTATTTCTGTTGCCATACTCTGTCAATTCCGAATGATTAAAAAATATTGGGTTCATGTGAAAAGACTGATAACGGCTTAAATCACCATCATCTCGTTTTTGACATGAATGCCGTATATTTAATGTATTCAGTATATCGGCTGTGACTACCGACATCGTAACTCTACCATACGGTATTCCAATGATGAGCTCTGCCACAGGTGTAGAGACGTGGAGGCCTGCTTCATTGACGATGTGAGTGAGAGTATATATATATATATATAATTTAATATAATATAAATAAAAATAATAAGAACAATAAACCATTAACGAACCCACAATCAGTTTCACATTATATTGGGTGCCGTTATAATCCTTCCGTAAAGTATTTGTGTAAATATGTAAATGCCATTTCTTGTAAGTAATGATGACTGCACTATATAATAACATACATATGTGTTTCTTCATATTTAATAACTGAACGCATACCATTCACCGATAAATGTAGAATATTAAAGGACAATGTTCATGTAAAAATCCATTTCTCGAATTTTGAAGATACAGCACTCATTCTATACACTAGAGGTATGTTTTAATCGATCCCCGCCATTTAAAAATTATAAAAACAATCTGTTAGTAGAAAAAAAGCGTTTTAGTAAACCTCACCTCAATATGCAAAAATGAAGCAACATATCTGGGTCACGTGGTACTGTGACGACAATCACGATAAAGGTCTATGAGACTCAACTGAGCTGCATGGTGCATACAGACGGAGAAGTTAAGGAAAGTTGTGTTGAACGGAGTTGAGGAATTTTCGTTATGCCTCGGTGTGTTGCTGTGGGATTCACCAAAATTGCAGCTCTCGTTGACAATCTTTCTTTGTCTGTGACGGTCTTCCGTGACTTACTTACTAACTTCGGTGACAATAGTTGCGATGCTCTAGATCATGGTCACCTCAGGTGGTTTAGATCATATCAAGAGCTGGTAGTCTTTCAGATTAACTGTCATCAGTTGGCAAACTTACTGATTGCTGATGCATTTTAAATTCATTGTAGTTGACCAAAAGCTCGTTTACAACAAACCTGTTAATTATGCACCGCTGCAATTCCCAAGCCAGGTAATAACAGGTATGAAACTCGTCTTGGTGGGCTTTCATATTTTTCAATATATCTCATTTATTTCATGGGGTTATTTTATTGGTATTTGTAAATGACGTTAAATATCAATACTTAAACAATTAAGTTCAAACACGGTCGCGAACATTAATAAAAGAAATTGCTCTCAGGGTATCTTGAAGCTTCCGTGGAAGAAAACGTGTTGAGGAAAAACAGGAAAAAGAGCGTTATATTAAAGAAAAAATGGGATCTGCTATAATAAAATGGTTCGTTATCCTAATTCGTTTATGCTTTGAGGATATGTTTCTGAAGATAATTTCATCTGAAATATTAAATAATTTAAAAGATTGATTATTTTATAACTTGAAACGCAAATTCTGCGTCAGTACGCAATTTTTATTTTTTGCAAATTTGTAAGCTTATAACACCGTGCAATAAAGATCTACTCAAGAAAAAAATTTGCTTGGGTAAAATTGAGTACGGAATGAACTGGAGACACTTGGCTTGTCATTAAGTTTACACGAAAATATGTCAGGTAACTTTATACTGTCTTTGAAAGAGTAAAGATTGAAAGATAATTTTAGACAAACTTTGACGGGGGAAATACCTACAAAGAGTAATGAGCTATTTCGCCAACATCTTGTTGAAAATTTTACACTGCAATTCTATTCAAATAAGCTAAGGAACTAATTGCCAAATTTATACTCTCATCACATAACAGGGGGGTAACCAGACCTGCAAAAATTGTACGCACATATTTAAAAAGATTACAAGCACATACAGCAAAATGTAGACTTACGCAAAACATGAAGGACAGCGTAATCACAGCAAATGTACCTCATATAGTAGCTTAATTTCCATTAATAATAAAATCATCATTTAAGTCAAAAATATTCTTGCGATTTAATAACTATTTTAATTTACCCAGAACGGTATATTTATTTTAAAGGCGGTTAACTGAAATATAGTTTTATGATTTGTTTGTGAAAATTGCCCATGTCACCCTGTTAGTTTGGAGGTCTAAGCTGGATCAAGTCCGTGTTAAAATTCCTATGAAGTTGTGCAGGAAAAATTCTTCCTTTCTTTCTCTAGCTCCTCGATAAACCTGGTGTTCAGATTTTATCTAGTACCCCCAGGTCTACGGGAGCTGCGCTTTGTAACTAACGCACAGGTAGATTTTTACCTGAGATAACTGGAGTAAAGCTTAGATAGAGAGTGCGTTCGGTACAAGCAAGACAAATTGAATGCCATTTAACCCTCTAATTAAGAGGTAAAGGAAGTTCCAGTTAGATGGATGATTAAGATAGGACTTGTAAAGGTAACGGGCATTGTTTACCTCAGTTTAATAAAAGTATGCAAGACGGAGTGTCAGCGGTTTAATAAAATAAATTGAATTTCACAAATAACATGGACCTCATATGCAATTATCAACATTTCCCTTAACTCATTCAAATGCAGTGTTTTATACAACTTGGGATAACCATAATGAAATGCTTGTTAAAGAAATGACTAGACGGGAAATGGTTTTACACAGCTTCACGAGGATTTAGACCCCTCGGGTAAGAGATTTGAATGAGTATAAACTCAGAAGCCAGAGAAGTCATCTTACAGGTAGACAATGCAGCTCAGTTTGACAGCTAAGCACGCTCTGTTCTCCAGTGGCTCGATTGTGGTCATTGGACCACGTGACCACGTAGCTCATTAACTCCCAGGCCGAGCAAATAGGACGTTTTTTAAAGACAAAAATTTACAAAATGAGCTTTTAATTTATGTATTTGGATAAAGATATCGTTAGTTGGGCATGTTTTCTGAAGAATATGTTCCGTTCAGGCCATTCTGACGGCATGAAGCAAACCCTTTAAAGATTTATGTCTAATTATTCTGCAAATTTCCTTAGGAAATATGTTTTCTTGCATATTACACCGGTTAGATCTCATATAGCTGCCGTCAATGGGACATGCGGAAATGCCCAAATGGCCTAGTGCGACAGGTCTATAACCATGGCGACCGAGCCTTAGATACGACATTGCACGCACACGTGAAGGTCATTAAGCCTGGCAATGCAGAGTTTTATGTGTGCCCTATATCAAACACGGAACAAAGAGGTGAGCATTCATGTATGATATCTGTAATGTTTATGAATTATTGAAATATGACGCAAAGTGGAATACAAGATATCTCATGATATGCCTTTTCTGTGTTCTATCAAAAGTTTGCAAGCCTGTAAGTACATTGTGTTGAACATAGCGTCATGTTACTGCAATACATGTGACGAATGTGACAAATATTACAAATAAAAGCTCCGTTATCGATAACTTTTATATATACTTAATAAAAAGTCTGATGCCCTTTACTACAAATATATTACTGTACCAAAGGTTAACCCACAGTTCATCATAAAGATACAGGTATTCCAGTGGGCATGCTGTTCCTATTTCAGTTACGCTTCAATATTCACTTTCGCAAGCAATTGAATTAAAATTTAAAACGCATGCTGATTTTTGTTTCCATCTGTATGAATAATTTTTGATAGGTCACTCCATTCTTGTGACCAGAGACAAGGTCAAGTATCCCAGGTCCAAAGATTTTGTCATTGTCAGCAAGCAAGCTGGAGGAATCATGCATAAAGTGTATGCAACTCAAGAAAGGTGCGTTTATTATACTACATGTAACACTATTTGTCAACCAAATATACAATGTATGGAAATACTTCTGGCTAATTGTACGATGTCGAATACTTTTTTGACGTAACTTATGACGTTACATGTATGTCAGTAGTTGTTCTCTCTGGTTCAGTGATATTTCCTGAAGTACGTCTTATAAAAGTTGCATTTCAATGGCGTTTAACCAATAATCGGCATAAAATATAAACATGCATTTTTGGACAAAGTGTATGTCATGATTTTCAATGTATGAATAGCATCAATGGTACATTTCATTAAAGCGAGATTTTAATTTAACCCCCCCCCCCCTTTAAATGTATTTTAATAGGCTTATAACATTTGCATGATTCAGTATACACCACTATACTAGTATTATATGTTTTTAACAGATATGGCAATCGTTTTGTTCAGGAACATACCAATATTTTGCCGCTGTAAGGGCCTCGTTGGAAGATGTCATCCAGTATGCCAACTTTAACCAAATAGTTCCTGTCCGTTCCCTCATGGATGATAGGACGCTAGAGCACGTGCCGGAGGAACGCATTTTTAAAATTGCCTACATGTGGGAAGGCGCAGCCATTAGAGGTTCCTTAGTTCACGTGCTTAAAGGTGAATCTCGAAGAGTTCTGATTTCAAATTGTTCCCCAAATAATAATAATAATAATAAACGATAAATATAAATGGTTAAAAAACTGAATGCAAAGTTTACTTATATAAAACATTTACCTTACACTACAGAAAGTAGCGTACGTTTTTATTTGATGAATATGTGAACCACAGCTGATAAAAAATTTCTCATTTCTCATTTTAGATGACCATGTTTTTAAATGTCTTGGACATTGGTACAATGTCACCATAAGACCAGTGGCGTCTCAGTACATTGTGCTACGACAGAGTATGTCAAAACACATTAACGTTTGTGATGTGGTAGTCAGCGGGGAAAGCCAGGGCCAGGGCTTCCTCGAGGACATAGAGGATATTGTAACAGAATCTGAGGCTGTGACGTATCACGCCAAAGTGAAGACGTGTTGTCAGGCTATGTCTTTTAGGTGAATGACGTATTTGTATACGATGTATTCTTTGTGTCGTATTACATCTTTGTATTACATCATGTGTAGTACATCATATTTAATTTCCGGTCCCGGTCGAACTGTACATAATATTTTTAGTAACGACAACTCTTACTTTTGTCGTCTTTTTGCAATATTCTGATATTTTCTATGAATACTGACACGGTACAATTCAGTTTTTGCTTATAATTGGTCAACAGTAGGCGTAAAACATATTTAAATTTGAAAAGAAGTATCCAATGTCACAGGAAAGTTTACTGTACATTTTTAATGTGTTCGCACATGCATATAAAGGACACTTAATATTTTTATATAGAAAAGTGCATAACATGTGGCGTACTCAATGTGTTTTCTAGTCCCATTGCTGTCTCCCCTGTCTCCACATCTAACACAATGTACTGTCACGGCGGAGAACAAAATGACAGAAGCCTGCACATTAGTGAGTCAGTGAATCAAGAGACGGCGCCACCAGTCGTAGGTGACGTTATTCCAGGACGTACATCCGGCGCCTTCCTCGGTCAGGTAAACTGATGACTTGACTGGTATATCATATCACTATTTGACTCTGCAGCATATACATGTAGACTATAGAATTGTGTTACAAAGGGAGATGAGCCGTTTTTGATATTGAGCATATAACGTTAAAACTATATAATGCATAATTGTTCTACATTGTCTGCATGACCTTTATAGAATAAACATATGAAGATGTAGAAGTATATTTAGCATACCAATCGCCAATCTGGGCTTCACGAGAGATACGTGTATATATTTCTATTCAGGTTATTTCAAGGTTTGAGAAAGGGGGCTACATTTTCCTGGAGTGTATCCCTATCCAGGACTTAAACAAAGACACAGTGCTGACGTCTGCTCCCTACACTATTTTCCACCCCGACAGACGGCTGAACAACCAAATATCCACTGATGGCATATTTACATCACTGAAAAAGGAGGCGGTGTTTGAGGTAATTACATGTACCTGCGGTGCCAACTTGCATGTTGTTCCTGCATGTATTGAATACATTGGTTATTACAAACATTGTAGCTTGTCGTTATACTTAATCATGATATGGAAAACGTAACGGTAAATACTTGAGCTACCGATGCAGCTACCTAATAATAAAATGAATTTTATTATATAATGTGTTGTATTAAGGCTAAGTACTTACTTCTTATAATACACACGAAACATATTCTGGAATACATGTATGCACGCGGTACTCCATCCCCCTTCGCTTTGTGCAAGTTTTATTTTCCCTTAAGTATATCGCAGTGTATAAGACGAATATTTACCTATGTATATAGACAACCTCAGTGTTAAGAAAGCAGCTGTCAGTTGACATGAATATAGTGGTGACAGCAGGACTGCAGCTCCATCTACAGTCCACAGTTCCCAAAGCACAGAAGATAGGGATCCGACTGGATGCAACCATTGACTACCATATGAACAACAGTTTTGAAGCATTGGTCAGGTGTGAATGGTCCAGTGATTTACATTCTTAACGTAAACAACGTAATGCGCACACCACGAAGTTGTAGATTGTTGAATAAAAGTCATGGCTTGTTGTTTTTGTAATTTCATTGTTTGCAACCATTATTGTAATTAATTCAAATAAGGAATACGTACTTGCTACAAGCAATGGCTACCCATTAAGGAAATATCACAGGTCGGCCATTTTTCAATTGCAACACTGTACAACTATTCTTAGGTAATCTGTATGCTGTTTTAAACTAATGCGCTTCTTTAATTTTCAGAAACACCGAATTCAACGAAGATCATTATGCACCCAGGGCATTCTGAATAGACAAATGAAAATCACGATACTTCAACTGCCTCAGTGGGCACTAGAAGAAAAAGTGGCGTATAGTCTCAGGTTTCCCACAAGAGCAGTTCGGAGAATTTACCGAGTTCCAGTTATGGTTATATAATTGGGATTTGAACAATAGATCTACACGCGCGCGGTTGAGATATTTTTCATTCTTTCTTTCTAACTTTAGGGTGGTGGTTGATAACGAACCAGAAAAGAGTTCGGATTTCAGAATGCTTAAGTAACGCGATATTTGGGGTGTACTTTTGTTCGAGACTGAGACTATTCCATGAAGACACGAGTAAGTATTCAGGACCCTGGGATGTAAACTTAGCTGGGATAATGTAATCTCTGTACGAGGACTCTCTTGTTTGCGGGGTTATTGGATTTTTAAAAGACAGGAAATCTTTAAGAATGTATGTAGGCGCCATGTTGTGATGGATAGTGCATGCATTATTCTACGGTTTTCCAGAGTAGCCCAGTTCAACTCTCTAAGTACTTTAATTGTGTTCGAACCTGGCAGGGCACCCAGAACAAGCAGACCAGCTTGATAGTGAATAGAAGAGAGTTTAGAAAGATTCCTTTTAGTTGCTGAGTGATAGAGGATGTAGCAGTAATCAAGCAGAAACAGTACGTAAGCGTTGTATAGTATATTCAAGTGCCTAGATCTGAGCCTATGGGACAGGGACTTAAGAGGATTCAGGGCCTTTTGGGCCTTAGAAGCTAAATAACTTATATGCTCGGCACAAGACAGTTTTGAATCTAGTACGAATCCGAGATGTTTGTGGAATGATTTCTGGGGTATCGTTAAATCACATAATATTAGATTTCTATATTTATTTGCTGTAACCTTGGTAGAGAATATAACCTCACAACTCTTATCAGGTTTGAACTCCAGTTTCCATCTGGAAGACAATTCCTCAAGCTTTGAGAGATCAGATTGAAGTGCATCGTGCAACTGGCTGTCAGAAGGAAGAGAAGATTGAAAAATAGACGTGTCGTCAGCATATAGAAAACAATCTGATGAAAGGTTGTCTGCTAGATCATTTATATATACTGTAGGAGAAAGAGTAGAGGGCCGAAAATGCTGCCTTGTGGAACACTAGTGTTGATATAAGATTCTTTGGAAGATTGATACGGACTTTGATTTTTCTATCACTCAAATAAGAGGATAATAGTGACAGTAAGGTTACCTTTAATACCATAGGCTGACAGCTTGTATAGTAATAAACTATGCGGAACTTTATCAAAAGCGGCTGAAATATCAAGAAATATTCCTCTTACATCTCGGCCCTTTCTAAAATTAGATCTAATCAAATTTTGAATTGCCAGTAATTGGTGTTCAGTGCTATGACCCTTAAGAAACCCAGATTGTTTTTCAAACAATAAATTATTATTAAGGACATGATTAATCATCCTTTTATAAATATTTTTTTCCAAAATTTTTGATAAGACGCTCAAAAGTGACACTGGTCTATAGTTATCTATGCAACTTCTGTCACCTTTCTTATAAATCGGGCAAATAAACGCCATTTTCCACAGGTCAGGGTAGGTGTTAGATTGAATAATATAATTAAATAAAATACATAATGGTTTCACAACAACGTCTTTGCTTAGTTTTAACATTTTTGTCGTCATCGAGTCCGTACCACTTGCCTTAGATGCATCCATATCATCGATTATTACTTTGATCTCAGTGTCATTGAAATCAATTTCTGACAAAATTACATTTGTTTTATCAGGGAAGTTAACTAATACTGTGGATGTCACAACATCGGAATGGTACCTTTCTGAAAAATAATCTAGGAAAACTTATGAAAAATTATGAAACTTTTGGTTTACTGCATTTCAATCAGAATTTGTTCTTAACAAAAAAACAATGTGAATTTATCTTTGCGAAAAAGAAAGAATACCCCCCCCCCCCCCCCCCCCCCGCATCACTAGCTGCTACCAGTCTATTCAAAGGCGCCCACTTTTTCTGTAAGGTGCCGATGTATGTTTCTGTTATTGATGTTCGTACACTGTAAAAACAGTGTTTAGCATTTAAATACATACAACACACGTTAGGCACCTATACGCATTTAGAAATATGTGTAAAAGCTAAGCACGTATAGCTTTTCAAGGGTTTCACAGACGAAAAAGCTAGACACGCTGGCAGTGTTACACGTTTAGCTATGTGTTTAGCTTCACCGGCATATGATTCTATAACAAGTCTATCACAAGCTAAGCACTGTTTTTACAGTGTAGTGAACGGTCTACTCACATTATTTGTCTATTCAGTTTAACCATTGTACCATTGGTATTTTCATTGTTCTAAGGAGTGTAACATTTGAGCGGTTTTTCTGTACTTTATTAATAAAAATATTTATAGTAGTAGATATTAATGCAGGTTATCAAAGAATTTAACATGCTAGGAGTACATATTTAAAAGACAATAAATTCCAATTTTATTCTGAATATAGTTGTGATTATGGCTTTCAGATATTAAATTGTCGTCTGGAAATTACTGTTTCTGTTGAATACAGGCAACCTGATGAGTTGATTCTGATATAAAAAGTAATGAGCCTTTAGTGGGAGTTATGCGCCACTGTAGCTATAATTAAATTGAAGGATCTGTTTTTCCAGGTGACTGACGTGACACATGATGTAGATCACGCAGATGACATGGGCAATGTTCACATAAACGTTTGCACGTGCAGTTTCCCAGTGCCTCGGATACCATTGTTTACGACCTCGTCAACCCTTCGCTCGTTCTTCGTTTTCTAAAGAATTTGATAGGTAAGTCCTACTCCAGAGTCCTAGTGTTCCAATACGGTTGTCACATGTCTTTGCATATCATTATACGTCCCCTGGTAATATTGGTCCCTGTAACACAGATGCTCCGACGTACACATAGTGAGACCGCATAATGAAGCCATCAGGAAACAGGGCATAGAACACCAGCAGAACCTACGTGTATGTACACATGTAGCACGGCCGAACACCTATGCCTTGGCACATTTGTTTACGTTGCTTTATAAATTTGCTGTTGGAACTGATTTGTAGTATTGTAAAAATTCCGTTAGTATTATCCTTTCAGAAACGACTATACGCATGTTAGGGACTCTTAAAGATGCATACAAAGTTAATTTGTCACAAAAACCAACCAAATGCCAGCATATAGTTTCAAGTAGTATAACTAAGAGAATTACCAAAAGGCATTGTTTAATTTTACCCGAAATTGATGTTTGAACGGATTTTCTACTGGCATTCTAAGCTGTATGTCAATGGGGCAGGAAAGTAAGTCACGAAAGTAGGTTAAATTTACAACCAAAAATTTAAAGAAAGGAGCAGTCTTTTACGGCTTTTACGGCTGATCGAGTGATCTATTCAGTTAATCCCTTGGCATGTCGAATTTATTTGAGTTATATAAGAATCTAGTAGAAGTGGTTTACATGTGTTACTGGGAATCCACGCTCCACCGATGCTCGGTTTGTATGTACCTTTTAGCGATGGCTGCTTTCTTAGAGTATTGCAGTGTAGTAGAAGACACATGCAGGTGGTGTGCATGCACGTACGTGAGTGTGTGAATACAATACACGGAGCTTATTTGTGATTGGAGTGCAGGAAACATGCCATTGTCGTTTCAGACCCCGGTGTTGTCAGTCAGTCTGAGACTGTCACATACACGACTACAGCCCCTATCACGGACAGTTTGGACATTACCAATTGTTCTAATATCTGTTCCGGGCGTGAGGGCGTGCACCTTGTGGTCCACAAAGCGGGGCCGGGGTACAGAAAAGACGCTGGGTTTCTTCGTTTAGATGCGTCATATTCGATTTTCACAAGCCTTGAAGGGTATGTGCTTGTTCCTGATTCTGTAAAAGCTTCTGCGTAAGTGTGTGAACCGTTGTGTTTGACATCTTCGTATCCGCTGTGTGTATTACGTATTTCAGATCAAGCGCCAACAGTTAGGTGTTTCAATATCAAGGTGCATTACCATACAGTTATAGAAATGTTAACCAAGAGCGTCAGCTTATCAATTCGAGGCCATGATATTGGAACTTAAATTGTGTCTTTTTTATACCACATTTAGGTATATTCATTAAGGGCATTGAATGGTGATCATTAAGAAATACATTTTAACCGACATTACAGGCACTGTAGGCCAGCTACCGTAGCCACCACGTGTGCTGTTGGACCTGGTACCTGCCTATGTCCTGATGGAAGCAGTAGTATTGAGGTGATTTGTGTTTTTATTGTCTTAACAATCCTGGTACTAATAAGTTTATGTGTTGCAGGGCATTTTCTATTGCTTCATATGTCCCATTAGTCTTTCAACATCAAAACGTGAGTGATCAAACTTCATGGCCGAAAGCAACCAAATACAACATTTACAAATTTAAGTCGATGGCAAATTTTTGAAATACAAATATGAAAGTCATATTATGATACCAGTTGTTAATATTTGGTTATGATTGACAGCATAACCACATTTGCCAGTGTGACAAGTGCCCGGATGGTAAAACTAAAAAGGTGGTCACTGATGTCCCTTTTCAGCCTGCATGTCGATGTCACTGTGCTGACGGTTGGCCACGGGAGATGAACGTAGACGGCACGTGTGAGGTACGGTACATGTACATATTCATAAAATAAAATGTGTAAATTGACATGAAGGTTTTAAGTAAAGAGTTTTTAAGATTATGGTTGAATCGAATGATTTCTATGCGCAGTACAATCCAGACATTGTTATCATTTTGATTATGTTTCAATATAATGGAACCAAGGTAAAACGTTGATATTTTAGTGAATTTTTATGTACAACGATCCGTATATCAATCGATCTTGAAACCATATTTTTCTGTTTTTATATTTCTGCCCATTATATCAATGTGTATATTTGCAGTGTGGCTGTGAGTGTCCAAATGGCGGTTATGATATCGTTAAACCTGATGGTGGCTGTCATTGTTCATGTGAATGTTAAAACTGCCAGAACTCGGTTATAGCTAGTGATGGAACGTGCTACTGTCCGAATGATACGTGAGTATATTGCACCCCACGTAGAAGCATAGCCGAGTATATACTTATATTGATGAACGTGGACGCCTGTTATATTATGTAATTTATCGAATATGCTTGTAATGAGGGAACTATTCACAGTTACGTGTTATATGTTTCTGAACTATTGAAACCAACTGATTTGAATGTCTTTTTTTCGCCGCTACAGCTGCCCGGTGTGTGACTATGCCTACAAGCCCGTGTGGGAAGACTGTCGTTGTGTTTGCCGTGAGAAGACCCAGTGTGGACTGTACCCTGCCTGTGTACGAGGTCGACGTGGAGAGCAGTGTGACCAGCCGGACTGTGAGCCATGCAGTTTTCAGACAGACAACGGGTTGCAAGGTGAATCGTGCTGAATTTAAGTGTAAATTCACGATAGGCTGGCGCGGTTGCATGAATTTACACAGCATAATAGATAATTATTTTATTTTTTTATATTTTTTTACAAATGTTTTCCCTTCCAATTATTTATCATTATATCAACTTCGTTATTTGGTTGAGTCTTATCTCTGCTAAATGTTCTATAAACTAGCCACTGAATTCATACAATCAGATGTAACCTTTACATTACATCTGGATAACATCTGGATGAAAATGTGAATTGACTGAAAGGTATGTGTTTTCTTTCCATTTAGTGCTTGAAAAACACGAATGCTAACTATTTTCCTTGAAAAAATCAAAGATTAGTCGAGGTGTGTGTGTCAAATCTGACATGTTATGTACATGTAGACTACTGTAGGTACGAGTAGGCCTACGCCCATATTTTTTTAGTAGCACGAAAGACGAAGATTTTTAATACTTAGTAAATGTACTTATTTATTTTCTTTATAAGGTTACCCAAAGAAGGCCCATATATTGGGGGCAAAGCCTGAAACTGTCGATTTCAGCACCCCAGGACAGCCAACTTCAAGAGCAGGATAAAATGATTACTTCAGGAATCTTACCTATCACTTCACATCAGCTGCAAAGATTGATGTAGCCACCAGTTATGCCTACACTAAAGCTGACTTACAGGCGGCTGTGATGGACAACAACTATTGTCAAGTGCCATGAAAAGAATAAAGCATGGATAGAGGGAATGATGTAAGTGAAAACAGAGGTCTAATATTAAGAATCAGGCCCAAATATGATAAAGAATTATCAAACTAGGTGATGTGTGACATCATAGAATTATAATATTGTATCTAAACTATTTAATGCTGTAACCATCTACCATGCTTTAATGGGATATGAATATTTCAGGTTGAGGAACAAACAGCGAAGGACACTGAGCATAGCAAGTTATAACAAGGAAAGAGCGCAATCTGACACAAGGAGAGACAATGGAGGATCACTGCTTCCAGATTTGGAGAGATAATTGCAGCTACAGAGAAGGAGTATATGAACAAACTGTATGAATCATTGTTGTGTCCAAAACCATTGCAGACACATGACAGTTGGACCCGGACCTGATTTCCCCTTTTTGGAATGTGTATCTCGTGCACGAATCTGGGCCTAAAGAAAACCCGCAAATACTATATTCAGTTAGAAGGCCAGATGTTCATTACAAATCGCCCATTCTGCAATTTTGTTGTGTTTACATTCAAAGATCTGTTTGTGGGGTTGATCCATTCTGACACTGGATATTTTTCTACATGTATTTTGCCCAGGATAACTTTATTTAATGAAAAACACTATAGGAAGTATGTGTCAGCTAGTTTATAGAAAGTACCCCTGTATGAGATGGTTTTAGCTGCAATCACAATTTTGAAGTGCCATTAAAAAAAAATTGTTAATTAAAATGAAATAATTTGGTGGTGCTATATTCTTTACAAAAAGTACTATGTGTTTATGCTGTTTTTAATAATATTTAACTGTAATGAAAAAAAAAATCCTATGATGCTATTTGTAAAGTATTTTCAGTGGGATGAAATAATTTGATAGTTGTATTTACAGCAAATAATTTGTTTTTTCTGCTTTTTAAAGAATTTTCAAAGTGATGACATAATGTGGTGGTTCTATTCAAGTAAAATAATTCATAAGTACTATTTTGTGAAAAGGAACAAAAAACTGTTTATTTGTAAAATGTTTGCTTTCTTTAATTTTTATTTCTTAAACTGTTACAAAAAGTTTTCCATATCTACAGTAATCCATTGGCTGAGAAATTGCAGCTATGTTTTCAGGAAAGTTATTGCACAAATAAATTGTATAAGTATTACATGGTTTCATGGTTTTTACTATGGACTGAATAATTATTTTTTTTAAATAAAATATTTGGTTTTGCTGCTTTTTAATGAATTTTCAGAGCGATGAAATAATATGGTGTTTCTACTCAAGTAAAACAATTCAGAAGTGCTATTTTGTAAAAAAAAAAAAAAGAACAAAAACTGTTCATTTATAAAATGTTTTCTTTCTTTAAATTTTATTTCTTGAACTGTTACAAAAAGATTTCCAAACCTGCATTATTCCATTGGCTGAGAAATTGCATCTATACATGTGCAAATAAATTATCTAACTATACCTAGTTTCATGATTCTTACGATGGACTGAATAATTATTTTAAATAAAAATAATTATTTAATTAACATTACTGGTCATGCTCAATACATCAATAAAAAAGGATATTACTTAATAACACAACCTTATGCAGGTAGTAGGCTACCGGCACTTATGTATATTTACTGACAACTCTTCTGAAATTGCGGACATAGGAAAACGCACTTTGATAAATCATACTTCCTAGGGGCACTTTCTTGCTATGGAGCTCTCTTTCCAAAACTTAATAAGTTTTGCCAAGATCAATTAACCTTTCTACGTGTATTCTTTTTGAGGCAACTCGTCTATCTTTAGGGGCCTAATTACTGTGCCTGGGTCAAGTTGTAACTGTCCCTTTAACATGGAAGGTGTGTTGACATGGGCAACCCTTCACTTCAAACGAAGCCCTGAATCCTCAGGAAAATTATGCCCACCTTGCCGACTTTGACATTCAGGTACACAACAATACTGAGGCATGTTTATTAAGGCCAGTGCCACAGTCCAACATATATTATTTCCAACATGGCGACTGTGGAAGGACCGAATTCACGAATTCACACTAGCGACAACTGGCGCCAAGCGGGCTGGTATACCTCATTCTGGACTGGCGTCTGTTGTAATGTCAGAATACCAAGAAACATGGGAGGTGATCCTCACTTACAGACAGCAGATGGTGGGTGAACATCGTCAAATTTCTCATCGAATTTAAATCACTTTATCCTTAGACATGTTTTTCAAAATGTTTGGAAAGGCATAATATACTGCGGTTCTTTGAATCACATTTGTAACATACGTGTATATTTTAGAGAATTTTTTTCTTTACAATGCTTCGGCGGTTAAGTATGAATCAATGTTTATTTCCTGACCTAATCATACCGTCTCGAAAAACAAAGGAAAGTAATCGTTGAAATGAAATAACCGTTGTGCCCCATGTTTGCTAAAGTAATGGTATAACTTACTGTATGAATTCGTTGTTTCCTAAGGTATTTCCTACGACTACCATGGTATCGGGGAGTTCTGGGACTGTATGAGTACAGCTAACGACTTTGGCGTACAAGTCAGGTTCTTCGGCTATAAACAAGCGTCACTGGTTGGTGCCGCCGCGGTCAAGGTCGGCCACAGTGTGGCCACCATTACTACACCGACCAATGCTACTGAGACCACTTTTCCTACTTTAAGGTGAATTGGGAGTGTATAAAGAGTGTACTAGTAACATTGCCTTTGAATAATATGACATTAAAATCGGGAAAGATTCTATCAAACTTTGGATCTAACAAACAGCATGATGGTTACGCTTGTTTTATCAATCATATGGTCAATGAAATAAATGGATGTATAGTTCTAAGATTTTTAAAGGTATCATTAAAATGATCGTAATTGTAGACGTCCTACTACATGTGCCATGTACCTCACGGTAATATAGAAAATTCTGTATATCTGGCATATAAAACACACATATGTACGTTTAGATAACAATTCTTTTTTTACTCAGAATTGACGGGCTAGTCCAGAGCATAACCAAAAACAACACAAGATTGACGCTTAACAACGACACCGTCATTGTAGATATTGCTAAGGTCAGGAACAACGCCACTGGTGCCGTGATGATGATTGCAATCCAGTATGACACCGGTATTTAGACTGTTATATTTATGTTCTTTTACCTTAAGGGGCGTAATTTGAAGAGAATATTCTCATACACTATTGTCACTGGATGTGATATACACTGTAGGCTGTGAGTTAATAACTGGTATGTGTTCTTCTATATATGGTGTGAAAAAGCCGCTGGAGGTCGGTGTAACGAAACTGAGGGTTGTAGAGCCGCATTTTGCAACCGACCGCATTTTGCAACCGGTTGCAAAATGCGTTCAGTTGCAAAATGCGGTCCTACTAAGTAGAGCCGCATTTTGCAACTGAACGCATTTTGCAACTGCAACGCATTTTGCAACCAAAGAAAATCGTGAAAACGCATTTTGCAACTGCAACGCATTTTGCAACCAGGATTTTTTTCTAAGTCCCTGAAACAGCTTGAAGTACGAGACAGGTAGAATTGGAGTGGGGACGGGTTTGCTTCTACTATGTATGCTGAAACTGGCCAGGCTGCCCCTGGGGTGGACGATAATATAAAACTTATTTCACGTTGTAATTTCCTAATCCATTAGTGTTAGGAAGTCTAAACGTTAATAAACATTTTGTTCGGCATGTGCATGGGATTTCGGATTTTTTTAATTGGGGGTGTGGCCGTCCCTAGGGGTGGTTGATTGTACTTTTTACTTCGTATTTTTCTCCTATCTACCCTTATATCTTCAGAATTAGGAAATAAAAACGTTGGGGATTAATAAACTATCGTAAGAAATATGCATGGGCACTTCGGAAATTTATTGTGACATGGGTGTGGTTGTCCCTGGGGGTGGTTGATTCTAATTTTACAACGTATCTTCTGCTATCTACCCATTGTATCGGCCATTTGAGTTAAAACATGAAACGTAGCTACAGTATCATTTGGGATGTTGAAGGGCATTTAATTTTTTTTTGACTTAGGTTGTGGTCCTGGGGGTGGTTGAATACAATTAGACGTTGTAATTTCTGCTATCTACCTTTAGACCATATAAGTTAGGAACGGAAGGCTATGGGGATTGAAAACATGTCTTTAGGGATATGTATGGATCCTTCTGCGTTTTTGATGGGTGTGGCCGTCCCTGGGGGTGGCTGATTCTATTTTTTGCACCGTTATTTCTACTATCTACTCTTAGAGTTAGGAACTTGAAACGTTGGGGATTGATAAACCAGTCACTTTTTATGAATGTGCATGGGTCTTTGAGGAATGTAGAGAACAGCAGCAGCGCACATAGCACTAAACGGACTTACAGTCATAGGCATGAATATAGGTCAAGGAATCCAGTTAAAGCTGCTCCTTTTGATCCATGCCAACCATAAGGCCCTACACACTCGGAAATCCTGGCATTCAACTAGCCGTTGTGTCTTAATACAAAACAAACATGTCAATTAATCATAAATAGTAATTAGCATGTGTGTTGCTATACAGAGGCTATGCACAAAGATTCTTGAAAGTATGGGGTCTTGCATGGGTTTTTAATTAACTTGACCTACATCCAAGCACACCGCTAAAGGTCTGTTATTAAGTGCTGTCTGCTGCTTTCTTTGCATTCCCCTTCCTTCTTAACTCGAAGACCGCTTTCAGATTCACACATCCTACTAGCTGGGTCGGTCCAACTCTGCAGGGGATCTCATTTAAGTGCAATCAGTGGAATCAGCTTAATTGTCTGACATGCCACCAATCACCCCATCCCCTGAGGGACAGTCACACCCAAAGTCACACTAAAATTCCCCTGTACCCATGCACCAAAGACTCATGTTCCTAACTCGAATGGTCGAGAAAGAGATGACAGAAATTACGGTGAAAATATTACAGTCAAGTAACCATCCCCAGGGACGGCCACTCCCCAAGTCAACAAAAATTCCGTTGTGCCCAAGCACATCTCTAACGATCTCAACCACCCCAGAGAAAAACACACCCCAACTCCCCAAAAATCTGAAGTGCCCACGCACATTTCTTACGATGATGTATTAATCCCCAACGCTTTTATTTCCTAATTCTAAAGATATAAGGGTAGATAACAGAAAATACAATGTAAAATTACAATCAACCACCCCTAGGGACGGCCACACCCCTATGTACATGCCTAACAATATCTTTATTATTCCCTGACGTTTCAACTTCCTAACCCTAATGGTATAAGAAATTACAACGTGAAATAGATTATATATTTTCCCCGCCCTAGAGGCAACCTGACCAGTTTCAGCGTACCTCGTCGAAGCAAACCCGTCCCCACTCCATTTCTACCTGTTTCGTACCTCAAACTGTTTTAGGAACTTAGAAAAAAATCCTGGTTGCAAAATGCGTTGCAGTTGCAAAATGCGTTTTCACGATTTTCTTTGGTTGCAAAATGCGTTGCAGTTGCAAAATGCGTTCAGTTGCAAAATGCGGCTCTACTTAGTAGGACCGCATTTTGCAACTGAACGCATTTTGCAACCGGTTGCAAAATGCGGTCGGTTGCAAAATGCGGCTCTACAGGGTCCGTGTAACAGAAAGTCCACCCTCCGTATAGTTATAATGGTTAGGGTTTGCCTGACCTAAATGGGTCCAAATCTAGGGCAAGGCTCACTGGTATAAATGAATGGGAAGCGGGCTCTCTTACACGTTACACCGGGAGGGGGTGGAGGGCTTAGCTACGTATTTCAACCATGGTAGTCCTAGGCACGGAAAACATGGTTTAGTGACTCTGTACACTTCTTTGAACCAAATTGAATAGTTCCCCCTTTCCTTTCCTCACGCCTGTGGTGATTGGCACTGATTGTGTCAACGCTTTATTTCCCCAAAGGGGTATCTGTCACAGTAGACGTCCGGTTCAGTCCGTTGATGGGGCGTCTCTTCCTTAACGTACGTTCTGGTCTAACTGTCAGTTTTAAGGGACAGACGTCTGGACTATGCGGACTGATGGACGACAACCAGGACAACGATTTCACCATGGCCAATGGCACCGTGGTCACCAAGGACAAGGCGGTGGAATTTGCCGAGTCATGTGAGTCATAAGGAAAAAAATACGACAACTATTAGAAAGAAAGATCAATGTACTTATGAGCTTGATTACATATTTATTCTTGACTTCTTCTCTTTGAAATTCAGAATATGGCGATAAAATACCATATGGTTTATAAACTGTATACAGAGGTGAAAAGAATCAGATTTGTAATTAATGCGTAATATTCTTTAGCATATATAGAAATAAGTGATACAAAAACATTGTCTTAATTGTACAAATTTTCATCATTTGCTCCTTTAAAAACATTTTGCATTTGTCGTTATCACCACAGGCAGAATAAGTACTTCATTTTCTGATTCTAGATTATACGGCAATTGGTCCTGGGACAGTTCAAACTTCAACTCTGATGACGTCATGGACCCCTCCTACACCGACCCTAGTCTATACAATCCGGCCTACGGTCCCGTGAACGTGTCACAGGCTGAGATGAAGGTCAGTGACCTCTTACCTGTATATAACGCTTAAAGCCATTGCGGTCGAAATGACCAAAGTGTCCATCACAAATACGTATCTATCAATACAGAATTACAGAATTGATCTGGAATATTAATTTTTGGCGAGTAAATTTTCTTCAAAATATTACATTTCTCTTTAACTACTTTAAATCCAAAGCTGAGGTGTCACTCAATCTGTAGCCAGGTGTGTTACCTAATTACCACACAACTCTCGAACAATTGATGCATGCAGTTGCATGTTCTGTGGTCAGAAATGTGAGGGGTGGTCTTTTCGGCAATTTCTGCCCTTGTATAAAAACGCATGGGTTTGGTCAATCTTTGGAGTGTGTTTAGAGAAGCAACAGAGGGATCGCTCTGAAACTTGACAGGTACCTTAGTGAAGATATGGTTCGACAGCTAAGCAACGCAGCTTACTGTGGGATTCTTGCTTTCAGAGAAAATGGCCAGAAACGGACAGCCATTGCAAGGTAATTCAACATTTATCTGGAACCGTTTGGAAAATCCTCCAAAGAAATACTGCAACAGGGGCACCTACTCCAATACCTCGACCAGGGTGTTCGCGTTTCACACCAAGAAGACAGGATCGCCTTCTCCTTAGAGGACGCCGTGCTGGTCGTACAAAGACAACCAGTGTCCTCAGAAAAGAGTCGCAGAATGTCATTCAAACGCCCGTTTCAAGGTCCCTCGTGAACAAGAGATTACTGAAAGCCGGTTATTTTGCACAAAGGCCAGTAGGGAAACCACTGTTATCAGCAGGCGATAAACAGCGACGTCTGCAATGGGCTGGGGACCACGTGCGTTTACTTCATGGTATATTACCACTTCATGGGATAAATGCTCTGATTTTACTGTCAAATCGACTTCATAGGATAAATTGCGACTTCATCTCCACATAAGATATTGCCTGCGACTTCATGGGATAATGGTGAAAAAGTACCTGTTGTTGGCCCAACGTTATGAGAGAGAACGTTTTTGAAATATAATGTTTTTGTACTGTAAATATTATCCAAAATAGGTAAACTGTACGTTTTAATTCACTTGTATGACTGAATACGGTTTCTTTAGTGGTATTGGATGCATGTTTTGAGTAATTTTAAAATACACAGGCGTATGTAGGTGAGGATCCAGTATTTCTAAAAATCAGTACATTATGGGAGATTATGATCAGCGTGGAGGAAATAGGGGGTCCAGACCCCCTGGGTCCTCCCCTCCCAGATCCGCTTGATACATAAAACTACTGGATCAGGTAAACCAGGCTATGAAAACATAATTTACGCGTAAGTTACTGGATTATAAGATGGATAAATAAACAAATAGGAATCAATTATTAAAGATAAATAAATAGATAATAAAAAGAAGCAGAGAAGGTCGTGTATATAATTGTGCTCTACAATTATCTTGATCAAGTCGCATCCCACTCTGAAAAGACTAATTTTTCCATGAGGAAAGACGCGCAAGTGTAATGATTTACGTCTGTCCCTTGGTTTCCGAGAGGCTCTGTTCTGGTCCTACACCTGTGAATGTCCATCATGATGTGATCAATGGTGTCCCCGAAATGTGCCCTTGGCTGGCTCTCATTTGACCCGAAAGTATTATCTGCGGCACAGTCTGCATTTGGAAACCTGTTAATAAGGCGTTCGGAAGGGGGGGGGGTAGGCCTATTTGTTGTTTAGCAGCCTAATTAACGTAGCTGATCTGCGAGATCAACAGGCTTGTAGATTGATATTTATTCAGAATTGTGGTTGATTGTAATTGTGGTTGATTGTAATTTTTACATCGTAATTTCTGCTATCTACCCGTAGACCTTTAGTAGTGGGACTTTGCAGTCCTTTGGGGGGGGGGGGGGTATATATTTTTTTATATCGTTGTTACTGGTATCCTCTATCCATTAAAGTGAGGAACATGAGACGTTGGGGATATTTAAACTTGCCATTAGGGATGTGCACGTGTCCTTCGGATTTTTGGTGACTTTGGTGACCTAGGGGTGGTTGATTATGATCTTTAAATTGTATTTTCTGCTATATACCCATAGGTCTTTAGGTTGAGGAAACTAAAATGTCGGGGTGTGCATAGGCAGGTTTTTTTTTTTTTTTTTTTTTTTTTTTTTTGTGACCTGGGGTGTGGCTGTCCCTGGGGATGGTACACATATATGTTACCGTAATTTATTTCATCTCCCCCTAGACCATTCGAATTAGGAACATGAGTCTTTGGTGCATGGGTGGGCTACATTAGTGTGACTTGGGGAGTGGCCGTCCCTAGGGGGTGGAGTGATTAGTGGTTTGTCAGGCAATGAAGCTGATTCCATAGATTGCAATTAAGATTCCTTGCAGAGTTGGACCGACCCAGCTAGTACTACATCCTACCCTGTATGTGTGAATCTGGTGGCGGTCTTCGAGTTAGGAAGGAAGGGGAAATGTACAGAAAGCAGCAGACAGTACTAAATAACAGACCTTCAGTCGTATTCTTGAATATAGGTCAAGTTAAATAAAACCCATTCAAGACCCCATACTCTCAGGAATCCTAGGGTCCAAGTCCCATTGTTCTTTAACATAAAACACACATGTTAATTACTGCTCTTGGGAAATAAACATTTTTGTTTTGTGTTAAGACACAACAGCAGTTAAACGCTAGGATTCCTGATCGAGTGTGTGGGGCCTTGAATTAGTTTTTAATTGGATTCCCTGACCTATATTTATGCATATGGCTGGAAGTCCATTTAGTTCTGTATGTGCTTCTGCTGTTCTCTACATTTCTCAAAGACCCATGCACATTCATTAAAATGACAGGTTCATCAATCTCCGTTCCATGTTCCTTAAAATTTAAGGGTATAGATGGCAGAAATAAATTGTGAAAAATAGAATCAACCACCCCCCGGGATAGCCACACCTGAAATATCATACTAACATTCCCGGAAACCTATGCATATCCTCAATGGTAAGCTTATCAGCCCGGAAGGTTTCATGTTCCCAACTGTAATGGCGTAAGGGTAGAAGCACGAATAACGATGTAAAATTTAAAATCAACCTCCCCAGGGACGGCCACACCCAATGTCACAAAAACCCAGAAGGACCCATACACATCCCCAAAGACAGATTTTTCAATCCCCATAGCCTTACGTTCCCAGCTTTATTGGTCTCAGGATAGATATAGCAGGAATAACAATGTCAATTAGACTCAACCGCCCCCAGGACCCCCCCCCCCCAAAAAAAAAAAAAAAAAAAAAAAATCCGAAGTGCCCTTTCACATTCAAAATAGTATGTAGAGTTCTCTACCTACAGTGGAAAGACATACATTCTTGCTACTGTGTACTAGCCACATCTATAAACCTGCGCCGTCAATCAAACCACACATGGTCAGTTTTATGCCCTAGTTTAAAGGCAGACAATGTGTTTATTTATACACTTCGTTTGTCTTATACATCTAGTGCCTTAGACCCGCCATGATTCAACGTCCAAATATTGTCAGTTTTTAAACGTCCTGAAATCTGAAAAATTTCAAAACTAAATGGGTAAAAAAAAAAACTAGCTTTATGCTTTCCGCCACTGGACCGGAGCTCTTGAAATAAAGTACATTATTTATAGAAGTTAATCTCACGGGTATCTACGAGAACATATGAAAATAACAGCTTCATTAAACTCCAACGAGATAAAATACGCGCTATCATGTGAGTGAGAAATGTTACTCCCCCCCCCCCCCCCCCCCCCACACACACACACCATTTCGAATACGCGCACGTCACTCTGGAAATCCACTGCATGAAAAAACACCTTGACGAAAAGGTCATCTTTCATCTTTCATTTGTAAAAGGTCATCTTTTTATCAACTTTTACGTCTCGGAAAGACCGTCATTCACATTTTCATTAACTTTCAGTTTTCAAAAGTTCAACTATCACCTTTTACACTGCGAAAGGCCACCTTACATTCCAGCTTTTGTTAACTGGAAAGGTCTCATTTTGTTAACTTTTATTTTCTGAAAGCTTAAGACTAATTTTATAATAATGCGTGGTGATCTTTTGTATGTATACTATTTATTTTATGTACAGGACTTTATTCCGTATCTTACATTAAGCACATTATGGAAAAAGCGAATACTTTTGCAAATTGTTTGCATGATGAAATGTTTTGCACTTTGATTAAAGTATTTAACTGATAGATTGAATATGGTGATTTGCATTTCGGAGAAAAAATTATGCAATCTTGCATTGGCTGGAGTAATTCACTTGAGGTAGACATATGATTTTGACGCTTTAAACGACAAACAACTTTCAGAATCGAAAGTAACTATATTTTTATTCCAATATTGTCAGGGTTTAAATACAGCAAATAAAAAATTATATGTCAGAGGTCACATCTCCATATTTGCGTAGATAATTACTTTCACAGGAAATGATCTCCATGCTTCTGGACAGTAGCTAATTATGTCAGGATTATAGCATTGATTGCACCAAGTCAAAATAGTGTTTGAGGTCACCTCTCCATAATTTGCCTGGCTAGAGGCTCGTCTCTAAACAGAAAACCACCCCTCCTCGGCAAAAAAGGCAATAGGATCTCTCGTCACTAACTTTGTTATTTTCAGTAATGTCAGGATTTTAGCATTGATTACACCAAGTCAAAATAGTGTTTGAGGTCACCTCTCCATAATTTGCCTGGCTAGAGGCTCGTCTCTAAACAGAAAGCCACCCCTCCTCGACAAAAAAAGGCAATAGGATCTCTCGTCACTAACTTTGTTATTTTCAGTAATGTCAGGATTTTAGCATTGATTGCACCAAGTCAAAATAGTGTTTGAGGTCACCTCTCCATAATTTGCCTGGCTAGAGGCTCGTCTCTAAACAGAAAACCACCCCTCCTCGCCAAAAATGCAATAGGATCTCTCGTCACTAACTTTGTTATTTTCAGTAATGTCAGGATTTTAGCATTGATTGCACCAAGTTCGAAAAGTGTTTGAGGTCACCTCTCCATAATTTGCCTGGCTAGAGGCTCGTCTCTTAACAGAAAACCACCCCTCCTTGACAAAAAAAGGTTAAAGGATCTCTCATCACTAACTTTGTTATATGCAGTTATGTCAGTATTAGCATTGATTGCATCAAGTCAAAAATTATAATTACAATAAATGTCAGAGGTCACCTCTCCATAGTTTGCCTGACCAGAGGATCGTTTCTAAGGATAAAACCACTCTAAAATTGTTATGATGTGTTTTAGACTCCAGAGAGCAAGTTTTACCTTTTACATAATCCCTAATAGTAAGGCCCTGGGCATGATGGAAATATTTAACCGAAGTTGGATAGGTAGTAATCAGCTATGCAATTGGAATTTGTTTGTATTGGAACTGGTTTTATTACTGACAGACTGTTTGCATATCCTTCATTCATCTTGCTTACACTTCTGTAGTTAATCTTAATATCAGAGGAAAATTATCAACCATACATAACTGTTTACTTATTCTCTTGCTCAGAGCGAGTCAGTCTCCCCTTTACCATTTTAGCATGTTTAATTCCATAAATCTGATGGAGAGGGGGTCTGAGGTAAACACAATGAGGTTATACACGTAGGTTAACAATTTCTATTGTAGCTGCAGACTGGAAATTCATGTATAACAGGAGCACAGGAATGCTGCCTTCTTTAAGATGTTCATCTATTTTCTTGTGACGACAGGCACTGCTTTTTCATCCTTGTGACGCCCAATTCCTTTATAAAAGAAAAGACATAGTGAATAATAGAGACATGACAAAAACACATGACAATATTTTTCTGAGAACTTAATTCTTTTCTATAATGTGCAGCTGTTTTAAATAGTGTCATTTTCGGTTGTATAAGGCTGTATTCCCAGAGCTTTTAGATCGATCTCTCCCCGCAAGGAGTCTCACTAGATTACTGTCATATAATCCGGCTAAAATGTCCGTCCTGCCTACTACAAGCTGTAAGGGGGTAATTAACTTTCGTGTCCGCTCGGCTGACAGCTATTTAGCGTGAACCCCCAGGGAGTTAGGTCGATCTTAAGTAGATCGATCTAATCTCTGGAAATGGGGTCTAAGTCGAATCCATCCCCTTTCACATTAAAGCACCCCCTTGTAATCCAACACATGGGAATATTCTAACACTTTTAAAAATGACAACCCCTTGTTGTTACCCCGTATCGTGGACGTGCACATATATTTCCAAAATTCACAGTGAGTAACAGGTCAAACGTTAGAACAGACAAAAGCCAAGCCCAATGAAGCTCAGTTTAACTCGATCCTTTCTCGAGAGACGGCCAAATTACCCTGCAACATGCAGTGCGTCGAGAAAGATTCCCGCTTTAATCCCAGAAGTATGCTTTGCTATAATTTGTGTTAACATACACTGTGCGAACAAAACTGAAATCACTATATCACCTACCTTGTAAAACGATGACCGTCTGCCCCGTGTCTATAGTGATCTATATAATTGTCTCTTGCTGTTTTAGTCTTGAGTAAAACACGAAGTTAAAGGTTGCCGTGCGAGCTTTTCTGCCATTAATACTGCGTTATAGGTCAATGCTAGAGAATCGGCGCGAAAGATATCCCATTACAGACTATCTGCGCATGCGCAAGGCCAGGCGGTTGAAAATGCGCGGACTGTAAGTCTGTGTAGGCTGGTCACAGAAGATAATTTCCAAGCCACCGTATTGATTATGGTCGACTTCTTTGCAAGATGGCATTTGTTGCGGCGATATTTTAACTGATGAGGATGAAGAGAATGAGTAAATGCATCAGGTAGGTCTAATATAACATTTGAATCAGTCATAATAAGGGAACAAACAACCGTGTCACTGACGCCCAAGATGGGTTTTATGCACGGAGAACAGACCGTGCTGAAAAAAGATTATCACGATCGTGAAACAATTGTTAATCGAACACTCTGTCCTATTTATTAGAACACTGCAAAAAGTTTACGTCAAAGTACGGCCCCGCGTACAAGTAAAGATTCTGTACATGTATATAACTGGCCTGTATTAATCCCATAGAGTCTACCTACATTCCTTGACCTAAATTCCAGGCAGGGTTATATAATCAATGCACTGGTTCACTCGCAGGGTTCATACAGCACTTTAAGTGCTTGAATCTAGTATATATTGCCCCTTGTACACGTATTCAGTCTGTTTATGACATTAAAAGTACTTGAAATTGTTATTAGCCTTACAAAGGGCTTGTATTTATCATTTTCCCTAAAAAATTCTTGGATTTGATCAGTTAGAAATTTGTCGAATGATTATTTCAAACCTTGTTTTTAACCTGAATGTAGACATGCTGGGGGAATGCCCTTTTTAATCTGTCAATTTTTTTCTCATGTTTCATTATCATTAAAATACAAAGTTTGTGTGAATGATGCACCTCTTTTGTATGCAAACTTAAAAATGACAGTAAGATGCATTGCGTTATTGAAAAGTTATTGATTTAGAGCCTCAGAAGTCATTCAATTTGCTTTTATGTTGCTGTATGAACCCTAAGCAGTAATCATGAATATCTTCATCATTGCATGTAGTTATTTCAGCATTCATATTTTTATTAATGAAAAATGTTTGTATGATATTACACTAAAATAATTCACTATCTTAAAATATCTATTTCTTTTCCAGATGCTATTAAAAGACAGGCTGTCTGAACAGCATATAAAACAAGCAAAGTGGATGGACTAAGGCAAAAAAATTGGAAGAGAAGAATGGGGTATGTAATACAGGAGCCTATATAAGTTCTGTACAAAGCCCAATCAAGTTGCCTAGCAGTAATCATGAATGCATATTTTCATCATTACTTGTAGCTATTTCATTATTCATATTGCCCTAATTGAAAACTTTTTGCATGATATTACACTCAAATAATTCACTCTTTTTATCTATTTACCAGGTGCCATTAAAAGATACTACAGTTCTGAAAAGTAGGAGGATGTTCTAAAACAAGCAAAAGGACTGGATGAGCTGAAACAAATTATATGGAAAAAAAGGAAGGAGGTACTATTATAGAAGCATGTTTAAACCTTGTAAAATCTCTCTTTTAAGACTTTTGATGGCTTTAAGTCCATAGTTTGAAAAAACTTCTAACATCATAAAAGTTGCCATTGTTTTCATCATATTTGATTAGCATTAAAATGAACTGTTACCCAAAACAGCATTTATCATTACATGCATCCTATTTTTCAGGAAGCAAAAGACAAAGATTTGGGCAGGCAAAGTGTTCTCTTGACAGACGATTCCAGGAAAACTACTCCCAGGAGAGCGGGAATTTATGCATATATAGTAGGACTAGTGGATCTGGCTGAAAGTACATTTAGAGAACATTTCCTGGGCCTTTCTTGGATAATCAAAACAAAAAATCAAATGTCCTTGGATTATCAAAAAACTTTCAAAAGACAAGCGCAACCTGCACAAAAATGTTATAATGGAATAAATTATTAAAATTTATACCATGTGTTGTTCTGTTTATCAATATATTATTAAATCGCGGCAAAAAATATTACATTAAAATACGTAACAAAAGAAGGAAAAATGCAATCTTTTCTTAAATAAAAAGGTTTGAAAAGGTTATCTTTTGTATCTGAAAAGTTGCACAAAAGGCATCTGAAAGTTGGACTTTTTAGCAGGAAAAGGTAGAGAAAAGTGGGTCTTTCATATGTCTTTTAGCATGCAAAAAGTTGATGAATGATGAACTTGAGAATACCTTTTCTTCAAGCAAAAGATCGTCTTTTTGCAGCAAAAGGTTTATGAAAGTTAAACTTTTGAGTAGAGAAAAGGTGAAGAAAAGTGGGCCATTTGTATACCTTTTCACTTATACAAAAGTCATTTAAAAGATCGTCTTTTACACCTTTCCTAAAAAAACGAAAGGTCTAGGAAAGGTGTGAGAAGGTGAATAAAAGGAGGCCTTTTGATCGCCTTTCAGGATATATAAAAGCTGATTTTTCATGCAGTGATCAAGGTCTAGAATGAAACATCATATCGACCTTTACGCCTAATTTCCACATCCAACCAGAACTGAAACATGTTTGGATACAATGTACCATGAAGTGGTAATATACTACGGAGTCTCCTAAGGGTCCTTATTTTTTAACCAATGAAGTCGCCTTCTATCATGAAGTAGTAATTCTTATCCTGTGAAGTGGTAATATACCATGAAGTATCTTAACACACGTCGTTTTCAGTGATGAGGCCAGATATGGATTTTTTAGGGTTGATGGTCGAATCCGTTTACACCGACGTGTACGAGGGGCATAAAACGATGATTGTGTACTGCCTAGAGTGCAAGCAGGGGATGGTAACGTCTCTGTTTGGGGAGCATTTCATGTCGGTGCCCAGAACCAGTTGGTTTTTCTAGGAGGCAACCTCATTCAGGATTCCTACAGAGACATTCTACAGCAAACAATGCTTTGATTGGTAAGAGTCATCTTCATGAACAACTTTGTGTACCAAGACGACTGGGCAACCCCACATCGAGGCCGACGAATCACTGTTTTTCTTCAAAACCAATGGGTTCAGCAACTGCCTTGGCCTGCAAACTCTCCAGATATGAACCCAATTGAAAAACTTTGGGCAAAAGTAACTCACACAATTAATAGCTATGGTCATCGACCGGTAAATAGTGATGAACTGCGACAGGCAAATATCACTGCGTGGAATGATATCCCCACCCAAACTCTAAAAAACGTGTCACAGGGTATGCCATGTAGGATGAGGGCGCTGCAAGCGGCTGCTGGAGGTCATACCCGCAATTACTGACTTTTCATGATTTACTGTAGTGAGTTCTTTGACTGTGTAACATATCACATATCACATCATTTTCTTTAATATCTTAGCTTAAAGTTAATACTGACATCAAACTGTTGATATGGTTTTCTGGGGGTGTTACTTTCTTTTGAATGGCATCTTATGTCAGATTTGATATCATTGACCAAAATATCTCACAACAGAAGACTGGCTGTTATTATTACTCGATGACATACTTTTTTAATGACTCAAGCCCAAAAAAATTTAATCAGCACTCGAAAATAACAATGATGAAAAATATTCCATATTAAGTAGCAACCCTGTATGCTGTAAACGTATGATAAACAATCTGATTAGATACTTAATATGACACCGGTCTGTTCAAGAAGACTTTTATTAAATGATAAAGAACTGTTATATACAGGTATTGTTGCATATGCTTCACTTGTGCTTTACATTACAGCATAGTTTTAGAAAACTGTTGCAATTATTTTCAAATACCCCAAATCATTGGATTATTAAAATTAGCAGCATAGTCGGTAAGGTGTAAAGATGAGCCCGAGTAGGTGACATTAACATTTGCAACCTATATAATGCTATACCGTCATTACCCCAATATTCAGGCTGCAGAGACGGTATGTCAGGGGAAAGGACTGGAGGGGGTGTTACTGCAGGAGTGTGTCTATGACATCGTGGTCACGAAAGATATCACTTTCTCCAACCAAGAAACATATGAACTAGGTGAGTATTAATATATAGAGAATCTCTAACACCACTCCTTGCCTCATCTGCTTGAATTAAATAAAAATTAATATATACATATACGGCATCAAAACGGTAACATACTTTGTAGATTCACGCCATATCAGACTTTTATTATTATTGTTGAATCATTCTGGCAACACGTAAAGGGTTGGATAAATATAAAGACACAATGGCACAATCAGATAAAATAACCAATATATAGAACTGAGAATATTAATGGATATTAAAAACGCATGCATTAGCTTCCATGTGCACATATTCTTTATTGCATTGTTTATTAATATCCGTGTTATTTTGTGTTATTTTAACTGCTGAATTTCAAGTAAAATATCCTTTGCTAGAAGTATACAATAATATGCAAACCTGAGTGCAAATACAACCATATCTGTGCCTGTGGTCTTATAATGTAACGTTATTGCCAGGTTGTCCTGGTCAGTGTAATGGTAAAGGGAGGTGTGTGAACAGCACTTGTCAATGTAACCACGGCTGGACTGGAACTGACTGCTCTATAGGTAGGTTATATGTCACCCTGGACAACGCCCCACATATATATAGTAGGCTTGTTAAGGGGCCAAACGCTGCATTTTTTTGTACAAATGTCTAACTTGGCATGAATGTTCCTTGGGCAAAAGAAGCAAAAAAATTATCCATAGAGACACGCATAATTCATGCAAATTAAATACCAAAACACAATATTTCATATTTCCATCACGTTTTTGCCTAAAAACGTGTAGATTATCAAACCTGACTAAATTAGGAAAAAGAAACCCATTTTCGACATTATGGAAACAATTTGCGGCCATTTAGTGCCTCATGTAGAATTGACACATATCTTAGCAAAAAGATATTCAAAGTCTTTATGGATATTTTTCCACTTTTTTCTTTTCCTTTTTGTTTCTAAAATGCGTTTGACAAAATCACGTTTTTAAATATGTATGAAACTGTGACACCCACTGCTCTGTGCAATAATGATAATAATAATAATAATAGTGTTTTTATAAAAATTTAGATATGTTTTGAATTATAATACAAGTGGCAATACTAACGCCAATATCACTCCGGTTCATACAGGTTCCTGTGGTGCCTGCGTCAGTGGTGTGTGTGACAGCGGTTTCTGTGTGTGTACTGTGGGCTGGGAAGGGACAGCCTGTGACCAGAAAGGTAACTATAGGGAACTTACAAAACACCCGTTTACTGTATGCACTAGATTGCTCTTCTGGAGCACTCTATTTTGTATGATAGTCAAAGTTGCGTACTGTATAGCATTTATTCCCCTTTCGCTCGCCACGCCTCACCACCACACATTCCTCTGACGGCATCAGTCTTGTTAATAGGGACGGTCCGAGATAGCCTATTTTGAACATCTGCGCAGCAGATGACGTCAAACGAGACCTGGATTGGAGCGAGATTTCACGAGAGGTGGGGTTAAAATCTGCTATTGAAACTTCTCTCGCGGTCGGGCACAAGTCTATGTTATAGGATTGCATTGAGTAAAATTTGGCGTTGTCATGTTATTTGAGATAGAGCAACGCAATGGCGAATTGCCAACGTTGTGTCGTAGGGTGCATTGCAGTTAAAGCTAAGCAATAAAACCAGGAAAATGACCATGGATGACGGACACGACTGGCGAGAGAAATGAAGTAAAGAAAGAGAAGTTGGGCTTGATCAGATTAAAAGGACTAAGTGCCGACATATTTAAAGTACAGATCAGGTCGCAGTATTTTGTAGGAAGAAAGGGACCAACTGCAGACAACTCGCACCCGATACGTCACTGGCTTCATGGCATCACCGTATAGACCGTATCATCAACGGTCGAGGGCATATTAATAAGTAAATTTTGTGTGTGTAGTTTACAGGACACCATGGTTTGTTATACAGCCCTAGTACTTGTGATAAATACACTGTGTAGTCTTTTACGGTAATCAGGCCCGTAGCCAGCAATTTTAGAGGGGGGGGGGTCGTTTTCTCAAAAAGTGGACCTTTTACCATAAAATCCTCAAGTACATAGATCAAATTGTACCCAGAGTGGACCTTTTCCCAGCAAAAAGGGTGGTTTTTTCGAACCCTCCCCCCCCCCCCCCCCCCAAGATGTTGAAGATTGTATGTCCTTAGTTATTATGTTGTTGACTTAATTATATCAGGAATCAACAGATGGCATTTTTGTCTGGGTGTCACTTACAGTATCAGGCATTTTCTTTATTACTTTAAAATGAAATATTTGGTTTATGAATATATATATAGGCCTATGTATTGAACTGCACTAGTAATTTAATGAAGAAAATAATTTTTCTTGCTAGTGTCATTCTTATGTTACTGTAGTGACTTTTTAATAACTATATGACACCTGTTTTTCATATCATTTACTCAGATCACAAATACAACTTCGCCTGTGATGTTGTGTTTATTTGTTGTATTTGTGTATAACTGTCAATAAAATGCAATGATTTTGTGAAAATTTCAACTTATATGTTGTCCATTTTAATACTTTCTTTTGTCACCTTTCCTGTCATTTAAGTCGGATCTGATCACAATGAAACTTACATTTTGTGAATCATTCAATGCTATCCATTAGTTTCTATAGCATCATTTTCAGAAGTAAATAAATGAAGAAAATTAACTTTATGATCAAGTTTGAGCCTTTTGAATTAGTTACTATAAATTTAGTGAAATTAAAACAAAGATGCAGGCAAGTCTAATATATATGATATGCCATCCATCAGTAAATGAAATGTCAAATGATTTTATTTTACTTCTTTATAAATAAAGTTTAATAGTAAAACATTTATAAAGAAAAAATAGTTGCAGTTATAAAGCTTTTGTTGTTCAAATGGATCTCATGAAATGACCAGTCAATGAAGAACAATAAAAAATGAACAATATCTTTAATATGTTTATTTTGCACCCACTGGCATGTTTAGACAAGCATCTCTTCAAAATTCCAAAGACAGTAATATAAATTGACAATTTAAAAATGAAAAAGAGTGGATAACTATATAAAGTTCTTGACATCTACATCAGGGAAATAGTGAAAAAGGAAGTTTGTAGCCAACACTGATTGAAGAATATTTGCAAAAAAAGAAAAAAAAAAAAAACAGAAGTAGGAAATTTCATATTGCAATACGCTGGAGTTAACAATTTAAATATAGTAATTATGATAACCTAAAATTGAAGCAATTAAGCCCTTGACAGCACTGGATTATTTTATTTACAAATAAATAATAAAACAATAATTGGAAGCTGCCGGGGCATCATCCGTCCGATTCTCATTCAATCCTAGCCACTTTCATCTAAAAGGCATGCGTATAACTAATGTCATTTTCCTGCACCACAAGCAAATCTCTGGTGATGTAGCCTGTTTAAACGCGACCTTTGCTGCGTAGTACGTCCTCCGGGCGAATTTTGCTTTGCAAGCGTCATCGGCTCTTAGCTTGGCAAATTCAACATGTCAGTTGTACGTACATATCATATCAATACTTTTTCTTTATAAAGTGAAAAAAGAACAAGCCTGTAGCTCAAAAATTTTGTAAGTTCAGCTATTTTTCAAGTAAAGAAATCGCTGCTCTACTTCCTTGTGGTCTCCATATTTTAACCCCACCTCAAGGCAGATCTCGTAAAATCACGGAGAAATGTGGTCTTCTCGTTGAGAACCCGGACAACCTCTATTAACAAATGTATCGCAGTCTAGACCTCAAGTCTTTTTTCTTCGGTCACGAAGAGACATGTAAAAAGCATATAGAAACAAGAAGTTATATCGAGTAGAGTTAATCTAATTCAGGTGTATTTTATTTTAATAATATTGTGTTTGATAGAAAGCTTCATACCATTGCATCAACAACACATGAGTAACGCTTTAATATGAGTAAGTGTATAGAAGAGGAATGTGTGTGTGATGCATAACGTAATGTGCCATATACCACACAGAACATACTCTCCTAAAATGAACTAATAACTTCAACGCCGTACTCTTTTCCAGCCACGTGTCTGTATGTGAATAACTGCACTGACGAGGACCACGGTGTGTGTTACAGGGCCAACAGGTGTCGCTGTCTACCAGGATTTGTGGGTATGTATTGAGGACCACGGTGTGTGTTACAGGGCCAACAGGTGTCGCTGTCTACCAGGATTTGTGGGTATGTATTGAGGACCACGGTGTGTGTTACAGGACCAACAGGTGTCGCTGTCTACCAGGATTTGTGGGTATGTATTGAGGACCATGGTGTCGTGTTACAGGACCAACAGGTGTCGCTGTCAACCAGGATTTGTGGGTATGCATTACAATAAGGATTAACTTGTTTGCTTATAAGGCAAATGGCAAAATCTTCCAGAACCAGAGCGTACACCGAGATCACCCCTAACGCCCGAGGAAACTTGTCATGTAGTTAATTCGATTGCATTCAGCGAGAGTCCCCGTGCAGTTGGATCGATCTAAGAAGAAAAGTATTTCATGCACCCTACCTGTATATTCAAATTAATTTACGAAGTTTCTGTGGCAAAAAAAAAAAAAACAACAACAAAAAAAGAAGAAAAAAAAACACGAACACTAATTTACGCACGTCTTCAATTCTGTATATTTAGGTAGTGACTGTAGCATCGTTGCAACTTGTTTCAACGTGTCTGACTGCTCCGGTCACGGGGTCTGCGTGGACTTTGACGTATGCAAATGTGACAGCGGATGGGCGGGGCCAAATTGCACAGAGTTTTCTTGTGAACGTCTGGCGGCGTGCTCAGGTGTGTTGTTCATAGGAGAGATTTTCACGATTGTTTTTACGTGAATGATATGAAAAAAGGGATGCATTTGATAAAGTACACAAAAACAAAAAAAACAAAACGTTTTTGTATAATGCGACATGTAACAATATGTGATAGAATAAAGCAGTACTATACGATATGCTATTATACATCACTGTCATATGCGTTATCATCAGTAGTTCAATTAGAAGAATGTTGAAGCATCTACCTTTCCAGGCCACGGTCAGTGTAAAGGATACGACGTATGCAGTTGTGACAATGGTTGGCAAGGTGACAGCTGCGCTCTGCCAGACTGTTCTTCAAATAATGACTGCTCCCTACACGGGGTGTGTACGTCACCTCACACGTGCACGTGTTATGACGGTTACCATGGTGAAAACTGCACTGCAATGAAGAATTGCACATCGTTAAATGGTTGTAATGACCACGGTGTATGCGCTGCCTTTGAAGGGAATGATACCTTCATTTAGAGGTGGCAAACATTTGGTTATATCTTAATAACAGAAATCCCACAGCAATTGTCTACGAAAGTGACACGTAACAACGGTTTTTAAAATATATGTTTGGTGAAAGCATAGGCTGGGTCCATTTATGACACTTAAAATAAGACGATTTTAAAAGTGTTATTATAATTTTTACAATTTGCCGTATGACAAATTTAGAGAATTTCTGAGGGAGGAAAACAGTACATGTATTTATGATTTTATTTTCTCCCTTCTAAAATATTTGTAACAGGTGTTTTGAAGGCTACCGTGGCGACACGTGTGACACCGTCTCATGTTCTGCCGTAAACAACTGTTCAGGACACGGTGCGTGTTTGGAGCCCAACCTCTGTAACTGTGACCCAGGCTTCGGGGGAAATGACTGCTCTAATTTCTCATGTGAAGCTCTTGGATACTGCTCTGGTAATAACTGTATAACTCAATTCATACCCACAATGACATATTATATATGGTTGTATATATTTATTCTAACTGTGCGACTAACCCGTTTATTTTCAAAGAAAAGCGTTAAAACATCCACTTGACCAGCAGGTATCTGCCAGTAATGCGTTCATTGGGAGTTTGCACACGGTGCGGAAGAAACTAGTTTAAAATAAAAGTCATAAGTCTTATGTGTTACATCCGCAACGATTGCATTTGTTCCTCTTTCTATATTACGCTATGTGACATACTTGTGTTTGTCTTTCCTCTATGCAGGCAATGGACTTTGTGTATCTTTGGACACGTGCTTGTGTTCTCCCGGCTGGCTGGGTGAACGCTGTGACGAGCCCGTCTGCAGTGATGTGGCCAACTGCTCTGGTAATGGAAGTTGCGTCTCACCTAACCAGTGCGAATGTCTGGATGAATACGACGGCGTCGACTGTTCTATTAAAATTGGTTCAAACTATCACAGCCCAGTGTTTGCATACAACTGGTACAATGGCACTGTGCCGGAAAATGCCCCACCAGGAACTATTATCGTGTTTCAAGAGAACATTACCATGATTAACGCGACAGACTTAGATACAGGGCGAAATGGCAAACTAGAGTATACTTTCTCTGGAAGCAACGGAGCGGAGCGGTTCTTCAACATGGACAGTCAGGGACAGTTATCAGTGGTAGCCAAACTGGACTACGACAGTCTTCCGCAGGAGTTCATTATGACAGTAGTGGCATCCGACAAGGGCGTACCGCCCAAGAGTGCTGCCACCAAGGTCGCCATCATTGTCCAAGACGTCAACGACAACACACCACTTTTCCAGTTGTTTGGTTTCCCAGAGATTCCAGTGAATGCCAGCGGCGAGCTAGGACGCACGGTAGGGCGGTTCCTGGCCACAGACAAAGACAGTGGGTCGTACGGAACGGTTCGACACTTTATAACCAACGAGAGCAACCCTGATGCTGTATTTGCTGTCAACGAAGACACCGGAGAGCTGAGCGTCGTGCGTTACCCAGCCCAGTATCGATATGACCTTACCATTTTGGCGGAGGATGGAGGAGAGCCACCAAAGTCCGCCATCTTGCCTGTTGTTATTTCTGTCTACGGACACCTTGTTGAGGAACGAAATGATACAGTCGTTGTGAACCCTACGACTAACACCGTAGCACCGGTCTCCACGACACTTGGGAGTTCTTCAACTGCGGGTAAAGTGACAAATAGTGGGACAGTACCAACGCCGAAGACGACGACAAAACAAGGTATGTTACAGTAGCTCAAAACAATGACCAAGTTAACACGCATGAATTGAATCCCCCTTTTTATCTAAACGAACACAAACACCTGATAAAAAGTAAGTAATTTCCACATCCGGTGATGTGTAGGCTAATAGGGTAATTTTATAATGATACGTTTACCAAATGACCCTAAGTCCTTAGTTATACGTGCAATACCTGTATGTTTTCTTAACACATACCTGTATATTTTCAAATAACGTGTCATGGGAACACGCCAAGCTGAGAAAAAAGTAAAATGACCAAAAGAATGAAAGACACAAAGAAGGTAAACCGAGGATGATGTACAGAAAAAAAATTGCCGCAAGTAAATGAAACAAATTATATTCTCTTTATTTCAGCGACTGTTGTAAAGTCCCCACAAGAACCATGGTACCAGACGGTGGGCTTCAGTGGGTGGAGTGGTGACACTGTGCCTTACTGCTGTTATTGCCTATCGCTGTTTCTGGGGACAGAAATATAAAGTCAGCTCCACGCCAGAGCATCCCCGTAGATCGTCCCCCATGGCCTACACACACCAGATGACATCTATCGGGGCAAACAAATATGTCATGGAAGGAGACATCGGCAACATTGAGGACATTGATGCCTCGGCGGATAGTGAGAACGAGACTGACTTCGCTTCATTTCCACCTTGGAGACATGCATTTAGCAATCAGGCATTCGCTTCGACATTGTTTTATTTTCTTAGATATTATAAGCAATGCTTTTAGATGCATGAACTAAAGTCGTAAGTGCTGATGACGATACATGGGATATCTGATCTGTACCGGCTTTGATTTTTACATATGAATGTTAGATGCGCAGATCCAAGAAAACTAGAAAAATTATTTGGAAAAGAAATGCATGTTTTGATTATTCCGGTGCTTCAAGATAATAAAATTGTGACCGAAAAAGAACAACAAATTATTAAAATGACTGGAAAGGTTTCAAATATCAACATCAATTTACAAAGAAATGCAAAGAAGAAGGTCATTGATATTTTGAATATGTAATACACATGCTATCTTAATCCTGAGAAATTAATGGTTGTCAAAATTAGGAATTATTCTGATTATTAATTGGTCATAGGATATTAAGGAGGAAACACTGCTAGTTTATTGACGGCTTGCTGCATTGTGATATGGTTGGATCACGGAACAACAAGAATAATTCCATGCGTTATTATCAGTTATATACGGGACCTGCTGACATTTAAAATTTTATAATTTTAATTTATTGATATTGAAATTTCCCCAATTTGAAATTTTCAAAAAGCGTAAAACCCACTGGTACTGTTTTTGTATCATATAACTCGCTGCTTGTTCAGTGAAGTCACACAATGAAAGTCATTGGTTGTTGATTGAAAAATCAAATAAATAGTTCACTTTGTGCAGGCAAAATGTGTCCTTCGCTTGAATTAAAATGCTCAACCTCGAATAACATTTAAAAACCCCGTGTTAATTCCCTACACAGTGGGAATTACCTTAATTTTTTATAAACAGCAGACGGCACAACTTTGTTACTTTAAATTTAGTCCCCTTTACAGTGGACGGCGTCATTTCAGCGTCCCTTCTACAATCAAAAATGTGGTCAAGAAGCTCAATTGTCGAAAAAACAATTAAATCGTGTCTCAGTGTAAGTGCTTCTTCGTCCTTTGTGCCTTCTTTGAACGACCGAATATAGGTTTTACTGGTAAAACAGCGAGCGACCTGTGCGTCCATTGAGCTACCCGCCTGTCTCCCTGTGCGTCCCCTGCACAACCTACAGGGTTCAAGGGTTCTTTACGAACCCTTCGTTACGTACTCTGTACCTTCATCGACGTTCAGTGGCTATCATTCTAAGATCTTTATACTGCCTCCCGCTAGACCGATAAACGATGCTCGAACGTTCTGTGTGCGACCTAAGCGATCACCGTGTGTTCTTTGAGCGTCCAACGGCAACCTGGCAAGTTTCATGGTCGCTGTCCAGTGTAAAGAGGGTTTTACTCCCAAGATCAATTAACAATATTGCAGATGTATAACTGACGATTTACGAAACTCCCAGACTTCGCTTCCATAGTTCAGGTTCGGTAACACGTATGTATCAAAGAGAAAAAGTTCAGTTTCTACATTTCAGAGTCCGTCTCTACTGATATTTTTACTGCCAACATTGCTTCACTTCCCTGATCAACTACGGCTCTCTGTGTGCTGAGGAACTTTCCATTGTGATTTAACAATAACCCTTGGTACGGAAAAACTATTGGTTATCTTGATATGTACTGTGCAGAAAACAACTCAAGAAAACGCTACGTATTCACTAATATTCTTTATTTGAATCCCTCTCGGTCACCCTCTCAGCCGAATATATAGCTTTTTGTGGCCGCGTTTGCCTCGAGTGCTATGAACTCTTCTCATTTATTTATTTATTTATTTATTTTCTAAAAACCACCTTTAAACGATGAGTAAAAGAATATATATATATATATAAAGACAAGTAACCGAACAAATTAGTCTGTTCTCTCCATTTTAATTCAAAAAGTCCGTGATCGTCAGGAGGTTTATTTGAAAATGGTTTTATTAGCCGTATTTACGTTCACGGCGTGACGACACTCAAGATAAGAAATGTAATTGTAGATTACCAAGCAAGTGTCCTTTGAGAGGGGAATGTTTGTCTAGCAACATTGTGTACCAAGCAACAGTTATTACAAAGAGCAAATGCATGAAATATATAGGCCTTTGTGGTGGGCAATTTAAGTTGAGATATAATAAGCACACTAAGTCATTTAGGGACAAAAAATATGCTGTAGAAACTGAGTTATCTAAATACATTTGGAAATTAAAAGAAAATAAAACCCAGTATGGCATTAGATGGGACATCATAAAGAAATCAACGACGCAAAGGAGAAATCAGCTCCTATGCAACCTTTGCCTGGACGAAAAACTGTTAATAATGATAACACCTATTAGAAATAAAAGAACTGAAATAATTACCATGTGTCGGCATAAGGTGACGTAACTAACACGGCGTGCGACGTAAGTGTCGTCACGCCGTGTACGTAAAAACGGCTAATAAAACCATTTTCAAATAAACCTCCTGACGATCGGGCATACCTTCTGGGTATGCCCGTGAAACTCGGAGACGGGGTTATTACATGTCTCTTGTTTATTTATTTATTTATTTATTTATTTTAATTGTATATATACAGAACAGTAGCTAAAACGATTTTAAGAGCAATTCCGCCAACATCTATTCTTTTGAGAGTCTGTTCTGATAGCAGGGGCTGTGTAGGGGCCTACTAAGAATTTCAGCGAAACAAACAGCCCTGTCGGTGCATGCAGGTCTGGGACAGCATTTCGAATTCCCGACCCACTCAAACATAAGATCGGGTTCGTGCCACTAGCGACAATCCTCTGGAGCAACGACCCCTTCACTATGGAACGATTAAGCATAAAATGAGACAGTTAATGAATTAAGAGATTAAGATATGGCGTGTCAATGCTCATTACCCAGCGGTATACTGATTCTACATTTCTAGATATAGTATAACTAATTTTCGGAATATGTTTGACTTCTAGGAGAGCAGAGGTATGAGATCGCGAAGATAAACCCATGAATCTTGTGACCTGTTTGTTTTGTAATGTATCCAGGTCCTTTATATTATTACGAGACATACAGATAGAGTTACTTCCGTAGGTTATAACGGGGGACACCAGTGCACCCAATATATACGATTTGGGTTTTGTGTCTTGTGTCCAGACTCTTATAGCACACCCCATGCGACATTGCACCATAATATGCCTTGGTTGCAGAACCAATTCTAACAGCCGTGTGGTCATCCGCCGTGCAGTTGCTATTAAACGTCACACCCAGAATATTTAAAGAGTCCGTCATTTCCATAGGATATCAACCTAAGAACCAGGAAGGAGGTGTTTTCAATAAGGCTTTTCCCACCGTCATACATTTTGATTTATTAAGACTAAATTTCATTCTCCAGATCAGGGAGAAGTCATGACAGACATCAACCAGCGCTTGAAGTCCAGTAACAGATGTAGAAAAAATTGTTAAGTCATCAGCATCGATAATATTATTATACGTGTATAAGGTATTTCCAATCAGAACACCAGCGTTTGTAGAGGATAATTCCTTCAGCAGCTCGTCAATAAAATGTTAAAAAGGATCGGGGATAAAATACTACCCTGCCTTGTTCCCCGGATAATTTTAAAATTAGCACTATATGAGCCTCCCCACCTTATTGAAGCACTTAAACTCTTATACAATTTATAAAGATATAACCAATGCGAATCGGGGAGAACATCAAACAGTTTATAGAATAGTCCATTGTGCCAAATCATATCGAAGCATTTTTCGGCGTTGAGGTTGCACATATACATGTATAAGGGCGAGTCACCGTCTTTCACAGTGCACATAATATCATTTAAGAAGCTGCAAGCGACGTCCGTTCCTATCCCTTCCTTTGACCCAAACTGGGTATAGGGCACACTGGAGAGGATTATGGACTCAATAAGTTTCGAGTACGTAGTGCTGGCGGTGATTGGCCGGTAGTTCTCCGAATGGTTTGGGTTTAGACCAGGCTTTTAGGGTGCATTTCCAGAGATTTAGATCAATCCAGAGATTTAGATTTAGATCGACCTAACTCCCTTGGGGTTCACGCTAAATTGCAGTCAGCCGAGAACCAAGTAATGATTTGTAGCGCGTCTCAACAACCGAAGAGACATGAGCTTGCTCTGAGCTCAGGTCCTCACTGTCCGTCACAATCCCTTTGTAAGATTCGGCAAATTGAGTAGCAGTTCGAATTTGGCTTTACAGAGTCCCTCCTCCTTAGCTATTTTTGTTCCTGGCATAAAATAGATAATTCATTTCATTAATTTCAGAGTTGAAGCTTCTGAACAAACGTTTAGCGTTTTTATAACAGTCATAAATTACGCCTTTCCGAGGACGGCCATTTGACGTCCAGATATGCCACCAGAGTTTTTTCTTTTCTCGTAGTTGATCCTGAGTGAAGATTTATTGTGTACTGCGCATCCAGCCTCTCTAGCTGCTTCACGGAAAATGTTGCTTAGGCCGGTCAGTACACCGTTGATCTCGTTCTCTGTAGCGATTCAAACGCCTGCAACTTTACAGGCAGCTGTTCAATTTTTTTACATTTACTATCTGAAAATATGCTGCATTATTAGAGCCATTGTTCCAATTGAGGGTATGGTGTTTGGCTGCGCCGGTCACGGGGGTTGTGGATCCATTAATCATCATCTTAATACACAAACGGAGGGGTAGGTGGTCAGATAAATTTCCCTGATCAGTGCCTATGATTTTACATGTGGTCACGTCTTCCATGCCTGACGCTGATACTAGAATGTGGTCTATCCACGAATAGACATCCCTCGGGGTACAAAAGTAAGTGTAATTAAAGGGGAATACAATGACGTCATCACAGGATAATCACCCCCCTAAAATTAGGCTTACGCTTACAGTGGGTAAAACGTGATGGGCAGATCTAGAGAGAAGAGGGGGGGGGTCGGATTTTATTGAATTTAGTACCCCAGAAAGTTGTATTCCCCTTTAAGCGCTTGGGTCAAAAACAAGTCCGCAGGTGTGAGACAATTTTCCAGGATGAAGTCGTGTAATATACCACTGTAGTCATTAAAGCGTTTGTCCTTGTACCATCGTAAGTACATGTCCTTATCTGTGGGCAGCTGGGCATTAAGGTCACCACAGAGCACAGTGGGCGCAGATGATGCATATTTTTCTATTAGAGAATGAAGGCAGGTGATGGTATCTATATACTCCTCTGTACTAGTCCCATTACCACATTCAAAGCATGGCATATAAACTGGTGCCGCTACTAGAACTATATTACCGGTGGAATCAAAAACTCTAATAGCACATATTTTTTTACTATCAACTACCAGTTCACTTATCGCAACGTTTGACATCTGTCTCGCGATTAAAGATACACCACCAAAGGGTCGGCCAGAGTAAGGAAAGTCTAGCTCTCCCATTGCACTTTTCCCATAAGTTTTGAATGTACCTGGAGTTAGGAGGAGAGAGATTCCATGTGGCCTTAGCCAGGTTTCAGATAGGCATAGTATGTCACAAGACTCTAACCTATCTTGTAAGTAATCAACTGAGCTCTTCAGGACCTTACAGTTAAAACTCTCGACAATAATCTGTTGTATATTTTCAATTTTTGTGACCCAACATTACTTTTAGTAGAATTAGTTTCTCGCATATCGTGAGGATTGCTGTCTCCCGTGAGATTTGTACCTATGTGATCTCTCCTTATATTTGTCGTAGTCCCTTCCGTTGCCGTAGTTGTATCGGTGTGTCGTCTCCCACTCGTCGGACCGTCTCCTGCTGTCCTCTCTATAATAGCGGTGGTAGGTGTCGGGTGAATTACGTTGCCCGTGTAGCCCGAGTAGTGGCTTTGTGAGACGCTGTAGTCACCGCCATGCCTCCCTGGCCTGACGTTTGGGTGCTTACGGTTATCCCTTCGTGTGTGGGTGGGGGGTCTTGTTGCATTATTGTTACGAAAGGTCTGGATATATTGTCATTCCAGTTGTCAGTGTTCAAAACAAGCTTTTTATACACTGCTGGTATCTTAATGACGAAAGATTTTTTACCGTACTTCTCAGACACCAGTCTGCAGGAAACCCCGTCGATCCCGATGCTTGAAACACGAGCTACCATATCATAAACATCATTTACAGGGGACACATTACCAACAAAAATATTTACATTGTTACACGAGGATTGAACACCGACCACTAGTTTTATAGCAGCCTTGCGCGCCAGGTTGTGCTTGCATCGGCAGAGGTGACGGGTTTGATCTGGGGAGTCTGTTCATCACCTACAACTTCGAGGTTGCTGGAATCTTGGTTATTCGCTGGGATATTTGCATCAGCATGCGGAAAATTTTTTTACAATTAGATCTTGATATTGATGATGAAAACTAAAATCGAACTCATCAAACTCTTCTTAATGTAATTAATATCTTATATAATGAGTCACACTCGATTGATCTATGTGCCAAGCACATATCTATTTATTGTATTATTATTATTATTATTATTATTATTATTATTATTATTATTATATCTGAAATAATATGGAAAAAATATAATCTAATAATAATATCAAGTAAAAATGCTGTTTAAGAACAGTGGCGCTTTTACGGGGGGTGTCAGGGGGTCGTGACCTCCCTTCGATTTCTGAAAAAAACCACACCAATGGACCCACTTGAAATTGGAATTTTGACTTACTGAATCATAGTTCTAAACAGTACCGAAAGGCACCGTTCGCCCTCTAAAATACCAATTTTTTACGGCGGGCCCCGAGTCCCACGCCAAAGCATCCGCGGCCTGTCAGTCCTGCAAACCGGACCCCCCCCCCCCTTAAAATAATCCTGGATCCGCCCCTGAAGAAGATACATAGTGGCTTTTTTTTATTAAGTATTAACATCGAACGCCACGCAACAGGTTACGGTATGCACCATTTCGGTTTGGTTAGATTATTGTCCCTAGCCCCCAAATAGGTTAATAAGAGAAAGATACCATGACAGTACCCTCTACCAGGGTGGCAGATTATATAGGGAAAAACGGGAAAATCCAGACCAAAATGACTATTTATCTTGAGACATTTGTGATTATCTGTGAAAAAACAATCTGTCGACTGGTAGAGGGTACCATGACAGCAGCTACAGTACATAAGAACTTTTCAGAATTCTCTGTTCTCAACAATTTCTTTTAAAAAAAATTACAGATTTTGTAAAAAGAGGAAGAACAATTATATTTCCTAGGGGATAATGCTTTCAAATAACAGAAACAAACTGTTACAGATATATTCTTGAAAGATTGCCCCTTGTGACAGGAAATTACAGATTTTGTAAAAAGAGGAAGAACAATTATATTTCCTAGGGGATAATGCTTTCAAATAACAGAAACAAACTGTTACAGATATATTCTTGAAAGATTGCCCCTTGTGACAGGAAAAAACAAAGAATGAAGCCATATACAGATGTAGGTGTAAACAATTAAGAACACTTTTCAAGTTAAATTTTCCAGTATTGAATACCATGTACAAAGAAATGTGGAAACATCCTCCCCCCCCCCTTCAGTGTAGAAAGAAACAATAGGGAGGAAAATATGGGGTGATGGAGCTAGGTGTCATCTTCAAAACAACATTACTTGAAGAAATTCCGGAATGAATGCATAGTGGAACTTCTTTAAATTTTTTAAAAAATTTTTCGGAAAAAGAGGAAGGAGATTACATTTCCTCAGGGGAAATGCTTTCAAATAACAGGAACAAAATAGAACTTTACAGGTGTATTCTTGAAAGACTGTCTCTTGTGACAGGAAAAAGAATAAAGTCATGTAGATGAAAGTAATCAACAACAATTTCCAGTAATAAATTTAGCAGTACTTGCTAAGTTTGAAATTTTTTGAAACTTCATAAAGCATATTTTTATTTACTGTCATTCCTTCTATGTGTCGCTAATTTGAATGTATGGACCAGTGATAAGATTGAAAAAAACTAGGCTGGGTATTTTCCTTACCTGTGAAAGCCACTATTTACTGCCCAAGATTCGAGAAACGCTCATTTTATTTAGCATGAAGCACCCCATTCCTTTGACTCGTGACTTTTTTCTCCGTTATTCGTGAAAGAAAGTCGTTATAACCGGTGATTCGTGATTTTTGACGCGCATTTTCAGTGCAATTTGAATTAAGTTTTATTTACTGTGATTTGTGAATTGATAATTTTATTTCCCGTGAATTGTAATCACTCAATGGTACTCTCTCTGGGCTGTATCCTCCCGAGGGAGGTGAGAACATTTACACCTAGTCTGAGTTAGTATTAGTTTTTTATGTACTTTATAAAACACATCTGTTAAGTCAATCCTAGCTGTGAGAACTCTAGTTATCTAAGCTGTACTCACTCTAGGTCCTAATGAACGCTGTCACTAATTTTAACGTTCTATACAAATCGGGTTAACAAAAAACGCATCTTGTCTTCTCTAACACAATCGGTACAGGTGACTTTTTTTTTTGGGGGGGGGGGGGGTGAAACATAGCCAAATTATTTGATATCAAACTTAATGGTTGATAAGATATTATTATTTTTGCCATTATGATGGTAGAAAGCCTAAATCACCATCGCGGGATTAGGACCCCTAGCGCCATACCAAATAACAAAAAATATTTTAAATCGAAACTTGCGTTCAAAAAGCGGGTGACCTGTACATTATTATGTAATACAGGTGAGCATTTCGGTGATAGGTGTTCAGGTAGGACCAAGGTCAGTAGAAGATGGAGAAGACAGAAGACCTTGGTATATTGCTGCAATTTCCACATGTAGGCCAAAAATTTAGCACAGAAAATGGCAGGAAGTTGCCGTAGTATTGCATAGATGATATAAGATAACGTTGTGTATTTTGTGTTGACGACAATTGCCCAGATGATGCGTTTCGCACAGGGACATTTTAGTTCTTATGACTATGGGAACATTGCACTTATGTCCAATACACTCTCCATTAGAATTTCAAAATCAGCTCAAAGTTTGAATGATTTATTTTCTGTAGTTTCAGGGAAGGAACGCACTTGCCAATGAGGAAGTGAGAGGCTTATTGCAGCTGTCAAAAGGTCTGAACAAGTCCTCAACAAGTAAGACGACTGGGCAGGTATCCGCATTCTCTTAATTGTTTTATTGTCAAGGTCATTGACATGTCTTCAAAGTATCAAAATATCTGGTTTATAAAAGTAAACTTTATACAGACAAATGCACATTCATTAATAAGATGTTGAACTATTGTGTCATTACATTCCTGGAAACGACGGGACAGTTTAAGGAGGGGAGGGGTGGGGTGGTGAACGGGGCCACGGTGTCCCTCCCTTTAAGAAGTATCCCTTCTCCATTACAAAATAACTAATCAAAACAGGAACAAGAACAAATCAAAAGCGCAAAAATATTGTACATGGCATGAAACTAGACGAAATCCAGCTAATGTATCCTCGTATTCTCGCCCCCTCCGCCTGAAAAACGTGGCTTGGTCAGTCAAAACGTGCCTATATAATGTCTTTTTTATACTAATACTGTCAATTTTATACTAATTGGACCCATCTGCCAAATGTTTTCATTCACTGACTTTCATTTTCGTAAATAGCTCCTTTCATACCGCATCTTACATATGTGTGCAAAGAAGTATGTTGTCATTAAACAGTGTGCACAGGGTAGAAAAGAATAGAAATGGTACAATAGTGTTTTGTTAACATAATCGCATGTGTTCCAAAATAGCATGCTGTAAAGATATACATGCTGCTTCATCAAACCGTGTCATGAATGTGATTTTCTTCGTTTATTTCAGTGGCTCCCTACTGCTGTTTACCGGATGATTGGATGCATCGCCGATCAAAGACATCAGATTCATGTTGGACATCGCCTGCACCCATTCCAAGATTGTCTCGCTTGTTGAAGTTTGTCTTATAGCTTATTTGCAGGATTGACATTTGGTGTGAAATGTAATCTTTGCCTTGGATAATAATATTCTGCATAAAACGAGTATCAAAATAATTGTTGCACGCAGCAAGAATTTTTTAATGAAACTTCTGATCAGAGAAAAAGAAAGAAATGGATATCGTCGATATATATTACAGATTTGTTTCTAAATTGTAGTACAGTACTCTATCAGCTCATATCGTTTCAAGGTATTTTATTTATTATGTATATTTATTATTGTGTCAGGGGGAGGTACCCATCAGTTCTCAAACAAAAATACGGTTCTTTTTTGAGTTCACCTTTAAGAAAATAATTTTAATTCAAAAAGTATTTGCTGAAGTGATGGATTAAAACAAAAATGATAGTTATTATCATTATAAGGCGAATTTAGGTAGAATACTGTTCCTGTTCCTTCTAGTTGAAGGTAAAATTTTTCTGTGGGCAAATCTTCAATCGGCCACTTAGCTGTGCATTTGAGGATATTTTAAATATTTATTTTGAATTGAATTGAATTCTGAGAAATTTCAAGAAGAAAAATATCTCAACTTTATTACATGAAACTTTTGAGAAACAAACGGTTACATATATTGACCGTTAAGTTTGAGAAAAGAACAAGTTGTTCATTTAACTTACAAACACTGTACTTCAAGTTATAATGCTTTGGGAATTATAGCGTTATGAAAAAGATAAAATTTGTCCACGTGATTGCAGAATTGCCCATGTATAAGAAACGATCCTTCTTTAAATTGCGGACATACTTTTGTGACACATGTTAAGAATGAACTTACTTTGGTTTCGGTGTTTTGATATTTTGTCTGATCAGTGACAGATACACATGTATTGTGCTGGGATGGGTCTAAAACAATGTTAAGAAAATGAAACCAGGAGAGAAATAGGGATTTTCACGAAATTACTGCGCATTCGTTATTGCAGTAGGGGAATACATGTTACCCTCGTGATAAAAATTGTCCCTTCTTGGGGCCACCCAAATTTATCAGCATTGTTAATTTGTGTGTTTTAAGTTTTCACTCAAAGTCGTGCCATTAACCTACCAATATTAAGGATGTAATGAAATGAAAACAAAATAACGTAAAACACTCGATTCTTAAAAATGATTATGTGCATAAGTGCGAATGCACGTGAGGTTACCTACATGTACTAGTCCTGGTCAATTTTTTATATGAATTTTGTTTTGGTAAGAGTTATAAATAGAATTTGTTGTTTGAGCAGCAATTTCCAAAGTGCATAAAATCCTTTATATGTGTTACTTAGTCTGTCTGGTAGATTTCTTGTATTTTTTTTGTAAAAGCATCATTTATAGAATTTTTTTTAGAAATTTGACGCCATTGTAATGACTGGTATCAACATAGAAAAAAACACAACATCACATATTTTGTTTTGTATACAACTTCGTTGAAATTACTTGGAATTTGTTGAAACAATAAATAATGAAAATAATGTACAGATATTTGTATGTTAAATTCCTTTTCATTTTTCACCTTCTTTCCCTTGAATTCTTTCTCCAGTGCACAGGTCTTACCTAGAGAGCCTCTTGTATTAGTTTACCTTGCTTATTTGAATATTTTTTTGCAAAAGGTAATTTGCTGGGACCCAGGAGCGCCAGGTTTCGAACTTGTGACTTTCTAACTCTGAGGCAAGCGCGTTACCTATTCCTCTAAGTGTTCCCACCCACCCTCCCTGTGAAGACTTTCCTCTTATAGTAACCAAAGGGAAATTTCTGTAAAGCCCCTTGAAAAGTATTCAATGATTTCCAAGTTCCCAAACCAGGAAACGAACCCACTGAGTGAATGAAATTATTGTAGTAACCAAAGTTAACTTCTAAAAAATCCCAATACATTAAAGAAATTTTAGAAACGTAAGCCAAGTTTGAAGCCCAACCCTAGAAGAGAAACAGCTGAGAAACGCAACCGTGAAAGAAATAACTAAGACATTTTGTATATTTGGAAAGTCTTTATTTAGTGCCAAACAACTACGTATTAATTATATTTAAGTATTTTATTGTAAAACTACCAAGTTTAAGAACACTTAAATAACTACTTAAAGGGATAATAACTCTTCGTTTTGGCCAAAAAATGAATTTTCCTGGAGTAAACAACAATTTTCCCGTTCTTACCAATAGTTAATGAATCCATTTTTACATTCAAAGTTAGTCCCTGGTTTTTTTCTAAAAAGTTTGGTTTTTTGTTAAAATCTCTTAAGAGATTATAACAGAGCATAGCCATCAATGGAGGTCACGTGGTCTGAAGACAAGCTCGGATATCAGAATAATAGCTTTAACTGCTGTTTTTTGTCGTAAAACAGAATATATTATATTTCTATGAGTTATTCACAATGTTTTTATTGTGAAATATAGACCTCTTACAAAGAGTTATTATCCCTTTAATCACTTTGAATATCCGTAAGACATGCATGTAAGACAAAGCCAAATTTTCCAAAGTGTAACATATACAACACATGTATTGCATTTCACCAATAAACGGTCAATTTAACTACTCGTTTATGGTTTGGTGTTATAAATATCTACAAATATTTTTAAAAAATCAGAACAAATTTGAGAAATTGACACAAATTAAAGAGATATCAAGCAGTTCATCAATTATTACACGAAGTGCGTGCGTCACTGCCTAATAAGATCAATAACTTGTGGCTATTTCTACATTTACATGATTCATTTGATTTATTATTACCATAGCATAAAACGTGGAAAAAGGAACATATCATGAAAATCGCTGTTGGGAAAATACATCAGTAAATCATTGACACTTCCAAATGATCTTTCAAAACATTCACTTTTGTCTTATGAAAAAAACGATGATCTCGACGATCAAAAGTTTCCATATTTGTGCATACTTTATTCGCACGACAACGTAACGCCAAGTCACCACTCGTTACCTTGCTGGTACTTTCGCCCTAAAAAGTTCGGAAACGTCGTTATTTTGAATAGTTATAAAATAACCACATTTAGTTACGGTAAATATTTTAACCAAATATTGTTGGATAATGAACCACAATTTGTTAATCTTTATTAGAACAAGATTTTCCCAACATATCACATTTTTTATTACTGAAAAACAATTTCACGTTTCCAAATTTTCTTGGTCGCGTGTATAATAATCAACAATCTCCCAGGGCCGCTGATTGACGCAGGACAGAAAAGTCCCATTGTTTAACTAGCGACATATCTGTGAAAACGTGTATCTAGTGAAAAATCAATCTATGGCCCTGGTAGAGGGTAATCATTATTGTAGTACCATTTAACAAAGGCCACGCCAGCAAACTTGAAGGTCTTACGAAAAAAGAGCACGTTGAAAGGCATAAGGGGCAGATATCTTTACTGAAATAAACTAAACCAGTATCTGACGACCACACAGTCTTAAACATGCCACGTTTCTAATACCCAATGCTTTATTCTTAATGTATCGACAGAACGATTAACATTTGTTTGAAACAGTATTTTGTGCTATCAGTTCGCCCCCTATGCCTTGAAGGGTTGACCAGTGAACCCACAATTTTTAAAGCTCCCGTCATACAAAAATCAGTACAGTGTAGGTATAGTTCAACTTATATATTCAACGGACTGAAATAGTACAACTGAACTAGTGAAATCGTGCCGAAATTAGAAATGGAAGTGTAATACTTATACAGTGTACCTACTGTCTGCTATGCTCTTTTTATTTCGACCTCCAACCGCTTACTACAAGTATTTACATTGCAATAAATAGGAATTTAAATGGGAGATTCCACAGCATTTCCCCTTTTTTGTCTGCTTCTTGTAAATATACTCCTGGTACGTCTTTAACTGACGATACCTTTTCTACTAACAAAGTTCAAAATAATTGTCATTTCCATAGGACGTGATAAGGTGAAGTAATGGAGGAAGCAAAATGTTGTGGGGGAAACACTGGGGAATGGCCAAGCCATTTTCATACATGCACGCGTCACAGTACTTCTTATAAAATTAATTACAAATAAGTGAACATTAAATCCCTAACACTGATACATTGAAACGTTACACCGAATTGGTTGAAACATAAATATTCGTATACTTAGTTTCCAGAACGCCTCGCATCCACTCCCTGATCACGTAAGGTGTAACAACTCTTCGCAGAGTAGGTTCAATTTGCTTTATTGCGGAGGGGCTAAAGATTTTCTGTTCAACTCTCACCCTTATCTGACAAGCAAAACTTGATTAAAAATTTACTAAAATCAAAATGCATATATATATATATGTATATATAGTGCATTTGTGTTAAATATATTCCAAAAAAGAAACCAGAAGAAAGCAGCTAAAATGAAATAATGTAATGTAGGTCAATGGCGATTCTAAAATGGTTCACTGCTTTCATCTGAACAGTTTTCGCCATGTTTGACCAAGGAGTTATATCTGTTATAACTCCTTGGTTTGACAAACTGGGAAGTACTATAACGCCACCTGGAGGAAAATATGATCGTCTCTGTTGCAATAAGTACCTACCACATTATGATATCAACATGTAGCTGTATATGACATCTACGTCTTTGTATGTCCACACATGAATCTACAGGTGTATGTAACGTGCTTTTCCCGTCACGCCGGTTTATTTGGACTTCTTAAGGAGGATGATTTTTTTCTGAGAACATACTGTACGTACATCAGTGACAAGGCAGAAAAGCTGTCATGTGTACAGACAGATAAATAACACATGGTGGAAACCCTGACATGAAAACAGTTTACTATCGCTGTACTGGGGGTAAATTAACGAAGCCATTTAAAAATGGAAGAGCACAAAATGTTTGATACAGTATAATATTTATGTTTTGTTACCAAATGCTTAACAGCAACATGATAACCTGTTTTCAATAAAGAAATACATGTCTTGTGTATATAAAAATGTAGTAAACACAGGACTTGAGGCCCATGTAAATACTTATTAAATCACAATTAAAATATGCCAAACTGTGAATAGTGAAAGTGAGCAAAAATCTCATAAGGTTGGTTTTCAAACGTTAAACCTACATCTGTGTTTCAGTCTAGTGTTACGGGTCAGAGTACCCAATGCCAGCAAAAATCAATGACAAAAGATTTAAAGAAGTTTTAATATTTTATTAAAACTAAATAAACTAATGACAATAACAATAAGCTATTCTTAATACACAAATAAACCTATCTGAAAGCATGAAGTGTCCTGTGTGAAAGTCCGATGTGAATCCATCGACTGGAGAGTGAGTGGAGATAAATCGGCTCAAAGTTCAGTGAAAGTGTCCGATGAAATCCCACAGTAATTACGATGCAAGTTCCAGTAGAAAATATGAGTGTCGGTTCAGTGGTAAATAGGTTCCAAATAAAAATATTCTCCTTCAAAAGTCCCAAAACAAAAAAACAGTCTCCTATCCGTTCATACTTCCAGCGTCTGTCTCAACTAACGCTCTCGAGATACTCATGCTCTCGCGATATGGTGACGTCATAAGCTGACCTACTTATACACAACACCTCCCCCCTTAAAAAGTTTGAATATCAATGAAAACTTAAATTTTACACTCTAAATAATGCATATATATGTCCAATTATGACACTTTTGAAAGGGCATCTGCAATGACATTGTCTTTGCCCTTAATATGTTTAATAACAATATCATACTCTTGTAACAACAAACTCCACCTTGTCAGTCTCTGATTCTTATTTGACATTTTGTGCAAAAATGTGAGTGGATTATGGTCTGTGTAGACAAGAATAGGATGTAAAGTAACATTCAAATACACATCAAAGTGTTGTAAAGCTAACAACAAAGCAAGACATTCCTTCTCAATAGTAGAATAGTTTTTCTGACATTTTGTAAGTTTTTTTGAAAAGTAAGAAACAACTCTATCTACATTGTCATCATTTTCCTGGAATAAAGCAGCTCCTATTCCTACATCACTAGCATCAACAGCAAGTTTAAATTGCCTCTCAAAATCTGGAGCTGACAAAACTGGACTACTCATAAGGATTGCCTTAATTTTCCTGAAGGACTCATCACAGTCCTTTGTCCAATTAAATATCACCCTCTTTTTTAAGAGGTTAGTAAGTGGACTAACAACAGAGGAAAAATTTGGGCAAAATTTTCTGTAAAATCCTGCCATACCTAGATATCTCATCAATTCTTTCTTGTTGGTAGGAACTGGAAACTCTGAGATGGCTTCTACTTTAGCCATAATAGGTGTACTTAAACCCTGACCTACTCTGTGACCTAAATACTCTACAGTAGCCTGACAAAATTCACTCTTTGCCAGGTTCACAATGAGATTTGCTTTCACCAGTATGTTGAAGAATTCACGCATAATCTGGAGATGCTCCTTCCAGGTGTCACTGTAGATAATGACATCATCAATATAGGCTTCACATCCCTTAAGATCACGCAGAAGTGAATAATCATCCGTTGAAACGTGGCCGGCGAGTTCTTCATCCCGAATGGCATAACTTTGTACTGGTACAATCCATCCGGAGTCACAAATGCTGAAATTTCTTTAGCTCTGTCAGTTAAGGGTACTTGCCAGTAACCCTTCAGCAAGTCAAATTTGCTGACAAATTTCGCACTGCCAATTCTATCTATGCAATCATCAATTCGTGGGATAGGATAGGAGTCTGTTTTGGTAACAGAATTTACTTTGCGGAAATCTGTGCAAAAGCGATAAGTTCCATCTGACTTTGGGACAAGAATGCATGGTGAACTCCAGTCACTACTGCTTGGTTCAATAATGTCATTTTCCAGCATATATTGAACTTCCTTTATTGGATTCAGTCTGTATGGGTGCTGTTTGATAGGCTGAGCATCCCCTACACTGACGTCATGAAGAGCAGCATTCGTCTTTTTTGGAACATCAGGGAAAATATCCTGGTAATCAGTAATCAATCGTTGAACCTCGTCTTTCTGATGACTGGTCAAATGTTCAAGTTTCACATCAAGGTCTCTCAGGATTTCAGAATTCTTCAAATAAGCACTTTGATTAAAGTCATTTTCACTGGTGTCCACACCAATTTCATTTTCAGTACATGACTTAACATTGGTCACAGTTGAAACGGATTCTACTGACTTAAAATCACTTCTATCAACATACTTTTTCAACATGTTAACATGACACACTCGCTTTTCTTTTCGCCTGCCTGGTGTCTTAACTACATAGTTAACATCACTAATCTTGCTTTCAATTTCGTAAGGGCCAAAATATCTGGCTTGGAAAGGTTGACCATTGAGAGGTAAAAATACCAGTACTTTTTCACCTGGTTTGAACTCTTAGTTACTAGCATCTTTATCATACCATGTTTTCATTTTTGCTTGAGAACCCTTGAGATTTTCTTGAGCTAATTTACAAGCACTGAATAATCTTTCTTTGAAAGTAGAAACATAGTCTAAAAGATTGAGATCACTAGTCTCAGTCAACCATTTCTCCTTCAATAATTTCAATGGTCCCCTGACAGTATGACCAAACACTAATTCAAAGGGACTGAACCCCAGGGACTCCTGCACAGTTTCCCGTGCAGCAAACAACACAAGGTGAACCCCTTCATCCCAGTCCTTTTCATTCTGGTAACAATGTGTTTTTATCATGGTTTTGAGGGTCTGGTGAAATCGCTCCAGTGCACCTTGAGACTCAGGGTGGTAAGCAGAAGACTTGTACTGCCTAATACCTAATTCATGCATGACCTGCTGAAACAACCCTGACATAAAGTTTGAGCCCTGGTCTGACTGAATAGCCTTGGGGATACCCACAAAACAGAAAAATTTAGCAAGGGCCTTGACTATGGTCTTTGCTTTAATATTCCTCAGAGGTATAGCTTCAGGGAACCGAGTGGAGGTACACATTATGGTAAGTAAATACTGATTCCCTGACCTAGTTTTAGGCAAAGGTCCTACACAATCAACTAACACCCTACTAAAAGGTTCCTCAAAGGCTGGAATGGGTTGTAGGGGAAAAGATGGTATTTTCTGATTTGGTTTTCCTACCATCTGACATACATGACAAGACTTGCAAAACTCAGACACATCCTTTCTCAACTTTGGCCAATAAAAATGACTCAAAATTTTGATACAGGTCTTATTTACTCCTAAATGACCTGCCATAGGGGTGTCGTGAGCTAAACTCATGATATCCTTGCGATATACTACAGGAACAACTACCTGGTGAATAATACGCCACACCTCGTCAGGTGATGCATCAGGTGGACGCCATTTTCGCATAAGGATGCTGTCTTTGAGGTAAAAACACTCTCCGACTTTTGCTGCTTCTTCCATTGGAAGAGCTCTTTTAGTAAGTCTGACAATATCTGGATCTTTACTTTGTTCCAACAGTAACTGTTCACGACTGAGGGTGTCCTTACCCTTGTCAAATGACAAATCAGACTCAACACTAGATGCCTTCAGAGACACATCAATGTCAACTGGCACTTTGGTTTCATATGACTCTACAGGTAAACTGTCATCAATGGTTGTCATAAACGTTTCACTAAGTGAAATTTCTTTAAGTGGATCAGCTTTATCCACTACTAGAGTACCATCAGCCTCAGCCTTTTGTTTTGAAGCCATTGCCCTCGTAACAACACAGGCTGGGTACAAGTCATCTTCATCATCATCAGAAACGACATCAGAAATTGTTTTCTCACAAACAATGGGATCAGGTATCACTTTACCACCTGCTAAATCGTTGCCTAGCAACAAGGAAATGCCTTGAATGGGAAGAGTAGGTCGAACACCTACAATAACTGGTCCAGTAGCTTAATCTGACTTCAGATAAACTCTGTGAAGGGGAACATCAATGACACCTAGCTCAACACCCTGTAATAAAACTGAACTACCAATAGACGTCTCCTCAGACAAAGGGAACACGCCCTCTAACAGCAGAGTCTGGGCAGCTCCAGTATCTCTCAAAATCTGAACAGGTAAAGCTTTGCTAGAATCACTGAGTGAAACAAATCCCTGAGACAAAAAGGGCTTATAATGATCCTCCACAGAATCAACAAAACTGGACTTTGAATCCTGGACATCAGGAGTGTCAGCACGTAACAAATCTAAGGCTTTCCTATCATTTCTTAAAGCTGCACAGGCATTTGTCTGTCGCTTTAGAAGGTCATTTTTCATCTTAAGTTTGATACATTCACCAATGAGATGACCCTTTTTCTTGCAGTAATTGCAAGTTGGGGATGACCCTACAGTTTGAGGTGACTCAAAACGACCCGGCTGTGGGGTTGTGGAACCACTGTAATGTGGTGACTTGGGACAGAGAATATTGTTTTTGGGAGACTGGATGGGAGACTGAGATCTACATGTAGGTACAAAGTATTTCTTATGGGTTAATGCATATGAATCCGATATAACTGCTGCTTGCTCAAGAGTTTCAACATTCTTGTCTTCTAAATGGATTTTTAGATCTTGGGAAACACATTCCTTAAACTCTTCTACTAGAATAAGCTGATGTAAATTTGCAAAATTCTTTTCACACTTTTTGGATCTAAACCACTTATCAAATAAGTCTTCTTTCTCTCTAGCAAATTCTACGTAAGTCTGAGTTTCTATTTTCTTCTGTTTCCTAAATTTTTGTCTGTAAGCTTCTGGCACCAATTCATATGCCATTAAAATAGCCGATTTCACCTTTTCATAATCTGAGCTTTCTGCTAAGCTGAGAGCTGAATACACCTCAGCAGCTTTCCCTACCAAAACACTTTGTAAAAGTGTGGGCCATACTTCAAACGGCCATTGGAGATGTTCTGCTATTTTTTCAAATTGTGGGAAAAATTTATCAACTGATTTTTCTTGGAATTTAGGAACTAACCTAATGTTCTTTGCAGCATCAAATTCATACCTGACATGTGAAGTTGATCTTTCACTGTGCTCTAATCTTAGTTTTTCCAACTGAAACTGCCTATCTTTATCTCTTTCTTCTCTTTCTCTTTCTAACCTTTCTTTTTCTAACTGAAACTGTCTTTCTATTCTAAACTTCTCCAGTTCAAATTCATACTCTGAAATGTTGGTTTCTGCCTTAACTATTGGCGGTAAATCATCAGACTTAAATATTTGTTCATCTACAAGTTTCTTCACTACTATTCCTCTAATCTCTTGTTTTTTCATGAATGATTTCACAACTAAATTGAAATGTAAAGCTATGGCAACTAATTAACTCATCTTTTTTCAAAGCTTCAAAGTCTGCCACCGTAGCAGATTGGAGAAATTCGGTGACAGAGAATACCATGGTGGAATTGATTTCTGCTGGCTACTGTATTAAATTTGCACACAAAAATTGCTACCGATAAGAAAATCTAAATTCCCGGACGAGCCCCCAATTCTCTTACGGGTCAGAGTACCCAATGCCAGCAAAAATCAATGACAAAAGATTTAAAGAAGTTTTAATATTTTATTAAAACTAAATAAACTAATGACAATAACAATAAGCTATTCTTAATACACAAATAAACCTATCTGAAAGCATGAAGTGTCCTGTGTGAAAGTCCGATGTGAATCCGTCGACTGGAGAGTGAGTGGAGATAAATCGGCTCAAAGTTCAGTGAAAGTGACCGATGAAATCCCACAGTAATTACGATGCAAGTTCCAGTAGAAAATATGAGTGTCGGTTCAGTGGTAAATAGGTTCCAAATAAAAATATTCTCCTTCAAAAGTCCCAAAACAAAAAAACAGTCTCCTATCCGTTCATACTTCCAGCGTCTGTCTCAACTAACGCTCTCTAGATACTCATGCTCTCGCGATATGGTGACGTCATAAGCTGACCTACTTATACACAACACTAGAAAGAGCAACTTAATTATGATTGAGGTAAGCTTATCTGTTGACTGTGTGTAATTGAGGTGAGTTTTTGAGAAAAGTGAAAACTACACTTAAGACTGGCAAAATCCATGGATAAAAACTGTTAAATGTTAACAATAATGAACAAATCAAGTCCAATGTTTGTGACATTTGTACATCTGAAGCTTAACAACTGTATAAATCAGAGATAAGTTTATCAGTTGATTGTGTATGAAAAAAAAAAATTTTTTTAGACAATACATTTTAGAGAACTGAAAATTACATTAAAAAAAAAACTGCCAAATTCCATGGCTTAAAAAAGTTCAAAGAACAATATAATTGAAAAAATTAAAATTAAATTTTAAAAAATGACAAACTTCCAAGACTAAAATAGTTAAACCTTAATAATTTTGATACAGTTAGGCTTAACAGTTGACTGTGTCTAATAAAAAAGGTATTTTGGAAACATATCAATTTGAGAAAACTGATTATAACACTTGAACGACCATAACTCCAAATAGTTAAAGGTTAATAATTTTGAAAAATCTAGTTCAATTTTTATGAAATTTGGACAAGTGATGCACAACCAGGATAAAAATCTGAGAAAAGCTCATCAGTTGACAATGTCTGATGAAAAAGATTTTTTCAGAACATATTAATTTGAGAAAACGGAAAATAACACTGAAAAAAACAACAAATGCTATGCCTTAAAATAGTTAAACGTTAATTATTTTGACAAATCTAGTCCAATATTTGTTAAATTTGGATGGATGATGCATAACAATAAAAATCTGTGAAAAGCTCATCAGTCCACTGTCTCATGAAAAAGATTTTTTCAGTGCATATAAATTTTAGAAAACTGTAAATTTCATTAAAAAGACTGCCAAATTTGGTGCCTTAATATAGTTAAATGTTAATAATTTTTACAAATCAAGTCCAATATTTGTCAAATTTGGAGGGATGATGCATAAGAACAATAAAAATCTGTGATAAGCTCATCAATTTACTGTGTCTCATGAAAAAGATTTTTTCGGACATAATTTAGAAAACTGAATGTTACACTGAAAAGACTGCCAAATTCCATGGCATAAAATAGTTAAACATTAATAATTTTAAAACGTTTATTGTAGTTTATTGGCAATTTGTATGAGAAGAGCGAGAATTACTGAAAACTTTTTTTTTCAATTTCACAACCTATTATTAGCCTAGCATTTAACATCAAAAGTTATGATTTGTGCTTGATTTGTGAGAGAGGTGGGAAATGACCCCTTATTGTCCTCATGAAAACAATATATACCCGTTCAAGACTTCTCCTTACTAACAATACCAGATGCAGATTCCTCCTTACAATCGGTTTCTGGAATCTGGATTTAGCACACAATTTGACAATGTCCTTAAGCTTGCCACATACCATCTATTGTACACATAGATGAGACAGACCATTGCTCTTGCTGTAGTCTTTCACTGCCTGTTTTTTTTTCTACCGAAATTAGCCATGACAAGACAGGAAGAATCAGTTCACCCCAAAAAAAACACCACTCTATATGGAAAAGGACACCTGGAAAAAGAACAATATAATTGAAAAAATTAAAATTAAATTTTTTAAAATGACAAACTTTCAAGACTAAAACAGTTAAACCTTAATAATTTTGATATAGTTAAGCTTAACAGTTGACAGTGTCTAATAAAAAGGGTATTTTGGAAACATAAATTTGAGAAAACTGAAAATAACATTTAAAAGACTACCAAAGTCCATAACTCCATATAGTTAAACGTTAATAATTTTGAAAAATCTAGTCCAATTTTTGTGAAATTTGGACAAGTGATGCACAACAAGGATAAAAATCTGAGAAAAGCTCATCAGTTGACAATGTCTAATGAAAAAGATTTTTTCATAACATATTAATTTGAGAAAACAGAAAATGCAACTGAAAAGACCGACAAATGCTATGCCTTAAAATAGTTAAACGTTAATAATTTTGACAAGTCTAGTCCAATATTTGTTAAATTTGGATGGATGATGCATAACAACAATAAAAATATGTCAAAAGCAAATCAATTGACTGTGTCTCATGAAAAAGATTTTTTCAGTGCAAATAAATTTTAGAAACCTGAAAATAACACTGAAAAGACTGCCAAATTCCATGGTATAACATAGTTAAACATTAATAATTTTTACAAATCTAGTACAATATTTGTGAAATTTAGACAGGTGGTGCATAACAATGATAAAAATCTGTGATAAGCTCATCAGTTGACTGGATTCAATGAAAAAGATTTTTTGGGGCAATAAATTTGAGAAAACTGAAAATAACACTGAATAGTTTGCCAAATTCTATGGTATAAAATAGTTATATGTTAATAATTTTGACAAATCTTGTTCATTATTTGTGGAATTTGGACAAATGATACTTAACAACAATAAAAATCTGTGATAAGCTCATCAATTGACTGTCTCATGAAAAAGATTTTTTCAGTGCATAAATATTTTAGAAAACTGAAAATTACATTAAAAAGACTGCCAAATTTGGTGCCTTAATATAGTTAAATGTTAATAATTTTTACAAATCAAGTCCAATATTTGTCAAATTTGAATGGATAATGCATGAGAACAATAAAAATCTGTGATAAGCTCATCAATTGACTGTGTCTCATGAAAAAGATTTTTTTGGACATAATTTAGAAAACTGAATGTTACATTGAAAAGACTGGCAAATTCCATGGCATAAAATAGTTAAACGTTAATAATTTTAAACAAGGCAGCAAAGCTGTCAAATGTACAGACAAAAAGCAGGAAATAACTATGCACAAAATAGGCTAAATTCTGATGCAAAAGTACATTATGTTAAACTGCAAATTCAACATCAAATTTTAATTATGCTCAACAGGTAATACCAATGTAAGTAAAACGTGTAAAAAGCATAAGGCTTCAGGCCCATGGGAGTTCAAGATCACACTTTGAAAATGTATAACTTCCAGAAAAAGAAGCCAATTAGACTACTTTTCCAACCCAGGCTGCATTTTAGTCCTGCATTTCTTTTTTGAACATTTGGCAATCATAAGTAACATGGTTTTCCCATAATGGTCATCATGGCAGCAGCACCCATAATTGTTTTCTTCTATTCTGATGCAATATTACATATTGGTTAACAGCATAATGACCGTCAATTTTTAATAATAAAATATACGTATCATGGATTTTCAAGAAATGTGACTAGCATGGGTCTTCAAGCATGTAGAACTTCAAAGTCACACCTTGAAAATGCCAATATGTGAAATATGCTGAAAAGTGAAAAAAAAAGCATAACTTCTACAATAATGGCCCGATCATGCTGATTTTCGAACTCGACCTGCATTTTAAGAATATTCATCAGCTCTGTAAATATAAAGCCCAAAAGTAAAACTGCCTTCCACTTATCGTGTTTACAATGAAAGTGCAAGGCGCCGGTGATGGCGGTGACGGCACTGACGGTGAAGACAGATGCAGGTGATGGCAATAATGGCCCGATCATGCTGATTTTCGAACTTCTGTACATATTTACTGTACTGTTTGAGAACAGTAAGTGACATGGTTTTTCTTAAATGGTCACATGGGAGCAGTACCCAAAGTAGGTTTTTTCAAATTTTGATGCAATATTACATAATGTTTAACAGAATAATGACCATCAATTTTTAATAATAAAATATTAGTATCATGGATATTCAGAAAATGTGACTAGCAAAGGTCTTCAGGCCCATTGAACTTCAAAGTCACAACTTGAAAATGCCAAAATGTAAACAAGACAGCACTGTTCTGAAATGTTTTTTTTTTCTTTCCATTTTTAACAATTTTTAACATAAAACAAAATTAACAGCTTACTGCCATTTTTATATGATCCAACTAAGAAAATTGATGAGATGGGAAAAAATATCAATAGAGCAGTGTTAAATGTCCAATTTCTTCTATTCTGAGATTCTGAACATAGTGAATGATTGAATCTGACAAACTGCAATGATATGAGTTTATTTCCACTTTTGAAACTTTATTACACAATACACGATAACAAATTAACCATCATTTTTACATAATCAACTAACAACGTTATAAAGATGCAGGAAATGTCAAACAAACACATATCTTATTTATTAAATAATGAAACTGTTAACATGCCTAAGAATTGAATCTGAGGAAATGTGTAAAAACAACATAACTTCTAAAATAATGGCCCGATTATGCTGATTTTTTAACTCAACCTGCGTTTTAGCAGGATTGACCACTCCTGTGAGTTTAATGACAATTGGCCTATCTGTTTTTCGTATATTGTGTTTACAGTGTTGCATATATGCTGAAAAGTGAAAAAAAAGCATAACTACTAAAATAGTGGCCTAATCATGCCGATTTTCAAACTTGACCTGCGTTTTAGTAAGATAGATTACTCCTGTGAGTTTCATGACAACAGGCCTATCGCTTTTCCTTGGAATGTGTTTACAGTGTTGCATATTAACCCATTGTAGCCCTCGTCATCAAAACAAACGGCAGCCATACTGGAGGGAGACCGGAATCGTCTGCTGCGCATGATCATGTCTACATGTACAATTTAGCATTTAATTTCTGTGTTTTCTTTGATATTAAACCGAGTAAAATGATGAATTACTGCAGGGTATATGATAGAGAGAAGATAAATAACTTAACAAGCGTTCACAGACTGCCTGCAGTGGTAACAATCCAAGGTGTAGGGACGAAAACCGTAAACGGAGGAGAGACTGAGGAGTGGCTTTGAATCAAGACTCATCGGACAAGTAAAGGATAAAACTAATTTATTTTACAGCAAAGAATGAAGACCCAGCTGTGCAGCCTTTACCATAAAAGAAAAAAAAGTAGAAAACCAATGACCGAGGTGTATAAGATATGAGCGCACGTACACTGCATATTAGTAGTGCCCAAAAAGTCTTGGTGGAGAGTGTGTTGTAAAAACGTGTGGAAATACCCAGGCAGGGTTTCGACTTTCATTATGAAGACTCACTTATTGCCTTGGGTGTAATTTGTTATCAGTTATGGTGCTCTTTGGATTTTATCTGCTGTCATCTACCTCTTTAATACCTGGTTAGCATTATTGTCAATTAGTGTCAAGGCTACAGTACAATGTACACAGCTCAGCTGGGCCAATTAAATCAATTACCTGTGTCATGTGTATTTGGAAGTTAGTGGCTTGATTTTAGATTTAGTGTAGTGTTAAGAGTAAATCTGTTTTGTAAGTATATATTCTAGCTCAGGTACCATTTAATTGAATGAACTTATGAAATGAATTTGAAAAATGTTGAATTCTGTGTTTTCCTACTGTATTATGATGCAAGTTACAATATGAATAAAAATAACTATTGTTACATTTTTTTGTTAATTTACATTTAGGAAATTGATCTGAAATTTTCCCACCAAGCCACACTGAATGATTGGGTGCAAATAAATCTTGGTTATCAAAAAAAAAAAAAAAAAAAAAAAAAAAAAAAAAAAAAAAAAAGGTGACAGGTACAAAAGACAGCTAGATGGCACACAAGGTAGAAGCAGCGAAAAAATATTCTTATATCTTTGTGACCAGCTGAGGAGACAGGATCTGAACATCAGGAGAGTGAAATTCAGTGCATGACAGGAGTTATTTAATTGGATTTGTTTATTTATTTCATTGTTCATTTGTTGTTTTAAAGTTGTTATCCTGATAGCTTGCATACAACAAGGACAGGTTTTCTATTTATTTAGAATTGTGAGCCGAAGCACAAGAAGAAATGAAAACACTTTTTTCTTTCTCATATGTTTAAAGGCTAAATGGAAAAGTTTGCAAGAAATATAAAATTTTGTATGGTGCACCTCCCACAGATGGTCTGATATGCAGAAACAGATGGCTGTTGTACATGTAGGTTGTCACTGTTGTGCATTTTTAACCACCAGTTGTGGAATTCTCCTAAATAAAATTACAAACTGCTTAGTAACACCATCTAAGGCCTAATATGTACATACCCACACAGCACATATCAATTGTGAGTCTTCAATCAAGCATTTCTCTAGACATAAATTAAAAATATACTAAACAGGTTTCTCAAATTATGGTGGCTTGATTCGACTTAATATGCTCATGTACACGTTGCATTGCATCATTAAAAGTATGGAAATATTTTTCATGTCAGTGTTATCAACCAAAAGGAAAGGGACCCTGATAATCTGTCATTTAATTGTGCAACAATGTTTTGCATTTCATGTTTACTTTTATCCATACAAAATGTGCATTTTCCTATATTTTCAATCAAATAAAGATCAATTCATGAACTGACTTGTTGTTATGTTACATTGAATGCCATAAGTTTGAAAAATACATTGCTTCTGTGAAGGTCTGGACTAATAATAAAATGCTAACAATGTTGCTACTGTGAATGGTTGAATTCATGGTAAAATATTGAACTCTCAAACAACAGTCATGTTACAAATACTTCCTAATGAACCAAAATGAAGCACAAGAATGCTGAAATAATTTCTGACAGCTTCATGATGTACAGTTAAATCATATTTGACAGCAATATTTCTTGTCACAACCCTGCATACTCTCTTCTTTGAGTCCGTAAGGGTTGATCCCGATAGTCAGCTCAAATTTCTCCTTATATCTATCCTTTATGTACAAAGTTGCTTCTATGAAAGGTTGAACTTATGATTACACAGTAAACTCTCTAAAGCTATAACTTTTATTACCCAATGAACAAGAAAAATGAAGTACAAGATAACTGAACTAGCTTCTGACAACATTCCACGATGTTGGGATACAGGGGTAGGTCAGGATTTCACGTCTTTGGATTGTCTTGAGTTTATATGGGTCGATCACGCTGATCAGCTGAAGTTTTCACATGTATATACTATTTTCCTTTTGGTGTACTTGATCACGATATGAAGATTATTTCATTTTATTTGGTTAGCCTATATTTACGCTACTATTCCTCGTCGTTCTTTCCCTCCAGAATGGCCGCTGGACGAGTGTTACGGAGCAAATATGACGTCACTGTAATCGGTTAATATGCTGAAAAGTGAAAAAAAAGCATAACTTCTACAATAATGGCCCGATCATGCTGATTTTCGAACTTGACCTGCGTTTTATGAATATTCATCAGCTCTGTAAATATAAAGCCAAAAAGTAAAACTGCCTTCGACTTATCGTGTTTACAATGAAAGTGCACGGCGCCGGCCCCGGCGATGACGGCGACGACAGACGCAGGTGATGGCAATATGTACAGACACATCTATATATATATATATATATATATATATATATATATATATATATTCACTGTACTGTTTGAGAACAGTAAGTGACATGGTTTTTCTTAAATGGTCATCATGGGAGCAGTGCCCAAAATAGGTTTTTTTCAAATTTTGATGCAATATTACATAATGTTTAACAGCATAATGACCATCAATTTTTAATAATAAAATATTAGTATCATGGATATTCAGAAAATGTGACTAGCAAAGGTCTTCAGGCCCATGGAACTTCAAAGTCACAACTTGAAAATGCCAAAATGTAAACAAGACAGCACTGTTCTGAAATGTTTTTTTTTTTTCATTTTTAACAATTTTTTAAACATTAAACAAAATTAACAGTTTACTGCCATTTTTATATGATCAACTAAGAAAATTGATGAGATGGGAAAAATATCAATACAACAGTGTTAAATGTCCAATTTCCTCCATTCTGAGATTCTGAACATAGTGAATGATTGAATCTGACAAACTGCAATGATATGAGTTTGTTTCCATTTTTGACACTTTATTACACAATACACGATAACAAGTTTACCATCATTTTTACATAATCAACTCACAATGTTGTAAAGATGCAGGAAGTCAAACAAACACTTTAATGTATCTTATTAGTAAAATAATAAGACTGTTAACATGCCTAAGAATTGAATGTGAGGAAATGTGAAAAAACAGCATAACTTCTAAAATAATGGCCCGATTATGCTGATTTTAGAACTCGACCTGCGTTTAAGTAAGATTGACCACTCCTGTGAGTTTAATGACAATTGGCCTATCGGTTTTTCTTATATTGTGTTTACAGTGTTGCCCATATGCTGAAAAAAAGGAAAAAACAGCATAACTACTAAAATAGTGGCCCGATCATGCCGATTTTCGAACTTGACCTGCGTTTTAGTAAGATTGATTACTCTTGTGACTTTCATGACAACAGGCCTAAAGGTTTTCCTTAAAATGTGTTTACAGGGTTGCATATATGCTGAAAAGTGATAAAACAGCATAACTTCTACAATAATGGCCCGTTCATGCTGATTTTCGAACTTGACCGGCGTTTTATGAATATTCATCAGCTCTGTAAATATAAAACCAAAAAATAAAACTGTGTTCCACTTATCGTGTTTACAGTGAAAGTGCACGGCGACGGCATCGCCATCGGCATCGGCGACGACTGCGACGACAGACGCAGGTGATGGCAATATGTACAGACACATCTGTGTCTGTACATAAAAATGTAGTCCCATATTTGTGAAATTTGGACAGCTGATGCATAACAACAATAAAAATCTTTGTGTGAAAAGCAAATCAATTGACTGTGTCTCATGAAAAAGATTTTTTCAGTGCAAATAAATTTTAGAAACCTGAAAATAACACTGAAAAGACTGCCAAATTCCATGGTATAACATAGTTAAACATTAATAATTTTTACAAATCTAGTCCGATATTTGTGAAATTTAGACAGCTGATGCATAACAATGCTAAAAATCTGTGATAAGCTCATCAATTGATTGGATTCAATGAAAAAGATTTTTTGGGGGGCAATAAATTTGAGAAAACTGAAAATAACACTGAATAGACTGCCAAATTCCATGGTATAAAATAGTTCAATGTTAATAATTTTGACAAATCTTGTTCATTATTTGTGGAATTAGGACAAATGATGCTTAACAACAAGAAAAGTCTGTGATAAGCTTATCAATTGACTGTGTGTAATAGAAGTGTAGTTTATTGGCAATTTGTATGAGAAGAGCGAGAATTACTGAAAAAATTTTTTTTCAATTTCACAACATATATATATTAACATCAAAAGTTATGATTTGTGTTTGATTTGTGAGAGAGGTGGGAAATGACCCCTAATTGTCCTCATGAAAACAATATATACCCGTTCAAGACTTCTCCTTACTACCAATACTAGATGCAGATTCCTCCTTACAATCGGCTTCTGGAATCGGGGGTTTAGCACACCATATGCCAATGTCCTAAAGCTTGCCACATACCATCTATTGTACACATAGATGAGACAGACCATTGCTCTTGCTGTAGTCTTCCACTGACTGTTTTTTTTTTCTACAGGAATTAGCCATGACAAGACAGGAAGAATCAGTTCACCCCAAAAAAAACACCACTCTGTATGGAAAAGGACACCTGGAAAAAAAGCAATTTAATTAAATAAATTAAAATTAAATTTTTAAAAATGACAAACTTTCAAGACTAAAACAGTTAAACCTTAAGAATTTTGATATAGTTAAGCTTAACAGTTGACTGTGTCTAATAAAAAGGGTATTTTGGAAACATCAATTTGAGAAAACTGAAAATAACATTTAAAAGACTACCAAAGTCCATAACTCCATATAGTTTAACGTTAATAATTTTGAAAAATCTAGTCCGCTATTTGTGAAATTTGGACAGCTGATGCATAACAACAATAAAAATCTGTGAAAAGCAAATCAATTGACTGTGTCTCATGAAAAAGATTTTTTCAGTGCAAATAAATTTTAGAAACCTGAAAATAACACTGAAAAGACTGCCAAATTCCATGGTATAACATAGTTAAACATTAATAATTTTTACAAATCTAGTCCGATATTTGTGAAATTTAGACAGCTGATGCATAACAATGCTAAAAATCTGTGATTAGCTCATCAATTGACTGGATTCAATGAAAAAGATTTTTTGGGGGGCAATAAATTTGAGAAAACTGAAAATAACACTGAAAAGACTGCCAAATTCCATGGTATAAAATAGTTCAATGTTAATAATTTTGACAAATCTTGTTCATTATTTGTGGAATTAGGACAAATGATGCTTAACAACAATAAAAGTCTGTGATAAGCGTATCAACTGACTGTGTGTAATAGAAGTGTAGTTTATTGGCAATTTGTATGAGAAGAGCGAGAATTACTGAAAAAATTTTTTTTCAATTTCACAACATATATATATTAACATCAAAAGTTATGATTTGTGTTTGATTTGTGAGAGAGGTGGGAAATGACCCCTAATTGTCCTCATGAAAACAATATATACCCGTTTGTAACATTTTATTTGTCTTAAGCGACCACCTCTTATTTTACAATGTTGTAAGCGACTTGAATAATACACGTGTGTTCCAGCATGGCGGCTTACAGAGTTAGCACGTTTATGTTACATGGTGTCAGAAGTGTTCCAGCATGGCGGCTTACAGAGTTAGCACGTTTATGTTACATGGTGTCAGAAGTTAAACTTTTCCAGCTATTAGTGAGTCCTTACACATGCCACATAACATTTTTAATTGTGCGAGACACTAATTAAAATGGCGTATGCATTCGAGCAACCCAGTTTCGATTGGGAGTCTAAAAATTTGTACTTGGAATTTACTCGATTCCGACAGCATGCTGAGCTCGTTTTCAAGGGTCCACTATCACAAACAGATGATAAGATAAGGGCAGGATGGTTAGGCATGTGGATTGGAAAACAAGGGAGAGAAATTTACAAAACATTCACTTGGGAAGAAGATGAAGAGGATAAACCAGAAGCAATATTCGACAAGCTTGAAAATTATGTAAGACCCAGAAAAAACAAACGTGCACAAAGATTTAACCTCCAGAAAAGGAAGCAGGAGGAAGGTGAGACATTTGACAATTTTGTAAAAGACATCAGATTGATTCTTATGGATTGTGAGTACCAAGACGCTGAAGACATTTTAATTGACTGTATAATACGTGGGGTGTACTATCCTCGAGTTCAAGAGAAACTGTTAGAAAAAGGGGAAAGACTTACTCTAGCTCAAGCATTAGAAATAGGCAGACAGTATGAGTCATCCCAGCAACAAATGAGGATTCTAAGACCAGAAGTTGAAGTTTCCGCCATTAATCACAAGTCACATAAGAGTAAGGAAAGCCATGCTAGTAGAAATCCCTCACAAGCCTCTAAGAGACAGGAACACGTACCTTGGAAGCAAAAGAACAAGAAATGTGGTCAGTGTGGTTTAGATACTGCAACAGCCCATAGAAACAATACTTGTCCGGCAAAAGGAACCAAATGCAGATATTGTAAAAGACTAGACCATTGGTATTCAGTATGCAGAAAACGAAAAGCCAAGGCAGTACACACTTTACAGGAAAGTGATAATGATGTTTACTGTGATGATTCAGTGAGTGAAGATAGCAACAATGATCCACTGTACATTCATACAACTGAAGTTGATGATGAAAATGTTGACTCTGTCAGTGCAGCTGAAGATAAATGGATAGTGACACTAGATGTCCAAGACAAGCCACTTAAATTTCGTATAGATACTGGAGCAAAATGTAACATTCTAGTGAAAGCTGATTTTGAAAAACTTAGTCTTCACAAGAACTTGAACCAAACAACTAAAGTTCTTCGCTCCTACTCTAATCACAAGATCCGCCCAATCGGAAAAGCACAGCTTTCAGTGGCATACAATACTACTCAGTTGCCAGTTGACTTTGAAATAGTAGACATAGACCAGGAAAATGTCATTAACGGTGAAGTTTCAGAGAAACTTGGACTCCTTCATAGAGTCAGAGTAAACAAGGTAAACAGTGTAGATGATTTCACTGAACTTGCCAAGAACACAGGTACGCTACCAGGTAAGCATACCATAAAGATAGACCCAACAGCAAAGGGAGTTATACATCCAGCCAGACGACAGCCAGCATCACTGAAGCCACGCATCGTAGAGAAATTACAGGAAATGGAATCAGATGGCTTCATTACCCGAGTCCATGAGCCAACTGAATGGGTCAGTTCAATGGTTGTTTCATTAAGAAATGATAAAGTGAGAATCTGTATAGACCCATGTGATTTGAACAATGCAATCAAAAGAGAGCATCATCCACTGAAAACTATTGAAGAAGTTGTAGCTAGTATTCCAAAAGCCACAGTGTTTTCTGTGTTAGACGCCACACAGGGATTTTTGCAGATACAGCTTGATGAGCAGTCATCCTTTTTGACTACTTTCAACACTCCAATTGGCAGGTACAGATGGCTTCGCCTACCCTTTGGTATTAAATTGGCGCCAGAAATCTTTCAGAGAATCATGGATGAAATGCTTGAAGGCATAGAAGGTGCCACAGCTATAATGGATGACATATTGATAGCAGGCACAGATCGTGAGCATCATGATTCGATTTTCAAGAAGGTTATTCAGAGAGCTACTGAATACAACCTAAAGCTCAATTTTGATAAGTGTCAGGTGCGCCAGCCCAGAGTTCAGTATGTGGGACATATCCTCACAGCAGAGGGCCTGAGCCCAGATCCAGAAAAAGTGCGCGCAATAACTGAGATGACACCACCCACAGATAAGGATGGAGTACGAAGAATACTTGGTCTTGTACAGTATCTAGCCAAGTTCATACCAAACCTGAGTCAGGTGGATGCCCCACTGAGAGCATTATTGAAGAATGATGTGTCATTCAAGTGGGAACATGAGCAACAAGCAAGTTTTGAGGAACTCAAACACTTGTGTAGCACACCACCTGTATTAGCTTATTATGATGTGAACAAGCCCGTAGAGATTCAGTGTGATGCATCAAGAAGTGGACTAGGGGCAGTGCTAATACAAGATGGCCGACCTATAGCATACACGTCACATTCTCTTACTGATGTTGAAATGCGTTATGCTCAAATAGAGAAGGAAATGCTCGCCATTGTCCATGGAGCTATAAAATTCCACTGCTACATCTTCGGTAAGGAAACAACAGTGTACACAGACCACAAGCCATTAGAGAGCATTTATAAGAAGCCATTACTGTCAGCTCCAATGAGATTGCAGAAGATGTTGCTACGTCTACAGTGGTACAATCTCAATGTTGTATACAGGAAAGGCAAAGATATGGTGGTAGCAGATACATTGTCGAGAGCATACTTACCAGACACCAGTTCTGACGTGACAGGACTAGATGATTTATGTTTAATTGATATGATCTCTGTGATCAGCGAGAGATACTCTGATATTAGAACAAGAACGCAAAGAGAGCTACAGCCTCTATACAACACAATTGTTCAAGGATGGCCAGATACGCGTAGAGAGACACCTTATGAAATTAGAAATTTCTGGGACTCCAGAGACCAATTGTCTGTGTTTGATGGTGTAATCTACAAAGGCCTCAGAATAGTTATTCCACCGTCATTACAAAAGTACATGCTTAGCTTGATACACAAGTCACATCTTGGAGTTGTGAAATGCAAACAGCGTGCAAGGGAAGTCATGTTTTGGCCTGGAATGAATATGGAAATTGAAAACATGGTGAGAGACTGCACAAAATGTTCTGAGTATCAAAACAGGTTACCCGCAGAACCGTTGAAACCGACCGTCCCTCCAGATCTACCCTATACTGAAGTTGGTTGTGACATATTTGACTTTGGAGCAAAGAAGTACCTACTTCTCATTGATTACTATTCAAAGTACATTGATGTTGTAGAACTGAATGCCGCAACTACAACTGCTACAATCAATGCTATGAAATATGTGTTTAGCTGTCATGGCATACCTCTTAAAATCAGATCAGACAATGGACCACAGTTTAGTTCATGTGAATTCAAACAATTTTGCAAAGTGTATGATATTGAACATATGACCTCCAGTCCTCAGTACCCAGGTTCAAATGGGGAAGCTGAGAGAGCTATTCAAATTGTGAAGAAAATGTGGAAAAAATGTGATGACAAGTATCTTGCTCTACTCAACTACAGAACTACACCTTTGGAAGGCATAAACTTGTCCCCTTCGCAGTTGTTAATGGGACGCAGACCTAGAAACACACTGCCTGCAGCTCAAAATCTGTTAAAACCACAGGCATATAACCAACGAGAGGTGAAACGTCATTTTAGCCAGGAGAAACTAAAGCAGAAATATTATTATGATCAAAGAAAAGGTGCTAAAGAACTGAAAGCTTTCAGCCCTGGAGAACATGTGAGAATGCAGCCTCATCCAGGTTCAAAAACATGGGCACCAGCCATTGTTGTTAAACGTCATACACATCCAAGATCATACATAGTGGAAGGAAATGACCGTGTATACAGACGTAATCGTCGGCACTTAAGGTCATCAACAGAAAAAGCACATCACTATAATCCTAATTTTGTTGACTTGGAGCCAAGTGATGAGCCATTACATTCACCTATCAAGGATCAGCATATAGTACCTGAGGAGACAGTAACACCAACCCGAGATATTGTCAAGGATCAGTGTAAAACACCAACAAAAACAGTGACACCAGCAATTAATACCCCAAGGATTGTAACAAGATCTGGTCGTGTGGTGAAACCGCCAGACAGATTAAATTTATAACTTGTTTTTTGTGAACGATTCAGTATTAATTTAATGTGGATTTTCATGTGAACTTGCTTTAAAGCAGTTTTAAGTTTTAATGCAAAGACTCAGCCAAAGACTTTTCTTTAATTTTCTTTCATTTAAATGGACTGTTAAAGACATTCTCTGTGGAGCATGAAATGACTTTAAGTTAAAGTAAAAAAAAAAAAATTATTTACAAAAGGACTAGAAGATCAGAGACTCTGAATGCTCTTCTCACATTGAACATTGAAAGACTTTAAGTTAAAGTGAACACTCACAAAGAACTGTGAACACCAAAAACTGAATTTATTTTAATTTACATGCTTTTACTTACTTTATTAATCTTAGTTGATTATAAAGAGGGAGATGTAACATTTTATTTGTCTTAAGCGACCACCTCTTATTTTACAATGTTGTAAGCGACTTGAATAATACACGTGTGTTCCAGCATGGCGGCTTACAGAGTTAGCACGTTTATGTTACACCGTTCAAGACTTCTACTTACTACCAATACTAGATGCAGATTTCTCCTTACAAACGGTTTCTGGAATCGTGGTTTAGCACACCATATGCCAATGTCCTAAAGCTTGCCACATACCATCTATTGTACACATAGATGAGACAGACCATTGCTCTTGCTTTAGTCTTTCACTAGCTGTTTTTTTTTCTACAGGAATTAGCCATGACAAGATAGGAAGAATCAGTTCACCAAAAAAAAAAAAAAAAAAAAAAACACTAACTCTGTAGGGAAAAGGACACCTGGAAAAAAAACAATATAATTGAAAAAATTAAAATTAAATTTTTAAAAATGACAAACTTTCAAGACTAAAACAGTTAAACCTTAAGAATTTTGATATAGTTAAGCTTAACAGTTGACTGTGTCTAATAAAAAGGGTATTTTGGAAACATCAATTTGAGAAAACTGAAAATAACATTTAAAAGACTACCAAAGTCCATAACTCCATATAGTTTAACGTTAATAATTTTGAAAAATTTAGTCCGATATTTGTGAAATTTGAACAGCTGATGCATAACAACAATAAAAATCTGTGAAAAGCAAATCAATTGACTGTGTCTCATGAAAAAGATTTTTTCAGTGCAAATAAATTTTAGAAACCTGAAAATAACACTGAAAAGACTGCCAAATCCCATGGTATAACATAGTTAAACATTAATAATTTTCACAGATCTAGTCCGATATTTGTGAAATTTAGACAGCTGATGCATAACAATGCTAAAAATCTGTGATAAGCTCATCAATTGACTGGATTCAATGAAAAAGATTTTTTGGGGGGCAATAAATTTGAGAAAACTGAAAATAACACTGAATAGACTGCCAAATTCCATGGTATAAAATAGTTCAATGTTAATAATTTTGACAAATCTTGTTCATTATTTGTGGAATTTGGACAAATGATGCTTAACAACAATAAAAGTCTGTGATAAGCTTATCAATTGACTGTGTGTAATAGAAGTGTAGTTTATTGGCAATTTGTATGAGAAGAGCGAGAATTACTGAAAACTTTTTTTTCAATTTCACAACATATTATTAGCCCAGCATTTAACATCAAATGTTATGATTTGTGTTTGATTTGTGAGAGAGGTGGGAAATGACCCCTAATTGTCCTCTTGAAAACAATATATACCCGTTCAAGACTTCTCCTTACTACCAATACCAGATGCAGATTCCTCCTTACAATCGGTTTCTGGAATCGCACACCATATGCCAATGTCCTAAAGCTTGCCACATGCCATCTATTGTGCACGTAGATGAGACAGACCATTGCTCTTGCTGTAGTCTTTCACTGCCTGTTTTTTTTCCACAGGAATTAGCCACGACAAGACAGGAAGAATCAGTTCACCCCAAAAAAAACACCACTATGTATGGAAAAGGACACCTGGAAAAAGAACAATATAATTGAAAAAACTAAAATTAAATTTTTAAAAATGACAAGCTTCCAAGACTGAAATAGTTAAACCTCAATAATTTTGATACAGTTAAGCTCAACAGTTGACTGTGTGTAATAAAAAAGGTATTTTGGAAACATGAATTTCAGAATACTGAAAATAACATTTAAAAGACTACCAAAGTCCATAACTCCAAATAGTTAAACGTTAATAATTTTGAAAAATCTAGTCCAATATTTGTTAAATTTGAATAGATAATGCATAGGAACAATAAAAATCTGTGATAAGCTCATCAATTGACTGTGTCTCATGGAAAAGATTTTTTCAGTGCATAAATATTTTAGAAAACTGAAAATTACATTAAAAAGACTGCCAAATTTGGTGCCTTAATATAGTTAAATGTTAATAATTTTTACAAATCAAGTCCAATATTTGTTACATTTGGAAGGATGATGCATAAGAACAATAAAAATCTGTGATAAGCTCATCAATTGACTGTGTCTCATGAAAAAGATTTTTTTTGGACATAATTTAGAAAACTGAATGTTACACTGAAAAGACTGGCAAATTCCACGGCATAAAATAGTTAAACGTTAATAATTTTAAAAAATCCAGTCCAATATTTGTTAAATTTGGATGGATGATGCATAAGAACAATAAAAATCTGTCAAAAGCAAATCAATTGACTGTGTGTAATAGAAGTGTAGTTTATTGGCAATTTGTATGAGAAGAGCGAGAATTACTGAAAACTTTTTTTTTTCAATTTCACAACATATATATATATATATATATATATATATATATATATATATATTAACATCAAAAGTTATGATTTGTGTTTGATTTGTGAGAGAGGTGGGAAATGACCCCTATTTGTCCTCTTGAAAACAATATATACCCGTTCAAGACTTCTCCTTACTACCAATACCAGATGCAGATTCCTCCTTACAATCGGTTTCTGGAATGGGGGTTTAGCACACCATTTGACAATGTCCTAAAGCTTGCCACATACCATCTATTGTACACACAGATGAGACAGACCATTGCTCTTGCTGTAGTCTTTCACTGCCTGTTTTTTTCTATAGGAATTAGCCATGACAAGACACGAAGAATCAGTTCACCCCCCCAAAAAAACACCACTCTGTATGGAAAAGGACACCTGGAAAAAAACAATGTAATTGAAAAAATTAAAATTAAATTTTTAAAAATGACAAACTTTCAAGACTAAAACAGTTAAACCTTAATAATTTTGATACAGTTAAGCTTAACAGTTGACTGTGTCTAATAAAAAGGGTATTTTAGAAACATCAATTTGAGAAAACTGAAAATAACATTTAAAAGACTACCAAAGTCCATAACTCCATATAGTTAAACGTTAATAATTTTGAAAAATTTAGTCCGATATTTGTGAAATTTGAACAGCTGATGCATAACAACAATAAAAATCTGTGAAAAGCAAATCAATTGACTGTGTCTCATGAAAAAGATTTTTTCAGTGCAAATAAATTTTAGAAACCTGAAAATAACACTGAAAAGACTGCCAAATCCCATGGTATAACATAGTTAAACATTAATAATTTTCACAGATCTAGTCCGATATTTGTGAAATTTAGACAGCTGATGCATAACAATGCTAAAAATCTGTGATAAGCTCATCAATTGACTGGATTCAATGAAAAAGATTTTTTGGGGGGCAATAAATTTGAGAAAACTGAAAATAACACTGAATAGACTGCCAAATTCCATGGTATAAAATAGTTCAATGTTAATAATTTTGACAAATCTTGTTCATTATTTGTGGAATTTGGACAAATGATGCTTAACAACAATAAAAGTCTGTGATAAGCTTATCAATTGACTGTGTGTAATAGAAGTGTAGTTTATTGGCAATTTGTATGAGAAGAGCGAGAATTACTGAAAACTTTTTTTTCAATTTCACAACATATTATTAGCCCAGCATTTAACATCAAATGTTATGATTTGTGTTTGATTTGTGAGAGAGGTGGGAAATGACCCCTAATTGTCCTCTTGAAAACAATATATACCCGTTCAAGACTTCTCCTTACTACCAATACCAGATGCAGATTCCTCCTTACAATCGGTTTCTGGAATCGCACACCATATGCCAATGTCCTAAAGCTTGCCACATGCCATCTATTGTGCACGTAGATGAGACAGACCATTGCTCTTGCTGTAGTCTTTCACTGCCTGTTTTTTTCCACAGGAATTAGCCACGACAAGACAGGAAGAATCAGTTCACCCCAAAAAAAACACCACTATGTATGGAAAAGGACACCTGGAAAAAAAAACAATATAATTGAAAAAAATAAAATTAAATTTTTAAAAATGACAAACTTCCAAGACCTTAATAAACCTTAATAATTTTGATACAGTTAAGCTTAACAGTTGACTGTGTCTAATAAAAAGGGTATTTTGGAAACATCAATTTGAGAAAACTGAAAATAACATTTAAAAGACTACCAAAGTCCATAACTCCATATAGTTAAACGTTAATAATTTTGAAAAATCTAGTCCAATTTTCGTGAAATTTGGACAAGTGATGGACAACAACGATAAAAATCTGAGAAAAGCTCATCAGTTGACAATGTCTAATGAAAAAGATTTTTTCATAACATATTAATTTGAGAAAACAGAAAATGCAACTGAAAAGACCAACAAATGCTATGCCTTAAATAGTTAAACGTTAATAATTTTGACAAGTCTAGTCCAATATTTGTTAAATTTGGATGGATGATGCATAACAACAATAAAAATCTGTGATTAGCACATCAATTGACTGTGTCTCATGAAAAAGATTTTTTCAGTGCATATATATTTTAGAAAACTGAAAATTACATTTTAATGCCAAATTTGGTGCCTTAATATAGTTAAATGTTAATAATTTTTACAAATCAAGTCCAATATTTGTCAAATTTGGAAGGATGATGCATAAGAACAATAAAAATCTGTGATAAGCTCATCAATTGACTGTGTCTCATGAAAAAGATTTATTCGGACATAATTGAGAAAACTGAATGTTACACTGAAAAGACTGGTAAATTTCATGGCATAAAATAGTTATAACGTTAATAATTTAAAAAAATGTAGTCCCATATTTGTGAAATTTTGACAGGTGATGCATAACAACAATAAAAATCTGTGAAAAGCAAATCAATTGACTGTGTCTCATGAAAAAGATTTTTTCAGTGCAAATAAATTTTAGAAACCTGAAAATAACACTGAAAAGACTGCCAAATTCCATGGTATAACATAGTTAAACATTAAAGCAATAATAACTCTTCCTTTGAGATTCAAAAATCCGCATGAAATACATTGTAAAAAACGCATGGAAATATATTCTATTGTATTTTACCACTAAAACGGCCGTTATTGTAGGAAAACTAAAATCTGTGCTTGTCAATAGGGCTTACGATGCCTTTTTTCCGGTCGACAAGTGCATTCGTTGATAATGACGTAATGGTGTCACGCGGATTCTCGCGTTCATTCGAGACCAAAATAACATGGCGCCAAACGCATTAGTGCAGACGCAGACGTAAGTTGCGAGTTTTTGTACAGTGCGTCGGATAAGAAAAAGGCCAGAATGGCACACATTGTGGATATAAATGCATTTTTAACAAAAAGACGAATATATCTCATGAATCTTATATAGTGTTGATGTTGTCTGCTTTTCCCGCGGTTTTAAGTAGGTCACCAGTGACTTTGCAATGTCAGAGAGAGCTCCGTCAGTTAAAATCTCTTAAGAGATTTTAACAAAAAACCGTACGTTTAGGAAAAAAACCCTGGATTAACTTTGAATGCAGGAATGGGGTCGTTGGCCATTGGTAAGTACGGGAAAATTGCCGTTTTTTCCAGGAAAATCCAATTTTTGGCCAAAACGAAGAGTTATTATGACTTTAATAATTTTTACCAATCTAGTCCGATATTTGTGAAATTTAGACAGCTGATGCATAACAATGCTAAAAATCTGTGATAAGCTCATCAATTGACTGGATTCAATGAAAAAGATTTTTTGGGGGGCAATAAATTTGAGAAAACTGAAAATAACACTGAAAAGACTGCCAAATTCCATGGCATAAAATAGTTCAATGTTAATAATTTTGACAAATCTTGTTCATTATTTGTGGTATTAGGACAAATGATGCTTAACAACAATAAAAGTCTGTGATAAGCTTATCAATTGACTGTGTGTAATAGAAGTGTAGTTTATTGGCAATTTGTATGAGAAGAGCGAGAATTACTGAAAAAAATTTTTTTCAATTTCACAACATATATATATTAACATCAAAAGTTATGATTTGTGTTTGATTTGTGAGAGAGGTGGGAAATGACCCCTAATTGTCCTCATGAAAACAATATATACCCGTTCAAGACTTCTCCTTACTACCAATACTAGATGCAGATTCCTCCTTACAATCGGTTTCTGGAATCGGGGTTTAGCACACCATATGCCAATGTCCTAAAGCTTGCCACATACCATCTATTGTACACATAGATGAGACAGACCATTGCTCTAGCTGTAGTCTTCCACTGACTGTTTTTTTTTCTACAGGAATTAGCCATGACAAGACGGGAAGAATCAGTTCACCCCCCAAAAAAACACCATTCTGTATGGAAAAGGACACCTGGAAAAAAAGCAATTTAATTAAATAAATCAAAATTAAATTTTTAAAAATGACAAACTTTCAAGACTAAAACAGTTAAACCTTAAGAATTTTGATATAGTTAAGCTTAACAGTTGACTGTGTCTAATAAAAAGGGTATTTTGGAAACATCAATTTGAGAAAACTGAAAATAACATTTAAAAGACTACCAAAGTCCATAACTCCATATAGTTTAACGTTAATAATTTTGAAAAATTTAGTCCGATATTTGTGAAATTTGAACAGCTGCTGCATAACAACAATAAAAATCTGTGAAAAGCAAATCAATTGACTGTGTCTCATGTAAAAGATTTTTTCAGTGCAAATAAATTTTAGAAACCTGAAAATAACACTGAAAAGACTGCCTAATTCCATGGTATAACATAGTTAAACATTAATAATTTTCACAGATCTAGTCCGATATTTGTGAAATTTAGACAGCTGATGCATAACAATGCTAAAAATCTGTGATAAGCTCATCAATTGACTGGATTCAATGAAAAAGATTTTTTTGGGGGCAATAAATTTGAGAAAACTGAAAATAACACTGAATAGACTGCCAAATTCCATGGTATAAAATAGTTCAATGTTAATAATTTTGACAAATCTTGTTCATTATTTGTGGAATTTGGACAAATGATGCTTAACAACAATAAAAGTCTGTGATAAGCTTATCAATTGACTGTGTGTAATAGAAGTGTAGTTTATTGGCAATTTGTATGAGAAGAGCGAGAATTACTGAAAAAATTTTTTTTCAATTTCACAACATATATATATTAACATCAAAAGTTATGATTTGTGTTTGATTTGTGAGAGAGGTGGGAAATGACCCCTAATTGTCCTCATGAAAACAATATATACCCGTTCAAGACTTCTCCTTACTACCAATACTAGATGCAGATTCCTCCTTACAATCGGTTTCTGGAATCGGGGTTTAGCACACCATATGCCAATGTCCTAAAGCTTGCCACATACCATCTATTGTACACATAGATGAGACAGACCATTGCTCTTGCTGTAGTCTTCCACTGACTGTTTTTTTTTCTACAGGAATTAGCCATGACAAGACGGGAAGAATCAGTTCACCCCCCAAAAAAACACCATTCTGTATGGAAAAGGACATCTGGAAAAAAAGCAATTTAATTAAATAAATTAAAATTAAATTTTTAAAAAATGACAAACTTTCAAGACTAAAACAGTTAAACCTTAAGAATTTTGATATAGTTAAGCTTAACAGTTGACTGTGTCTAATAAAAAGGGTATTTTGGAAACATCAATTTGAGAAAAATGAAAATAACATTTAAAAGACTACCAAAGTCCATAACTCCATATAGTTTAACGTTAATAATTTTGAAAAATTTAGTCCGATATTTGTGAAATTTGAACAGCTGATGCATAACAACAATAAAAATCTGTGAAAAGCAAATCAATTGACTGTGTCTCATGAAAAAGATTTTTTCAGTGCAAATAAATTTTAGAAACCTGAAAATAACACTGAAAAGACTGCCAAATTCCATGGTATAACATAGTTAAACATTAATAATTTTCACAAATCTAGTCTGATATTTGTGAAATTTAGACAGCTGATGCATAACAATGATAAAAATCTGTGATAAGCTCATCAATTGACTGGATTTAATGAAAAAGATTTTTTGGGGGGCAATAAATTTGAGAAAACTGAAAATAACACTGAATAGACTGCCAAATTCCATGGTATAAAATAGTTCAATGTTAATAATTTTGACAAATCTTGTTCATTATTTGTGGAATTTGGACAAATGATGCTTAACAACAATAAAAGTCTGTGATAAGCTTATCAATTGACTGTGTGTAATAGAAGTGTAGTTTATTGGCAATTTGTATGAGAAGAGCGAGAATAACTGAAAAAATTTTTTTTCAATTTCACAACATATATATATTAACATCAAAAGTTATGATTTGTGTTTGATTTGTGAGAGAGGTGGGAAATGACCCCTAATTGTCCTCATGAAAACAATATATACCCGTTCAAGACTTCTCCTTACTACCAATACTAGATGCAGATTCCTCCTTACAATCGGTTTCTGGAATCGGGGTTTAGCACACCATATGCCAATGTCCTAAAGCTTGCCACATACCATCTATTGTACACATAGATGAGACAGACCATTGCTCTTGCTGTAGTCTTCCACTGACTGTTTTTTTTTCTACAGGAATTAGCCATGACAAGACAGGAAGAATCAGTTCACCCCCAAAAAAAACACCATTCTGTATGGAAAAGGACACCTGGAAAAAAAGCAATTTAATTAAATAAATCAAAATTAAATTTTTAAAAATGACAAACTTTCAAGACTAAAACAGTTAAACCTTAAGAATTTTGATATAGTTAAGCTTAACAGTTGACTGTGTCTAATGAAAAAGGTATTGTGGAAACATCAATTTGAGAAAACTGAAAATTTAAAGACTAAAAGACTACCAGAGTCCATAACTCCATATAGTTTAACGTTAATATTTTTGAAAAATCTAGTCCGATATTTGTGAAATTTGGACAGCTGATGCATAACAACAATAAAAATCTGTGAAAAGCAAATCAATTGACTGTGTCTCATGAAAAAGATTTTTTCAGTGCATATATATACTAGAAAACTGAAAATTACATTAAAAAGACTGCCAAATTTGGTGCCTTAATATAGTTAAATGTTAATAATTTTTACAAATCAGGTCCAATATTTGTTAAATTTGGATGGATGATGCATAAGAACGATAAAAATCTGAGAAAAGCTCATCAGTTGACAATGTCTAATGAAAAAGATTTTTTCATAACATATTAATTTGAGAAAACAGAAAATGCAACTGAAAAGACCGACAAATGCTATGCCTTAAAATAGTTCAACGTTAATAATTTTGACTAGTCCAATATTTGTTAAATTTGGATGGATGATGCATAACAACAATAAAAATCTGTCAAAAGCAAATCAATTGACTGTGTCTCATGAAAAAGATTTTTTCAGTGCAAATAAATTTTAGAAACCTGAAAATAACACTGAAAAGACTGCCAAATTCCATGGTATAACATAGTTAAACATTAATAATTTTCACAAATCTAGTCCGATATTTGTGAAATTTAGACAGGTGGTGCATAACAATGCTAAAAATCTGTGATAAGCTCATCAGTTTATTGGATTCAATGAGAAAGATTTTTTGGGGGCAATAAATTTGAGAAAACTGAAAATAACACTGAATAGCATGCCAAATTCCATGGTATAAAATAGTTCAATGTTAATAATTTTGACAAATCTTGTTCATTATTTGTGGAATTTGGACAAATGATGCTTAACAACAATAAAAGTCTGTGATAAGCTTATCAATTGACTGTGTGTAATAGAAGTGTAGTTTATTGGCAATTTGTATGAGAAGAGCGAGAATGACTGAAAACTTTTTTTTCAATTTCACAACATATTATTAGCCCAGCATTTAACATCAAATGTTATGATTTGTGTTTGATTTGTGAGAGAGGTGGGAAATGACCCCTAATTGTCCTCTTGAAAACAATATATACCCGTTCAAGACTTCTCCTTACTACCAATACCAGATGCAGATTCCTCCTTACAATCGGTTTCTGGAATCGCACACCATATGCCAATGTCCTAAAGCTTGCCACATGCCATCTATTGTGCACGTAGATGAGACAGACCATTGCTCTTGCTGTAGTCTTTCACTGCCTGTTTTTTTTCCACAGGAATTAGCCACGACAAGACAGGAAGAATCAGTTCACCCCAAAAAAAACACCACTATGTATGGAAAAGGACACCTGGAAAAAGAACAATATAATTGAAAAAACTAAAATTAAATTTTTAAAAATGACAAACTTCCAAGACTGAAATAGTTAAACCTCAATAATTTTGATACAGTTAAGCTCAACAGTTGACTGTGTGTAATAAAAAAGGTATTTTGGAAACATGAATTTCAGAATACTGAAAATAACATTTAAAAGACTACCAAAGTCCATAACTCCAAATAGTTAAACGTTAATAATTTTGAAAAATCTAGTCCAATATTTGTTAAATTTGAATAGATAATGCATAGGAACAATAAAAATCTGTGATAAGCTCATCAATTGACTGTGTCTCATGGAAAAGATTTTTTCAGTGCATAAATATTTTAGAAAACTGAAAATTACATTAAAAAGACTGCCAAATTTGGTGCCTTAATATAGTTAAATGTTAATAATTTTTACAAATCAAGTCCAATATTTGTTACATTTGGAAGGATGATGCATAAGAACAATAAAAATCTGTGATAAGCTCATCAATTGACTGTGTCTCATGAAAAAGATTTTTTTTGGACATAATTTAGAAAACTGAATGTTACACTGAAAAGACTGGCAAATTCCACGGCATAAAATAGTTAAACGTTAATAATTTTAAAAAATCCAGTCCAATATTTGTTAAATTTGGATGGATGATGCATAAGAACAATAAAAATCTGTCAAAAGCAAATCAATTGACTGTGTGTAATAGAAGTGTAGTTTATTGGCAATTTGTATGAGAAGAGCGAGAATTACTGAAAACTTTTTTTTTTCAATTTCACAACATATATATATATATATTAACATCAAAAGTTATGATTTGTGTTTGATTTGTGAGAGAGGTGGGAAATGACCCCTAATTGTCCTCATGAAAACAATATATACCCGTTCAAGACTTCTCCTTACTACCAATACCAGATGCAGATTCCTCCTTACAATCGGTTTCTGGAATGGGGGTTTAGCACACCATTTGACAATGTCCTAAAGCTTGCCACATACCATCTATTGTACACACAGATGAGACAGACCATTGCTCTTGCTGTAGTCTTTCACTGCCTGTTTTTTTCTATAGGAATTAGCCATGACAAGACACGAAGAATCAGTTCACCCCCCCAAAAAAACACCACTCTGTATGGAAAAGGACACCTGGAAAAAAACAATGTAATTGAAAAAATTAAAATTAAATTTTTAAAAATGACAAACTTTCAAGACTAAAACAGTTAAACCTTAATAATTTTGATACAGTTAAGCTTAACAGTTGACTGTGTCTAATAAAAAGGGTATTTTAGAAACATCAATTTGAGAAAACTGAAAATAACATTTAAAAGACTACCAAAGTCCATAACTCCATATAGTTAAACGTTATTAATTTTGAAAAATCTAGTCCAATTTTTGTGAAATTTGGACAAGTGATGCACAACAACGATAAAAATCTGAGAAAAGCTCATCAGTTGACAATGTCTAATGAAAAAGATTTTTTCATAACATATTAATTTGAGAAAACAGAAAATGCAACTGAAAAGACCGACAAATGCTATGCCTTAAAATAGTTAAACGTTAATAATTTTGACAAGTCTAGTCCAATATTTGTTAAATTTGGATGGATGATGCATAACAACAATAAAAATCTGTGATTAGCACATCAATTGACTGTGTCTCATGAAAAAGATTTTTTGGGACATAATTTAGAAAACTGAATGTTACACTGAAAAGACTAGCAAATTCCATGGCATAAAATAGTTAAAAATTAATAATTTTAAAAAATGTAGTCCCATATTTGTGAAATTTGGACAGATGATGCATAACAACAATAAAAATCTGTGAAAAGCAAATCAATTGACTGTGTCTCATGAAAAAGATTTTTTCAGTGCAAATAAATTTTAGAAACCTGAAAATAACACTGAAAAGATTGCCAAATTCCATGGTATAACATAGTTAAACATTAATAATTTTCACAAATCTAGTCCGATATTTGTGAATTTTAGACAGGTGGTGCATAACAATGCTAAAAATCTGTGATAAGCTCATCAGTTGACTGGATTCAATGAAAAAGATTTTTTGGGGGCAATAAATTTGAGAAAACTGAAAATAACACTGAATAGCATGCCAAATTCCATGGTATAAAATAGTTAAATGTTAAAAATTTTGACAAATCTTGTTCATTATTTGTGGAATTTGGACAAATGATGCTTAACAACAATAAAAGTCTGTGATAAGCTTATCAATTGACTGTGTGAAATAGAAGTGTAGTTTATTGGCAATTTGTATGAGAAGAGCGAGAATGACTGAAAAATTTTTTTTTCAATTTCACAACATATAATTAGCCCAGCATTTAACATCAAATGTTATGATTTGTGTTTGATTTGTGAGAGAGGTGGGAAATGACCCCTATTTGTCCTCTTGAAAACAATATATACCCGTTCAAGACTTCTCCTTACTACCAATACCAGATGCAGATTCCTCCTTACAATCGGTTTCTGGAATTGGGGTTTAGCACACCATTTGACAATGTCCTAAAGCTTGCCACATACCATCTATTGTACACATAGATGAGACAGACCATTGCTCTTGCTGTAGTCTTTCACTGCCTGTTTTTTTCTACAGGAATTAGCCATGACAAGACAGGAAGAATCAGTTCACCCCCCCAAAAAAACACCACTCTGTATGGAAAAGGACACCTGGAAAAAAAACAATATAATTGAAAAAATTAAAATTAAATTTTTAAAAATTACAAACTTCCAAGACTAAAACATTTAAACCTTAATAAATTTGATACAGTTAAGCTTAACAGTTGACTGTGTCTAATAAAAAGGGTATTTTGGAAACATCAATTTGAGAAAACTGAAAATAACATTTAAAAGACTACCAAAGTCCATAACTCCATATAGTTAAACGTTAATAATTTTGAAAAATCTAGTCCAATTTTTGTGAAATTTGGACAAGTGATGCACAACAACGATAAAAATCTGAGAAAAGCTCATCAGTTGACAATGTCTAATGAAAAAGATTTTTTCATAACATATTAATTTGAGAAAACAGAAAATGCAACTGAAAAGACCGACAAATGCTGTGCCTTAAAATAGTTAAACGTTAATAATTTTGACAAGTCTAGTCCAATATTTGTTAAATTTGGATGGATGATGCATAACTACAATAAAAATCTGTGATTAGCACATCAATTGACTGTGTCTCATGAAAAAGATTTTTTCAGTGCATATATATTTTAGAAAACTGAAAATTACATTTTAATGCCAAATTTGGTGCCTTAATATAGTTAAATGTTAATAATTTTTACACATTAAGTCCAATATTTGTCAAATTTGGACGGATGATGCATAAGAACAATAACAATCTGTGATAAGCTCATCAATTGACTGTCTCATGAAAAAGATTTATTTGGACATAATTGAGAAAACTGAATGTTACACTGAAAAGACTGGTAAATTTCATGGCATAAAATAGTTATAACGTTAATAATTTTAAAAAATGTAGCCCCATATTTGTGAAATTTTGACAGGTGATGCATAACAACAATAAAAATCTGTCCAAAGCAAATCAATTGACTGTCTCATGAAAAAGATTTTTTCAGTGCAAATAAATTTTAGAAACCTGAAAATAGCACTGAAAAGACTACCAAATTCCATGGTATAACATAGTTAAACATTAATAATTTTTACAAATCTAGTCCGATATTTGTAAAATTTAGATGCTAAATGTTAAAATGCTAAAAATCTGTGATAAGCTTATTAGTTGATTGGATTCAATGAAAAAGATTTTTGGGGGCAATAAGTTTGAGAAAACTGAAAATAACACTGAATAGACTGCCAAATTCCATGGTATAAAATTGTTAAATGTTAATAATTTTAACAAATCTTGTTCATTATTTGTGGAATTTGGACAAATGATACTTAACAACAATAAATGTCTGTGATAAGCTTATCAATTGACTGTGTGAAATAGAAGTGTAGTTTATTGGCAATTTGTATGAGAAGAGCGAGAATGACTGAAAATTTTTTTTTTTTCAATTTCACAACATATAATAAGCCCAGCATTTAACAAGAAATGTTATGATTTGTGTTTGTTTGTGAGAGAGGTGGGAAATGACCCCTATTTGTCCTCTTGAAAACAATATTTACCCGTTCAAGACTTTTCCTTACTACCAATACCAGATGCAGATTCCTCCTTACAATCGGTTTCTGGAATCGGGGTTTAGCACACCATATGACAATGTCCTAAAGCTTGTCACATACCATCTATTGTGCATATAGATGAGACAGACCATTGCTCTTGCTGTAGTCTTTCACTGCCTGTTTTTTTTCTACAGGAATTAGCCACGACAAGACAGGAAGAATCAGTTCACCCCCAAAAAAACACCACTCTGTATGGAAAAGGACACCTGGAAAAAGAACAATATAATTGAAAAAACTAAAATTAAATTTCTAAAAATGACAAACTTCCAAGACTGAAATAGTTAAACCTTAATAATTTTGATACAGTTAAGCTTAACAGTTGACTGTGTCTAATAAAAAAGGTATTTTGGAAACATGAATTTCAGAAAACTGAAAATAACATTTAAAAGACTACCAAAGTCCATAACTCCAAATAGTTAAATGTTAATAATTTTGAAAAATCTAGTCCAATTTTTGTGAAATTTGGACAAGTGATGCACAACAATGATAAAAATCTGAGAAAAGCTCTTCAGTTGACAATGTCTAATGAAAAAGATTTTTTCAGAACATATTAATTTGAGAAAACAGAAAATGCAACTGAAAAGACCGACAAATGCTATGCCTTACAATAGTTAAACGTTAATAATTTTTACAAATCAAGTCCAATATTTGTTAAATTTGGATGGATGATGCATAAGAACAACTAGAGGATCAGAGAGGCAATACCACCTCCTGGTATTGTACCACCAGCTGGAGTAAGAGCATTCGTATGGGAAGGAAAAAAGAAGGGGGAGGGGTTGTCTCACTAGTTGACGATCTTTCGCAAACAAAAGCCATTGAATGAATATACAATTGCAACGATCCCCCACTGAGGATACGAAAATTACGTTCTTCCTTGCTCTTTGGCCAACGAAGACTCAAATATGAAAATCGCGTCCTCATCTCTTTCACATTGGGAATGAACTTTCGCTAACAATTTGAAAGTTGTCTTTTTTGTCTGCCAGTTTTAGAGATAAAATGGAAAAACATTTGCAAAGTTCAGTTCATGGTGAAAAGTAGGTCAAAGGTCAATTTCAAGGACACATTTAGATTGCCAGTATATGACTTCCTATCCAAGTTCAATAGTAACTATGGACCTATCTCTGCCAGTTTTGGAGATAAAAGGGAAGCAAAATTTGCAAAGTTCAGTTCATGGTGAAAAGTAGGTCAAAGGTCAACAAGGTCACACTAAGATTGCCAGTATATGACTTCCTATCCAAGTTCAATAGTAACTATGGATCTATCTCTGCCAGTTTTGGAGATGAAAGGGAAGCAAAATTTGCAAAGTTCAGTTCATGGTGAAAAGTAGGTCAAAGGTCAATTTCAAGGTCACATTAAGATTGCCAGTGTATGACTTCCTATTCAAGTTCAATAGTAACTATGGACCTATCTCTGCCAGTTTTGGAGATAAAAGGGCAGCAAAATTTGCAAAGTTCTGTTCTTGGTGAAAAGGAGGTCAAAGGTCAATTTGAAGGTCACATTTGGATTGCCAGTATATGACTTCCTATTCAAGTTCAATAGTAACATTGGACCTATCTCTGCCAGTTTTGGAGATAAAAGGGCAGCAAAATTTGCAAAGTTCAGTTCATGGTGAAAAGTAGGTCAAAGGTCAATTTGAAGGTCACATTTAGATTGCCAGTATATGACTTTCTATTTCAGTTCAATAGTAACTATAGACCTATCTCTGCCAGTTTTGGATATGAAAGGGAAGCAAAATTTGCAAAGTTCAGTTTATGGTAAAAAGTAGGTCGAAGGTCAATTTCAAGGTTACATAAAGATGACCAGTGTATGACTTCCTATTCAAGTTCAATAGTAACTATGGACCTATCTCTGTCAGTTTTGGATATGAAAGGGCAGCAAAATTTGCAAAGTTCAGTTCATGGTGAAAAGTAGGTCAAAGGTCAATTTCAAGGTCACATTTAGATTGCCAGTGTATGACTTCCTATTCTAGTTCAATAGTAACTATGGACCTATCTCTGCCAGTATTGGAGATAAAAGGGCAGCAAAATTTGCAAAGTTCAGTTCATGGTGAAAAGTAGGTCAAAGGTCAATTTCAAGGTCACATTTGGATTGCCAGTATATGACTTCCCATTCAAGTTCAATAGTAACATTGGACCTATCTCTGCCAGTTTTGGATATGAAAGGGAAGCAAAATTTGCAAAGTTCAGTTCATGGTGAAAAGTAGGTCAAAGTTCAATTTCAAGGAGGAGAAGCGGTAATGGTAGCCGTCCGGCGGAGCCGGCGGAACGATCCGGACGGGACCGAAACCATGTGTACCGCCAGTGCTAACGCTGGTGGCACAATAAAAATCTGTGATAAGCTCAACAATTGACTGTGTCTCATGAAAAAGATTTTTTCAGTCCAAATAAATTTTAGAAACCTGAAAATAACACTGAAAAGATTGCCAAATTCCATGGTATAACATAGTTAAACATTAATAATTTTCACAAATCTAGTCCGATATTTGTGAAATTTAGACAGGTGGTGCATAACAATGCTAAAAATCTGTGATAAGCTCATCAGTTGACTGGATTCAATGAAAAAGATTTTTTGGGGCAATAAATTTGAGAAAACTGAAAATAACACTGAATAGCATGCCAAATTCCATGGTATAAAATAGTTAAATGTTAAAAATTTTGACAAATCTTGTTCATTATTTGTGGAATTTGGACAAATGATGCTTAACAACAATAAAAGTCTGTGATAAGCTTATCAATTGACTGTGTGAAATAGAAGTGTAGTTTATTGGCAATTTGTATGAGAAGAGCGAGAATGACTGAAAACTTTTTTTTTTCAATTTCACAACATATAATTAGCCCAGCATTTAACATCAAATGTTATGATTTGTGTTTGATTTGTGAGAGAGGTGGGAAATGACCCCTATTTGTCCTCTTGAAAACAATATATACCCGTTCAAGACTTCTCCTTACTACCAATACCAGATGCAGATTCCTCCTTACAATCGGTTTCTGGAATTGGGGTTTAGCACACCATTTGACAATGTCCTAAAGCTTGCCACATACCATCTATTGTACACACAGATGAGACAGACCTTTGCTCTTGCTGTAGTCTTTCACTGCCTGTTTTTTTCTACAGGAATTAGCCATGACAAGACAGGAAGAATCAGTTCACCCCCCCAAAAAAACACCACTCTGTATGGAAAAGGACACCTGAAAAAAAAACAATATAATTGAAAAAATTAAAATTAAATTTTTAAAAATGACAAACTTCCAAGACTAAAACATTTAAACCTTAATAATTTTGATACAGTTAAGCTTAACAGTTGACTGTGTCTAATAAAAAGGGTATTTTGGAAACATCAATTTGAGAAAACTGAAAATTACATTAAAAAGACTGCCAAATTTGGTGCCTTAATATAGTTAAATGTTAATAATTTTTACAAATCAAGTCCAATATTTGTCAAATTTGAATGGATAATGCATGAGAACAATAAAAATCTGTGATAAGCTCATCAATTGACTGTGTCTCATAAAAAAGATTTTTTAGGACATAATTTAGAAAACTGAATGTTACACTGAAAAGACTGGCAAATTCCATGGCATAAAATAGTTAAACGTTAATAATTTTAAAAAATCCAGTCCAATATTTGTTAAATTTGGATGGATGATGCATAAGAACAACAAAAATCTGTCAAAAGCAAATCAATTGACTGTGTGTAATAGAAGTGTAGTTTATTGGCAATTTGTATGAGAAGAGCGAGAATTACTGAAAACTTTTTTTTTCAATTTCACAACATATATATATATATATATATTAACATCAAAAGTTATGATTTGTGTTTGATTTGTGAGAGAGGTGGGAAATGACCCCTAATTGTCCTCATGAAAACAATATATACCCGTTCAAGACTTCTCCTTACTACCAATACCAGATGCAGATTCCTCCTTACAATCGGTTTCTGGAATGGGGGTTTAGCACACCATTTGACAATGTCCTAAAGCTTGCCACATACCATCTATTGTACACACAGATGAGACAGACCATTGCTCTTGCTGTAGTCTTTCACTGCCTGTTTTTTTTTCTACAGGAATTAGCCATGACAAGACACGAAGAATCAGTTCACCCCCCCAAAAAAACACCACTCTGTATGGAAAAGGACACCTGGAAAAAAACAATGTAATTGAAAAAATTAAAATTAAATTTTTAAAAATGACAAACTTTAAAGACTAAAACAGTTAAACCTTAATAATTTTGATACAGTTAAGCTTAACAGTTGACTGTGTCTAATAAAAAGGGTATTTTGGAAACATCAATTTGAGAAAACTGAAAATAACATTTAAAAGACTACCAAAGTCCATAACTCCATATAGTTAAACGTTAATAATTTTGAAAAATCTAGTCCAATTTTTGTGAAATTTGGACAAGTGATGCACAACAACGATAAAAATCTGAGAAAAGCTCATCAGTTGACAATGTCTAATGAAAAAGATTTTTTCATAACATATTAATTTGAGAAAACAGAAAATGCAACTGAAAAGACCGACAAATGCTCTGCCTTACAATAGTTAAACGTTAATAATTTTGACAAGTCTAGTCCAATATTTGTTAAATTTGGATGGATGATGCATAACAACAATAAAAATCTGTGATTAGCACATCAATTGACTGTGTCTCATGAAAAAGATTTTTTCAGTGCATATATATTTTAGAAAACTGAAAATTACATTTTAATGCCAAATTTGGTGCCTTAATATAGTTAAATGTTAATAATTTTTACAAATCAAGTCCAATATTTGTCAAATTTGGACGGATCATGCATAAGAACAATAAAAATCTGTGATAAGCTCATCAATTGACTGTGTCTCATGAAAAAGATTTATTCGGACATAATTGAGAAAACTGAATGTTACACTGAAAAGACTGGTAAATTTCATGGCATAAAATAGTTATAACGTTAATAATTTTAAAAAATGTAGTCCCATATTTGTGAAATTTTGACAGATGATGCATAACAACAATAAAAATCTGTCCAAAGCAAATCAATTGACTGTCTCATGAAAAAGATTTTTTCAGTGCAAATAAATTTTAGAAACCTGAAAATAACACTGAAAAGATTGCCAAATTCCATGGTATAACATAGTTAAACATTAATAATTTTCACAAATCTAGTCCGATATTTGTGAAATTTAGACAGGTGGTGCATAACAATGCTAAAAATCTGTGATAAGCTCATCAGTTGACTGGATTCAATGAAAAAGATTTTTTGGGGGCAATAAATTTGAGAAAACTGAAAATAACACTGAATAGCATGCCAAATTCCATGGTATAAAATAGTTAAATGTTAAAAATTTTGACAAATCTTGTTCATTATTTGTGGAATTTGGACAAATGATGCTTAACAACAATAAAAGTCTGTGATAAGCTTATCAATTGACTGTGTGAAATAGAAGTGTAGTTTATTGGCAATTTGTATGAGAAGAGCGAGAATGACTGAAAACTTTTTTTTTTCAATTTCACAACATATAATTAGCCCAGCATTTAACATCAAATGTTATGATTTGTGTTTGATTTGTGAGAGAGGTGGGAAATGACCCCTATTTGTCCTCTTGAAAACAATATATACCCGTTCAAGACTTCTCCTTACTACCAATACCAGATGCAGATTCCTCCTTACAATCGGTTTCTGGAATTGGGGTTTAGCACACCATTTGACAATGTCCTAAAGCTTGCCACATACCATCTATTGTACACACAGATGAGACAGACCTTTGCTCTTGCTGTAGTCTTTCACTGCCTGTTTTTTTCTACAGGAATTAGCCATGACAAGACAGGAAGAATCAGTTCACCCCCCCAAAAAAACACCACTCTGTATGGAAAAGGACACCTGAAAAAAAAACAATATAATTGAAAAAATTAAAATTAAATTTTTAAAAATGACAAACTTCCAAGACTAAAACATTTAAACCTTAATAATTTTGATACAGTTAAGCTTAACAGTTGACTGTGTCTAATAAAAAGGGTATTTTGGAAACATCAATTTGAGAAAACTGAAAATTACATTAAAAAGACTGCCAAATTTGGTGCCTTAATATAGTTAAATGTTAATAATTTTTACAAATCAAGTCCAATATTTGTCAAATTTGAATGGATAATGCATGAGAACAATAAAAATCTGTGATAAGCTCATCAATTGACTGTGTCTCATAAAAAAGATTTTTTAGGACATAATTTAGAAAACTGAATGTTACACTGAAAAGACTGGCAAATTCCATGGCATAAAATAGTTAAACGTTAATAATTTTAAAAAATCCAGTCCAATATTTGTTAAATTTGGATGGATGATGCATAAGAACAACAAAAATCTGTCAAAAGCAAATCAATTGACTGTGTGTAATAGAAGTGTAGTTTATTGGCAATTTGTATGAGAAGAGCGAGAATTACTGAAAACTTTTTTTTTCAATTTCACAACATATATATATATATATATATTAACATCAAAAGTTATGATTTGTGTTTGATTTGTGAGAGAGGTGGGAAATGACCCCTAATTGTCCTCATGAAAACAATATATACCCGTTCAAGACTTCTCCTTACTACCAATACCAGATGCAGATTCCTCCTTACAATCGGTTTCTGGAATGGGGGTTTAGCACACCATTTGACAATGTCCTAAAGCTTGCCACATACCATCTATTGTACACACAGATGAGACAGACCATTGCTCTTGCTGTAGTCTTTCACTGCCTGTTTTTTTTCTACAGGAATTAGCCATGACAAGACACGAAGAATCAGTTCACCCCCCACAAAAAAACACCACTCTGTATGGAAAAGGACACCTGGAAAAAAACAATGTAATTGAAAAAATTAAAATTAAATTTTTAAAAATGACAAACTTTAAAGACTAAAACAGTTAAACCTTAATAATTTTGATACAGTTAAGCTTAACAGTTGACTGTGTCTAATAAAAAGGGTATTTTGGAAACATCAATTTGAGAAAACTGAAAATAACATTTAAAAGACTACCAAAGTCCATAACTCCATATAGTTAAACGTTAATAATTTTGAAAAATCTAGTCCAATTTTTGTGAAATTTGGACAAGTGATGCACAACAACGATAAAAATCTGAGAAAAGCTCATCAGTTGACAATGTCTAATGAAAAAGATTTTTTCATAACATATTAATTTGAGAAAACAGAAAATGCAACTGAAAAGACCGACAAATGCTCTGCCTTACAATAGTTAAACGTTAATAATTTTGACAAGTCTAGTCCAATATTTGTTAAATTTGGATGGATGATGCATAACAACAATAAAAATCTGTGATTAGCACATCAATTGACTGTGTCTCATGAAAAAGATTTTTTCAGTGCATATATATTTTAGAAAACTGAAAATTACATTTTAATGCCAAATTTGGTGCCTTAATATAGTTAAATGTTAATAATTTTTACAAATCAAGTCCAATATTTGTCAAATTTGGACGGATCATGCATAAGAACAATAAAAATCTGTGATAAGCTCATCAATTGACTGTGTCTCATGAAAAAGATTTATTCGGACATAATTGAGAAAACTGAATGTTACACTGAAAAGACTGGTAAATTTCATGGCATAAAATAGTTAAACGTTAATAATTTTAAAAAATGTAGTCCCATATTTGTGAAATTTTGACAGATGATGCATAACAACAATAAAAATCTGTCCAAAGCAAATCAATTGACTGTCTCATGAAAAAGATTTTTTCAGTGCAAATAAATTTTAGAAACCTGAAAATAGCACTGAAAAGACTACCAAATTCCATGGTATAACATAGTTAAACATTAATAATTTTTACAAATCTAGTCCGATATTTGTAAAATTTAGATGCTAAATGTTAAAATGCTAAAAATCTGTGATAAGCTTATCAGTTGATTGGATTCAATGAAAAAGATTTTTTGGGGGCAATAAATTTGAGAAAACTGAAAATAACACTGAATAGCCTGCCAAATTCCATGGTATAAAATTGTTAAATGTTAATAATTTTAACAAATCTTGTTCATTATTTGTGGAATTTGGACAAATGATACTTAAGAACAATAAAAGTCTGTGATAAGCTTATCAATTGACTGTGTGAAATAGAAGTGTAGTTTATTGGCAATTTGTATGAGAAGAGCCAGAATGACTGAAAAATTTTTTTTTTCAATTTCACAACATATAATTAGGCCAGCATTTAACATCAAATGTTATGATTTGTGTTTGTTTGTGAGAGAGGTGGGAAATGACCCCTATTTGTCCTCTTGAAAACAATATTTACCCGTTCAAGACTTCTCCTTACTACCAATACCAGATGCAGATTCCTCCTTACAATCGGTTTCTGGAATCGGGGTTTAGCACACCATATGCCAATGTCCTAAAGCTTGTCACATACCATCTATTGTGCACATAGATGAGACAGACCATTGTTCTTGCTGTAGTCTTTCACTGCCTGTTTTTTTTCTACAGGAATTAGCCACGACAAGACAGGAAGAATCAGTTCACCCCCAAAAAAACACCACTCTGTATGGAAAAGGACACCTGGAAAAAGAACAATATAATTGAAAAAACTAAAATTAAATTTCTAAAAATGACAAACTTCCAAGACTGAAATAGTTAAACCTTAATAATTTTGATACAGTTAAGCTTAACAGTTGACTGTGTCTAATAAAAAAGGTATTTTGGAAACATGAATTTCAGAAAACTGAAAATAACATTTAAAAGACTACCAAAGTCCATAACTCCAAATAGTTAAACGTTAATAATTTTGAAAAATCTAGTCCAATTTTAGTGAAATTTGGACAAGTGATGCACAACAACAATAAAAATCTGAGAAAAGCTCTTCAGTTGACAATGTCTCATGAAAAAGATTTTTTCAGAACATATTAATTTGAGAAAACAGAAAATGCAACTGAAAAGACCGACAAATGCTATGCCTTACAATAGTTAAACGTTAATAATTTTTACAAATCAAGTCCAATATTTGTTAAATTTGGATGGATGATGCATAAGAACAACTAGAGGATCAGAGAGGCGATACCGCCTCCTGGTATTGTACCACCAGCTGGAGTAAGAGCATTCGTAGGGGAAGGAAAAAAGAAGGGGGAGGGGTTGTCTCACTAGTTGACGATCTTTCGCAAACAAAAGCCATTGAATGAATATACGATTGCAACGATCCCCCACTGAGGATACGAAAATTACGTTTTTCCTTGCTCTTTGGCCAACGAAGACTCAAATATGAAAATCGCGTCCTCATCTCTTTCACATTGGGAATGAACTTTCGCTAACAATTTGAAAGTTGTCTTTTTTGTCTGCCAGTTTTAGAGATAAAATGGAAAAACATTTGCAAAGTTCAGTTCATGGTGAAAAGTAGGTCAAAGGTCAATTTCAAGGTCACATTTAGATTGCCAATATATGACTTCCTATTCAAGTTTAATAGTAACTATGGACCTATCTCCGCCAGTTTTGGAGATAAAAGGGAAGCAAAATTTGCAAACTTCAGCCCCTTGTGAAAAGTAGGTCAAAGGTCAATTTCAAGGTCACATTTAGATTGCCAGTATATGACTTCCTATCAAAGTTCAATAGTAACTATGGACCTATCTCTGCCAGTTTTGGAGATAAAAGGGAAGCAAAATTTGCAAACTTCAGTCCATGGTGAAAAGTAGGTCAAAGGTCAATTTGAAGGTCAGATTTAGATTACCAGTATATGACTTCCTATTCTAGTTCAATAGTAACTATGGATCTATCTCTGCCAGTTTTGGAGATGAAAGGGAAGCAAAATTTGCAAAGTTCAGTTCATGGTGAAAAGAAGGTCAAAGGTCAACAAGGTCACACTAAGATTGCCAGTATATGACTTCCTATCCAAGTTCAATAGTAACTATGGACCTATCTCTGCCAGTTTTGGATATGAAAGGGAAGCAAAATTTGCAAAGTTCAGTTCATGGTGAAAAGTAGGTCAAAGGTCAATTTCAAGGTCACAGTAAGATTGCCAGTGTATTACTTCCTATTCAAGTTCAATAGTAACTATGGACCTATCTCTGCCAGTTTTGGATATGAAAGGGAAGCAAAATTTGCAAAGTTCAGTTCATGGTGAAAATTAGGTCAAAGGTCAATTTCAAGGTCACATTTGGATTGCCAGTATATGACTTCCTTTTCAAGTTCAATAGTAACTATGGACCCATCTCTGCCAGTTTTGGATATGAAAGGGAAACAAATGTTGCAAAGTTCAGTTCATGGTGAAAAGTAGGTCAAAGGTCAATTTCAAGGTCACAGTAAGATTGCCAGTGTATTACTTCCTATTCAAGTTCAATAGTAACTATGGACCTATCTCTGCCAGTTTTGGATATGAAAGGGAAGCAAAATTTGCAAAGTTCAGTTCATGGTGAAAAATAGGTCAAAGGTCAATTTCAAGGTCACATTTAGATTGCCAGTGTATGACTTCCTATTCAAGTTCAATAGTAACTATGGACCTATCTCTGCAGGTTTGGGGATAAAAGGGCAGCAAAATTTGCAAAGTTCAGTTCATGGTGAAAAGTAGGTCAAAGGTCAATTTCAAGGTCACATTTGGATTGCCAGTATATGACTTCCCATTCAAGTTCAATAGTAACTATGGAACTATCTCTGTCTGTTTTGGATATGAAAGGGAAGCAAAATTTGCAAAGTTCAGTTCATGGTGAAAAGTAGGTCAAAGGTCAATTTGAAGGTCACATTTAGATTGCCAGTATATGACTTTCTATTTCAGTTCAATAGTAACTATGGACCTATCTCTGCCAGTTTTGGAGATAAAAGGGCAGCAAAATTTGCAAAGTTCTGTTCATGGTGAAAAGTAGGTCAAAGGTCAATTTCAAGGTCACATTTGGATTGCCAGTATATGACTTCCTTTTCAAGTTTAATAGTAACATTGGACCTATCTCTGCCAGTTTTGGAGATAAAAGGGCAGCAAAATTTGCAAAGTTCAGTTCATGGTGAAAAGTAGGTCAAAGGTCAATTTCAACGTCACATTTGGATTGCCAGTATATGACTTCCTATCCAAGTTCAATAGTAACTATGGACCTATCTCTGTCAGTTTTGGATATGAAAGGGAAGCAAAATTTGCAAAGTTCAGTTCATGGTGAAAAGTAGGTCAAAGGTCAATTTCAAGGTCACATTTAGATTGCCAGTGTATGACTTCCTATTCTAGTTCAATAGTAACTATGGACCTATCTCTGCCAGTTTTGGAGATAAAAGGGCAGCAAAATTTGCAAAGTTCAGTTCATGGTGAAAAGTAGGTCAAAGGTCAATTTCAAGGTCACATTTGGATTGCCAGTATATGACTTCCCATTCAAGTTCAATAGTAACCATGGACCTATCTCTGTCTGTTTTGGATATGAAAGGGAAGCAAAATTTGCAAAGTTCAGTTCATGGTGAAAAGTAGGTCAAAGGTCAATTTCAAGGTCACATTTAGATTGCCAGTGTATGACTTCCTATTCCAGTTCAATAGTAACTATAGACCTATCTCTGCCAGTTTTGGATATGAAAGGGCAGCAAAATTTGCAAAGTTCAGTTCATGGTGAAAAGTAGGTCAAAGGTCAATTTCAAGGTCACATTTAGATTGCCAGTGTATGACTTCCTATTCTAGTTCAATAGTAACTATGGACCTATCTCTGCCAGTTTTGGAGATAAAAGGGCAGCAAAATTTGCAAAGTTCAGTTCATGGTGAAAAGTAGGTGAAAGGTCAATTTCAAGGTCACATTTGGATTGCCAGTATATGACTTCCCATTCAAGTTCAATAGTAACATTTGACCCTATCTGCCAGTTTTGGAGATAAAAGGGCAGCAAAATTTGCAAAGTTCAGTTCATGGTGAAAAATAGGTCAAAGGTCAATTTCAAGGTCACATTAAGATTGCCAGTATATGACTTCCTATCCAAGTTCAATAGTAACTATGGACCTATCTCTGCCAGTTTTGGATATGAAAGGGAAGCAAAATTTGCAAAGTTCAGTTCATGGTGAAAAGTAGGTCAAAGTTCAATTTCAAGGAGGAGAAGCGGTAATGGTAGCCGTCGGGCGGAGCCGGCGGAACGATCCGGACGGGACCGAAACCATGTGTACCGCCAGCGCTAACGCTGGTGGCACAATAAAAATCTGTGATAAGCTCAACAATTGACTGTGTCTCATGAAAATGATTTTTTCAGACATAATTTAGAAAACTGAATGTTACACTGAAAAGACTGGCAAATTTCATGGCATAAAATAGTTAGACGATAATAATTTTAAAAAATTTAGTCCGATATTTGTGAAATTTGGACAGATGATGCATAACAACAATAAAAATCTGTGAAAAGCAAGTCAATTGACTGTGTCTCATGAAAAAGATCTTTTCAGTGCAAATAAATTTTAGAAACCTGAAAATAACACTGAAAAGACTGCCAAATTCCATGGTATAACATAGTTAAACATTAATAATTTTTACAAATCTCGTCCGATATTTGTTAAATTTAGACAGTTGGTGCATAACAATGCTAAAAATCCGTGATAAGCTCATCAGTTGACTGGATTCAATGACAAAGATTTTTTTGGGGAAATAAATTTGAGAAAACTGAAAATAACACTGAATAGACTGCCAAATTCCATGGCATAAAATAGTTAAACGTTAATAATTTTGACAAATCTTGTTCATTATTTGTGAAATTTGGACAGATGATGCATAACAACAATAAAAATCTGTGAAAAGCAAAGCAATTGACTGTGTCTCATAAAAAAGATTTCTTCAGTGCAAATAAATTTTAGAAACCTGAAAATAACACTGAAAAGACTGCCAAATTCCATGGTATAACATAGTCAAACATTAATAATTTTTACAAATCTAGTTCGATATTTGTGAAATTTAGACAGGTGGTGCATAACAATGCTAAAAATCAGTGATAAGCTCATCAGTTGACTGGATTCAATGAAAAAGATTTTTTTGGGGAAATAAATGAGAAAACTGAAAATAACACTAAATAGACTGCCAAATTCCATGGCATAAAATAGTTAAACGTTAATAATTTTGACAAATCTTGTTCATTATTTGTGAAATTTGGACAGATGATGCATAACAACAATAAAAATCTGTGAAAAGCAAAGCAATTGACTGTGTCTCATAAAAAAGATTTTTTCAGTGCAAATAAATTTGAGAAACCTGAAAATAACACTGAAAAGACTGCCAAATTCCATGATATAACATAGTTAAACATTAATAATTTTTACAAATCTAGTCCGATATTTGTGAAATTTAGACAGGTGGTGCATAACAATGCTAAAAATCCGTGATAAGCTCATCAGTTGACTGGATTCAATGAAAAAGATTTTTTTGGAGAAATAAATTTGAGAAAACTGAAAATAACACTGAATAGACTGCCAAATTGCATGGCATAAAATAGTTAAACGTTAATAATTTTGACAAATCTTGTTCATTATTTGTGAAATTTGGACAGATGATGCATAACAATGCTAGAAATCTGTGATAAGCTTATCAGTTGACTAGATCCAATGTAAAAGATTTTTTTTGGGTAATAAATTTGAGAAAACTGAAAATAACACTGAAAAGACTGCCAAATTCCATGGTAGAAAATAGTTAATTGTTAATAATTTGACAAATCTTGTTCATTATTATTTGTGGAATTTGGACAAATGATGCTTAACAACAATAAAAATCTGTGATAACCTTATCACTTGACTGTGTCTCATGAAAAAGATTTTTTTGGACAATTTAATTTTTAAAAATCTATGTTACATTGAAAAGACTAGCAAATTCCATGGTATAAAATAGTTAAATGTTAATAATTTCGACAAATCTAGACCGACATTTGTGAAATTTGTACAAATAATGCTTAAAATCAAAAAAAGTCTGTGATGAGCTCATCAGTTGACTGGGTCCAATGAAAAAGATTTTTTTTTGGACAATAAATTTGAGAAACCTGAAAATAACACTGAAAAGACTGCCAAATTCCATGGTATAACATAGTCAAACATTAATAATTTTTACAAATCTAGTTCGATATTTGTGAAATTTAGACAGGTGGTGCATAACAATGCTAAAAATCAGTGATAAGCTCATCAGTTGACTGGATTCAATGAAAAAGATTTTTTTGGGGAAATAAATGAGAAAACTGAAAATAACACTAAATAGACTGCCAAATTCCATGGCATAAAATAGTTAAACGTTAATAATTTTGACAAATCTTGTTCATTATTTGTGAAATTTGGACAGATGATGCATAACAACAATAAAAATCTGTGAAAAGCAAAGCAATTGACTGTGTCTCATAAAAAAGATTTTTTCAGTGCAAATAAATTTGAGAAACCTGAAAATAACACTGAAAAGACTGCCAAATTCCATGATATAACATAGTTAAACATTAATAATTTTTACAAATCTAGTCCGATATTTGTGAAATTTAGACAGGTGGTGCATAACAATGCTAAAAATCCGTGATAAGCTCATCAGTTGACTGGATTCAATGAAAAAGATTTTTTTGGAGAAATAAATTTGAGAAAACTGAAAATAACACTGAATAGACTGCCAAATTGCATGGCATAAAATAGTTAAACGTTAATAATTTTGACAAATCTTGTTCATTATTTGTGAAATTTGGACAGATGATGCATAACAATGCTAGAAATCTGTGATAAGCTTATCAGTTGACTAGATCCAATGTAAAAGATTTTTTTTGGGTAATAAATTTGAGAAAACTGAAAATAACACTGAAAAGACTGCCAAATTCCATGGTAGAAAATAGTTAATTGTTAATAATTTGACAAATCTTGTTCATTATTATTTGTGGAATTTGGACAAATGATGCTTAACAACAATAAAAATCTGTGATAACCTTATCACTTGACTGTGTCTCATGAAAAAGATTTTTTTGGACAATTTAATTTTTAAAAATCTATGTTACATTGAAAAGACTAGCAAATTCCATGGTATAAAATAGTTAAATGTTAATAATTTCGACAAATCTAGACCGACATTTGTGAAATTTGTACAAATAATGCTTAAAATCAAAAAAAGTCTGTGATGAGCTCATCAGTTGACTGGGTCCAATGAAAAAGATTTTTTTTTTGGACAATAAATTTGAGAAAACAGAAAATAACACTGAAATAACTGCCAAATGATATAAAATAGTTAAATGTTAATAATTTTGACAAATCTTATCCATTATTTGTGGAATTTGGACAACTGTTCTTAACAATAATAAAAATCTGTGATAAGCTTATCAGTTGACTGTGTGTAATAGAAGTGTAGTTTATTGGCAATTTGTTTGAGAAGAGTGAGAATTACCTAAAACTTTTTTTTCAATTTCACAACATATAATTAGCCTCACATTTAACATCAAATGTTATGATTTGTTTTTGTTTGTGTAAGAGGTGGCAAATGACTCATAATTGTCTTCTGGAAAACAACATATACCCTTTCAAGACTTCTCCTTACTACCAATACCAGATGCAGATTCCGCCTTACAATCAATCGGTTTCTGGAATCGGGTTCAGCACACCATTTGAAAATGTCCTAAATCTTGCCACATACCATCTATTGTACACATGGATGAGATAGACCATTGCTCTTGCTATTGTCTTTCTCTGCCTGGTTTTTCTACAGGAATTAGCCATGACCAGACCGGAAGAATCAGTTCACCCCCCCAAAAATAACACCACTCTGTATAGAAAAGGTCACCTGGAAAAAAAACAATAATGACAAATTTCCAAAACTAAAATAGTTAAACATTAATAATCTTGACACAGTTAAGCTTATCAGTTGACTGTGTCTAATAAAAAGAGTATTTTTCAGAACATATAAATTTTAGAAGACTGAAAATTACATTGAAAAGACTGCTAAATTTGGTGCCTTAATATAGTTAAATGTTAATAATTTTGACAAATCTAGTCCAATATCTGTCAAATTTAGATGGATGATGCATAACAACAATAAAAACCTCACCAGTTGACAGTTGTCTCATGAATTGTTTTCAGTGTAACATTCAGTTTTCTAAATTATGTCTGAAAAAATATTGTACCACCAGCTGGAGTAATCGTGTTCGTATGGAAACCCATCCAAAAAAGGGACACTACCACCAGTCTTGTGCTGGACAAACTCTATAAAATGCAATCAAGAAGAGCTCTCAAAATATGCAAAAAAAAAAAAAAAAAAAAAAAAATGTGACAAAAATATAACTAAAAATGGTACAATCAAGCAGATTCTTGAATTGACATGTATTTTCCGAACATTGATCACTCCTGTGATTTTCTAGACAGTAGGCCTTTTAGGCCAATGTGTTGTCACAATGCTGACAAAAGCGAAAACCTAGGGGCAACATAGGGCAAATCTCTGCTAGTTTTGAAGATATGAGGGGCAGGAAAATATGAAAAGTTCACTTCATGGTGAAAAAGTAGGCCAAAGGTCAATTTCAATACTATAATATATGACCTCCTATTCTAGTCCAATAGTAACCTTGGGCATTTCTTTGCCAATTTTGGAGATTTAAAGGCCAGAAAATATGCAAAGTCAGTTCATCATAAAAAGTAGGTCAAAGGTCAATTTCAAGGTCACAGATAGCCAGTATATGACTATCTATTCAAGTTCAGCATTAACTTTGGGCATATCTGTGCCAGTTTTTGAGATGTAAGGGGAAAGAAAATTTGCAAAGTTCAGTTCATGGTGAAAATTATGTCAAAGGTCAATTTAAGTTCATATTTAAGGTCACATTTAGATTCCCAGTATATACGACTTCCTATACAAGTTTAATAAAAACTATGGGTCTATCTCTGCCAATTTTGGAGATATAAGGGACTTAAATGTTGCAGAGTTCAGTTCATGGTAGAAAGTAGGTCAAATATCAATTTTAAGATCATAGTTAATTTGCCAGTATATGACTTCCTATCCAAATTTAATAGTAACTATGGGTGTAACTTTGCCAGTTTTGAAAGTATAAGCAGTAAAAGAGTTGCAAAGTGCAGTTCATCATGAAAAGTAGGTCAAAGGTCAATTTCAAGGTCACATATAGATTACCAGCATATGACTTCCTATTCAAGTTCAATAGTAACTATGGGCATATCTCTGCTAATTTTGGAGTATTTCACATTTTATTTTCACCACTGAATATTGGATGTTGAACTTTTTGATGAAGTACAATGCCTAAGCTGTATCGAAAACAAAAAAGGGAAACCACCTTCAGTGTTGCACTTGACAAGCTATACAAAATGCAAAAAACAAGATGTCTCTAGAATTAACGGTTCCAGAATTAGAGAGAGTTTTCAGTTTCAGCATCTAATGGCTGCTTCTCCTGTGTAAATGCACCGATTGACCCCAAACTCACGAAGATGAAAGATAACCCTATTAACCCATTACAGTGACGTCATATTTGTTCCGTAACACTAGTCCAGCAGCCATACTGGAGGGAAAGAACGACGGGGATTAGTAGCGTAAATATAGGTAAACCAAATAAAATAAACTAAAATGCATATCGCGATCAAGTACACCAAAAGGAAGAGTGTATATACAGGTACATGTGAAAACTACAGCTGATCAGCGGGATCGACCCATATAAACTCAGGACAGTCCAAAGACAAGAAATCCTGACTTATCCCAACATCGTGGAATTGTCAGAAGCTAGTTCAGTTATCTTGTACTTCATTTTTCTTGTTCACTGGATAATAACAGTTATAGTTTTAGAGAGTTTAACGTGTAATCATAAGTTCAACCTTTCCTAGAAGCAACTTTTTACATAAAGGATAGATGTAAGGAGAAATTTGAGCTGACCATTGGGATCGACCCTTTAGGACTTAAAGAAGACAGTATGCAGGGTTGTCTTATAACAAGAAATATTGCTGTCAGATATGATTTAACTGAACATCATGAAGCTGTCAGAAATTATTTCAGCATTTGATTTAAAATATAGGAAAATGCACTTTTTGTATAAATAAAAGTTAACATAAAATGCAAAACATTGTTGACATTGTTGCACAATTCAATGACAGATTATCAGGGTCCCTTTCCTTTTGGTTGATAACACTGACATGAAAAATATTTCCATACTTTTAATGATGCAATGCAACATGTACATGAGTATATTATGTCAAATCAAGTCACCATAATCTGAGAAACCTGTTTGGTATATTTTTATCTATGTCTAGAGAAATGCTTGATTGAAGACTCACAATTGATATGTGCTGTGTGCAATAATTGTGTGTAGGTATGTACATCTGTCATTCTTTGCTAGTGGTTACAAAATGTTGAATTTGACCGAAAATTTCAAACTTTCTCTGGGAAGCTGTAATTTTGCGATGTGATAGCTACACCATCACAGTTTATCATTTCATAAAAAGGGAAACAGCAGCTGCCCTTTTTAGGGCACACAGGAGAGTTGAACAGCTATACCCACCAAATCCAAGACGCGTCCTGGGTAATATATTTTGCACAAACTAATGAAAGTCTAATGGAATGTTTTCAGTTTTAGTTTAAATCATAAGGGGGTGTTGTCTCAATGCTTCAAAACTGGTTTTGAAGAATTTAATCCACATTTCATAATTAATAAAAATGGTGAATATGTGGGTCACGGTAACGTTATTGACGCGGGTACAAAAACTTTTTATAATCATGTAAATAATAACAATATTTTTGCTATTATCCATACACACTTCATTCATGAGGGGCACACCACTTTCACATGCTTTTAAAATGGAATTGACAAACACAGAGGAATAATGCACATATTTTATTTACTGTAACTCTGTCATATGGTACACACACTGAACAAAGTTGATCTAAAGAATGTTCCAGATTGTAGTTTTTTATCTGAATTATTATTTTTTATTATTATTTTAACACAATAACGTTCAGTTAAATACAAAATTTAACAAAATGAAGTTCAGTGTAACACAAAGTTCATAATTATAACATTCTTCCTGACATATGTAGACCAATGGTGATATCTGTTCTGTGCTCACTAAGGCATCCACTCTTGGGATTCTGAAAAAAAATCACACAAAGAATCTGTTAACTCTGATAACGAACAATGGATAACCTAAGATCACAAATAGTTTATTGCTTATTCAAACAAAATACAGTGCATTATGAGTGGCAAACACGCATTACTGAGACACATTTTCTTCACCCATTTTCGGTGCTTCATTGCGTAACGTAAGTGTTGCTAGTAATCCATTATTAGAGAGCTTTCGCACCTGCACGTTTAGGCGAACGACTACGTTTAGGTCATCATAATTTGCTGTCTAGTGACGTGTACACATACGGTTAGAGAGAACATTATCCGCAGCTAGATTGCTACCCGTCAATGAAAAACGGTTTGACAAATCAGCATAATTTCATGAAATGAAGCCTTTCAAAGTTGACCGTTTCTCTACTAAAATCGTATTGGACATTTTATTTTTGCAATATATGTGAAACATTTTGTCTCTGTTATTTGTGTGTATGTTTTTGTTACTATTGAAATATAGGTTATACCCGTAAAAAGGGCATTTTCCACTGACCACAAGGTAGTCAGAACTGGCCTTCCGCACGCGTGACGGATTGTATTATAAGACTGTTAGGTCATCATCTTGTGAGCAGTTTTTACGAGTACACATGACTAGCCGTCTGCACTTGACGCGTAACAAGCAGGATATCCGTCAGGTAAGTGCCGTTTAGTAAGACAGTACTAGTAGCTCGATTTTCTCCATAGTTGACAGGAGACATATCCCCTGATTTTTAATGCAAATTTTATGAAGCCTTGTTTCGAAAGTCACACGGCGTCCTGTTTTGTGTATTTGAATGAATCTGTACTCTGAAATTTTAGGATGAGAAATATTGATTAATATTAATTATATTAGTAACAAAACTGACGCTGCATTAATTGGTGACTCTGTTTTTTTAGCTTAAAATTGCGACAACATGCCGCCAACTAAGAAGCGCCGAACTGATTCATCAGCAGATTACGTCAGTTACCTGAAAGACAAGTTGGCCTTCGAGAAAGAACGCTTTGAATTAGAAAACAAAGAGCGAGAAAATAAAATTGGAAAAGACAAACACATGATGGAGATGGTTTTATATATATGTCTTTGGTTAAAAAGAAAAACTGAATTGACATACTAGGCTCTTGCTGCCTACAACATACACATGGGATGGGTCTTTGTTAAATCTTTGTTTTTCTTCAAGATTTCATTTCAATAAAGTTTGCTTTCTGTATGAATTTTAGATTTTACTCTTTAATTTTTCATACGCACAATTTACACGTGTACAGTTCATGCTAAATAGTTCTCCAAGGTGGGAGGATCTAGTTGAAAGTGCCGACTGGTCTGATTGCCATACACACAGGTATGGCAGTTAACCAGAAGACCACCTACCAAGTAGTACTTAGCTACAGGAGACAACAGAACTTTTAAATTCTTTCGAAAGCCCAGGAAGGCAAAGTTTCGCAATAAGTTTCCGAACTCCTACTCGACGCATTCCCGGACAGATGACATTCTCCTATTGAATTCTTCTTCTTCGGCACTCAAATTTGCTCCTCTGAAGGGACTCAACAGATACCTTCTAATGGGTTAAGCCGGATCTCCACAAATTGCGTATGGTAGACCATTCCTATCAGTAAGCTCTCTAGCTTCCATTTGTTCCATCAGTCCACTCAAACGAAGCAGTGCACAATCATGCCTTCGCCCTTCTAGAGGACCATAAATATGCGCAATCAACCCGCTAGGTATCACCACTGATTGAAATTTCAATGCGTGAATGCGCTTGTGTCCATTGTAACATACACGTTGATTGCGTGTTGGCCTGCTTATAGGACGAACCGTGCCATCCACAAAACCTATGCAGTTCTGCAGCGGCGCACCCTTCTCATGTATTTTATCAGCATAAATTTGAAGTTGTGCAGGACCCAACCACGGATTATCCAGTGTATCCAAACGATGATGATGACTGTCATAGAGTAGACCAACAGTGTGATTGATGATCACGGATAAGGTCGATGCAGGTCGACCAAAAAATCTTTCCAAATCACTCAGTCGATTTGGGTGCGAAAATCTCTTTAAAACCATACATTAGGCATCAAGTCCGCTGCACCTGCATCTGTTACTTACAGTTATCATATCAGGAAGTCCTAATAACGTTACCAAGCGATATACATCTTCCTTTTCAAAGCGAAAGTCGTTCAAACACTGATCGTTAGTAAGGGTACCCAAATTAAAACTTGGCCATTCAGGGTCATAGGTTATCAGCCTTTTCTGAGGTCTATCGCGAAGGAGAGCGTATATCAACTCCTCATCATCGCCTTGAACTGCCATTTGCAGGAGGTCCATGCTGAAGCGTGTGTAGTTTTAGTAATAGATAGACCCCGAGTCAGCGAGGGTTATGTGGCATACACGAGTGCGTAGCACGAGTGGATGTCACATAACCCCCACTGACGAGGGGTCTATCTTATTTTGACCACGGTCCATAAACAGGTTATAACGCATTCATGCGAGACGTGCGGTTATGCGAGTTACACCACGTCCGAGTCTTTTGTTCTTCACTTGCACCGTGGTCTAAAGTGTGTTTACCCCTGTGATGTTTATCATGCCTATTCGTTCATCACCCGCGTGCAGCAAAAATTACCTAACCTGTCCAATGGCGTATGACCTCATTTAACGTCTCTGCTTACAGCACGGGAAACATGTATCAGCCTACTATACAATTCGACTATCCGTAAAGGCTAACCGGGTCTTTCTGCGAAATCACGAAAAAATAAACGTTGGTCACTTTACGGTTACGGATAGCTAAATGTAGTCGGTCGCCTAAACGTGCAGTTGCGAAAGCTCTCTATTGCTGTTTTTACAGACGGTTAAATTTTAAACGCACGGAATACAGTGTAGCAGCTTAATTTAAGACAAAACTGAAAAAAATAATTCAATTTCGATGATTGAGTTTTCGAGAACAAGAGAACATGAATACGGTATCACCGCGTCACCATGTTCAATATGACCTTTAGTCCCCCATGTGAAACAGACGCAAAACGAAAGTTCAGACGAAGTCACCCTACTTATAGAATGGTAAAAATCAATCGGTACACAAATATGTTGAAACAATTGAAGAAAAATGAAACGAAACTCATTATTTCTCACCTTCATACAAAGAAGATCCCAATAAACAATCCTGTGACGGTTAAATCGAGGGAATTACACCTGTGCCCTGCATCCTATCTCGACAGCGTCATTGCGTGACATGTTATCAGAATGGGCCACCCGCCTGCTTGAGCTGGTTTTTTTAGTGTGCAAAAGAAGCCATTCGTGTGTAAGACGTCATCAGTTAGTGAGTATGGAAGAAGATCGCTATCGATGTATAATTTTCACGCGGCATTTTAAAGTCGTCTGATAAAAATCGATCTCTGAAGTTTCAGCGTTGCGAACGTTATATTGGGACGCGGTGAAGAAAAATCGACCTTGCAGAGCAATAAATGTGAAATTCTTAAGAAAACTGATATTATCATGGACTTCGTGACACAAACTAACCGACATACTACTTTGGACGATTGAACAGTTTTAATACGGAAAGATAGGATTAGATGAAATTTTCATCGGGGTGGGACACCGCATGTATCGTAAGTTAAGCTAATTTTGTGATCATTTTTCAGTGACTTCAAATAAATTTTTATTTAAATAACAATTTGCACATTCTGTTTATTATATCTTCTTGCAGTAGATGTATTTCCTGCTTCAATAATCCATTCAAACCCTAAACAAACTGTTCTTAAATAGAGGTAGGGTCAAAATTCCACAAAAAAGGATGCCATTTTGAGGGTTATTTCGATATATTTTCTGCTTTTTCTATTTTTTTGCTTTTATAACAACATCCTCCTTGCTCATGCAGCTTCTTTGATTTGTTATTGAAACATACACAACGATGTCATGAGAATTTGGTTGGCTATCTAAATTTAAATAACATTCTTGTTATGGCCCCCCTGCAGTGCACCACTAGCAAAGAATGACTGACATATAAGTCCTTAGATGGTGTTACTAAGCAGTTTGTAATTTCATTTAGGAGAATTTCACAAAATTGGTGGTCAAATTTTTAAAAATGCGCAACCTATAAGAGCTAAATCTTTTCTTGATACAGGACAGCCATCTGTTTCTGCATATCAGACCATCTGTGAGAAGTGCAGCATACAAAGTATTATATTTCTTGCAAACTTTTCCATTTAGCCTTTAAAAATATGAGAAAGAAAAAGTGTTTTCATTTCTTCTTGTGCTTCTGCTCACAATTCTAAATAAATAGAATACCTATCCTTGTTGTATGCTAGCTATCAGGATAACAACTTTAAAACGACAAATGAACAATTAAATAAACAAACAAATCCAATTAAATAACTCA